>NW_024041373.1:12969489-14169489 GCF_014851395.1 Micropterus salmoides
AACAGGACCCATGTTGACATGTTTCAATCGCTTGTTTTGACTAAGAAAATGAGCAAATATTCACATTTGAGACTCTGAACCAATTCATTATTAATTTTCTGTCGATTGCCTAATGGATTAATCAACCCAGCATTTTGGCAGTTGTTGCCTATTTTTTGTCATATGACAGACAACATGTGAAATTTAGGCCTACCAGTTTCATGCAATAATTTGTTGTGTCCTCTCTGTGTCTCTCTGAGTCATAAGTCAAACGAGGATTTACACAGCTCCCTTGATCCATTGCCCTCTGCACACCTGCGTGGCTGGCATCCTCAAGTGAACTGAGCTATAATGAAAGCAGGAGGCGTTAGCAGACAATTAGTTGACCCCCACATACGTGACCTTGCTTCTGACCCCATGGTCCTTATTACTTGAACCTCTTCTATGTGTGGCCCACAGTTTAATCCTGACTGATCAATACCTTTTAAGGCGTCTTAATAACCAAGAAAAGCTTTTGGTCTATTTATTTAAGTGGAGGCCACCAGTATAGATTGCTGTAATTGTATGAATTAGTATTTAATGTAATTCAAATTAAATAAATTTGAACCACTGCACTATTAAGAAGGATGAATGTGCTTTAGGGTCTAAATTGCATTCATCTTGCAAACTGAGTAGGGTTGAAACAACCTCTAAACATCTCTCTTTGGATTGTACTAAAACAAATTAGCAGCAGTGTGTTAGAGGTTATTGTAAAAAAAAAATCAGTATTGGGATTAAATGTATTGAACCACTTGGCTTTGCATGCTTGCTGCTTCCTGTCTGTAGAGACTGAAAAGACTTGGCAGTATTTCCTCCTGCAGTTATTTCCCCGGTCACAGTGTTTCCTCTTGGATCAATCTATTACTGATGCTGCTTGTTGACGTTGCCAGTTTGCTGTCACATACATGTTGATATAAGATGGTCTTTTTTTATCCCAGCAGTCTCTGCTCCAAATTTTGATTACAGATCATGGTGTGACAAGATTGCTGTAGCGGTGACCAAAGTCTTGTTATGGTTGGTAATGAGATGAAAATAAGTGCACATGTATTATTATGCGGTGGCACGGTGGTGAAGTGGTTAGCACTGTTGCCTCACAGCAAGAAGGTCGTGGTTTCAATGCCCGGTTTCTCCGGCCTTTCTGTGTGGAGTTTGCATGTTCTTTCCGTGTCTGCGTGGGTTCTCTCCGGGTGCTCCGGCTTCCTCCCACCATCCAAAGACATGCAGGCTAGGTGAATTGGTGTCTCTAAATTGTCCTTAGGTGTGAATGTGAGTGTGAGTGGTTGTCTGTCTATGTGTGGCCCTGCGATGGACTGGCGACCTGTCCAGGGTGTACCCCGATGGGTACACGATGGATGGATGGTATTATTATGCAGTTAATTATTGAATTGTGGCAGTTAATGTGAAAGTTCAATACCTATCTACAGTACCAGTCATGACCTCCTGCCTAAATCGCATTACTAGCAATGGGCAACTATGTTAGTCCTTTTATTGTATTTGATAGTTTAAGAATGGTTTTATTTATTTGATTTATTATTGATTTGGACTGCAGTTACGTTGCCTTTAGGTGCCGCTTTAAGTCTTTTGGTGTGTGTGTGTGTGTATGTATGTGTGTGTGTATATGTATATATATATATATATATATATATATACACACAAACACACAGTATAGTTTTATGTTCTTAGCAAATGGTTGCTTATTTACACATCCAGCAGACATGCAGCAACGTTAGCAGGCACATGGGAAGACAAAAGGGTCCCCATACGTGAGATGCTTCCAATCTATGGATGCATCACATCCTTTAAATTCTTCATACATGAGATGTGTCACGTCCTTTTCTGGAGGCTTCCTTCTTCAGTCTTTTTATAAACTAACATTAGCATTTTAACATTTGGAAGGTGTGGGGGAAAAAATAGTGGAAGAGTAGGATCCAACTTATTTCTCACATCGTTGTACCACCTGAAAAGTAAGCACCCAATGGTTGACAGTTGAAAGTGGAACCCCAACCTCCCAACAAACTATCGTGTCATCAGCTAATGTTTTATTATTCGCTTTGTTTAAATAGTTTGTGCTTCATGAATTAGTGTTTCACATAACTACTGTGCCGCTAGAATTGTTTAAAGAAAACATGAGAAAAAGACATGCGTTTTGTATCTTGTTAATTATTAATAAGGAATCGATTATTGGTCAGTCAAGGAAAATGCACGGCATTAGTCAGTTCATGTGCTGTTAAAGATTAAAGTTGTTGAGGATGAAAGTGGTTATAATGTGTTTGTCAATGAAGTAACCATACAATTACATTTTTATTATAAACAAAAAATATTTTGTGTATGTTATGTATTAATGTATAAGACAATAAGAGTTTATGCACACATAATTCACTAAAATGAAACACTGACAATAACAGCTTTTACTGTTCAGTTTTATTTATATTTTAATTAGAATCTGTTTCACGTGGTTTAATAGGGTTAACATATATGTTAACTTCGCCAAAGGCTACCATGATCTGCACTTTGTGTAACGTCAACCAGTTTGTATTTTTTAGGTGATTTAGCATTGTATTTCTTTCACACCTAACACACAACAAAGTCTTTAGCAGAGAAAAGTTACAATTACCGTTCAAATCTGGTAAAGTAGAAGAAGGAAAAAAGACCCCTAACAGAAGTGACGCATCTCATGTATGGGAGGTTGGCTCTTTTCTTTTTTACATTGATTACGTTTAAATTACATTTTCTTTCATTAGCATATGTTTCATATTGTGGTATGTGCTTATTCACTGAGTCATTTCTACAGTACAAGTAAAGGCAAAGCTATTGAAAAAAACATAAACTAGCCTATCAATGCCTTTGGTGTTCTCCGTCGTTAACGTGTCCCTCCCTTGCCGATTGTATTGGTCCGTCAAGAGTCTCCACTGTCTTCCTTTGGCGTTGGGCAGCGATAAATGGATAATTCTCTGTGTCACTACAGGGAATATTATAGAGTAATTTGAGTCATTGTTAATTTTAAAATATTCATAAGAGCAGCTTTAAGTTAAATTAAACATAGATAGAAACTACTAGTGCTAATTATTATTCCACTCTTGCTAATAATGAGTATTCGGCTTTTAATAATGTAATGTATTTTCTTCAGAAATCAGGTGACATCTTTCCGGTTTGTTCAGTGGAACACAATAGTCAACCTCATTTTGTGTAAATGAGATCTTCTGGGTGCCCGCATGGCCGTCATGACAATGCTTGCTATCTCATTCATTTTATCACTCCCCCTTCTATTGATAATGGTGTTCCATATTCAGTGTTTTATTACTTATCACCATGCACTTATTGATATCAGCCCTTGTGAGCTGATCAAGGAGCAGAGTTTTACTCTTGCAGGGAGGCATCGCTTCTTTGTTGTTTTATCTCGTGCACACACATGAAAATGGCCTGAGGGGAAAAAGACAATGCTGTCTGCTTTAACTCATCTCACTGCGTGACACTGAGGTATCAGGCACCGGCAGGGGAGAGAGAATATTTTATCTGACATTGTCACTCTGTAGAAACCTCAGGGAGGCCCAGGCTGCTGTGACACACTTGGTGGTCAGCAGCACTGCATGTGATTATGACAGCTCTGCTGGACTTACTGAAGCCACAAGTCTGTGTTACAATGAAACAAAGTGTTTATCAAAGTCTCTAGTCTCTGTTTTTATTATTGTTTTAAAATAAGATGATATTAGAAAGGCATTAATAGCTTTCTGTAGAAATTTGCTAATTATTAATCACGATCTTTGCATTCCTCAGATCACCACTATTCATGTGGACTTCTTGGAGTACATGGCACAGCATCTACTGAAGTATGACCATCCATTCTCCAGATGACATAAATTGGGTTTAAAAGTCCCAGACTGATTTGTATAAAAAAAAAAAAATAAGAAGTGGAAACATGGGGGCATCATTGTTTCACTTGACTGCTGTCTTTGTGGCTGTCCACGTGATCCCCTGCCAAACAGTTTGCAGCAGACAAGCTTCACTTGAATGGCACCTTAAACAACACACGATCCAGATGAATTGGACTCTCATAGGAAGCATCTGTAAGAGTGTTTCTGAGTGTTGGGATTCTCAGAGGGGAGATGAATCAACTGGGAACCCCTTCAACTTCCCACAGATATGTCCACTTCAGCTGCAACATGGAGACAAACTGCTGATGTCTGCTGATGAAACACTGAAGTCATATGGCATCAGACTCCTAAATGTGTCAAAAGATAACTTTGAAAGCTGTTCCACAAGTGGACAGATAAAAGATCAGTTTCTTTTCCCCCACAATATAAATGAAAGTGAGCAAGTTGAGGCCAAGTGGCTCGTCCCGGGTCACCATTACTTTGTCGCGCTGCATGACGGAGACATGCAGCTCTGCAAGCTCGGCTTGAGGCTCAATGTGTCTGTTAAACCGCAACTTTGCCAGGGTTCTCCTCTGCTTCGACTTTGTTCGGGGAGCGGTATTTGTCAAACAGGCCTCTGGGAAGGTGCATACCACTGTCGATGCCACCACCACTACTCTGGGAGGTTTTGTGAAAAGTCTGATGCTTGTTTGGATAACCCTTGTGAAAACAAAGGGGTCTGTTTGAGCAATGGATCCACAGATCCTAACCACAGAACATATAAATGTCTGTGTCCTCCACATTTTACAGGTAAGGACAAAACCCACTGATCCCATTTGTTGAACTCTCTTAACTTATTTGTACTGGGGATAGATCAAAAACATAAAAAATAAAATAAAATACATTACACTGTATTTTTTTTACGTCTGTGGTACAATGAAATCACTTCAAATCAGATGTCATTTGATGTACTGACTTACGTCTGCATGAAAGAACTCCATCTCTGGAGAAAGCCACACATTTGACAGAATTGTACTCTCAGATTAGTTAACAGTAACAGAAAGAATATGAAAGCAACTTAAAGCCACCTTTTATATATGTATTGGACACATGAAACTATTGTTATTCAGCTGACTTGCATGTAATGCAAATAGAATTAATATTAAACCATCTTGTATCCCAAATGACTTCTTTCTTAATGTCTTTGTTGCCAACCTACCTACTGACTTTCCGCAGCAGTATTATCTACAATACTGATTTAATTTTCATTATTTCAATTAGAAATTCAAGTAAATAACATTAGCTATAGCTCTGTGCGTCGCAATTTTCATAATCCAGGAATGTCTTTTTTTCCTCTGTGTGTTTCTGTGTAGTAGTCAACTGACATGCCATTTTTTTTAGGGGTTAACTGCTCTGAAATCGTTGGGAAAGAAAACTGTGACCGAATTTGTAGAAATGGGACATGCGTTCAAGTGTTGCCTGCGTCCTTCAAATGCATCTGTACCACAGGATTCTCTGGTAAGTAGCTCTTATTCAGCTGGTTGTTGGTATAATATAGATGACTCGTCTGTCACTATGACAATGCAAACATTATCTTTGAGTGCAATTGTACCGCTTTGATCCCTGACAGGCGAGTCAGACAGAACCAATCAGTTTTTCATGATGCTATTAATGAAAGGCAGTTGGAAAGATTTTGCTGCATCCCAGTTCCATGAGCACAGCCATGTCCTTTGCCTCCAAGGGGCAACTATCTTTGGAAAAGGTCAGAGCTGAAAACTACAAAAAGCCATATATCTTTTAAAGATCAGCATTTCCTTATGGGCTTTAAACCTCATCCCACTTGATGTTATATTTGTCATTATAATATATGAAGGGGCCTCTTCAAATCAAACGCCTCATGTTACAACCAGTGACATGCCGTTGTAAAAAGCAGGGCTAAACAGCTGGCTAACTGAGCGTGTTGCAGTTGTTAAAACAAAGGTTTACAGCAATCAGTTAAAATGTAATTTATTGTGTGCCTGCTAGAAAAAAAAGAATGGCCTGGATAAAACACAATATTCAATTTTTTTATTTTTTATGTTTCATTATTTAATGTACCCTGATCTAAGAAGATGGAGCAGATCCAAAAATCTCATTTATGGTAGTCAATATTAGATTTCTAAATATTGTATAACTTACTGTGTGTTGTTCTCATGATTTTGGTGGTCTTACAATACCTACTTAAGCTAAGTCAGTGCTAAAGCATGCTAATTCCTCTCCCTATTTATCATTTACAAAAGGGAATCAGACACAATTGGCAGCCAAATAGTGTTCCTTGCCGTGTGATTTAGACAAGTTACCGGCGGCACTGGGTGGCACTCGTGATCTGGTGAACTTGTTGATGAGACATTACTGCTTAACTCATGATTTAGGTAATGAGCCTCATTTGCTCCAGTAACGTACAGTTAGGTTAATGGGTATCACACACAAATGGGTTACAAGACCTGGATACTTCTCCGGTTGCCCTGGATATCACTGTCTGCTGTAAAAACAAGCCTGCAATGAACTTTCTGGAATAAAAACTCCAGGTGGCTCTTCACATTGATTCATGGTTTTGTTTGGAGCACAATTTGTCCTGGCAGCATTCTTGAAGTGTCATAGCTTTGCCTTTCGAGTCCAGCCCACGCTTTCAGCTTATTATTTTGGAGGAGTGCTTTCAAGGTTACTTCCAGTGTTGTCTGGCTTCCGTTTTGTCTTTCCGTTTTTTTTTTGTTGTTTTTTACAAGAGAAGATTAAGTCTACACAATCGAAGAAGAAAGTACTGAATACGAAGTTGAAAATAGCATTAGGCATGTCTGAGAACAACTCTGAACTTGTTTAACATTTAAAACAGAAGATTACAGGATAAAAACAGAATCACTTTGCCTTCATCCTCTTTTATGTACTGAATGCTTACATGCATGCTGAATTGAATGCCGGATGTTTATAATCAGATAAAGGACATGTATTATAGCAAAGAGTTGTTGATTATTACTGAAACATTGATCATCAGATTGTATGTCAAAATAATGTCTTTGAAATAAGTTTTAGAAAGCTTTTTCCTTGAAGTATTACACCCTCTCATCCTGTGGATTTCTTCTTCTATGGCCCTAAACACATATGAATGTCAAATAATTGTATTAGCTTTTGCACTGTTTTATTGATAAAATGCAAGGACTTTTAAGAGGAGCTGTCAATGATAATCTAACACACAGCTGAGAAACAGGAAATACCGTTTTGTCCAATGAATAACAGATGTAACAAGGCATTTGATAAAAACCAACAAAACAAGTGGCATTGTCAAAATGTTTGCCCTTGTCTGATTTTAAATGGATAATTCATATAATTCAAATCAGAAACAAATTGGTGAGTTACATGCACCCTCTGCCTTTGCAGCTTTTACCTAATTTGCTTTAATTGCTGCTGCTCTCTCAAGTAAGCAGGCTCCACTGGGTGCTTTCGCATAGTCATGGTGTCCTGCTGTCCCATCAGCTTCTTGGGAGTTCTGTGGAGCTTTTGCTTCCTGTACCTCCCTGCTTCTGTTGCCTCATTAATCAAGTAGAAGTTAGTGGCTGCTCCAGCGCTGGCTGCCCTCATAGGCCAAAGTCTATGTGCACAGAATAATGAGCCAAACTCAAGGGACGCTTCAAATGAGATTTTCTTTTGATTTGACTCTCCTCTGTACTGCCTCTAGGGTATTTGTTGGAAGGTATTACCATTTATAGGGCCATATCTATTTGGTAAAAGGTGTTAAATGTTTTTACATTCTTCTTTTTAGTAATGTCAAAATTTTAGAATTTAATTTGGACAATATATACAGTCATTACCCTTGTTAAACTGTTTAATTAGATAGTGACACAATGTTGTTTCCTAATGTATGTTAGATTCCTGCAGTTCATAATCAGTGCAATAATAAGGGTGTTTGAGATGAATAGGTCTGTGGTAGACATAAATGCCAGCACAAATACAAATGATTATTTAAAAAAGGACTAGTTATATTATACAATGCAGAACCTAAACCAAAAGGATCACATATAAAAAAAAAAAAAAATCTCTATTGAGTGCAGAAAGTGCCACAACCACTATCTATGTCATAAATATATGTCACGTGATATATGTGAGATGGAAGTGTTCCTGAAAATATATTAGTTTGTATTGGTGCAACATTTAGTGGACTAGTTATGAAAACTGCATTTCTGGTGGAAAATGAGTTGAGGAAAAAGCAAGCCCTGAAGTTGTACACAGTAAGATTGATGCCCACAGAGGAGGCTATGAGGAGCCTCTGGGACATGAGCACTTGTATCAGCAGGGGGATTAAAGTAAATATGCAAAGAAAGAGTCACTGGAAAGATAAATGTGTAGGCACCTTGTGAAGAACACAAAAAATGAAAACCCTCACCGGGGAATAACATCAAATTTTATTCACCTTGAACCTCCAGTGAATTCGGTCTAATTTTATCCTTTGCATACAATGTCACTTCAGCATTACCCTGTCTCTGGTTAAGCTGCTGGTGGTGAAAGTGTTGTGGTACTGCAGTATTTAGGAAATTACTGGCTACAGCTTAGTTCAGTATTACCTTATCTTGGAAAGATGCTTGCTTTCTCGGGCTGCAGCACTGACTACTTAGTTTACAGTTCTTTGAAAATCCTCCATGAAAATCATTTATACATCTTTACGATGACTTCCTTTTATTACTGTACTTGATATAGAGCTCGACAGATCAACTTATTTTTTACTTAATATACATTCTGAATCAAAAAAGGAAACAAGACAAGACATATTATCTGTCTGTGTGAACTGACTACTATTACAAAACAGTATGCTACATAATTAGTAAAGCAGAAATAATAATAATAATAATAATAATAGTGGTGAAAGCAGAAATAATAAAAGATACATTTTGTCATTTTTAACTGAACTGTTTTGTGCTCTGTACTGTAAGAAAAAATATTTAATAATACATGAAGAATCAATAATGAATAAAACTACCTACTTTGGGAAAACCCAGTATGCTGCACATCTTGAGACATGATACAGTATCATGTATGACATAATAGGCTCGTTATGTGCTCATACACATACAGTATACTGTATGTTGAGAGGATTTATATCTGGTAAGGCCATCCAGTTATTTATTATTGAATTCAATAATAGTAAAAGTCAACACAAGAACTGAACATAATGACTCATCCATATCTTGATGTAAACCTTATTTCCTTGGGCTGGATAACATCTTGGTGTTTTTTATTATTTTCCAGTTGGTGTGCTTTGTTGGCTTCAGTGTGATCATTTATAAAATAGGCATTTAGGATCTACTCCACAGTGTATCATCAATCACATGCCTACATACAATCCTGACAGCAATGATGCAATGTACAGTTAGTCTTGCATTTAGTTTAGTAGAATATTTGCTTAAATTGGTCCTGCATGTGCCTCCATCCTGTGTAATTGTTGATAAAACACATCAATCACCCCTTCCTTCATGGATTATAAATCCTGTCAGTCATGTGTTTTCAGGCATAAACTTGGTCAAATTGCTTTGAAGCTATTTTTTTTTTTTATATCTGTCCCTCGCTACTTTAAATGTTCACCACTTGGGGTTTAATAGTTTTAGGTAGAATAAATGTCTGCTGGCCAAAGAGCACAAGCTGACAGGCTTTTACACATTATAGTTTCTAGTAAATGCAAGTCCCAAGTGCAGTCATTTTGCATTGTATATTTTGCAGGCCCACCCTGCGAGAAGAGGAAAGCCCCCTGTGATCCAAATCCATGCAGAAATGGTGGCGTATGTGAGGAGAGTACAACAGGATTTGTTTGTCACTGCCCAGAAAGATTCGGGGGCCTCTACTGCAACTCCCGAGTTGACTACGATTGCATGTCTCACGCATGTCAGGAGGAACAAATTTGCAGGGAGCGTGTGAGGACTTAATTTGCCTTTTTCTATTTTTTTATTTTTTTTATCTCAGTGGGACATAAACAAGAAATGGCATATGAAAATTAATATAGTGTCTTGAAACAAGATCAAATGGCTTCATTCCGACGGCTCCAACAGCAATTAATATTTCCTCCTGAAGATGAGCTAAGGGAAGGAGTGTTTGCTTCCTCTAGCATTTTGATTGAATGACCCAGTGCATACTTAAGTGCCATTTTGAAATGGCTCTCATCAAAGGCTTTTTGTAATTGGATGCCTTCTGCAGTTTTCACCTTATATGGCAAATGCTACGTGGTCGTATTTTTTGGCAGGTAGCGTTTCTAATGTTGTCGAAGATACTCTAGAGAAAATACAGTAATGATCCAATTGTCTTTCTCTGACCTTTTTGTTTTGTTCATTACAGTTTGCCAAGTGCGGTACACATTTTCACAACCCACCTAAGAATACCAGAGTAGAGCAGACTAAAAGGGACATTTATCAAAATAATGCCTGATATCGCTGCAGCTTGATGTAGTTTTAAAAAAAAATTTTTATAGAAGCTTAATGAGAAATTCACATCTCTTTAACTTTGGATTACAAGACCATTAGCATTGACTAGCCTCTCGTGATATCTAAAATATATATAAAACCTATTATTTAAATGCCTACTTAGACATCAGTAACACTGTGATAATATGTGATTATAATGTGAGTCAGTCAAGACACAATTCTATCACTACAGTGAATTGCTCTTTTATTGATAATGTTCCTGCATTTAGTGATCTTGTGTACCTTTTGTGTAATCAAACCCCATTTTCCCAAGCGGACAGGTGACCTGGTTTGTTTTGCTTCTGTATGCAGGCCTCTGAATGTGTCTGTGCAGATGGTAATGTTGTCCCAGCATGCAGGAGGCAGCAGAACCTGTGCAGCCCATCACCATGTCTCAACAATGCCACCTGTGTGTCCATGGGAAATTATTATGTCTGCAGGTGAAACACATACAGGAATCTAATAGAGGCCACTCTCGTAGTCCCTTTTCTAGATGATTGGAATGTCTTGTCAATGTGTTTCCTAATGAGTGAATGAAAATGGGTCTTTTATTATTTTCCCACTTTTTAATGTGATTATGATTTACATTTTACTGAAAAGCTCTTTCTGGCAGAAATCAAGCCTCATTGTTGGCTGGTGATGTTCCCATGTAAAGACCAAAACCAACAATGAATTGATCCTACGTACAGGTATTGTCCGTGTGTCCAAAGCCTGGTGTAGCTTATTCCTCTGTGCCATAGAGCTCCATGATTCTCCAAAAACTATTTAAAACATCAATGAGTCACATTGAGTCCACTGGAGGACTCGTTACCATGGACATGGTTTTAGAAAATTATGTGGCTTTCAAAAAATGAAACTGTACTTTTAAAAAAACATTTGTGTATTTAGAAGGAACAAATAGGCTTGGAGCAAAATGCAAAGCACGCATGGGAAGTCGGGAAGTACAGAGATACAGATTAACTTATCGTTGGTTTAGGTCTTTTCATAGTTTTTTTTTTTACATAGTTGCAATATATAATGCCACCATCAACCTTTAAATAAAAAAAAATAATCTTATTCGGATTGTGTTAAAAAAATAATAATAATAAAAAAAGCAATCTTAGAACGGTTTCAGATGATCTACTCTTCTGCTAGAGCACAGTCTGATGCTCTTTAGATACCTATCATGCTGTTTTTAACACAGGCTAAAACTCCTGCTAGTGGTTATATTGCCAGTCTTCATTCATATCTGAACTTGTGGTTTAGATATGGAGCTGTACAGTTGAAGAAATACTTTGAAATATGGCAGAGTAATATATTTTTAACCAAACACCCGTTCAACCTAACACAGAGATGGAAAGGGTTTTTGGTGACTCACTATTGGATTTATATGAGGATGTTTTGAGGTCTACTGCTTTGATGAGAAAGGGAATTAATGTTTATTAGGCTCTAGTTTTGAGGTCTCCACTCTACCTTACATTCTGATGTCTTTTAAATCCAGTTATTATACAAGATTGCTTTTATGTACTCAACACATAAATTTGGAAATTTCTAATGTTTTTAAAGGTTGCCTCATCTCTGTGTGATGGCTTTTTAATTGATAATGCAGATAAAGTACTTGCAAGTTGCAAATTTTTTTTTTCCAGAAACCTGGGGGACAACTTATTTTTCTCATTAGGACAGCTCTTATGAAAGTTAAATGAAATCAGAATCAAACAGTATATGAAAAGTATAAACAAAGTTAATTAAGTGAAGTATGTATTTGCCGCATTAGACTGTACAATAAAATTGGTGAAATAAGGGGTGGGATTTTTACAGTTGTAAGAAAGTATAATCTGTGGTTTGTAATGGACCTTGATGTGTCTTGATTTGTGAACTCCACCGATCTGGCAACCCAGGTCATAAAAATTGGAAGAATAGTTTGCACACACTATCTTACCCACAGGTCATGCAGAAAACAAAATTATAACCATGTGTATCTCGTAAAAAGAAACAAATATGGCTTGTTAGCGCTCAAGGCTCAGGGCAAATTGATTTTGATGACACTGACCTCCTCTTGGCAGATGTCTGAGAGGGTTTTCCGGGAAGAATTGTGAAGAAATAATTGACTACTGCAGGCTGCTCAATATCAACTGCCTAAATGAAGGATTGTGCCTGAGGATAATTGGCGGATATCAGGTAAGTAATTCAATGTTTTGGTCTTAATGAAATACTCCTAAGCCCACAAAATACGAATCATGCTGCACCTTAATTACAGAGCAAACATAAAGTGAACACATCCCTGAACACTGATTAGGATTTTTAAAAAACATAGTGAGTAGCCCATTATTTGCAGTTGCGTTCAATTGTATGCAATGGAAGTATTTGCCAGTGTAAAGTTCTTTTTGGAGTGCAAATGGACAGATATGGTCTATTGAACGCATCTGGTATTTAACATAAAATGGGCTTCTGCATGGCACAGCATAAAAGGTCTTTCCATCTTTAGTCTCTGAAAAAAATAAAAAGAATAACTGAAACGTCACTGGTAGAAGATGTCTACAAACGGCAGTAATCCGATTCTAACCCATTAATCAACGCGAGTATGGCAGACAGGTTCTGGTCTAATTTGCCTCTCTATTGCTCAGTCTCCTCAAATGTCTGTGTTTCTTTACAACACCTGAGACTGCGATACCCCACAGCTCCTAATTATTCTCCATCAGTCTCGTTCCATTACACCATTGAGAGTGTTCTTAATCTAAAATCCACATTTAGATGCTTCCTGTTGGTGGGGCTCAGACATAATCAAATAATGTTGCTCACTGCAAATGGGCCATTTATTCTTTTACGTTTTTATTTTTATTTATATTCATATTTTAAATGTGTTTTTCCTGATGCTCTTAACAGACAGAATAAAACAAGAGGTGACATAAAAGTGATTTTATCTTTAGATACACAGAGCTGTCCTTTTAGGCTAGTATTTAACAGTTTTTCTTTGGCTCTATACTCCAAACCGTTGGATTCATTATGAGAATAATTACTGAGGTTAAAGTGGTGATTTCTAGCTTAAAAGGGTCAGTTCACCCAAATAAAAAAAACCAACAAATTTCGCACTTACAGTACCTGTAGTAGTATTTAGCCGTGCATGGCTAAATACTACTACAGGTACTGTAAGTGCGAAAGGTTTGGATTTACCGCATGTTACCTTTCTCAAGGTCTGTCTCTGAGATTTTTACTGTCACCACAATATAATTTAATTTGTGGTCTCAGCATTTAGAAGCTAACAAAATTCAGTATCATCTTTTATTTCTAGAAACAATGACTGGTTACTAAGGATAATCCACAGAAATCAATGCCAACAGTTTTCATTTAAACTACTGTGTACAGAAGAAACAGTCCTTTTAGTCACTCTCTACAACAGGGATGCTCTTTCTGGAAATAAAAGATACTGCTAAAATCATTTAATGTAATTTTTCAATGCTGTGGGTATCACAAATTCCATTTATCTCCATCATACTGGGGTAGTGGCAGAATATCTCAAAATCTGAGCAAATTCAACTACAACTGTCTATGTGGGTAGATATCAATTGAGATAGGTGAGAATGTTTTTTTTTTTTTTTTTTTGTAATTTGGGGGAACAGTGTGCACATTGTTTACATTTTTATTCGTGCTCCCCAAGGGTAAAAAGGGATTTGATTTCTACACTGTTCACCAAACATGTGGGAGAACAGCATAACCCTTATAGTCATTGTTTTATTTCACAATCAGTGTGCCGTGGTAGAGTAAAAACTAAATAAAAAAACATATCTTGCTCTAATGCATATTCCTAAGTGTGATACCTTTTTTGTGGTATTGGCTAAGTTCATGTATACTGCACTGTACCCTAATACCTCGAATATTGTTTGTCTGCAGTGTGTTTGTGCCCCAGGATGGATTGGAGAGTTTTGTCAATATGTAGGCGATGCCTGCTTGATAAAACCAAACATCTGTTTCAATGGAGCCACATGCATTACAACAAGTGAGCCATCTTCTCTCCCACAGTACACCTGCAAATGTCCCCTTGGCTTCACAGGTAAGATAACTTTGCTTTATTATCTTTTTTTGCCCCTTTCCATCTGTCTGTCCGTCTGTCTGCTGGCACGATATCTCAAACTATGAATCGATTTGTTCAAACCCTTGTGGGAAGGTTGGTTGTGGGGCAAGGAATGACTGATTGATGTTTGGGGAAAATCTGACGTGGAACTGGTATAGCTTGACAGTTACATGCTGTTGGCAGAGGTTTATGTTCTGCTTTGACATTTACAGACTTTGGTGTTAAGTAAACATCCTGTATATCCAATATATACACAATACTATGTAAAGACGTGACACAGACATGCAACACAGGTAGTGAAGGCAGTCATTTTCTGAATATTTTACTAATTTAAGACAGTGACTCCCCAGTCTGTGGACATTTGACACAGAGAGCTTTTATGCTGAGAGCAATACATAAATTATAAATGTTTCTATTTTGCCTTTTGTTGGTGTTTTAAGACAGATGGCATAAAAATAGCTCGAAATGTATAAACAAGTCATGAAAAACATGTTCCATCAAAGTGAATTATTTGTATCATGCTATATTCTACTGGCACACAAAATACTGGCATGCTTAAAATACTTTACTTTTAAGTTAGGAGTTCTTGCCGCTAATTACAGAGGTGGATTATAGAGGTATATCAGTTGACCCAGATGCTTAACCCAACCTTGAGCAGACCAAATACCTACCTAGACCTAACCACCAATCAACGTGGTGAATGCCATAAGCTGAAGCATCAACTTTTTTGCATGTCAGGTCTCATTGAACTTTACAGGTTAGATAACATAAAAATAATTCACACACTGCATTACCAGTTAGTTCACATGTAGAGTTTAACCATGGACTAGACCGATGACAAACTTTAAGGCTGCATTAAGCCATTTTTGACCATTAGGGGGCAGAAAAGCCTATTCACAGCACTGAACATTGATTCATTTGATTCAATGTTGAGATTTTCTTCTTCAGTATATCGTATTAAATTGAAACACATGAACATAATATAGAAAACAATAGACAATACAGCATATATTTCTCATTGACCTTTTAAATCTTCTCAAAACAGGCATTTAATTTCCTAAAGTATTGTTTGCTAATAACCATATAGCTAGCTGACATGAAGTTAACTTAGACAAGTTTCCTAATCAGAGGTGGGTAGTAACAAAACACATTTACACTGTTACATGTACTCAAGTGACTTTTTAAGGAAATAGTACATGTCAGAGTAGTTTTAATGCATTACTGTTATCCTGCCGCTGTCACACATCCACGTGACTCTGTTCAGAGCAGAATAATGGCTGAAGCTACAGCATGGTAGTATCATGGCTGTCAAAAAGAGGTGCCAGCTAATATTTACAGATACAAATTTATTGCACAGTGCAGCAGGCTCTGGTTGTGAAGTCAGTACATCAAAAACCGTGCTGACACTGAGCTGAGCTGACAGAGAGTTGTGTTAATTCTAATAAATTTAATAATAAATAGCTATGCACAGTAGCCTATATTATGCTTCAAAACCACTCCGCTACCACAGATAATCTTCCTCAGGTAAAAGTGAAGAAGTCAGCACACCTGTATTTAATAGGCAATAAATTATGAAACATCACATAATTGTCTCCTAATTTTATTTGTTTGCCAAATCATAATTTATTATTTTTAAACAATATTTACTTACTGGCATTCATAACCGATTTATAATATTAATGTAGTATTTTGTAATCACACTGGAGCGCTAAAGACTGGGAATATTGTCCTGGTGTGAATGTGTCAGGTTATCTAATCAGGAGATGATGACTTGTCATTTCATCACAAATAAATACGTAAGTGTTTGTTCGCTTCTTTACCTTTACCTGAGTGAGACCATCAGTAGATGAAATAATTCCAGTCACATCCACATTGAATAAAATAATTTGGGTAATTTTTTTAAGTTACTCGCTACTCAAGTAATTTTTTCAGTAAATAGTTTTGTACTGTAGTTATTTTGATCAGTGGGTATTTGTTTTTGCAAACCTCCACATTTGCAAGCATCCGCTCTGATTAAATTCTCAAAAGACTGAATCACAGCCACCTCAAGGGCTGCTGTTCCATAATTGACCTCTGACCACCTTGAGGAGGTGGACATGGCCAAACAGAAACTTCCTAGATTGATCTCTACATTTTTAAAATAGTAATAGCATCAGTAGTTGTTTCTTTAAATCTAAACAGAGAAGCACCAAAACTAGCAACTACAACTTAGGATACATCTAAATGTCTTTTAAAGTGCAAATGAATGACTCTTTCAGGCCAGAAATCTGTTCTTGGGTTGTGATTTACAAATCACAAGCCAACCACACATTTTAAGCAAAGGCCAGTTCTCTCGATGAAGAGATTTTCTAACCTTGAAGCTTATTTACCAGTAGCCTTGCCTGCTTGACATTTCTAAGGCCCACTGCTGATTGCATTTAATCCAAGTACTCTGGCAAATGGCTTCCTAATTAGCTGCCAGCTCGGAACATGGCCGAAACGTGTTAAGCTATCAATGACAACTGTTCCAAATAAACGGGGGAACAAGGGAGAGACACAAAAACTAAAAAGTGTTGTTAGAGAGTATGAGATTTAACGGAAAAAAACGTAACCCTTTTCATTTACCATGCTTTAAAAAGATTGAACAACTTCACAGAAACAGATAAGATCAGTTGTTAAGTGCGACATTGCTTCAGAGAGTGTATGTACAAGAACAGTGTGTAGTCTGCATATAAAGTACATGCCTATAAATAAACTAAATACTACTCTGATTTTGTCTCTAGGATACCCTTTGCCATTTCAATCAATAATAGAAGATACTGTGTGAAACATTGCTTATCTAAACTGTTCATTATGCCTTAGGGTACGTTCACACCGACTTTGTTTAGTCCTGTTGATTCGTGATAGTGTTGACCCCCTTGGTGCGGTTTGTTTGCGCTGGTGTGAACGCTGGACTCGAACTCTGGTCCGCCTCGAAGAGGTCGTCTGGGACTGCTGTCAAGTGAACTCTGTAGTGGTTCATTTCTGGTGGGAACGCCATTCGAACTAATCACGGGAAACCACCATTGTATGTGTCATGTAAAATAGTACTTATTTAGTATTCCTGTACTAATTAATGTATTATTGTTGTTGTTTATAATATTTCATATTTATCAGAAGGTTTTCACTGCCAATTTACCTTGGTGTTTGGTACATACAATAAACCTATTAAGAGAAAATAAAAAGAAAGGCAAAGTACTGCGACAGTTAATAAGAGAAGGTGGGGAGTTGGTGGTGTGGTACACCTGTCAGACTGTAAGGCGAGGTCAGGCAAGACAGAACCTCCCATGTGGCAAAAGGGTAAAAGCTGCTTGATCTTGATTATTATTATGATAATGGGAGAACAGAAAAATTACAATCAAAATTTGAAAGAGAGAGAAAAAATACTACAAATAACACTAGCCTACCATTACAACAAAAGTGTCATATATAATAGTAACTAACTAATTATTATAATATGTAACATTTACTGCATTTGTTTACACTTCCTGGGCCGTTTGAGTTTTTGCCTTTTGTGAACGCACACTGGACCAGTTGGAAAATTGAAACAATGTGTCAGTCTCGCGCTGGTTCGTTTCAGGAGCGGACCTTTAGCTGTGAACCTGCCCTTAGAAATATAAAGAGGAATTTTTCTCTTCATCTCTTTCACTCTCATATCATATATTTATATCATAAGAAACTCATCAGTATAATTCAATATGTAAACATCTCTTTATACTGTAGACTTTGTTACTTTCTCTATTCTAGACATTATTTGACTATTAAAAAAACCAACAGTATAGAACAACACAGATTGTGATCCTTGCTGAACAGTGCATATCCTGGATAAGGGTAATGAAGGCATGCACAGTATAGTTCCCCTCTTGTTGTATTGCTTAAACAACCAGTGTATGTGATATATTTTTTCTTTGCCAGTGCACTCAGGTTTTGACCTATAGCGTATTTCCCCATCTAGCTTTAAGTAATGACACACTCACCTGTCAGTCAGATAAGCCCTTACATAGCACTACATGAACAAGATTTTCCCCCTCTGTTCAAAGCTGAAATCTGTTGCCACTTCAGTAATGGAAAATTGTCTCTTATACCATGGCAGGTCTTAGTGACTGATAGAATTCATCATTTTCTGGCATCTTGGGATTTTTGCTTTGGAATTTTTGAAGCCATGAAGCACAGAAAGGCCAATTTAATTTCAAGCTTTGCCCAGAACCCCCTCTGTAGTCCATTATAGATAATAACTCAAGATCCATTACTCAAGCCCCGGCATTCAGCTTTCAATTTTGAGGGCTTTATTTTTTACTAAACAACTGTTGGCATATATTTTGCTGGTCTCATTTATACACTCTTTTTTTAACTGTGTTAATAATAATTTAAGACAACACATAGAATCCACCAAAGTTCCCGGGGTGTTATTAAAAGACAAAATTTAAAACAATCTGTAAATCTTCACCTGGAAGGTCTTTGCATTTGGAGCTTTATCTCGCACAAAGATGAACGAATCTACTGGATTTAAGGAACTTTGTATCTGATCATTTCTAGACTTTTAAGACATTGCAGTACAAAACCTTTTGTAACCTAAATCACCATTTGAGTTTTATTTTTTTAAACCGCTACAATATTACATGATTGTATGCACAGCCATAAATGAGTGTAGGCGTTTCACAGATTTTAGTAGTACAAATTTGTATAATGCGCTGCCACACAGCATGGCATATTTTGTATATAATGACCTGTAGCAACTACTGAGCAGATGATATCAATCATCGTGTTTGTGCTGTAGCATGAGGGTGCCACTGTCAAGAAGAGACTTTCACTACATGTCATTGCTGCTCTGTTATTGATGATAGGACTTTTTAAATTAATAACTTGCCCTGGAAGACACCCACCCCCAACCACAGCGGCAGAATCAGCAGCTGGTGAGGCAGCTGAGCACCAAACAAATCTCCTATCAAGCAACCTGCATCCCCGACCTCATCTACTCTCTTCCATTTTCTTAACAAGAAAGTGAGGCTCTCCAACCAGGGGATTATTTTCTCTAACATGTCTCTTTGTGTTTCTAGGGGCTCACCACCCGAATCCTAAAGCATCTTATTAAAGGAATGTTGGCCTAATTGTTGTTGAAAAGGTCAATACCACTTCCATATCTGTATGCTAAATAATGAAGCTAAAGCCAGTAGCCACTTAGCTTAGCAGAAAGACTGGAAGCAGGGAAAACGGTTATCCTGGCTTTGTCCAATGGTTAAGAATAAAATATTCTTCTGCTTTACAAACCACATACATGTTAATTAGTTGTTGGTAGGCAGATTTTTATGTGCTTTTTGGACAGAACCAGGCAAGCTGTTAAGCTAAACTAAGCAGCTGCTCCCTGTATCTTTATTTTTAGCGCACAATCATGTGGGTGATATCAATTTTCTTATCCAACTCTCAAAAGCAAATAAGTGTATATCCCAAAATGTTCCTTTAAGAGTTGCGTGCAACAGTTTGAAGGGGCTTTACTGTATGTAGTTTTCAGCAGGAACTAGCGGTGCGGTTTCCAGATTGCATGTAAACCCGCACGTTACCGTAATAAATTTCAGCTTTAGCGTGTGTTCACTCATAGACTTCACTCGGTAAAAAACTTGGTAGTCTATTATGTTACGAACAGGATAGTAATATGGGTCTACTTAGCCGGCGATGCAATGTGGAAAGCCATAACGTTACAACTGTAGTATTTAGCACCAGATAACGTTAGCAGCTGCTCAACGTTAGCCGGCGAGCTAACGTTATCTAAGTTGAGCCAACTAAAGCACAAAATCACAATATATTTCACATGCTTTGCAGTAATGTTAGTTTACCTGTCCAATAGGATGAAAGCCAACTCTGTGTCGGTTTTGTCAGTTCCAAAACAAAGTGGAGGTCTCTCCATGATTCAAGACTTTCTGATGTTGACAGTGTTTTCACCCAAAATTGATCTGATTCTCGTTTGGCCTGATGTGCTCCAGCACATAAAAACTTTGTTGTTGATTTTTATCCTTATGTGGAGTTTGTGTTGGAATCTGTGTTCTGCTGGGAGCCGGTTATTTTTTTGTTTTAGTGGACTCTAGCTAGTTAGCTGCGGTTTTGTTGGTGTGTGTACGGTACAGAATCAGAAGGCAAGGGGCTCGGGTGCGCGAATGCAGTCACAGCCAATGGATTTCCCGGAAAATCCGATCTGGAGTCTTCACATAGGATTGAAATCAGTAAAAGCTGAGCTTAGTTATTAAACAAAAAATAATAAAAGGGTTTTCCAAAACCATATCCTTTGGAAGAACTATTCTGATGATGATGGAGGCAGATGTGGCCAGCATGGACCCATATTTACTAAGCTCAGCTTTTCTGATGTTGGCCATCAGAAGTAACAGAACAACCCAGAAAGTGGATATTTTTTTTATGTGAGGTTATAACATACATATGCCCCTTTAAGCACCTTTTCTTTTGAAACAACAACTAGGGCACAAGGCTTTTATTTCAGCCACAGATCTGGGTAAACTCATCCATGCTTTTCTCTCCTCCCGCCTCAACTACTGGAACTTTTTAT
Organism: Micropterus salmoides; assembly: GCF_014851395.1. Classification (NCBI taxonomy): domain Eukaryota; kingdom Metazoa; phylum Chordata; class Actinopteri; order Centrarchiformes; family Centrarchidae; genus Micropterus; species Micropterus salmoides. The sequence continues at coordinate 12,990,457 of NW_024041373.1, forward strand.
ATACCTCTGTCAGTCAGAAATCAATTCATCGCCTACAATTAGCCCAAAATGCTGCAGCATCACTTTTAACTCACTGAAAAAAATGTGACCGTATTACCCCAGTTTTAGCATCCTTGCCCAGGCTGCCTGTTTCTTTTAGGATTGATTTTAAAATTCTTCTGACCCAAATGACTATGTGATGCATAATTTATTTTTCCTTTAAAGGCAGGGTAGGTAAGTTTGAGAAACTAGCAAGAAACTGCTGCATTTTTAAAAGTATCCAACAGAGAAACTCCCACCCACTCCCTTCTGGGCTCCTTTCAAAGCCACGCCCCCAAAACACGTGAACGTGCGTTACCAACTCTGCTTGAGGACGAGCAAAGTGTGACGAGCAGAGAGCATCTCGATGCAGCGGCTCACATCAGGGGTAAGAAAAGATTTAACTTTATCGTTATGAAAATAAACAACTAACCCGGTTGTTAGTACTCACTATCAAGCTAGCATGTTAATATTGGATAGGTTTAAAAAGACTGACTCTGATTCAGGTACGAGTTGGCTAGCTAACTGTTAGCAACAGGTAGCTGTGCTAACAGCAACGGGCAAAGCTAAAAACAGGCTGATACACATTTTCCCGTTTCCATCAGTTACGCTACACGAACGTGAATTTCGTGTTAGACTCATAACATGTATGTTGTTTTGTATGTTAGAGCTTCCACTGTGACAGCATTATTGTCTCTGATGAGAACTGAACTCCAGAGCCAAGCATAGACCAGGACAGGACCGGGACCGGCCCGGGGTCGAGGCGAAGCAGAGGAGGGAGGGCTGCCAGGGTCTGAGGAAGAAGAGGCAGGACGAGGAGGATCTGTGTCATGTACATTGACCTGGTGTGTAATGTGGACACAGAAGTCCTGTTAGAGAACAACAAACCCCTGTTCAATAAAAACATCTGATCATGTTGATGAATGATCTTTCCAATTACACAGATCTTTCCCATTTGGGGTTCTAACAACTATATATTCCTTTACAGACCAGAATGTGAGGGCTGTGGACAACATCCAGACTACAGTGTTTCCATGCACCACACATGGCTGATCTTCCAGACCTAGGACAGTGTAACAGACAGTTCAGTGGGGCAGCATACAGACAGTTTGTAGTGTGGCAGTGTGGAGCACTTGGTCACAGAGTCATGATACTGAGTTGCTGTTTCTGGAAAATATGCAACTGTTCTCCTGATCTACCAGGATAATACAGAGGTTTAATCCTGGCAGGGTGTAAGATGTAATGTCACTAACAGATAATTCCATCCACTGTGTGGATGAATACCTGTACATTTTTAGTTTTATTCACAGGAGGGTAGAGAAAATACAAAGTATATTTTTCCATGTTCTGGATAATATTTTCATTCTTTTTTAAATAAAACATTGAAAATGATAAATGCCTTTTCTTTACACTTGCAGCATAAACAATCAAACAACTACATGTATGTCTTATGTCTCCAATAATGACATCCTAATGTGGTAAAACACTTGTTTATTGTTATTAACTACAACCTATATCACAAATAGATCATTTTAAACATCATTAAAAATAAGTATATACAGGAAGAGACAAGGTGTGTCCAGAGTTGTCTTGACTGATTATGAAGACAGTTCAGACTTTGTAGCGTCATATCGCTGCTGTGGAGATGATTAAATATATCACATTCAACTCTCGTGACATGATTACCACATTTCAAAACCAACCATATTACTTTTTGATTTATATTTTGCTGTATCTAACAACACAGTTGGGGCAGGGACACCTGACTGAACCCCATGTTGACGGGGATCATCAGGTCTCCTGGTTCTGCTTCTAGGCATCTCCTCAGTACTAGACAACCGTCAGAGGAGGAGGAAGAGGAGGATGGCACTCTGGAGGTCTGCGATGTAACTGTAGTCCTTCTCCACCTTCATTGAGTACAATCTCCACTTCCTGGACTTTTTGTTGGACACCTTGCTGTACCTGATAATACAGAAAGGAGGATCAGCTTAGTGAAAAGTTTGTAACTCCTGACATTATTTCTCTTATAGAGCAGTTAGCATTTCCACATAAAATGCAATCAAATCAATAAATCTGCAATTTCTCATAACTACAAACACACAGCTACATCACCACATTTGTAAAAGAGTAACATTCAGTCAAACATCGCTTGCAGACACAAGATAATCACACAAACATATTAGATACAGGGTAAAGATAACTAAAGTTAGGTGTAAACATAGTATAATAATATACCTATATGGTCAGTAACTAAACCGGCGCAGTCTACACTTACATTGCCTTACCTAATGTTAGCGTCAGAAAACAAAGTTTGCGCTGCTGTTTTCCAGCTCACCTACAGCTAGATATAATCCATCGTCTCTACTCTGGCTCCTACACCATTCTGCACTCGTAGCAACCGTTAGCTGTATGCTAAGTAGGTAGCTACGTTTGAAAAGCCATGCAGATATCACCCACCACTCTGACCGCTTCGCTCGTCAGGTCTAAGAGCTGACCGGGTGCGCGCATGGGGGCAGCTCCTGTAGCAGCAGGGCTGGTAGCCATGGCAGCGAGGCAGAGTGACAGTCAGCCAGCCAATCATTGCATTCGGTCCGAATAAAACGAGTGGCTGTGTTTACTGCAGCGCTGAGAGGGCTACAGACAGCCACTTTTTATACTCTCTTTTTCAGTGCACCTAACTTTTTAATATGCATTGGTGTATATAGACAGTTTCAACAAATATAACAAAAAGTGTTTTAGAAGCAACTTGCCTACCCTGCCTTTAATTGTACATTGAATTGTTCATGTTTTATTCCTTGGACACCATTGTGTGTTATACTGATTTTTATTCGATTTGTCTGTGTTTACATTGACTTTGTTACCTGTATTGAAAAGTGCTGTACAAATAATACTATTATTATATTTTATTATTCCTTTACTAAGATCTTATAGGATTCAGATGGGACCTTTCATTCACACAAGAAAAGGGGCTTATGGCAAAGTTGACCAATATATGCAATTTGTTATCACTCATGATGAGTTCTATGTGAATATTGTAATGTGATACAAATGCAACTAATTGCAAAACTTTCTCCATTCTCAGGGGCAAACTGTGAGACTGATATCAACGAGTGTGACTCCAGCCCATGTCAGCACAATGGCACATGCTCTGATTTGCTAGGACACTATGAATGCCAATGTCCTACAGGTATGCTGGGCCTTGTGATAACTTTTATTAGCTTTGGTAGCAGGCAGTACTGCAGACCTTTTAAACTGAATATGGCCTAAGATCCTCAGCGGGGGCCCCTCTGGCCATCTCAGTGTATACTGAAAACCAAAAGTGATTAGCCTTTGCCAGCGGGGTCCCTAGATTGTGACAAATCCTGCCTGAGGAAGCTGGGGAAATCAGCATGATTTAATTCATCACAATCATGAATCATGACTCTTTTTACATCCTGTTTTCTAAAAATAATATTCTATTCTCAGGTTGTTTTGTCATTTAATAAATATATTCAACGTTATTTTATTTTCCAATATGTCGAAACACTCAAATGCCTTTTATGATGAAACTAAAAGTTTAAAAAAAAACATTTAAAAAACCCTATTTGTCAGCACACTGCTGATCTCAACGTGCTCCATTGTGCAGTATAGAGGCAGCAAGGCACAGCTAAGGTCTTAGTCAAATTATTCACAGTATCAGTTTACAGCTTTGGCCTGCAAATGACAGCTGAGAAAAATCACCAAGCTTATTACCAGAGCTCAATAGTGCAACCAAAATGTACAAATCTATTAATGGGAGTTTCATAATATAATATTATGAAACTCTCATTAATATAATTTTCCTGTAATTGTTTTGCCTGACGGGCATTCGCTGAACGTAAACTGATAGACCACCCGTGGGAGCTTCATGTTGGCAGGGTGCAGTTAGTGTGTCTGGCAATTGCTTTTGCCCGATTTACTGGATCATTATACTGCACATGCAGACCAAAGACACTGTGGGGAGAGCATCTTTGTGGCCAGGTGATGTTTTTCTCACAAGAATTTTCACTGTTATTTTTAGCTGTTGTTCTCAGCAAATATTGTCAGCTCTTTAGGGAAATGTAACATTGATGGTAATGAAACATTGTGTTTGTTCACTCTTGTTCAATTAAACATTGAAGGACAATACCAGAGTTAATGACACATGGGTCACAGAATCTGTTCGCCTCATCAGTTGCTAAAGAAAGCCACATTAGAGTCACTTTAAGGTGCCATTCAGAGGTGGCATTGTATTGTATTTTCAGTAACCCTTAAAGTATCTTTGATGCAAGTCTTCATAGTTTAAAAGATTGTGCATGGTAGTTTGAAGTGTTGATCCATCTTTCCATATTCTATACCGCTTTTATCCTGTTCATCGTTGTGGAGTGAGGGAGACTCTTCCAGTATGCATTGGGTGAGATGTGGAGCACAACCTGGACAGGTTGCCAGTCAATCTCATGACGAAAACATGGACAGAAAAACAAAGACTTACCTACAGGGAATTTAGTGTTTCCAGTTCACTTAACTGGCATGTTTTTGAGGAGGAAACCTTTGCAGACACAAGGAGAACTTGCAAACTTTTTGAAAGGCCAGCAGGTTTGAACCCAGGATCTTCTGAATAACAATTTACAATGCAATAATAATATCCATTCAATGAATTAATTAATTCACCTTTATTTAAATCTCGAGGAATCTATGAGGGTGTACCTTCATTTTCAGTAATGTCGAGGATACAATTAAAACAGAATATAAATACAAAAAATAATGTTCAAGAAAATAAATAAACAGACAACAACCGAACCCAATTACATTCAAGAGCAAGTAAGTTTGTATTCATGGTTTTAAATGATCCTACAGGTACGATCGTGTTGAGTTTTAATAATAATATATAATAATAATCTTTATTTGTAGAGCACTTTTCAAAAACAAGTTACAAAGTGCTTCAACAAGTGCAAAGACAACAATACAAGCAAGAAAACACTGAAAAGACCAAAATACATGTTTAAGATAAATATAAAATAAGTAAAATAGAATAAAATAAAAGGGATAAAATAAAGTCAAGTAAGATCGGGAAAGGAACGGAAATTAGCAGCAGTTATGACTATATATGTGATATGCTATACCCATTTTTATGGCGTATGAATTTGACAGGTTGAGAATACGCTCAATTCTTAAACATTGTAACTTTAAACATTTTTACTTGCATCATACTTTTGTCTCATTTTTTTTTTTTTTGAGGATATTTTTTATGCCATAGTCATACTGTTTTAGTTTGGCATGTTTTGTCACCTCAGAGTAGTGGTTGACCGATATGGGTTTTTCAGTGGCCAAAGCCGTAATTTAGAGAGCAGGGCGGCCGATGTGTAATGCTGAAATCAAAACAACGAGAAGTCATGGATATTTAATGCCAGCCAGTAATGGTTGTAGTTTTGATTTGCTGTCATTTAGGATGAGAGAAGCATGTTAACTTGTAACATTTAGAAAAGATGATGGCAACTGAGGAAATTTAGGGCTCCATACTAACTTTTTCACCACCTTCCCAAAACTCAAAAGGGGGAGTGCTAACATTGTTCCACAGCAGCCACAGTGACGAGGCTTCCTGCAGATGTGCCGATATCTCAAAATGCCAGATATCAATCTGATCAATTGGCCGACTGATTAATCACTACCTCAGAGTGTAATGGTCTGTGAATTACATTCTACAATGTTTGGATAATTGAGTTTGTAAATATCCTACAATTTATAACTAACTGTGCTTTTTGGGTGAGCATATATGTGGAAATCTGGCTGTGATGTTAGAGGAATGAGGGGGTGGGCTGATGGCTGTGTCATTGGGGTGATCGAGTAGGAGCCTGCAATCACAGACGTCTAGTTAAATTAGACCCACGAAACACACCAGAAGGCTCAACAGTTATCTTGTGTCACCCCGTTACACCTGCTCAGTATATTTAGGAACAAACATGTTTCACAAATTTACACATGATGACTATTGATATCAACAGTAAGCCCTAAATTGCATATTGTTGACCAATGTAAAAGGCTTAAAAGTGTCAGACGAGCAGTAGGAAGAGTTGTTTGACCACTGGCTTGACATTTTGATATGATATTTGCTGCATCTCCCATCTTAAACTCAAGATAGATATCCATACTTTGCATGCAAGCTGGAGCATTTCCTTTTCAGGCAGAGTCATTGGTTGCTCTTTCCAGCTGCCTCTGAAGCTGCCTTAGCTGCCTGCCATAATCCCTGATCATGAATCCCTAACTCCCTGAGTAAACTGGTACTAGATGTGGCCACAGATCCATGGTAACAGAATTCCACAGGGCGTACCCAGGCTTTCCAGCCTTGCTACTAAATCTCATCTGTTATCTCAGCAAACCTAAGCCTCTGCCGCTCATATGTCTCATCTGCTGCATCTTCTGATGGTGAAGTGAGTTCTACAGTGTAAGAAAATAGTCTGCTGAGTGCTGGACCAAAGTACTTAAGCAAAGTCTTCAGACATGGGTGGAATTTTAAGTTGCCGACTTATGGCTGCTTTATTTTCCTGCCACTGAATGTGTTTTATTTCACCAACTCAAAAATACAACTATTGGTTATGCCAAATGTCTGGAAATAAATGAGATATTGTTTTCCAATTATAATGACTTAATAAAGGTTTTCCTTTAGGGACAAGACATGTATGTGATGAATGTCTGCTGTGATACAAACCAACACTTTTTTGTGGTCCGCACATTTGATAATGATTACAGATGAGTATTAAAATCAAAACAGCAAGAAGAAGAGGGATTAGATTTTTGAAAAAGTCGGGGGGGAGCATAATATGAAAGTTTGCATAAAAAAACTTAAGTAAAATTTTTAATTGAGGCTCAAGTTAAATACAAAGTCAGGAAGGTACTGTGGCACATGCTTTAAAATAGACCAACCAATAGACCAACCCTCCAGTCGACCCACAGTTGACCCAATTTTTGCCTTGTTTATTAAATATATAGGAGCTGACCTGGTACAGTGGCATAAATTAGAGATGGGTTCCAGATCTACTTTCTGCTAGTCAAGTATTGCTTCTGTTACGTTAACTGTATTAAATCTTTTCTTTCAGGTTTCCTGGGAAAGAATTGTGAAGTTGACATAGATGCTTGTGCTCTGCCCAACAACACATGTCCACCAAGGACTCAGTGTTTGGATCTGCCAGATGGCCTTGAATATACCTGCCGTTTACCCTGCCCTCAAAACCTTCAAGTGGGTAAAAACATCTTAGTGTACTTTTTGTCCTTATCTGCTGTTCTGTATCCACATGTTAGCTTTACCTCTTTAGTTTTTATATGGGTTTAAAGAGCTCCCAATCTTCTGTTTATTTCTCCTGAAGTAATTCTAATGTAAAACACAGGAGTTGCGGATCTGAACTAACCTTTTAATACACCAAAGTCACACTATTACATAAACTAACTGATCAAGGCAGCAGTAGACCAGCAACTCCTGCCAGGTAAAATTACTGTTTTTGTTAATCGAGTCTGGTAGCTTTGAACAAAGCGATATACTGGCGGTTTGTGGGATTTTACTCTGAGGTCTTTCTCTGCTGGGATCCTTTCCATAATACTGTCAGACACTTAGAATAACAATCTGGGTATGTCAGTGGCAAAAACAAGCATTTTTGGTGGACAGACTTGTGATGGGCGCAATTTCGTTGCAGCCTGTTTAGTGGCATGCTGGCTGAGGTGATGTACTGGACCAGTTCCACACTTGATGTACCTGTATTAGTCATTTAGACCCCTCAATATGTAAAATAGGGTCCAGGCTGAAAAATACTGAAATTGTCCTATATGTTAGAAAGTATCAAATATTAATTCAGTATCTTATTCATAAAACATGGGATAATCCTTTGTTAAACACAAGGATAAAAATAAGCATAAGTCCCACAGGAAGACTGACAGCAAATGCGATAATCCATAAACACAGCAATCAGCTGGTGCTGAAGCTGTAAAGTATGTTGGTTTACCTAGGAAGAAAGCTGTATTAAATTCTTGACTAATGAGAGAATTGAAACATAAACAAACCAATACACAAATATAGCTAAACAACATATTCTGACCTATGATCTCACTGACCTGAATACAAAAACACCTGGTTTATATTCACAGTATACTGTATGATGCATATTTAAATTATTGAAGCACATGTTTATGTTACATGTTGAATGTGGCTGCACATCTTCCAGATTTTTTGTCATGGTGCAAGAAGACAAAGCTGGAATTGTGTGATTGTTTGTCAGGGTTTTTTGGTTTTGGCATGCACAATGTGAGCACATTTACAGGGCTGAAAAGGCCTCTGCCACCTGACGTGGATGAGTGCCACTGAAGATTTGCAATATCTGTATTTTTGAATGCACAGCTTGTAGATGAATCGACCCTCTGCGTTTAAAAAAAGCAACCAAACATGAACAGAGGCGCTTCTTCAGATGACAGATGGAGATGATCACTCACTGTGGAGAAAGGCTTGTGTTGGCCCCCTTACAGAATTGCCATGATGTCTACATTATACACCTTCGCACAAGCCAGCTCTTCCTCTGCCCCTTTATTTCCCCTCTACTTTATATACACATGTACCAGCTAGCAGGCAAATCTGTTTTGTGACAGTGAACACTTCGGAGGTTTAGCCCTCAATGACCATTGATCTTGTCTTGTAAGACATGATGTAGATGCACCATGGAATACTGAGTGAACCCAGTATAAAGCATGAATCAGTATTCATGAGTGCCACGTGGCTGTAATGAAGCCCATTTCCAGGCGGCCTGGAGCAAGAAATGATTAGGGGTTAAACTGTAAAATAATGGTTATATTTTTTAACAGAATGGGCTCAGTCCAATCTAACATATTACAATACAAGATGAAGCAATTTCATTTTTGCATATGAGGCAGCGTGTCTCTTATTCCATGACATATGTTTCTAAAAGCTCTATCTTCTATCAACAGCCATGTGCCAACGGAGGACGCTGTGTGTTGAATAATGCCAGAAGTTACACTTGTGTTTGTACCCCCGGTTGGTCTGGTCAGGACTGCCGTATAAATGTCAATGACTGTGTTCAGCATTGGTGTCAAAATGGAGCCACTTGTGTGGATGAGATTGATGGTTACAGGTGAGTGTTCAAATCTTGATTGTCTTCGGGCCATTCAGTCACCAGAATGTCAATGATTGTAAAAGCCGTGACATTTACTGTACTTTTCCTTCAGGGTTGAAAGAATCCCTCTTACTCTATACAATATTAAGGAATTCTCTTTAATCTGTTGCTAGCTGCCTTTGTCCCAGAGGATACACAGGCGTCTATTGTGAAGAGGACATTGATTACTGTGTTGGCCATCGCTGCTCTGAACATGGTGTTTGCCTGGACCAGCGATATAACTTTACCTGCCGCTGCATGCTTGGATTTGAAGGGTCGCTCTGTGAAGTGGAAACAAATGAGTGCAACAGCTTCCCCTGCTCAAGCGGGGCCACCTGTGTGGACCTAATCAGTGATTATCAGTGCCACTGTCCCCCAGGGTTTGAGGGTATGAGACCATCTGATGCAATTGTGAGCTTGTTTACAGCCATTAGGATGCCCAGCCACAGGAATATCAGGTTTTAGAGCAGGTTTTAGTCTTTAAATGTTAAGTTTTTAGAAGCAGAAATGTGCTGTAGCTACAGTTTTCATATTTAAAATTTGATGTGTATCATTGGTAAGGACAAATATGCAGGTTCAGTTACATATGATGGAAGCAGATAGATAATTGCATTGAAATTCAGACACAAATCACTAGTATGAATAAAAACATTTTTTTTATCACTGTACAAACACCTGTACCATGTTTACCAGATGATTTAAAGGTAAAAAAGTTACCTGTTACAATTAATGTGGTTAATGTCACGTTTATGTTAAAACGTGCTGATTCAATGCTGTAAAAATGTCCCTTTATTATTAACTAATTAGATCAAATTCAGATGCAAATAAAGAGTTCAAATTAGTTTTGAGTCTATTTCTTAGACATTTGGCATTGTGCAGGTTACAATTACCAATCTAGGCCATGTGTGATGAAAATGTCTAAATTGAACAGTGATGCAGTAATGTGTAAGCAGTTAAATTCATTAATGTTGGCTGGCGTAATGATCTGGCTCAGTATCATAGAGTGTGTAGCACAAAGCGTGTCTTGTACAGTATATTTAGGCTGGCGGTACAGTCAGCAGCCACCTTCATTATGTGAGTATCTTACAGTACATCATTAACAGAGCACTTGCCAGTGTATGGGGTCATGATGGCAAAAGTATAATTACCTTTGGTGTAGAGAGAGCAGTGCAGATAAAAGAGCTGTGCCTGAGGATGTCTAGCTGTTAGTTCTCTATGAGCTCTCTGGCTCATAGGGAACTAAGAGGTCTGAAATATCGCCAGAGGCCAGACCTAGTGAAGCTTTAAATTTGCCAGTAAAATCTTAAATCAATTCCATATCTAACTCTTGCCAAGAGGATACTAAAATTGAGGTTACACCGTTTCTGCACGCGTACAAGCTGCAACATGCTGAACACATCATCATTCAATCACATTTTGAGCCAGTACAATCAGAGACAATCAGCTGTCTCATGAAATAAAATCCTGTCTTCAATAAACCAGGTGCCGCTCATTGCTGAGAAAACAAACATAAATTTGTACTGAATGGGGTGGAGTGTAAGAATTATTATTCACATATTAGAGCTTCACAACTTCCTATGATTATTAAATTTCCACAGTGACAGCAAAATGTATTAGTAGAAACATATTTTAAACTGTTCCCTGTTTTATTAAACAGAATTTATTTGTTTCTCTCGCTTTATCCTGCAGGAAGGACCTGCTCTGAGAATGTAAATGATTGCTGGTCGCAGCCTTGTCTACATGGAGGCTCTTGTATGGATCTAATAAATGACTACATTTGTCATTGTCCTCTTGGTAAGTACGAACTACTTGTGTATTATTGAGCATGTTTACAAAAATATCATCCTATTAATTTTCTGTATACTGTACCTTGGGAATACGTGAAAAAGTTTATTTCTCATTCATTTACATACAAACTTGTTTGTTTACTTTGACCATTTTTCAATTTTTTTTACAAGATGTGCTTCCAAAGATAGCAGGAATTATCAGTTACATTAGTCTTTTGAAAGTTTGAATGCAGGCTGGAAACCAGGTAAAATAAGCATCTGAAAAGGCTCCATGCAAAGCAAATGTAAGTAATAAATCTGTATTATGGGTTAGTGTTAGAAAAAAAATTACCACTTGTTTTCACATTTAATTTTAAACCTGTAAAGAAAACAACACTTTTTTCTATCTTGCTCAGCACTGATTCATGTAAAGCATATAATCCTAATTAGGCTAAGGTTTAGTTTTTAGCGTTGTGATTTTGACACCGTGTTTTACACATTTCTATACGTTCGACATTTTATAACACATGTTCCAGAAAGGATCCATAATTAGTCCATAATAGAGGGAGGTGTTGCATTCCTCAGTGTGCTGCTGATTTTACTATGCCCTCCGGTAATAAAATACTTAATCACTACTTGATTGCACAAATCAGAATGTCGCAGCCACACCACTTGGCATTACAAGTCCAATGTCACATTCAATAGTAAACAGCCACAATCCACACAACAGGATTTACGGACAAATATTTGAAAAATAAAAATCCACAAAACGTATGTGTTGACAGGACACAAAATGCACTCTGGCACTGGGTTTGTTTTCCTAAATTGTTTTCTTAATATATTCCACAAAGGCAGAAGTGCTGCACGGTTATGATATACTTTTGGTGTTCTTTTGAAAGTCTACCCTCATACTCAGGCTGCTTGAATTTGATCTAGTGAAACAATATCACGACAGTGTTGTTGTCATTGTGCATCTTGTTTCAGTTGTCTGTGCCTTTCCCTCAGCCAAATATGCCTCTGTTTACCTGCACAATAAATCCACACAAATGTGGGTGAAGTCATTAAAACATTTACTGCCTTGAAACATGTACAGCACCTGTTACATGGTGTGTTTTTATGGCATTAGGGCGGCTGTAAATGCATCACTGTAAATAATCTGCTCTTATTACTTTTCTGCCTTTTGCACAAATTAGATTTGGGCAAAAACAGAACACCAATGTGTCAGTAAAGCTTCCATTACTGTTTTGATTTCATTGACAGATTTATAGACAGGTGTTTTGATTACTTTATCTTTTATGAAATTCTATTAGATAAATGGTCTGTCAGATCTGCTTGCTTCTCCCTACAAAACACGCACAAAGAAACACTATCACTATTTTCTAATCCCTGCATTTAGACCTCTTTCTGTAACTACAGTGCCGTATATCTGTGTTGTCCTGTTTTATTTTTGGTATTGTATTTATTATTGGAACAATTCAATAAATATACAAGAAAGTTCTTGGGGATACATCGGCCAAGGTTGCACAATCCACCAAATTAGTTGTTTTAATGACAGAAAATATAAATATTTAATCTGCATCTGGATCTGCATCAAAACACACGCAGTGATTGGCTTTCATGCTTATTAGAAGCCATCGTTTTTTGGGGAATGCCTAAATCCTGTCATGACTGACTGATGAGTCAAACTCATGACCACAAAGTTTATAGCATTTAAATTTATAACGTTACTGTCATGCCACTTACAATGTGCACGTCTTCTAAAGTTGGTTACATCTGTAGAACACATTCAGCAACTTGCAAGAAGTTTAGAACCAATATCAGAAAAAGGGTTTGGTATAACATTATCACGTGACTTTTTCAATTGGTCAATGGAATAATTTATGTATCAAATTTAAAAAAGACTATGATTTTTTTTGAGGAATGGCCAAGCAAACATTTAAAATTGAAGAAAATCTGCTTATAGGTGCAAATGGCCATGACCTGAACTGATTTTTCTTAAACCGAGTAATCCAGTTGTTTTGCAGTGGTGCTTCATAAATGGGCACACATCATTAGATTTTCATCAGCACTGCAAACGAATATCACCTGACTTTCTACCAAATTTCATTGAATGCTATTGGCAGTGTTTACCCTGCTAACTTACCCACAGACCAACAAACAAAGCTAGAAATGTACCTTACAAGCTCAATCTAGGTTTCATAATTATACATAATCGATAGTCTCATTTTATTTATTCCACTGACTTAGAAGTAATAACTGAATTTGGTGATTTCTTTCCAAGAATATGATTTTCAGCTTTTTCAGCTCAGTGAAACAACCAGAATGTCGCTGATGAAAGATGATTAAATGTGCGGATGAACAGCAGTTCTCTGTGCCAAGGAATAGTTATGACCCATGTCTGTCATTATTAACCACTCAACATGAGTACATGAGGACTTGGCTTTAATGTATTCAACAATACATCATAGTATGTCTTGTTACTACCGTACATTTTTAGATCAAGTCAAAGACTTTCACTTCTTGCCTTTCTTTTTACAGCAGAGTTGGGCTGAGCTGCTAGTAGCTGTCATAGAGAATAGGGAGTCCCATTTGGAGATGGTGACACTGTAAATGTGACATTCCTTCATGCAACATTAACTTCAGAGTGAATTGCATGCACAATTGGTTATTAAACACTTCTGAAACACTCTGTTGGAGGCAATAGCTGTCCATTAACTAGTCAAGGCAATGCATAATGTGATGAGAAAAGGGTAGTTGGAAGGTTATCAAACATCTAGATAGATGTGTTGATGTGAAGTACGCTGCTCTGGCTACAGGTTACAATGTAAAGACAGTGGAGACAGGAACCACATAATCTAATGCGACTGCTGTCCTGTGTGTATGTTCAAGTCTTTATAGAAGGGATTTGCATCTGGAAGTGATGTTTTGAAATATTTCACTCCTTTGCCAGTGAGTGAGACCTACTTTGCAGACGCCGACTGCACACAGATTAATGTGACGAAGCTATGGGTACATTCTGTTTAGAGGCTTCTGGTGTAAAGAGGTTTTTGGTTAGCATGAGTATGAAATTTAAATCATTTTGCTGTTACTCACATATTCTGTGACTCCATAAAGTAAATCACCCAGCAGTTGTGAGTGCAACAGTTAAATGCAAAAGGTCTTTTCCTGGTGGGCACATGTTTAACCTTGTGATGTCAGTGAATATTTCAGGATTTTACCTTTATAGACACATGTAATGAGTATAGGTCAGGCCATCCGCCTGTGCTTTATTTATAACAATAGGTATTGACATTGGTATCAATCAGTGACGTGCATTAGGTAGCGCAGATAAATGCGATATAGATCAGTTTGGTATGGTGGGTCTCAATGTCAATGATTCACTCAATTAGCATTTTGCATAGCAGGTAGATTGCAAGCGGAAGAATCGATACCCCTGTAAGTCTGTCTTTACCCATAAATATGGGTTGCGTATTGTGGATTACTGTTGTTTTCTGAATTAAGTTCTTATTATTAGTTATTTGCCAAGGTTTGGCCAAATTCTCCTTCTCCATTGTTAACTCAGTTTTCTTTGCAGGGTTCAAGGGGAAAGATTGCTCTGTGGACATTGACCTCTGCTCGTTTGGAATGTGCAGTGAACACACATTAATATGTGCTGAGACCAAGGATGGACAGAATGTCTCTTGCACTTGTGAAAGAGGTGAGCGAGTCCTTTAATGGGTGTTATATTTGTGATGCAGGTACATTAACGCTTGGAGAATGAGCACATGTGGAGAGTGACAACATTTTCTGATGCAGACTTGCTTACACAAAGTCAAGTTCACTGTACTAAAAGGAGTATGTTGCTGTGCAGTAAGTACTGCACCTTGAGGTAATGTTTAGCTGTCCTTATAGACCAAAAATAGTCCATGCATAGTGTTTTTACACCCTCATAACCATCTGATAATCATATTCTTATGATGATTTACTTGGATTAAATTGACAAAAAACACAATTTTGTATCAGTCAAGTCCCTCTTGTTTCACCTGTACGAAGATGACCGTATTAGCAGAGCAGTAGCTGACAGCAGTGACAGGGATAACACAGGAGTAAGTGGAAGAGGCTTGACCTGTTTGATACACCGAGGCTTGCCAGGAGTAACCAGGCTTCAGAGTATTGCAAGCGAAGGATAAATGTGCAGGAAGTGCTGTGTGCGTGCACAAGCACCTGGAATCTTGCAACTTATTCCCAGATACAGTTACAGCACTTGAATTAAAAAAATATTTTTCCTGCCAAACCAATCATAATAGAGTCGACACTAACCCACACCAGCTCCGCTATCTCTTTTCAAATGAATGGCTATTACATAGAAGTTCATGTAACCCAATCAATAACCGTAACTTCATTACTTCTGTTGCACTTATGCTTGGCAGATGTCAAAGTGAAGGATTGTGAGTGATTTCTTATGTAAATGAAAGCAACCTGCGGCGAGCTGCTCTCCCCAGATCACTTCTCAAGGGCGAACTGCGAGATGCTGTCTTTTCTAGATGTTTCAGGTCGGCAGTCTTGGCATCCATATTATCTAATGCTTGCCAACCTAATGTGTTGCAAAATATGTTACTTGTACCCTCCCTCACTATACTATATAATTCACACTGGGAAACTTTTGACCCAGTATTTAGCACTCACACTAAATCACATCATTGGACTGAGATTGTTAGATATACTCAAAATGTATGATTTTATGAGTTAAATATGTATCATGTGTTGAACAAAATACTGGCTTGTTGTGAAGGTTGCCGTTTAAAATTTTCAGAGATTTTACGTGATTTAAACCCTCTTGAAGAGCAGAGTTTGCAGGGCAATAATTGTTTTTAAAACCAAAAAGCTGTATTTGACAGCAGTATATTTTTGTGTTACATTAGCATTTATTTCAAAGCACAACTTTTGCAGCGCAAGACTTTTTTTTGCCATAAAATTATCTGAACACAGCAGGTTTTCGCAATGCAGCAGTTGTTTTTGTTTGGTGGTTGTTCTTGTTTTTGTGTAAAGCTACAGTATTATTTTGGATGAAAACTGCTTATTCTGACTGTTCTTTTTACATTCATTTCCTCACATTCCTAATTGTGAAGAGCAAGTCCAGACACTTGTGCTCTGTTAAGTCCTTGGTGGCTGACTGTGTGAAACATTCACATTGCGCACAATTATACAACAAATGCTCTTTGGTAGATTAGTGTGAGGGTAACCCACAAACAGACTGTGTAGCCCCAGCATTAATGTGCCTTAAACACTGACAGGCTCCTCATTAATGGCCTGTGTGGGTGTGCATTTGTGGTGTATGGTGTGATTGCCTGTACACGTGTGTGCTGATGCGTGTTATTTGTTTCATGTGGTTCCCTTTGTGTATAGATTGACTTTGATTTTAAAAATCACTGGATTTGGCTTGTTTAATGTAATAAATCAGAAGGGCAATGACTGGCTCTTATTAAACATGATTAAATGATCCAGTGAGCTGAGTCTGCATGTGCCCAGCAAGCTCTTTGAATCAATACAAGCTTTGAAAACCAGCTTTTGTTTATGAAAACAAAGTCATGCTGATCCTAATTGGCTGAGGAATGAAACCCGGCAAAAGGATTCCAATAACAGTGTTTTTTTTTTAATATATGCTGCAGGGTTTGGAGGGTCATTTTGTGAAGTAAATCTCAATGAGTGCGAGTCAAAGCCATGCCAGAACGGTGGTATTTGTGTCGACGGCATTGACCTGTATCAGTGCTTCTGCTCAGAGGGTAAGTTGCAATGCAATTAGATCCCCCAGTAGTCGGGACGATACGATTATGTGGCTAATTTAGACCTTTGTTGGTTTTTAAGTGTGCAACCAACCAGTTTCAGCCCTGAAGTTATGACCCTGGCTTAAATAAAAAAGCTATTCAGAAACACTTAAACACATTTCTTTCCGCTGTTATGTTGTTTGGTGGTCTTTTTCTTTTTCTTGTGGATAAATGGACAAACAGAGATGAAAAAACATTGTGTTATTTTCCACTGCAGTTAACAGTTCAAATCAGCAAGCCATGTGGTGCTGGTGTTCAACTCATCTTATAAAAGTATTGAGAAAACCAAATCCACAATTTTTACTTTTCCCTTATCAATGCTGTTATCAATAATGTATCATAACACTTGCTGATTTCACTTATAGTAACTAGAAATATGGAGCCAAGATCCATTTTTGTGATGGAATCAATATTTACTGTAAACATGATGACAGTTTGTTTATATCCATGTTAGAATCAAAATTGATCTTCCTTAAATCAACTTCTTCAACATTGTTAAATCAAAGCTCATTAATGGATTTGAAACATAATTTCCCAGACTCCTCTCACAGTCAAAAAAACAAAAAATTAAACATAAATTAAGACTACTTGCACGTTACATTCAGTACAATAATATTTTTAACTGTAGACTCGAAAAACGGCGATAACTACCTTCTTGTAATTGGGGAATGTTCAAGGTTTCAATAATTTTTGCATTTTGGAAGAGATTGTTTTTTTGCACAGTATGGCCATGTGACATAAAAGGTTGATAGTTAACTGAATTTTGTCTTAACCAAACACAACAGGTTATTTTGCTGTTTAGCACACAATGGGACAAATAGCAGGAACTAATCAGTGAACTCTGTCAAGTCAAGTCAGTTTTATTTATATAGCCCAATATTGCAAATCACAATTTGCCTCAAGAGAGAAGGGGAGAGGCTGTATCTCCTGGGGGACAAAGAGAATTGAATTGTCATCAACAGGATTAACATGGATTATTAAGTACCAATGTCTATAGATTGAGACCGGCCCGCCAGAAGTAACTCAGTTGATGTAGTGTTTGCTTGAAATATTAATCTGTATATTCTCAACTTAATGTGTTTTGTTTTTTTTTTAGCACATGATGTTGATTACTACCTTTATTCATGCTGATTTTCCATTACACATTTACTCATGTCTTCCTGGCTTGCGGTTCAATACCCGTAAGGTTAACAAATATTTGCTTTACATTTTTCCAATCACATAAAATCATTCCATCAGAAATTGTGACTCGCGTCATTAGAGAAAGAAGGAATAAATCTCAGCATTTTTTCCGATCATTTCTTGGTCCAGTTGACATCTTACCTGTGAGACATAACTCTGATTAAACCTTGATTGCGGGTGAAGCCTGTTATGCATTTTTAATGAAGTCAGGATAATTGTCAAATTTTATGACATGGAGAGAGGTGGAAATTGGTTCCATGGTCAGTTTGAGAAATGATGAGAATTTGACCTGCGCCGATGGTGCTGATAGCCAAGCATTAGTCATGGGCCTCCTGTAGCTGCAGTGTGTGACAGTGCTAATGATAGTCATTTTGTAGCGTGACCATGCAGTGGAATATATATTTATGGGGGACTAAAATGTCAAAAATTGGCAGTACTCACTTTAAACTTCATGACTTTAACCTTTTGTTTTTAAAATATCAAATGTGCAGATACAACTTGCCAGGCAAAAATAAAATACTAATCATGTAGACTGTGGTGCAGTCTACTCACCGTGGTATGTACTTTACTGTTGAAATGAGCTTGCAGTGAAAAGTCATGTAAAAATTTCATGACAGCAGTGAATTGCTTTTGGGTACAATTTTACACTAATTAGTATCTTTCCAAGTCTGGTGTTTACTGACATTCTCACGCCATCTCTGATGAGATTGTTTTCTCTCTCTCTCTCTCTTTATACCAGGGTTTGGCGGGTTGAACTGTGAAATCAACTATGATGAATGTGTCCATGGATACTGCGCCAATAATTCCACATGTATTGACCTGGTTGCAGACTATAAGTGCATCTGTCCTTCGGGCTTTGCTGGTGAGTTATCTGTGTCATCATTTTCATGGTTTAGGCTTTAATGAAATAGTGCGGATCTCTCAGCAGTGATAACCATCAAAGTAGTCCCATTGTCTAATGTGAGAGCTCATTCACTAATTTCAGAATGACTTCAGCTGATTGAGTATGATGATATCTTTCTCCCCCTGAAGTAACTGAATATAGACAACGTATTTATCCAAAGATAATTTATTGGTAAGAAAAAAGGGGGATGTATGTCTTTTAGTAAAGCCAACACAGGAACATATACAGTAATACTGATTCATGTTGACAAAATGCTAAGCTGTACATTACAAGTACATGTTTATTTTGTCTCCAGTTTAACATTCTGTGTTGAACGAATGGAAACTTCATGGTATCCATCACCTCCATGTTTGTTGAGCAGTACTAAACAGTAGTTTTTGTACTGTGGCGCCATAAGCAGGCAGAAAAACTGTAGACTAAATCAATTAGGTGTGCTTTTGGCTGTTGGAAGAAATAGACTGAAAAGTGCAAAGGTCTGGCAGATACACTGTAATACCACCCTTACTGGCTCCATTATCGAGCACATACATACCTCACACCACCCTATTTTATCACGTTTATGGTTGTCACCCTCTGCGGTTAAACTCATTTGTGTGAGACGTGTCATTATGTTGTCAATGTGATCGTTCTAGTTTTTGTGTTCATCTTTATTGTGCTCATTCAACAATCTTTATTTACCTTTCAGGGAAGAATTGCTCCACATCTGTCTCTGCATGTGCGTCAGATGTTGAGTTCTGCCAAAATGGAGGAACCTGCTCCCACAGCTTAACTGGGGAAATCCAATGTATTTGCCCTCCAGGTATTAAACAAGCACATTTAAGCGGTAGTAAATTTGTTGACAGCAGCCATTTCTGAATCTTTTAGTCATTACTACAGAAACTCCATCTAGACATGTACACAAGTGTGCTCAGTAAAAATAACCTAGTGAATCATTATAAACTCTCTTTGTCATGTGCTCTTCTTGCTTGATTCTACATCAATCCCTCCATTTTAAATTTATCCCTTAATGCATGTGAAAACATATTAGTGTTGTTAATTATTGTGGTATCACTGAAACAGCTTTTTATCTCTTAGTGAATACCATTAGAAAGCTGTACAAATCCACAAATTATTTACAATTGGTGGGTTCTGTTGGTTGTGTATTGTCACTGAAATCCCTCCTTGGTTTTAGTGCTTTAGTCTCTGGCTGGATAAAATATGGAAATCAACAGGGAGGAAAAACACTGGCAATGACAGCATTACGTGAAATCACAATCCATGATGTGTGCCAGACGTGGGAAGGCAGTATACTGTACTCGGCACACTACATCAGTGACTTCTTTGATCCCACCTCTTACAGGATACCATGGCAATGACTGCTCGTCATCTGTGAACCAATGTGTGTCAAATCCGTGCGACCCCAAGGGGACCCTCTTCTGTGAAGAGCTGGCAAATACTTCTAGATGTGTGTGTCAACATGGGTACACTGGACCACACTGCAAAACACCTATAAACCACTGTGTTGATGGTCTGTGTCAACATGGTTCAGTGTGTGTGGATCTATCAAGAGGGTTTAAGTGTGATTGTTTACCAGGTAGGTTCACCATCCAGATGGGCTCGTTTTAAATGGAGGCAATTCCTTGATCGAATCATGTACATGACAGTTTGATGCTTTCACTTGTTCAGCTTCCTTCTCTGTGGGAGTCTAATCTCCATGGCCTTAAGCAACAACACGTAACAGCCTTATGAAATATGTACGTCAGGTCTCAGTTCATCAGGTTGTGAGCTGACTTCAAAGCAGCGATGATGCTCGGAATGCCTGTTTTCCCACTTATGATCCAAAAGTCTTCTGTAAGTATTTTATCAAAGGAATCACTTACAATCAAATGATAGGAAGTCATTAGATAGGAAGGAAATTACATTAGTTACTGTTTCATTGCAATGATCAACAGGTAATTACTAGTAACAGGTAATTCATGTAACTATATAAAAAGTAATCAATAACTGCTCACTTCTCAGCTTGTGTCATCACAACTGGAAAAGGCAAAGCAATGGATCAGTTGAAAAGAACAGAGGAAATGACCAATAATTACAGGCCTCCAAATTAAGTAACCACGCATTAGTCTAAGCATTACACGCATCTATAATTTTACCAAAGACAGACATAAATGTCTTGTTACAATTAAAGCTACTTTGTCATACATTTTCTTATGTTCTACATTCAGTATTTCTCCCACAAATTCATTGTTTGTCTCGGTGAAGCCTAGCAAACACATTGGACACGTTTCCTTCCTCATAAAATGTTAACAAAACCATGGTTTTTAACATTTTAAAACCTGCATTGTTTAAATCCATGTTTGCTAGCAGTCTTCTTCACTGCCTTTGTGGGTAGATTGTCACGTTGCTGCACACATTACAGCTACCGACTGTTGAACAGTGATATATAGTGAGAAAATATCAGTAGAAAGCTCGTGTCACCTTCATATTAGGCGACCATATTAGTTTTCAAAAACTCTACAGGGGAAATTTAAGTGCTTTAGTCATTAAATTATTTACTGTACAATTTATGAATCAGCTGTTATTTAATTTATACTTAACAAATTGTTCAAAAGCCTGGTTCCTGTATGTTTCTCCAAATGTTCAATTATAATTCTGAAGTTGTATATATTTGTTGTACGTTTGTACATTTTACTTTTGCATTAGAAGGAAAGACGGGAAGAGAACCAACTCAAAGTTGTTATTTTGCTCTTTACTCATACCGTATTTTCCGCACTATAGGGCGCATTATAAGGCGCATTAAGCAAAACAAAACAGTCAGATAAGTCAGTCAAACTTTATTAAAAAACAGGTGCAGGTACACCGTGAACAAGTCACCAGTTCATCACAGAGCACATAGAGACGAACAACCAAGAAGGCCCGCCTCGAAAGTCATTGATATTAATGTCCCGTGCTAACGCTGTTGCCTTCATTCGAATCAAGACTGTAGACACGCTTCTACCTGCTGCTCTCTGTTCAATAACCCACTGTTCAATTTTGTCCTCTAACTGTGGCCATCTCGCGTTGTTCCCGCGGAAACTCTGTGTGGTCTTCTTTACTTGCCGCAGGTCATCTTCTTGCTTCCTCCACTTCCGTACCATTGATTCATTAATGTTGAATTCTCTCGCTGCTGCTCTATTCCCGCGTTCTACTGCGTGAGTGATAGCCTTGAGTTTAAAGTCTGCGTTGTAAGCATGTCTCTTGACAGGTGCCATTTTGGGGTCACACTGTAATATTATGGTGAAGCACAGTAGGCCTACTGTATGTATTACTCCGCGACGCTCATGACTACGAGCGCCGTGTACCACACAAAATCGCTTCGCGGTCGTTAAGCACAACTAGTCCATATATAGGGCGCTCCGGATTATAAGGCGCACTGTCGTTTTTTGAAAAAAATAAAGGCTTTTAAGTGCGCCTTATAGTCCGAAAAATACGGTAATTATTAATGCCTAACCTAATGCCTAATTAATATGATCATTAGTAGAGAACTTTATTAGACTATCTCACTACAGACATAACTTTGAATTGTCCTCTGAAATTGAGAAATCCTATAGAACATCTTATCCTCTGTCTCCCCAGGGTTAACAGGCCAGTTTTGTGAGATAAACACTGATGATTGTGAAGAAAAGCCGTGTGGAGTCCTGAGTATTTGTAAAGATGCTCTCAATGGCTACAATTGCTTTTGTGCACCTGGGTTTATTGGTAAGTGAAAGCTATCCTAACGCTATTCTTTGTGAGTCAAAGTCACATTTTATACACAGAAACACAGGTTTTTCATACTTTCTTAGGAAATAGCTGCGAGATTGAAGTGAATGAATGTCTCAGCCAGCCTTGTCGAAATGGAGGCTCCTGCACTGATGAGCTCAACTCCTTCAGCTGCCACTGTCCTCTTGGAATCACAGGTATTTTATACACTTCTTACCACAACTATATGTTGTTGTACTGTAGTACTGAGCAGTGTAAACTGTATGTTTACACTACTGAAACGTCTATGTGATGAATGATGAGTGGGGAGGCAACTTCACTACGACTCTTCATACCAGTGTGCTTATTATACATGGTGATGATGTTGAACCTTTAACTTGAATCCCCATATATTTGCAAGTTAGATTAAAACCTACTCATATAGTCATTAAACAGTCAGTTTGATTTGAAACTAAGCTGAACTGTGGAAGTGATATGAAAGTGCATAAACATTTTCATGCTTGAGGCTAGATCTGAGCAGTTTCACTCACTTTACTTATAGTTTTATAGTCATAGCACCTGTTCAACTTCTCTTGAAATCTACGGGTGGTACTATACCATAAATCCTAAAAATGTGCAGATTGACAGCAAGAGAGTAGTGTACCTTTCCATTTCTACAATACATTTACTGGCATCAGTTTTTATTACATTCCAGTCAACCTTGATGCCTCTCAATAATGCAAATCTTTTATTGAAGTACAGTTACAGAGGAGCCACAGAAATCCTATCAGGGAAATACTTTTATGTAAAGAGGAAAACAGCTGTCTCAGCTCATAGGCAGGTGATGTGCTCAATCTTGCAGGTATCTTAAGTTGCACAAAATGTGTGCAACTACTTTAAATACTGGAGTTAAAATCATAAATACTTACAGTGATAGTTTACTTGGTATTGGTGGGAAAACATGTTTGAGTCTTGCACCTAAGCTCATCCTTTCATTTACAAAACTAGCACTCAAAAAGCCCTGCTACCTGTATCTGTAAAGATCACAACTGTTTTGTACCAGGCTGTAAACATGGTTATTTCTGCTGTAAAGTTGGGCATTTTTACTTTTTACTTAATTTTTGCTTTTTGAGCCAGTGGCCAATCAAGGAACTGCAGGTTTTGGCACTTCCACATTGGCTTAATTTTTCAGCCATTGGGGGTTGCCATTTGGTACAAAGTCAATGACCTGCCAAATATCGAAAAGGTTTATCCTCCAGGGAGGTTTAAGCCAGTACTCGATGAGTATTGAGTGTTGATTGATTGTTGTTGCTAATTGTTCAAATTAATAATCTAATAATAAGAAGTAGAGGGAGGCAGCACCGCACTTTAATGTTGGAATTTTGCAATTATGAAAAGTTATACTGTTCCTTTATGCGAGTCAGCTGTTACACACAGATAATGATGTGTATACATACAGTACATAAGTGAGCAATCCTGCTGTAATGGGTTTGCTGAAGCTGCACTTCTCTCAGTAATAAGTGGATTTATCGGACTCTTTGGATGTCCCCAGAGTCTTTCAGAGAAATGAAATGTTTTTGGCTACACTGAGCATCAGTATTGACAACATCTGTAAGACAACCTCAGTGTGTCAACACTTTACTCACGCTAACCCCCAGGCCGCATGGCGATTAGGTTCTAAAACAAACTCCTTTAAAGTGTTACAAGAGCAGCACAAACACTACATTGTAGTACATGTTGCTGTAATTCAAAGACATCTTCTCACTTTGGCATTTCACACTATATAACAGCCTCCTCCAAAGCTTACAGAGACTCTAAATGTGTGAAACAGTGATGCAAACAAAATCCTCTTGAGGCTTTGTTGGTGTGCAGCTGATCGGCTTTGTATTTTCAGACAAAACAAATTAGGAGGGAAACACCAATATAATTATCTATATTTCTACATGAACTATTCGTTGTGTCACATACAACAGAAATAAATACAAATCTGCTACATACTGTTGTGTATGCTGTTTAGACGGAAGGAGATGAAAATCTTGTGAATTTGTCCAGCTGTTAAAACTTTGACATCTGGATATAAGTCCCCTGTTTGTTTAATATTCAAAACTAAATGTCAGTGTCAAATTAATTTTGATAGCATAACAGTAAAAATTTGTTTATTCCATGTGTTGCAAAATGCGCACATGAAATATCTGGCTCACTTAATTTTTGTGACAACCGTCTTAAAATACTGAAACCAAGGGATTCAAGGTGTCACCAATCATCAAATTTCAAATTCTACATGAAGAGGCTTTAAGTCAAATTGAGGGAAAGTAGAAAACGGAGTCATAAATTGTTATAAATCAAAGCTGCGGTATGGCACTTTTTTAGACATTTGTGACCACTGACTGTTAACTGTAAATGTCATGTCTTTACAGGGAACTACTGTGAAGTCAACGTAGATGAGTGCATATCCTCACCATGCCTGCACAGTGCCACATGTGTTGACCTTGTTCATGGCTATGGATGTGTCTGTATGCCTGGCTTCACAGGTTAGTGAATGCACTTTATGTATTCAGGTGAGGAGTATCTTTCTATATTTTCACATGAACAAAATGTACAGTGCACATGAAGCTTACAATGTGATGTGAATGTGGATGACATCCTTTACATATTACATATTTCCATATACAGAATACAGGCCTATGGAAATATTTAGTACCTATTTCTTGTGTTGTATTCCAATACAAAACCACCACTTCTCTGAGGTTTATCAAATATTAACCATTACAGTGTAAGGCTAACAGAGGTATTGCATGGGTCTTGTATTGGACAACAGTATATTATACAGGTTGTGTTCACACGCTGCTCAATCCATTTAAACATATAAACATGATTTTAACAAGGTGTACAATCATGCTTGCGGATCTTTGAGGCTGCACAGCAGTGCTTTGAGCTAAATGCTAACATAAGAATGCTCACAATGGTAACACGGTGATGCAGGTATAATATTCACAAGGGTCACACTTTGAGTGTTAGCATGCTTATATTAACAAATTAGTGGTAGTAGTTGTACTAGCCTAATGTCAGATGACTAAGGACCACACTGCAATCTCACCACTACCTACAGTATGCCATTGAACACGTGTAATTTGTTTTATGTGACGAGGGTTTAAATACACTGACCTACATTTGGAAAATGTTTGCTTTGCTTGTGTTTTTTTAGGCCACAAATTAAAACAACACATTCAGACAATCGCAACTTCATTCATGAATTATGCATTGCAGTTAAAACAAGTATATTTTGTGAAGTCAGCTATCAGCAGCTCCTCTTAATAGTAGAGAAACTGCAGAGTAGGTTAATACTTTACACACATTATTTGAAAGTACAGAGATAAATAATGACTCCAGATTAAAACCAAGATAATGTATTTCCCCTCATAAAAATGAATGAAATGAGCATTACAACTGGTTGCAGTGCTGAATTTCATGATCACAAATGAGCTGGTTTATTTCCTTTTAAAATAAAAATCCCTCCCTGAATAATGTGTTTAAGAACACTTTTTTAAATGTTCAAAAATAATATCTGAAATAGAGTTCTTGCTGTGAGGATGTTCTTTACTGTTTCATACCCTGCTGCCACGCCATAGGGAACCCTCTCAGGTGGTATAGCAGTACCTGATCAGCTTTCCCTTCATCTGTATGTATTGTATTAGGATCACAATCGCTCAAAAAATAATAATTTGCAAAAAAAATCCCTAACCCAATTATTTAAGGATTATGTTGTTTATCTAATACATCCAATATATGTTAATACCCAGATAAAAGTTTGTGGTTGTTCGAGAGTCTAGTATGGACAATTGTGAAAGCTGCCGTCCATGAGACAGAGAAACTCAGCCTCTCTTCTGATTTAACTTACAGCAACTACAGAGATTTGTTTTGTGATTTAAATAATTGACTACCAAACGTTCATGCCAATGACCCTTTGATATAACATATTTATTAATCTGTGTTCTTTTCTGTCAAAGGTACAAACTGTGAAATTGACATTGATGAGTGTGCTTCATCTCCCTGCAAGAATGGAGCTACTTGCATTGACCAGCCTGGTAATTACTTCTGCCAATGTGTGGCTCCATTTAAAGGTAATGACCACTGAGGGAATGGGGACAAAAAGCAAAGTTAATTAACTTCATATACTATTATTTTCACCTGTCTGAACTTCACTTCACACGTCTCAACAAAATTAGTACATCTTCATTTGCTACTTGTGGTTAAATAAAGAACACTTGAGTAATTAGTAAGATGTAAGCTGATAGGTGCTTCTGCCACACAAGTGACAACTTCCATCATTCAGAGGATAAAGCAGGCGTCACTGCACGGCATTATCGTTGCATATCAATGGCAAAAAATGCTCATGGGTGATTTGAGGTAATGGATGATGATGCCAGTGACAGTGAAAGTGATTCAGGACTCATTTTTTTATTGTACAAGACAGGAGAAGTTTGTGAAAAGCCAAGACTGGATTTAATTAATGATCACTGTTTGTAGCCATAACATGGGTCTAGTTTTCATAATGGCATATATTTATTATATTCAATTTAATTCATGTCTTAAGTCAAATGAATGTATGTAATTTATATATATATACACATAATCATTTGTAGATTATATTTTATTGTAAAAATAAAGAAAATATTTATATATTGTATAAATACATAAAAATGTAAACTGGCCATTTTGGTTATCCATATTTTAATTGAAAAAAGATTCAGTTGGACACAGACACAGTGGTAAAAAGTAGATTTAGGATATAGCACCGGTTTTTCCCAGAACAATCAATCAAACTAAATATTCTTAAATGACCAGCTTTTTTATGATGTTTAGTTGTTGACACAGCTTGTTTATGCCCCATTTTGGCAATGACAATGGTAATTTTCTGAATAGGATTTACAGCAAAACACAAGCTGTCATTATTAGAGATCCACTATTGACTGTGCATGACGTTGGAGTAGAGACTGTACCATGAAGTCTAAGGAATTCTAAGCAGATACAATTCTAGCAGTGGGATTTCACAGGCGCACAAAAGTCTTCATCATTAATAAATGTGAAAAAACATTCATCCAGCCAGTCTTGTCCTCGACACACTTGTCCTAACAAACCAAGCAAACCTTCAAGAAGGACCTTGGTCAAAACCCAAAGACCACTCTGACAGATCTAATGAGCTCGTTGGCTGTGAGATCTTCTTGGAAAAACAACAGTCAGGGCAGCACTTCACAAATCTAGGCTTTACAGCAGAGTGGCCAGGAGGAAATGACTCCTGAAAAAAAGCACACGGAATTTACAAAAAGGCACTTCAAAGACATACTGAGAGCGTGAGGAGAAATATTCAGAGCTCTGATGAAAATGGAAATGGAAGTGTTCAGCTGTAATTCAAAGGACTATATAAAATACGGCACAAATGAGGCACGCTTGATGACCCATGTAACACCATTCCTGCTGTAAGGCCCAGGTAGCCATATCATGATGTGGTTGCTTTTCATAGTCAAATACAAAGGGAGTTGTAAATAAAACAAAATAACAAGTATATTCTGAGAGAG
Organism: Micropterus salmoides; assembly: GCF_014851395.1. Lineage (NCBI taxonomy): Eukaryota > Metazoa > Chordata > Actinopteri > Centrarchiformes > Centrarchidae > Micropterus > Micropterus salmoides. Next base: position 13,018,552 of record NW_024041373.1, read on the forward strand.
AGTACCAGTGATCTTAGAATATATAACAATTTCTGTTTTATTGTCTTTATTGGAGATTATTAAAGCAACAGAGCACAGTATGCCATTGACAAGCATGGTAATAACAATGGGTAAGACATTTCTTCTTAAAATCAATTTACACAGTTTCCACAAACATCCTATTCCTTTTTTAATATTTTAATTTTGAAACACCTATTGACATCAAATATGCCAATGTGGGCACCATGTCATCCAATAATCAGTAATTGATTACACTATGTAGAGGCTCAAAGTAGACCTATTTCGGCACCCTAAGCCTTCTCGCACAATGGCATATTTAATGCTGCTGCAAGATGTTGCAGATCATGCTCTGAGTATGGAATGCAGGACCAGGTAGATCTATTCGCACTTTGCAATGGTTTGTAGCCACCACTCTGGAGCCATGTCAGATGTTCTAACACTGTACCACCACATGGGCAGATCTTCCACATTGGACTTTTTAGCCACTAGGACAGTTCAGAGGGCGCTAGGAGACACGGTGGACATATCACAGGCATTGATCAGCCGCGCTCTCCCATGAGTTGTGGATGTGTAGTGTACCTACACTTTGTAAATGAAATTATGAATATTAATACTTGGAAATATTATAATCATAAACACTCGTTCAAAAAGGGGGTACCGCTCAGCTTTTGGGAACGAACTGAGAAACTTCGGGAAATAAATAATACATTTTTTAATTACTTTATTAATCAATCTCATTTCTTAGGTGTGATTTCATAAATCAGAAATTCAGACTCTGGAGGAAAGTAGCACACACAATGACCAATTGAGAAGATAGATATATATTTATTCCTAAACTACGGTAAATATAAATAAATAAAATTATATAAATATGAACAGCAATGCCTACAACAAATGGCAGCTTGAACAGAGATAAAGAACAGGGCTGAATTGACTGTTAACTGGCTAAAGTGAAAAGAGTGGCTTTCAAAGATAACTGGAAACAGATAGACGCCAAGTTATCTGCTAATTAAAGGAGATTTGGATTTAACGTCTATGATTTAAAGGCTCATTTCGACATCAACTTATCTGACCACAGACGAGTGCCTTGCCTTACTTTTGCTGTTTCCTCAGAGATTCGATACAGGTCCCACGTCTGTCTTTTGGTCCCACGTTTACATGGTCCCACTGGAGATGAACCACCAAAAGGCTGTGTTGCAGGGTTTCTGTTGTGACAGTTGGATTGGCTCTGAGGCACCTCAGGTCACTGGCCAGCGGATTAAAGTTTTTTTCTGCGCAGCTGTTTCTCTCACAGTTTTCAGGAGGCATTGGTACCTTCAATGATCATAACATCATGTTAGACAGACTGAGGCACTGGGTGGGGATCTCTGGTACTGCCCTAGAATGGCTTTCATCCTACCTGTCAAATAGGAAGTTTTGCGTGTCTGTAAACAACTGTCTCTTCGTTCTGTCCAGTTAAATATGGTGTGCCTCAGGGGTCGGTCTTAGGACCCATTTTGTTTTCCTTGTATCTGCTTCCCCTTGGACATATTATCCATAAACATGGCATTTCTTTTCATATTTATGCTGATGACACACAAATATACTTGCCCATCAGATTCACAGACCCTGGAATGCTGAGTTCACTTAACAACTGCCTTTGTGAAGTTAAAAAATGGATGTCAAATAATTTCCTCCAGCTGAACTCAGACAAAACAGAAATCCTGGTCATTGGGTCCCAGCAGATGGCTAGTAAATCACATTAAGCCTGTGGCAAAGAACCTTGGTGTTTGGTTTGATAGTAATTTAAATTTCAAGCAGCACACCACAAAGCTTGTTCAATCATGTTTTTATCAACTTAGAAATATAGCAAAAATTCGATCTGTCTTAACTTTTAAGGACACCGAGACCATTTTACACGCCTTCATCTCATCACGCCTGGATTATTGCAACAGCCTTTTAACCTGTTTAACCCAAAAATCTATTGATCGACTCCAGACTGTCCAGAACTCAGCTGCCAGGCTTTTAACCAGAACAAAGAAATATGACCACATTACTCCTATTTTAGCTTCACTACACTGGCTCCCAGTATGTTTTAGAATTGACTTTAAAATTCTATTGATCACTTTTAAAGGTCTTCATGGCCTCTCGCCTTGTTATATTTCTGAACTTTTAGTCCCATACACACCAACACGTACCTTGAGATCCTCGGGCAGAGGTCTGTTGTCTGTTCCAGAGTCTCGACTGAAAACTAAAGGGGACAGAGCATTTGCTGTCAGGGCCCCGAGGCTCTGGAACAGCCTGCCCGAGGAAATCAGGTCGCCTGAGTCAGTGAACTCTTTTAAGTCCCTTCTTATTTGACTTTATTTTATCCCTTTTATTTTATTCTATTTTACTAATTTTATATTTATCTTAAACATGTATTTTAGTCTTTTCAATGTTTTCATGCTTTTATCTTGTATTGTTTTTGCATTATTGTCTTTTGGGTATTATTGTCTTTACACTTGTTAAAGCACTTTGTAACTTGTGCTCTACAAATAAAGATTATTATTACAAACATCACAAACATCACACAAACAGACAACACTGAGAAAGCACAGCACCTGTAAGAGAACAGGGGTGGGGGTTGATGACAGGAAACGACAGAAAAAACACTAGTTGCTGAAAGATACCTGCAGGAAAATGGGGAGGGGGGGTATGGGGAGAAAAAAAGACAAGAGACAATCAGCCGAACAACAGCAACAAACATCACTGAAAGGAAAACAACTGTGGGAGAAAGACAAATTCATGGTTTTAAAGGGATCTGTCAATGGAGTGTGACCTGAGACGTGGGGGGTCATGTTCTGCCCACTCTGGTTAAATTCTTATTAAGTCTTATTTACACTTACAAATTTTGGTTTTAAATGTCTACAGTACGCGCACGTGACAAAATTTACAATAGTCAAACACACTGATTATACCATGGCAGTCAAAACAATACAAAAATGTAAATAATGAAAGGTATTTCATTAATTAAAATATTCTTTAACTATAACTGCTCTACATATAGTTATGCTATCAAACGTACTTCCTTATGATAAAACAAGATAATAAGAAAAGCTTAATTAAACAGGTTCAAGTAAAACATTGTTAAACCCTTAACTTTAAAAATAGTAGGAGAACGAGGAGGAACGTTTTATCATAAATGTCACACTTGACATCCCTGACTACTCTTGGCGTCAAAGATAATTGAATTAATCCTTAATAAAGGAAATGAGGCATATGTTATAATGCAATAATTTAACATTACAGAACAATACAAGATTACATTCAGTTGTTATTCAGTTTACACATTGATTAGAGAGAATTTAAAACAGTGTAGAGAGGAGGACTTTTCAGTCTCAGAGAGATGCCTTCAGAGTTTTATGATCCGCTCTGGTGAACGTTATCTTTTCACACAAAGCTGTGGAACAGGAAGAAGTGGTTTGTTGTGTGTGTGATTGTTCTGTGCCTTTCTTAACTAAGAGTGGTTTGTTAATCCAGTTATCATGATAAATCTTAGGTTCATGCAGAGTTTGGGGTCCTGGAGAATGGTGTCTCAGGTCTGTATGGTGTCAAAGCAGAAGTTTAAGTCTCTGGGTAGTAGAGCAGGCCCATTTCCTCTACTTGGAACCATTTTGGGGTGCATGTGATTAGCAGCCTGGTATAGAATATGATGACCTGGATACCATATTGTGCCAGACAGATTTTACTTTAACAAGAGAGTATTAATATACTCCTTTGTCTGTTTTATTATTTATTTAATTATGTATTGATTTGACATGTGATTCATCTAAGAGCGCTTCAGTTGCATTCCAAGTCCTTTGATGTAGAGCTCAGTCAAGCTTTTCCCCTCTTTCTGGGATAGGGTCAACTTTGGCTCAGGCAGCGTCCCTGTTGTTTGGGAGTAAAACTCACCTTTTTGATAAATATAATAATTTGTGATATTGTTCCTCTGGTCGATGCAGATGGAATACATCACCTGGCCACACAATACACAAAAATCTGCCATACAGCAGAAGAACAGGTCCCAGTCAAGAAAGGATTCCACTCGCTCCACCATTGACCGCACAAGATCGTCATCTTAACATGAGTGGTGGAACATATCAATATGCATTCGCACCAGTAAGCGAAACGCCTACCTGTCTGCCTGACTTGCATTCCAGTGACAGCAGTCAGGTGCAACGTCTGGCACTACACCTAACATTTCCACCTGATCCCTTGATGAAGCCTTCAAGACTATGCTAGGCTTTATGATGAGCCCTGGTAACCAGACGTCTCCCTCATAAAAAAAAAGCAGAATATCGAGTTATAACTCGATAACTAACCAATCAGTCTGATATGTGTAAAGGTCTGTATGGTTATACTGTAGCAGCCTGCTAGCTTTTCAGGCAATTTAATGAAGGTAAACAGCCCTGCACAACTGTCCTGTGTAATGGCACTTCTCAGAGGCTGCTGATTTATCAAGTCCTGCTGCCTTCAGATGCTACAGGAATTTCATTTTCAACTGAAGGAGAAGCTTTTTCATACAGTATAAAGCATCTGGGGACAGCAGATACCGAAGAATCACACATATACATTCATAGATCAGGTCAGATGGATTTACTGGCTTTCTTGCTTTAACCACAATAAACGTATTTTTGGTGTCGATTTTGGTAAAATGGATGATAATTGAACTACATCACATTGACTATCTAGTTAATAGAAAATGCATTATAGTTTAGCTATATATTCCTACATATTACACAATAAAAGCATAATAATAAACATATATTTACAATAATGACACACATGGTGCAGAACGAAAAGTAATCCTCTTTTTCAGCCTTCCTAGAAGACTGTATCAAGGGATTAGGTGGAAGTGTTAGGTGTCGAGTCTGGTGTGGTGACATTGTGCTTCGCACCTGCCTGCATCAGCTTCACTCAACCCTCCACTGATATGTGACACTAGATGTAACTGGAAATGTTCTGTTATTTAAGTGTTAGGTGTAGTGTCAGACGTGCAGTGCACCTGACCACTGTAGCGTCACTCAACACCAGACCTGTTCCTACATATTACACTGTTATTTTGATATTCTACAGTTGGTACTAAATATGACAGCTCGTTAGCTGCAGCAGTACCGTCTTTAGATTTCCGTTCTTGACATTCTTGACTTATCTCTCAACTTTTCCTTGTGTGCCGTTTTATGGGGATTGGTGGGGAGTTGACCTATGCCAATTAGGATTAACTGGCACATGCTTTTATTTTATGAGGACAATGGGATTCATCATTGTGAGAACACTTGCGCGAACAATTCTGCAGTTTAAGAAACACAAATCTGACGTAGACTTCTCTTAGGACCTTTCTCAAGAACAAATTTAAGAAAAAAACTTGAATGCTACACAGTAGCAAACTAACGTAGAATCACCTCAAACATAATCACTCAGGTTTTTATCCCAGCCGGTATACAAGTCAATTTGTTGCTGAAGATTTCAACTGCGAAAAGCCCAAGCCTTGGTTTGCCTCAAATTGTTGTTAGACCCAATCAGCACCTCATCCATCTTCCTCGCTAAAGATCACACATCTAAGAAGCACAGTTTGTCTAAAGCAAATTGAACTTTTTTGTCTTCTTTGATTTAATACACAAGCCTGTTTCCACTCTTTCTCCAAGGCTGTGTATACACATTGCATGTTCCTTAGTATCTCCAAATGGAAGGTAGCCACAGCACAAGTAGGTTCAAATAAAATAAGGGACCTGGCACTGGAAACTTTGCTGCACTCCAGTCCTAGAGTTTGTGAGAGCTGCCAGAACTCAAAAATACTGAAAGCAACAAACAGCTGTAGAATGGGTTGTTGATTCTCGATGAGACTGGCAGGACTGGCAACCCTTTCAGACTACAGAGTGTCATTTGATTCACACTTTATATCAAAATAATGCTTCATGGAGCTTTAATATCACTCCCTCCTTATACAAAGACCAGTTAAGTAAGCATTTTGACAGCACTGCGTGTTTGACAAAATAGCGCAGCCACTTCTTTCTCAAGGAAAGTAGCTATTGCCTCATCTTGAAGTAGTTCCTCTGAAACTATCAATAAAAGATTGCACTATTGTTTCCTGCATATTGTACAACTGGCAAGCTGTTACATAATGTCAGAAGCATTCACAATATTAAAGTGCGGAATTTCAGTATTTCCAGTTCCTCTATAAATAAGCAAGCAATTTCACCAAGATTTTTTGCTGATCATTTTTGCAGCAATTTCTTTAAGAATGCCCTAATAATTTTCTCATTGTCTGTACAGTTCTAGCAGTTTGGTAAAACAAAGTGACAGCTAAGTGACACAAAAATCTTAATTGTGCAAAGGGTATGTTGCTGTTAGCACATTAGTAATTCGATGGAGTGCTGCACAGCCATAGGTGTGCTTTTATCACTTGTTTTAAATCAGCATGGGACATGACAGCCAATCAGAACTGAGGACGTAAACCATTCATTTGGTAATTGTTTTGTCAAAAGCACAAACCTTGTAATATTCTGCCACTGAAATGGATGAAATGAAGACTGCAATTGTTAGTTTTAATGGTTCTAAAATAAATCCAGCATCCCGATTGTTTGACTATATTTCTGCAAGGATAACCTGTAATTGCAAATATTTTTGTTATTTGTGTTTGCTTTGGTAATTTATTAAGAAAATTAAGAAAGTGACTCTGGATCAGCTTCTACTGGAACACTTTTAAGACATTGTGTGACTTTCTGTTGGTCTGTTTGTCTCTTTGTTCAATGAGTAAGCTTGACACAGCATGTACTCTACCACAAAGACAGGTTCAAGGAAACACACAATATGGGCTTAATCTTTAATAGCTGCAGGTTTGCAGTTCCATTGTATTTATACATAGATTGTTGTCTGCTGGATGGTCATCCAAAATGTATTTTTTTGCCTCACTCCAGGTCATAATTGTGAGTTCTTACCCTGCGAGGCCAGTAATCCATGTGAGAACGGTGCAGTGTGTGTGGAGGAGTTGGATCAGGAGCATTTCCCTTTGGGTTTCCGCTGTCACTGTCGCCGGGGCTTCACTGGCCCCCGCTGTGAAATCAATGTGGACGACTGCAGCTCCAGCCCCTGTTTTCATGGCTTCTGCTATGATGGTAAAAAAAACAGCGTGAACATGCTTAATAACAGGAACTCAAGATGGAAGCAACACACACATATGCAATGGATATGTCAAATTTCATTTGCTCACTTACTGTCTAACAGGCAGTTTTCAATTGGGTCACCGTTGCAGCTAATAAGGATGTTATGAGAGTGGAGTTATTCCATCTGATGTGAGGATCTAGGACATTACCTGCTGGAGTAGGCTTGATTAGTTCCTTAACATTACTGTAGAAGGAAATCAATGAAGCATCAATGTTGTGTTATAATTTCAATAATGGATGATACATGACATAATTAATACAGTCAAAGCTCAAAGCACAGTATTGTTTTTCTTCCAATGATTTTACCCCTGTGTATTCCATCACTAGCATAAGTGATTAAAAACGCATTGTTATTTATCACCAGTTGGCCGATGATTGTCATGTATTTTGGTTAATTTATTTTACATGTCCTGCAAAGGAAAAAAATTAAGAACTGCACACAACTATGTTAAATGTTTTATTTTAAAATAACTGCAATTACTGTACTTCAGTAAGTTGTGCAAAGTCAAAGTAGAATTGTCTTGGTAGCAAAATATTTATGCTGTTGTAACTACAGTAGTATTACCTTCCAGCCTTCATGGCATCTCAACAAATCCTGCCAATGTTGTTTCAACTGGCTTGTGCAGTGATGGCAGTGGATAACTATCTGAGAGTATCCTATCCTACACTGTGCTACAGTAGACCTCGGCCAGCTGTCTTGACTAATCTTGAGTGCAGCCAGTTCACCTTAGGTTAGTGAGGCAGGCCTCTAGGACCTATTGGCCGGCACTCAGCAGCAGCCAGCCAACCACCAGGGAGAGCACTGCATAGCCACAGTGGCTGAGATGAGTAATGCTGCTGCCACCCAGGACCTAAAGCATTTAATGAGAGTAATAGCAGCTACACGCACCAAGACAGAGTGACAGCATAGATTACGTGGTAAATCTTTGGGATAATGAAGAATCCTGGGACCCTGACTGGGGAAGTAATAAATTCACTCCTGTAAGAACTGCAATTACCTCTGTCACTGGCTGCCTGTACACCAGTGTTGTGTTGGAGAAACAGAATGATGCATCCCTCTTTAACACCATATTAATAATTAAAGACGGGAAGGAATGGATTAGTAGACGTGTGAAATTTTAACTTCTGATGGAAGAAATTGGCACATTTGTAACATCTGAATAAAGCACGGCCCAGGAATGGGCTCTCTCCCTCTGTTGTACTTCTTCCCCCCTCATTCAATGTGTTAGAAGTGTGTTGAGAGTGTGAAAACAGATGACAAGGCTTTCAGGCTTTCATTGAGAAAGAGTGGGATAAGTAAAGACCAGGCACAAGGAAAGTAGTAGGAGAAAAGAGGACTGAATGGCTATTGCAGACAGGTTCATTTAAAGATGGTTAGGGTGTCATACTCTGTCAGACTGATGCAGAGGGTGGGAACCTGTCACAGAGATTTAGCAACAACAAGTTTGATTGATTCTGCACAAGGCATTTATTTTAATGGCCATATCCATTAAAAAAATGAAATCACAGTGGGTGATTTTGCTTTATGTTCATAATCAGCACTTACCTGTGTAGATATGTAGTACATTAGTAGGAACGACCGAGAGATGACGGAATTAATTTATGATGCAAGGTGCTGTAACTGTCCATCTGATTTTTGTTTCAGTTGTAGATGGCTTTTACTGCCTTTGCAATCCTGGTTATGCTGGACTGAGATGTGAGCAAGACATTGATGACTGTGTGAACAATTTGTGCAGTACAAACTCAACATGTAAGGACCTCCATCTGGTAAGTGGACACATCTTTTGTTTGGCAGTGTAATGGGCTAATATAATGGCCTTTAAATGTCTTTAAAATGCCCTGATGTCCTGTAAATCACTAGAGTTGGTAACCAATTTAAATACTCTACAGTTGATTGTAGAATATTGACAGATCTGAATCACACAAGGTGCTGCCTATTACCTTTGGTGACTGTCATGCTGTTAATGTTTAAAAGCATTTATATTGCAGTAAAATATAGACATATGCAATAACATGAATAGTGGTGTATTATTAAAAAGAATAAAATATGGCTACATGCCTCTGGGTTCTGCTACAGGTGGACAGTGATCAGGTTTATATATTGTAGCCAATCTGGAAGACTTTATTGGTGTTATTGGGAACTTTGTTGAGCATGAGGAGATGCAAGTATTTCAAGTTTCAGGTGTCTCAGTAAAACAAGGAACAGGAAATGTCTTGTAAATGCACCTTATTGCATCTCCAAATAGACAAATCATGCCAGTTATGCCATGTATGCATTGTGAGCTGAGCTCTTTATGTGCCAAAATGACCTAAAGGTTACTAAGTATACTTGCAGAAAAACAGTAGACATATTAAGTATGTGTAAGTGTCCATATTTTGCCCAGAACACCATTTTTTGCTATTAGATTTCCAAAACAATGCATATTATTTCCTTTGGCTAATTAATTAGACGTCTTTTAAAAAGATTAATCTCTTGATTCTATATTTTAGATTTTTGTATGGTCATTCAGTGACTTCCGTTAACAGACCCTTCACAACACAGTATATTCTCCATTGCTGGTTGCAGCGTCCTTCTCTACTGATGTCTGTTTCCACAGATACACACACTTGGGTTTTAAGGAACATTTTAAGACTTTCTTTTTGCAAGGCACAGCTTTACTTCTGTAGTTATTTGAGTGTTTTTTAAGCCAATAACATTGATCTGTTGCAGCTGCAAAAAGGCCTTGGGAGCTGAATGCTGCTTACAAACTGTGCAATGAGTACCAGGGGCCTTTTTCCAACAGATGCTTATTTGCTAACAGATTGCAGTAGTGAAACAGATGTGTCATAGATAAATTCTTTGGGTTAGTTTTTTTTTTCTTTCTCTCACTCGACAAAGACAGATAAGTTTTGGTGTACAGTCCATACCGAATGTTCAGGTTTAAAATTAGTCTGTACTCTTGAAAATTAATACATAATGTGTACATAAAGAAAGATGAGATCTATTTAACAAAAACAGCATGTTTCGGATGTGAGCCTACGGGGTACAGGCGCCACATGGTGAGGAGAAAAAGTTGCTCTTACAAAGTACTTCAGAACCTTTCAAACTTAACTTTGACATTTTCACAACTAATTGTTAAGCTTTCAGCGTGGCAGTAAACGTCTTCCATAACAACTGGTCAATAATGATCTATATTTTATCCAACTAGTCACAAATTATTAAAGCCAGATTATGGATTGTTAAACCACGCTTTGAGGTTTCAAAGCCAGCCTGTTGGATTTTTACCTAAATTTTTATCTCAAGTGTGAAAAGTGTGTGGGCAATGTCCACATAAAACTAACTTTAGGCTTTCATTGGTAACATTCTTGTAGTTATAGGTACTACCTGAAGCAAACTAGCATGTTCTAACGTTGTTGTCAAGACACACTGATTTCAAGAAAGGGCTCCTGTACATTTATAGGAAAACTTAAGCAGAAATGGTGATTTTTTTCTCTATATATTATTATTTATTTATTTATTATTAATAGTCTACAAGGAATTCTGTAATGTTAACCCTAACTCTAACCCCATGTTTCATGAAGTGAAGGGCAGAATTCTGGTTAAAACATTTCACTGTAATTTTCTGGGAACTAAATACTCCAAATCTAAAGACAAAAGGATACTGCATAAGAAGAGAATGGGGAGTGGTATGAGGGATATAATGTGATTTCAACCAATATTTTTGTAGTCACACTGTTCTCTGTTTCACCGTTGTATTTTTTTTTCTCAACTCATTATTCAAATAGGGATAGTTTTTGGAAACCCCTTCACACAGTCTTGTTTACAGTGCAGCTATTCTTCTCTCTGAACAATGTGTCCCACAGAGCTTTAGCTTATTTTGGAGAATTGCGGTCCCTGAAGGTGACTTAGCAGCAAAAATGAGATTATGTTCTATTGCCAGGGGTAAGGAATTGGAGTCTCCTGGAGGTATCTAATTTATCATGAGATGACGGCATTTCCCCCCCACCACCATAGGGGCCACAGTGTACAAATTATATCAGACAAAGTTTAACGGCTCTCCTCCAGTGTATGAAATACAAATTAGCATACATTCAACCAGCAGCACCCAGGACCTTTAGACAGGATGTTGGCAATGAGGAATCCTGAAAAACCCTTGACCATATAACTACCATCATCCTGTATGTAAAGAGGAATTTAAATTAAACTGGTACCTTAGAAAGTAATAGGCAACAACCATTCATCTCTTGTTCTGTGATTAATTATCATAATGCAGATTGCAATGATGAAATAAAGGACGTTCGCATGCTGCTGTGAATGGAGGAAAGAAAAAATGAGAAGAGGCTATATATAAGTCTATTTCTTGTACAGTAGAAACAACATATTCATTGGTTATAGAAAGACATTCTGACAAATTAAATGAAACATATTTTACACGTTTGCTTGTCTATGAAAATTCCTTTCTATGCAAAATACAGAGTGGTAATATTGTATGCTTGATAAAGGCTTGTACTATATATCTCGAATGGCATGGACACAAACAGGCGTGCATTTTATCCGGAGGGTGGGTGGTGGAAGGAATACATCTGCATAGCAGCCATGTGAAAATTTAAGACAAGCATGACTCTTCCACAGTTTAAACAGATTTCCACAGGAAAGATCGGCTTGTTAGTGGGAGGTTTTATTCTGCAACATTTGTGAGAAAATTGAGATGAATTTAATCAAGTATATTAAGCATCACATCGTTTGTTTACTAAACTGTAACAGGTATAACTAAGTAAATAATAACTGGCAGAATGTGTTCAGCTTCATTATGTCGATACAGTACTTTTTAGTTATATTTTAATGGTGTGTACTGCTATTTTAAATACTAGGCTCTACCTATCTAAATTACTATACTGAGACACGTACAGATGGAAGGTGTCACCAATTTTCAATGTTAATCTAACAGTGTTTCCTTTGTTGTATTGCAGAGCTATGAGTGTGAGTGTCACTCCGGTTGGGAGGGGGAGTTCTGCCAACAAGAAATTGATGAATGTTTATCTCAGCCCTGCAAAAACAATGCCACCTGCACAGACCTTCTCAACAGCTACAAGTAGGTGTGCGAGCTGGCTCGAGGGCGCTGTCCTCATGAGGTGCATCAGTCACTTAATAAATGCAGAAAAAGAAGCCGTTCAGAGATAGCAATATGTCCTTCCACTGGCAGCGGAGATAATGAATTGCAGATGGCAGGTAAAACAAATGAGTCAATCAATGGCTCACAGCATGAAAAGGTTTCAGGGGATCTGTGACTCATTGGAGGAAAAAGCTGGTGGATCTGCTTCAGCTAATGCCCCCTTCTCGCTAGGGAGATGTAAAACTGCTTCAGGTGGAAAAGTTGGGGGATGAAAAGGAATGCAAGGTGGAGTGGTTGGTAGTGCTCGGGTACTCACTGCCACCAAGTGGAATATTCACCTGCCTTAAGAGCTGACACACGCTCTCGCTCTCTGTTTCTCTGTCTCTCTCTTTCTGTCTGTGTCTAGCACGCATACATTTCCATTTAATCCCCACTCAATGCTCTAACCTCCTGTGTCCTACATTCAGCTGTCCAGAATGAAAAGCTGCTCTGACCAGTAGTCCAATTAACCTGTAAATCCCCTGTACTGTTTCACACAAACCTCCAATACATGTACGTAGTGTAGCACTGTGTACACAGATAAGTGTGTCCTGTAGATCATTTGAATTACAAAAAAAGTATATGCCATGTGGCTGCAGCACCTCACAGTACTGCTGCTATATCCATTTTTAGCAGAGGATGACACCCTTAGAAATCGATTTAAGAAGTTTTAAGTGTGTATTTAGGATTCGTTTTAATTTATGCCAAAATGACAGTGCCATATCTCCTCTGGTGTATCCAAGGTGTTTGTGCTCACCAGGCTGGACAGGTGTGGATTGTGCAGAGGATGTGAATGAGTGTGATTCTGGACCTTGTCTAAATGGAGCTCAGTGTCAGGAGTCAAACCTACCTGGGGAGTTTTCTTGCACCTGTCCTCCCTTCTTCAGTGGCCCCTTGTGCAACCAGCCTTATGACCCCTGTGACCCTTTCCACAATCCCTGCCTGAACAACTCCACCTGCCTGACACGCTCCAATGGAACAGCCTCCTGCAGATGCCCAGCTGGTGAGTGAGCATACCGCCACAACCTCATACTAATAGTGCTTTTTTCCCCCTCCAGCCTGCTTTTCAAGTATAACTACACCATTTTGTTGAATAGGTTACTGCACAGCTTAAGTACTTTGAAGAACACAAATTCATCAAGTTAAACATGTACAACAAGGATAGACAATGGATCAAAAGGTTCTAGCAAAGAAGAAGAAATATAGAGGTTTTCAAAAAAATATCAATGGAGACAATGAATGTTGATGTCTTGTGCATTAATCATATGTTCAACTGTACTTCCGACACCTCTGAAAAAAACCAACAGTAAAGATTTTCCTACAAGGTTGATTTCAAACAATGAGTGATTCATACAAAAAAGTAAGTTTTATTTTGTGTTGCCATTGGGAGAGGATCTAATAGTTTGTGTAGCTGGAATCTAGTCATTGGCTGGCCATGGGTTGGTCAGCCAATGACTAGCCAATGGTTTGATCACATGATGATCAAATTTGGCCTGCTGGGAAGTTGGTATTTATTGATTGTAATACATTTCCTGGATTTTTACACATTTTTCCTTCAAAGTTATGCGAAGAATAGTCAACAAAGCTGGACAAGTTTGATTTTTGACCTTTTTATGAAAATAACTTACTTACTGCTTTATCTTGGTTTTATTTCTGCTGATGACTTTAAATAACCAACCGTAGTTAAGTCCAGTGGTGGCAGGGTTGTTCTCTTTACAGTCCATGGTAAATCAAATGCTGCGGTACTACATTCTGGGCTGTTTCCTTGGTGTTTACATTACAGTACATATTGCAGTACATATTGCCCCCTTCAGATGATGTTTATTTATAGAAACAGTAGCTTGCAAGGCTGGGCCAAGACAGATTAAAATCAATACCATTTGTTTAACTAAATAATTCTAATTTATTTTAGAAAAAAAACTACCCAATAAAAAGCCTGGTTACATGGTTACATCCTGTTCGCCCATTGTGTACCCGTCAGATGTTAATACATTGTCATGCATGTCATTGCAATCAGTTTCTGATAAAATAGTTCCTTCTCTTTTGCATAATGCAGTTGCATATTTTCCTTTCTGTTACTCATTAACTGTCCAAACAAGCCATCTGGGTAGCCCATTAGCTCCCATCACCATGGAAAAAGACAAAGGTGCTTTTAACTGTGCATATTACCATGTTTTGGTCACAGCACATGCACTGACATAAAGACCGTCAGTGTTACCATTGAACACTGTGTTACTGTAAACAGGAATATGCAGAATAGAATATGGAAATGAAAGTCAAGCCTTGTGCTTCTTTGTGTTTCTTCTAACATTTAAATTAATTAAGTCAATTACTTAATTACACTAGCAGGTTCCACAAGCAAGCCATCTAATAAATCCAAACTAACAAAGCCCAACAGATCTGTAAATTTAGATCCTTGCTCCTCAACAATATCCCTACACAAAAAAAGCATAAATGGGCAAACAAAGCAGATTTCACTGGTCCTCTAGTGCATTGTTTGGAGCTCATGCTAACTTGGTAATTGAAAGATGGTAGTTTTGTCCCTCACAGAAAACCGCAGCTGTGGTCAGCTTGAATTCATGTCTGTGACAATGGATTTTTACAGTGAAAGATAGGGCTGGTCGATATGGACGGTTTGGCAGAACTCGGGTAGAAAATATATCAGTATTTTCTGCTAAGTTGGCTGGGGGGTGTGGGGCGGTTTTAGGGGCATGTTTTTACTATTTGTAGGAACTTAGCTTGTTTGTTATTTCACCGTTTTAATTATTTCATTCTCCACCTTATTTAACTGTCACTCACTTATTGAATCTGCCTCCTTCAGTTCTCTTCACACTCACAGACTTAACGTACAGTACCTCTGCTGCAAACACGTCAGTGTGCCCTGCTTCTTTCGGTCTTTCCCTGTATGTCTGCTCCGATAACTTTCTCCATCAGTAGTACGCTACAACAGAACTTGTCTTCTGGACTTTTCCTGCCGTTCCGCCGCATGTTAGCCTTTTGAAACAAAGCCAACGTGGTAGCTAACGACAGCCGCACTATTGAGTTCACTGTCGTTTTACCTGGTCTGTGCTTCTAAAATATCCACCATGTCGCGACTTGTAACATAATAACCCCATTTCTCTGAAAAATGCTACAATGTGTCGGCAAACATACCTGGGCGGCCCACCAAAGAAAAGTGTATGTGTGGGAAACACTGACTGAACAGTTGTTTTTTACAAGCCAGGTCTTCAGCATTGTCGACCGGCACCGTCTGTCCCTCCATGTTGTTAAGGACTTGGTAAGTGGACGGCTGCGTGCAGACGCACAGGGAGGGGCAGGGCTGAGCAGTGTATTAATTAACTCGTCTATGAAGATTTTCAGTCATCCAGGTCATAGTTATCCAACAAAGGTTAACAAAGTTAAAAACAAAGGTTCCCTGCCAGTCAGTCAGAACTGAAGAAGTCCTTTTGATGAGGGACGAAACGTCTTCCAGTATCTTCAACCAAGTCCAGTTGCCCTTGATTTTAACCTTTGCTGGATTAATTAACTCAACATCAAACTATATCGGTATAAACGGTATTGTCTAAATCTATATCTCTTTTTAAATTATATCGGTATACCTGATTATACCGCCCAGCCCTAGTGAAAAAGATCATATAAAAAGTCTGTAGAAACAACTCACTACTCTTGAAGCTAAATTCACATCTCCACTGTGTATTCACACTCTCAGTATGTGCAGAAATGGCCATGTTCCAAATTGTGCCAAAATATGGCTCAATAGACAGCTTGGTGTTGTGGGCTGTCTGTGACTGTTTGATTACATTTGAGTACTGATGCGAAAGAGGAAATCAAATTACTGCAAATTTAAAAGCTTTGAAATGAAACTGTTACTCTAGTTTAGATATTTAAAATAATCACGTTACTTTGTGCATGTAAAGCATACTGTTGTCTCGCTCCTTCATAAATGACATACACATCCTCTCAGACCTGAGTTCACACACACACACACACACACACACACACACACACACACACACATCTGAAATGAAACACATGAAAGTCTAATTCATGTTCAATTCATAAGCTCTGCCAGTTATATAAAAAAAGACCTCTTACTTTGTTGAAATGACCTGTTTGGAAGTTTGTTAGTAAGCCCCCTTATAGCGTAGGAATTATAAATGATAATGTTTTAACATTCAAACTGATCAGTGTGCAGGTTAAGATGCTATGGGGTTGTGCTGTACCTAATGGCTCTATCAGCGCGGAGATGAAAAGATGTTGCCAGATATAAATAGAGCGGCTGGGTTAGTTTCAGAAGGCTTCCTTGGAGAGGAATAGGAAATTAGGTGCTGGCTGCATACATTACACCAAGAGCTTTGCGTGGGCTTGGTCGTTTTCACTTCACACAAGCATGGTGACTCACTACTCTCCATTATTGTTCACCATAAATCCATCCTACATAGCTACTAATCAACAAATACGGAGCTGTTATACAACCCATGGCTTGATTCCAGCGTAGCAATTTTACAGACTTGTTATTTACCAGTCAGTGTAGGTTATTTGTCAAAGAAACTGTATAGGCCTTACATTATTCCCAGACCTAATTAAATTTGAATTTGTCTGCCAGATTTAATGCCACAAGAATCTGATCCCACGTCTCAAGTCACAAAACTTTGCACCTGTAGTTTTTGTATGTCACATTTCAGCTTGGGAGTGGCACGTCAGCTCTGTAGCACCCCCTAATGACTTTTAAGCCTTAAGACAAATACTCAAAACTTGGCACTACTATTTTGTTATCTGATATGGTTCTGGGACATGGGTGTGAGAGGTGGCTTGACGGCACCCCCTGCACAGTAAATTTCACCTAGATGTCCGAAATTTTAGGAGGCAAATGTATCATCTGTGAAGTAAAAAAAAGCCTCTTGGAGCCATACCAAGCCCCAAGGCGGTGTGCCGTGCCAATTCAATATAGTGACCAGATAGTGACCAAATAGTAATAATGTGGACAATATGGACAATTACAACTTCTGGGTCTGTCACTTGATGCACACTGGTGTCAAAATACATTTTCCCAATGACTTACAATGTGAAACGGGCTAACATGTTATCGGCCGAAATTAGCAAGCATGCTAACAGATTCAGTTTTTCAAAAGAAGTAACTGTTGCACCTCGACCACACATTGTCAGATCTTTTCCTTATTTCTCATGTTTGATAAGTGCAGTGTCAAATTCAGAGCTGCGACAGCCGGCCTCCAATGACAAGACCACAGCTGTCGCTCCCCGAGGTGTGGGCGCGTTCAACACAGCTTGCAGCTGCTTGCCCTCTCTCTCTCTCAACTGGTCGGTTCTGCTCAAGGTTTCTACCTGCTAAAAGGAAGTTTTTCTTTTCCATTGTCGCCATGTGCTTGCTCATGGTGAGAATTGTTGGATCACTGTAAATAACATAACACAGAGTACGGTCTAGACCTTTTCTAAGTACATCTGTTATGTATTGGTGCTATGTAAATAGAAGTTCATTGAATTTAACTGAATTCCAAACACTCAAGTTGACACCACGTAATAAATATTACCAAGGTTGATTTGTTATAAAGTCAACACCAATTTGTCAATGGCTTTTAGTTGTGCTCATTTGCTATGTTGTATGGTGTATGGTAAAATTGCAGTGTGCATTGCATTAATACAACATGAGTGCGCAGGCATCTCAGTCAGACCTTGGTTGTGTAATTGGCACAAATCACAGTATGGTGGCAGTATGTTCTTAAACCAAATTCAAGTGCACAGCAAAACTACATTAAAATTCATGGATACCTCTCTATTTGCTATAGGCTAGATACTGATTCTTGAGTTATGAAACGCAAACTTTGGTGTCACATGGTACACATTCCAACTGCAGCTTAGTTGAGTCCATATGGTCAGCACTCAAAAATTCATACTCAAAGACAGTTTGTGCTCTTATACATGAGCACAGTTGGAAATCATGGCTGCTGCACGATGGTAAAACATGCCTCAGGGTGAACATGAGGGTTCGTGCTGTTAGCAAGGTTGTATTATGAAATATATCAGTGGTCTAGACTTGGGGTGTACTTTGCATTTGTTTGTAATTTGCAGGTGTTATTGAAGTGCTTTTGAAGCAAGCTGCTACTCCTTGCTGTTTCACCAATTTTGACATGAAGATGGTGGATCATTTAATCATTTTAGATATTTAGGGAGACTGTGTGGCAGGAGTATAGTCAGCCAGTCAGAAAGAGTGAGAGAGAGAGAGAACAAGTACATTTTTGTTAGCTTTTCTGTACTCGGAATGTATTTTTGTTTGGGTATGTGCTTATGTAAAAATGTATTTTATACTGATGACTTTAGAATGACTTTATCATTGTTGGATTTTATAACTATCAAATTTCTATATCAGTAACAGTCTCAAAAGTCTAGTATTGGTCAGGCAAATTTCTATACTGGGAAAAAAAAATATTTACTTATAATTTATGTTGTTCTTGTGTTTAAATTCTGGCTACATGCTACTTTTTAGCAAGTTGTCAATTGAAGAGACCCTGATTTCTAAGTTACCCCAGAGGCAACATTAATATTTTGATAAATAGTGGATGGAGACAGTCAAACTTTTTGTGGCCAGTACTGATACTTTTTCTCAAACTTGCTGTATTAAATGTGTTGTAAAGCTAAGAATCATAGTTTTCCCAAGATACTTCACTAGACTATATCAGTCTCACCAAAAGGGTGATGTGGCGACTTTACTCTTCGTCAGTTCAAGAGGAACAAAAGGCAGCCATTAGGAGGTTCCTACTGGGAGTAGCCTTAAAGGATTTGTAAAACACAGCCACAATGGAAATGAGTTTTGTCTACAAAGGTATACTCTGAGAACCTGGAGGCCAGATTAAAACGAGAGCCAGTTGAAAGAATATTCTTATAAAGAAGAAACATAAGGAAAGCAGTTATCCTCTCTTGATTGTAGAGGGCTCCTGAAGTTTTTGTTCTTCCTAGCAGTGACTCTCCGCTGAGGCTCTGGCCAGGAGGCCTAAGTCATCTTGCCTGACCAGCACAGATGTTCCACTTTCCTCTTAATGAGCAGCCTCAGCAGGGAGTGCCAAACCTGATAGAAGAGCAACCTGAAAATGGGAGAGTTAGGGTAGAGGTTGGGGTGAGGGTTACTGGCCGACAACCACAACAAATGAAACAAACACGCATGGCATCAGTCAACACAGATAACAGTACAAGCCAGAGTTGCATCAGATTCCTGAGTCTTGTACACAATCTATACTGTAGGCTTTCGTGTCCTTGCTCAGTTTGCTGAACTGTTTGCACACATAACATAATGCACATGTAAACTACAACATCCTGGGTTGAAATAAGATCTAGGACTTTTGTTGCATGTCCTCCAACTCTGTCTTTCAGCTGTCTGAACTGTAAAAAAAACTCTAAAAAATTATGGAGTTTTATCTCAGAGATGGTAAATAATCATATAGGCAATTGATAATTAATACTAATGATTTAAGGATCGGTAACATTTGCAGAAAAGCAGTAACAAAGTGTATGAATGTTACATTCCTTATTTTATTCAAATGTTCTGAAAACTAATGCCTCATTTTTGCACACAATGGAAAGAACACTATGTTACTGTAGCACTTAATGTTTAAGATTTATTAAAGACTTCATTCCATAATTCCCATCTGTATTAAAATGTGCCTATGCCCATTACCACCTTTTCATTGGGTTTTGGGTGTTGGCACATTTCAGTTTTAAAGGGGAGCTACATTGGACAAGGGAACAATCAGTTTGCCTCTAGTCTACTGCATGAAGTGGAGAAATATGATTCTTGCAGTATAGTGAATTAGTCCAATAGCATTGTGTGGTCCCTTTACATGCAAAACCCATTTGGTCTCCATGGCTGAGAATATCCCCAGAGGTGTTCCTGGCCAGATGGAGAACAAACCCCTTTATTTGCATGGCATGCTACACTTGCCTTCACCTTCCACAAGATTGAGATTGTGTCCTACCAAACAGTTGGTTAATGAGCTACTGTGAAGCTGTGCCAACAAGAGAACTGACACATACTTAATAAGATATTGAAAAAGATGTGTTGCCAAAGATGTGTTGAAACAGTATATCCTCATTGCATTCATTTAAAGTGATTATTCTTTTTTAGGGAGGGGGTAGACAATATGACTTATGGTAGAGGTGTCTCAATTTATAAAAAAGATGCCCTGGCAGATGTATGTGACTATCACTGACCTCAGTACTGTATAGTGATAGTGAAAATAATGCACTTTTTTTATACCCAGAGTCAACCAAACTTACTGTATTTTTTTTTGTTTAATAGTGTGCTTTTCTAGATTAACAAGATTTAGCTGATCATCTTATACATTCTAAATATATGTATTTATTTAATGCAAACCAAATTTGTCGTGCTTAGTTCTTACAATGTTCAATGACAAATAATTAAGGAACATAGTGCCGCGCTGAGATTAAAAATATATTTTACCGCAGTGTCCTGGCTGAGATAGCAGCAGCATGTGGAACATAGAGGTTACAACACTGACTATATAAAACTATAAAACTAAAAAATGTGTTGTATTTTTAGTCATTACTTAAGCTTAATTTAACTAGCTCAATATAATGTGACAGTAAGCTCCACAATAACCATTTCTCCCCATAGTACAATTACTGAGATCAAACATATTTCAAAAAAAATTTTCTCACCAAATAATAGTAAGAATAACTTCATAGCATGTAGATCAAAGCTCCATCATAATATCCTGAAAGTAAAGACACACAAAATTTTAAAATGTAGCAGGTGTTCAGTCTCAGTATGTGAGCGTGCCCCTTTAGCGAGCAAAGGTCTCAGCATGCTAGTGATATTCCATTGCTGAGGGCAAAAGGTGAACATTTTCTTCCATTTTAGCTCTGAGACCTCTGTTTCCAGCTGCATCAAAAAAATAAAAAATAAAGGCAGAAGAAAGCTTCAATGAGCACATAGTGGTATCAGAAGTTTTACCGTCATTAATAGCCTTTAACATATTGGTGTTTAACCCTTGAATGCTTCACAGCAGGTAAAATACCCAGTTTGTCTCTGTGTAAATCTGTGGCCACAGATCTGACAGAAGATACTCATTTTATGTAGCATAGCCAAGACAACAAATTTAGTGGGGGACACAATGAAGTCACGGAGTCTACTGTTCAACGATGTTAATATAAACATCAAAAAGTATATATGTGTGTGTGTGTGTGTGTGTGTGTGTGTGTGTGTGTGTGTGTATATACAATTTACATTTATACCATCAGTGATTGATGTTTGCTGTTGGCAAAGCTGCAAGACTACGGAGGACCCCAGCAAGCTCCACCAATCAAATGGCTGAAGGCAGCCTGTGTGCAGCCTGGGAGCCAAAACTTGCAGCACAAAACAGTCGCCAAAGCGCTCCCTACATCTCATGGAGCTTATTGCTGTAAGCAGAGGGTAACAGCCGAAGGCGACCTAGATGAGTGCATCTGGCATTTGTACCAAGTCAGAGTACTCTTTCATTTAGATTATGACAGCTGGGCAGTAGAGGACACTGTTAAGAGAGGATGTCGTGGTTTACTCAAATTGTAACTTTAAAAAACCTGGAATTTTGGAAAGTGACAGAAGCATGTCCCACACATTTCCAATGGAAACCATTCCCTTTAGCATAGCCAATATTTGTCATTTTTACTGATGATATAGAAAGTTACAATCTCATATTTTTCTCTGTGTTGAAATGTTTAACAGTTACAGTCAACTACAGTTACTAGCTAAAGGTGCTATTTTTGTCCTCTACAGGCAGATGAAGAATTAAAAACAAACACTGCAGTATTAGACTGTATTAACATTTCATGTTTATATGGTGAACATGTTCAAACAAATGCATATTGGTAGTTACATATCTATTAGATTTTATATCTGCTCCCAGGTTGTTCCACATGGCTCCTAACATCTTCTCCTTTGAACAAGAGTGGAGGATGATCACAGTCAAAGCTGGAATAAAGAATACATTGTAATATTTTGCATTTTAAGGTTTACTACCTTTGTGCAGGTGGCCTGAGATTAATTTTAACTTGTTTATTTGTGTATAACATAAATATTAAAAAACATGGTATCAAACATTTTTATTGACAAAAGACCCTAAATTAATCCTATATATATGTATAGTAGTCCTGTTAACACCAAGTAACGTTTAATACAAGTAAACATTGCTACTCTCAAAATTTTATTTGATCTATTTTTAAATCAGCAACTTAGTTTGAGACAAGTAAAACAGGAGAAAAAGAACAATGTCAGGTGTGAGCATTGTTTAAACCAGAGAGTAGCTGTGGTTAAGCACTTGCGCACCACTATAAGAAAGAGGTTAGTGTCTACATTTACACATAGTGTATAAAAATAGGCCTGGGTCTGCAATAGCTGTACAGTAAACACATTTTTTTTAAAAGCTCGGTGTTTAATCATTTTGTGCTGTCATTAGCAGTGCATAAGAGGTGGTCCAGGTGTGTAGCAGTGGGGTAAATTGGCTGCAGTTGCTGGTGTTTACATGCAAAGAGATTTCTATTCTTAACCCACTTATTCAAGTAACCCAGTTTTTGGTCAGTGCGTGTGAAGGACTCACAAGCATGCTGAACCCCTTGATTATGAGAAAACCCCCTATGGTGACAAATCTGATATCTGGTTTGTCTGTCCATTTATCTTTTGTCTAAGGGTTGTTTGTTTGGTTGATTTACTTTTTGGAACTGACGGCTATATTACATATCTTTTCATTCAATAGAATCTTACAAAAGCAATAAAATAGACAGCAGGTAAATTATGTAACAGGAAATCAAAAACAAACCGAGACGTATGGCAACACTTGTCTCTGCAGTGATGAATCAGTGTGGCATATTCTTTTTCATATGCTTTTGTTTTTTGCTTTCTGTGCGGACAGCCACAGCGTTCGCACATTTTTCATGTCAACAAAAAAACCATGCCAAGCACATATACAGCACTATAATGTTAGTCATTTGTTTCCCTTGTATAAGAAGGAAGTTCTTGTTCATTCACTGACAGCAGCATACTGTTTTTGCTGACGGGCCACTTGGGGACCACCAAACAAGGTCATTACAGATATAAAATCTCTAGGTTCCAGTGTCAATTTTCAGTTTATCATCAAACATTAGAGAAATATTCCATCCCTTAGTTTTAAAAGAAAACTCAATCAGTGAAATTAACTAACGACCTAAGCATTTTATTATTGGATTCACTCTCCCATCTTATATCTCATCTCGACCTTATCACATCACCCTCCAATCACTCTGGAGAACCATTTGTATGAATGGTCTGAATTATGTGTGAGGTGCGCACACATTCTCTTGTTATATACACCAGTATATATGTGGGACATGGTGTACAGTATGTTTGTTTTTTGCAAACACATCATTTATACATCTTGCCCTTGGTGTTAAAAAAATGACATGGATTATCATTGTGATTTGATTAGAGATCAAACACAACACCACAGTCCAGTTTTGTTGAATCTTGGACGGGTGGTTGCATTTGTGCACTGTATTGTGTCATAAGAATCATCACCAAATAGATGCAACAACAACAGAACTCAATGCAATTCAACTGACAGAAAACCTGGAATGATTATTGGCTGTGGTTACAGCAATGAAAATCACACACAGATTAAGCGATCATGTCTGACATTTCATGCACTGTATGACAGCACACACAGACAACGGTCATAATCTATATTGCACAAGCTGTGGGTAATATAATTTTAAATGACCCCTCTGAGAAACTGTTACATCAGACTGACAGCAGCTTTGATAAGAAGACTATAGTCACAATTGTGGCAGTACAAAACAAATTCTCGCTCTTAAAATGAAGACATCACTCATATTCCAATTGAAATGTCCATCAAAGTTAGTTCGCTATCCTCTGGGGATTACCTACAATTTCTTCTCCTCGGAGACATTCACTGGCAGGAGCAGTGATCACATACTGTTGCTCCAGCAAGATGATGGAATGACTACGTGAGGATGCGCCTTGGGTATCCCCCTCTGTATTCTGTCAAAGAGAAGCCTCCAGTCTCTGCTACTGGCAGAAGATGCATTACATTCCGGTGACATTCGAAATAGTCCCCGAGGTGCTCCACCATTGCTTTGACTGACGGACCAGCTTGGGAAACCTGTGCTGTCCCATAATTCACCAGATGCTCTGTGCTCTCTGTGGTCTCATGGATTTCCCTCTCATTCTTACGTCCCAAGATGCACAGAGCTGTGTCATTTTCTCTAGTTCTACTGGGAATGTGTCTTTCTTTATTTTAAACATAATGATATACAATATAGCTCATTAAAACTGCTCGGTGAGAGTAGCCAGGAAAGCTCCATCCAGTTGTTAATCCATTTTTATTCAACAGCACTTAATAATCAGCTGTACTTCATCTGGCTGAATAGCAAACCACAAATAATGGCTTACACTTACTGTATCTGCACTGAGAATCTGTGGTTTCCAGTAGATTCTGAAAGCACTGAAATGAGAAAAATCAGTTGCCATTACATTATGGTATCATTACATACAGGACAGGAGACAAGAGACTGTCAGACTTGTATGAAGAAGTAGTTAAAAATTATTAATCTAATTGCCCCAGGTTTCACATTTGCAAGATTAAACTCTATGTGCTTGTCTTGTCTCAAAAATAATTTTAAACCTCATCATTGTTAAGTCCTCTCAGCTGATAATTCATACTTACATGAGCCAAAATCCATTATAGTTCAAATATATGTACAACTAACTTGAATCAGCGGGAGTAACATAATGAGACAAGGAACCAATAACAGCACTACCACCCATTATAAGCTAGTTTTATTAACCCTTTGTTACATGCTTGTATTGCCTTTAATTATGCGTGGCAGATGGTGCACTGCAGGGACAACACAGTAGTAGTCTTTAGAAGTCTGAGCTCAGTGTTTGGAAGGAGAATTGTACAGGAAATTGTATCTCTCTGCCATTACTCATACCACGGCAAATGCAATGGCAGAAACAGACATACAATGGCTTGGAAGCAAATTATGGCCATAACAAATCAATAGCTTGATTTCTTATCCTTGGTATTCTGGATGCTAAAGCCTGAGTGTCATATCAGTCATTTTAGTGTGTGAAAGTGCAGTTTTTTAACCATTTGAAATTGAACTTATTGAATTTGAGCAGTTTGAGTATAGCATTTAATATTGTGTACTTTAGAAAAAGAAATATATAATGGAAATATTAATTTTTAATTGTACAACTTTACTATTGTAATTTTAAAAGAGGAGAATTCAGACACAGTAATTAAGATGGGTGGTTTTCAAAGTAAAATACGCCAGTGGTACAAATTTAGTGTCATTTAAATTTCAACATATTCTGTAGTAATTGAATTCAATTGGGTTTTCGGTTGCTTATAGAATTCTTCTTCTGGCCATTATTTTCCTGAACTCATTTAGTTTGACTTGCAGAAAATCATCTTATGGACCAGATGAAGACCAAGTGCCAGACGAATACCTCCGACAGGCAGCAACATTACAAGCTCCCAGGCTGCCTTCAAAAGTACAACAAAACATCCATGCTGATCTGCTTAGCCATCCTGCCCCTCAACCCCCTAATGAAAGAGGGCAAAAGAGCTCTTGGGCTTAGCCTCTCCCTCTTACCCTAACTTAACAAGATGTCCCCCTACTGGCTCACTTTCTCTCACACACACACACAGACACATATGCACGGTTGCACATGCAGACACACACCTCCCAAAGCCCAAACCACTAACCCTCAGACCAATCTGTCTGTGGCACTAAAGTATTATTAGACTTACACACTCTCAAAGGGGAAACAGTGAGTGCTGAGAGCTGGAAGATGAGATATGCTACAGGGGCTGCTAGTTCCATTAAAATGGCATTCACTGGGGCCTTTGTTATCATCGGCCCTGACGTTTTCAGGATGTAGTGGGGCTTGCTGATCCATGACCATCTCATCTATCTTTCAGGATTTGAAGGAAGTTGGTGTGAAATTGACACCAATGAGTGTAGCTCAAATCCATGCCAAAACCAGGGCGACTGTGTGGACCGGGTCAACAGTTACAGGTAAAGAGCATTACCCATAACCAGCTTTTCATTTCTTTGGAGGCAAGAAAATGTGAGGCTTTGCAGTGATAGACTTTAAACATTAGTAAATCCAAAGGATCAGCACCTGAACAATCATTCATGTGCAGGTTTCAGACCATTATACTGTAATTTTGATAGTAGATAAACCATGAGCTAATAGATTTGTTCTGAGCTCATGCACTTTCTTTAAATTTATTGTAATGGATTTAGTAAAACAATGTACCATTGCAGGTCAAATTGTTAACCGTCTCCAAAAAAATTATTTTTGCCAGGCAGCCTTTAGGTTTAGTTTAACAGTCAGAATCCAGACTGTTGTTACTGTACTGTATGTGCAATCAGAATAAATATGTGTAATTAATATCATTGAACTTCTAATGATTTTTTTTTTTTGCTCTCTGCATGTGCCAGCAGGAAACCGATAGATCTTCTATTTTCCATCTGAGACAAAATATCAATTTTAATGATTTTTCTTTTCTAGCTGTGAATGTAATGTGGGATTTTCTGGCCTTTACTGTGAGGAAGACATCAATGAGTGCGCCTCTAGCCCTTGCCTCAACGCTGCCATTTGTCAAGACCTTGTGAACGAGTAAGTGTGAATAGCACTCCTTTTTTTGCTTCTGCTTTGCGCCATAGCCTCTATTCATTTTGTGCTTTTTAATATTGCACATATCAGTAAAGGCCAGGCAGAATTAATTGCCTGAGTTTGTTTTGAAAGGCAAATTAACAAAAACGTTCTCTAAAGAAAGCACATGCGCTCCTCTTCAAAGTGTTCTGGCTTATATAACAAGTCTGTCTTCATCCTTGACACACATAAGCTGCTATTCTAAAGACAGAGAGCGAATTCAGCAGGAACACATCATGTATCTAGATTGGGCTTTACTCCACTGGTGCTTCTTTCTGCTGTGCTTAATGGGAGCCCCGGGGCTTCCAGGCTTAGTCGGACAGATGGGTAGAGAAGTCCCAGGGCCAATTTGAGTCCTAAATGGTTTGTCTCCAGTTTGTCTCCCGTCATGATTTTCCTCCCATGTGACCCGGCCCTGCTCAGAGCTCTCCTCTGATTGCACAGTCCAGGGAGTTCACATCAGGTGTGTTTTAACCTCGCTGCGTACTGCAAACCCTACACATGTCCCCATCTCCATCTCCCTGACCCAACCAGTCCACGTGTACTGTGGCGATGAATCACTCTTCAGTATACTCATCTCCTTACTGCCACTTACCCATCATTTTTCTTAAGACGTTATGAGTTCCAATATGCAACTTAACTAATTGTTATTGACAAGGAGACTAGGGTGTGATAGAGTGTAATAAAGAAAGTATTAGCTCTTATGACAGTGATGTCTCATAACTCTATATCTATAACTCTATTCTCTATTTCAGTGCTGTTCATACTATGTCATATTGTATACTGTATACCAATACACCTACCTCAGGTCATAAGGTCATAGGTCTTATTTATTTTTTCCAGCATCCTTTGCACTATGCTCCATCACACTGTGTACATGTGTACATGTATGCATGTATGTGTATGTGTACCTGTATATCATATCCACCTTCAACATGTACATAATGAGAATAGTTTACTCTTGCATCCTTTGCACTCTGATTACTGCGCTATTTGTCAATATGTCTATATTGTTTTGTTCATAGTGTGTATATTAGTGTTGTCTATTCTGTAGTTTGTGTCTGATTTTATTTTATTATTTTATTATTGTGTGTTATGGTATTATTGTATAAGTAAGCACATCGTGAACAATGTACAATCCTGAGTCAAATTCCTCGTATGTGTACGTACCTGGCAATAAAACTGATTCTGATAACAGTCCAGCCTTCAAAGTTTACATAATTAGCCAGCGCAGTTCAGTGGTGCCAGATGACGCACCTGGTTTAATGATGAAAAATTATATTTAACTAATCAAAAGATGTAGTTTAGATTTTAGCACAGAGCTGTTTAATCACATGTTTCCTTATTATCCCACTTGCAAACAGGATAACCACCTCCTCTGAGGTGTGTGGTCAGGGGATATTAAACCCAACAACAGCTGCAGAGAGGGATCTGAATTAAGTAAACGGCACTATTGGGCAGGTTAAGCTCTTCCCTTTAGTAATAAGTCATCAAACATAATTCAAATGAAGTTACACACAAGGGGAACTTAATTACTGTCATATTGTTATATTTTGTATGAAGAGCTGCCGGTCAGTTTGAGAATGAGAAATGTGTCTTAATGTGTAAATGAAGTGTGTGCTCATTTACAGAAAACATTTCTGCTTCTTTTAAAGTTACAGTAAGCGCTAAACATAAAGGTGTGCTATAATTACTGTCTACAATCTTCCCTTTCCTAATGATCACGTCTTCCTTAGGTTCCACTGCATTTGCCCTCCTGGTTATTTTGGAACGCTGTGTGACCTGGATGTGAATGAGTGTGAAGTTTCACCTTGCCTACACGAGGGCATCTGTATCAACACGCCCGGGGGCTTCAAGTGTGTCTGTCGCCCTGGATACTCAGGTAGCTCTTTTGCCCTAAGGTGACATGAAGATCAATATGAGAGTCTAAAAAGCTTACCCCGACTGCTGCGGCCGCACACTATTGAGGCGACTCTTGACACAGATCTGGCTTAGTGTAAAAAAAAAAACTGCTTCACAATGCTTGCTTTTAATTAGCCTACCTGCCTCTGCAAGATACAGTGGCTGCTCTTCAGTAAAGATAACAAGAGATAAATTCAAGTCACCTGTTTTATCTGATGAAAACGTCTCAGTGTCTGTTAGTTGGCTTTATTTCATTTCATCAGTCTCTTTAGTCTCTCAACGCTATTGTTGTTTTACTTCAAACCATTTGTCTTATTTTCCACTCAGACAGATATCAAGCTATTCTAGCGTGCAAGTGTGTGTGTGTGTGTGTGTGTGTGTGTGTGTGTGTGTGTGTGTGTGTGTGTGTGTGTGTGTGTGTGTGTGTGCACTATCTAAAGCCGATTCTTGTCAGGTACTGGGAAGATTAATTTCATTTGTCTTCCACACTGTATCATCAATTTATCCTTCCCCAGTTGAGAGGGGGGCGGGGGGAGGAGGTAAATCTCAGAGGTATTGCTACTCTGGAGAGCAGAACCTGACACGCGTGGCCCAATTCCCACAGAAGCTGCTTTTATTATTAGGCCTACGAACAGCATAGTACAAGTCATTACTTTTTCTGTTGCTCTAAGCTCATCTGAGGAAACAGGGTTCCCCAAGAGAGCAAGCGGCCAGAGGATGCAGTTTGGATTGGCTCAAACCAACTAGAACTCGCACAAAATATTTGCTCTAGGAAGACGTGTAAGCAGGGACGTGCACAGGAATTTTGAAGGGCAGTTGCTCTGACCTGAAAAAGGCACTAAACACAGTATCCAAAATGTATTAACAATATAAATGTCACCAAAATACATATGAGAAAAAGAGTTCCTTATATTATTGTTTATTGTTTTTTTAATCATTATTATTTTTTATTTTTTTTCCTTTTTTTTTTTTTATTTGAAAATAAATAATCTAGATTGAATTGACAGATGGGGAAAACTCGCTTCTAATAAAATATTAAATAAAAAAACGCTTAGATTTCGGAAAAAAATACAATCCTTTTTTAACCTTTTGGCTTCCCGTACATTCAGTTGCGCTTCTAGCTCGTATTCACTTCTGTTGGTACGTATCACGTATGGTAACTGGGCAAAACTACGCATGATTTGTTGTAGTATGATTGCATAAAGGAAGGAAACAGGAATTCCGGTAGGGAACAGAATCGACTGACGTGCAGGCAGCGCTGCAGCAGTGCAGCCACTTAAACAGAGTTTGCCCTTCCCCTACTGACTTTCACTTTCGGTGCCCGAATGGAAGTGAATGAGGCTTTGCGATCGCGATTATTTTTTTATTTTATTTTTTTTTCTCGGAAGGGCGAGTCGGAAGGGCAACTTGAGTCAGGAAAGGCAAACGGGCAGTTGCCCGGGCAACCAGAGCAACCCCCCTGTGCACGTCCCTGCGTGTAAGAGCATTGCAACTTTTCAGAAAAACACAAACGAGTTATTGGTGCAACTCTAGTTGTGTGTGTGACTTATTTCTATTTTAGGCTAATAGTAAATATATCATCTCAGATGTATCACATTTTGCAGGCTTTTGGAATTGATTGAATTGTTATTCTGCTTCGTTCACAGTGTGCCATCTCTTCTGTTGCTGAAATCCTGTAACATGATGTCTCACTTGATGGTTTTTATCATATTATTTACTGAAGTCATCAGGAAAGTCAAGGGATGTTTTTTTGCATATCAAATTCCAAAATTCATTTTGACTGTACCATTTGAAGCTGCTTACTAATAAATCCATCTAGTGCTATATCTACTCACTTTCTTGGACGTGATTAAGCAGTAATGACATTTCATTCCCACCTGCATCATTGTCTATATTGAATTTTATTAGTGGTTGGTCAGTGAGTCAGTGCATCTACATTATTTTGCTCTTTTAGTAAATCTTCTGGTTTCAGCATGTCTTCATGCAGCAGTTCTAAGAACAGTGAATTACCTCTCTTTTTTTTGAACTGTTGGAACATTGTTGAGCTTTTTTAAGCTTTGAGAAATAATTGAAGCAAGAAGCCCGAAAATGGTTTTATTCACATTTCTGGCACTCCTGCCTGCTTTTATCAGTATTTTTTACCTTTCTGAAAGTTAGTTTGACCCACTTAGAGGGAAGACATTAAGATTAAACTGGTGCTTTTTTATCTTACAATGTTCTTCACTTCTTACCAAGTCAGGTGTCAATATGAATCACTTGTACATTTTTTCAACACTATGAAACCTGCTGTCTTTTCAGCTGCCTAGATCTGAACTGTCTTATCATTATTTGGGATGTATTGTCTATAAGGCTCTGCGATCCTAATAATGTATTATTTAACTGTGCATAGGCGTCATGTTCTGTACTGAGGTCAGAAGTCATTACAGCGACATGATTAATGGGTAATCTTATTTATATAAATCACAGTTTAAGCACACTATTCGTCACCTTCTCTTTTCTCTTCTTCACCCGTCATTAAGGAGCGTGTTCCCTTGAGTGATAGTACAGTGCAATCAGCACATTTTTGCAGCTTCCTCAGTCAGCACATTGTTGGATGATGATGTTCTGGCCCTCGCAATCTTGTTTTCTCTTAAGGCTTCAGTAAGTCCAGTCTTTTGCTGGGTGACCTTGATGAATAGTATTTGGTCATTATTATTTGTGTCTTTGCCACTGAGCCTCTGCAGAGATCTGTTGCTTTGGAGATGGAGTGTACATTCACCCTGAGTGGAATAAGACAGACTGCTCGTGCAAACATTTCAGTTGAATGTATTATTATTATCAACTGAAGACCAAGACAGTTCTTGCAACTGGGAGATAGAGTTAGTTTATGACTTATACATGGGGTTTGGGGGCTTAGTGCTTAAAATATATGAATTATTTTCACAGAAGCAGAACTGTCAATACAGCAATGTGGCAAGAAAACAGTTAATCTACAAGTCTCAATTCTTTTGATTTCAGATTATATATCCTTCTCTCACTCATCCATCATGTGATACTGAACAAACAAGACACTCTGTAGTCTAGTTGTAATCACTTCTGTTTGTTCATCTTAGAAAGTATTGGATTTTTAATGCTATTTCAGACTGTGGTTGACCAGTCTGCAGCATTAAATATTCTGTATGTTTAGACTGGGTGTAAAATGCCAGCCCATAAATATTGTATGACTTCTAACCTAAATAAAAACATCAACATACATAATGTGAGCATCAGAGTATGGATAATGTGAAAAAAGTATCATAAAAATGTGTGTTTTTATTGAATAAGAGATTTTTCTGCCATTATTTTTTTTATTTACTTTCCCACATCACACTTCTGTATTACATTACCCATAGCACATTTCTGTTCAGTTTCTGGTTCAGGGATTGTTTTTATCCTTTGCAGTCATAAACTGTGAATTTTCCAGTTGCAGTGCAGCTTTCCTTTTGGCTAAATGAAAGAAATCATCAGTTTGACACAAGAAAGGAGCTGTTTTACATTCTGTAACGAGAGAACATGAGGGATTCTGTGTACACTAAAGACTGAAGTTTATTTATTCTCTTTCATGGTAAAACACAGGAGGCAATGAATAAATTCTTGCTCCTGTTGTCACCGCGTTGTCAGCCCAGAGAAGGAAAGCTAACCAGGTGATTAACAATGGGTCAGACATCATTTTTCGTCTCTCCACTCCTGAAGTCTCAACTAGGTTTTAGGGGGAACAGGTTTTTACCACTTGAGTAAAAAACATCACAAAAATGCCCAGTTGTAGAATGAACTGCAATTTTTTATTCATCAGCAAAACTATTCACTTCTGTGGATCTCTCTGAAGCAGTACCTGCTATTATTTAGACTACACACAGTCATCAGTGTATTTTCCCAAATGGTGTTGTGATTTGTTGGCAGGGAGGGAGACTCATTTTGACAGTTTCTGTTGTCTAGTGTTTCCCTCACAGCTTGAACACCCCCCACCCCCCATTTCTTCTGTGATTTCATTGCTATTTTTGTGAGGTCTGCATAAATAATGAATATCATCAACTCTCTGAATTAAGCTGACTTACTTAATGAATCTTCAGGTTTATTTTAAATGTGGCTAATGGACAGTGAAGATGTAAGTTGTTTTGAGGATAATTCATGTGTTCCCACAGTTTGTATGGAGGATTGTGTCTTGATAGACATGGTACTGTGAAGTCGCAGCATTAAGGATATACAGCTCTTATAGTGTGTGACACACTTTTCCATTAGTTCAGTGCTGCACTTCACTGAGTCCTCTCAGGGACATTAAAGGGGCCAACTATTATTGCAGAATGCACCATTCTTCTGGTGATCTAGGGTCATATACTGTATATCATGTACTTATTAACAGTGTTGGGCAAGTTACTCAGAAATTGTAATATATTACTATTTACTTATTACTCCTTAAAAAAATTATATTATTACTTTACTTATTACTGGGTGATAAAAGTAACTAGTTACGTTACTCGTTACGTTACAATATTACTAAACTCGACAACCCAGCTATATTCTTACTTTGGACAGGTTTGTGCAGCAGTGTTCATGAGAGAGAGAGGAGATACTGCATGAATATATGCTCCTCAATCAAATACGATTTTAGTTGATAATTATCCAAATTATAATTAGGCCTATGGGAAACACTGCTTTCACTACCTTCCCCCTTCACCCCCAAACAAAGCCTCTCTCCCGACTTTTTAACTAATATCATATTCATAACTGCAGCAAGGAGTGTAGTTTTTACAAAACATATAACGTATATAACGTATCTTTACATCACCGGCTGAAATAAAATTCTAAAAAGCAAGTAAATCCCGTCTTTTGAACAGCTGTTTTTCTGCACATGTAGCCTATTTATAAGAGTAGTATTCAGTACTTTTACAAACATTACGTTAACGCCACTCTCTCCCTACGAGTCCAGGCATCAGTGACAGTAGCTGCCGGAGTTTCTTTCTGTAAGTTTCATGTTGCTGTGCTGCTTCAGCAGATGCTTCAATAAATCAGATGTAGAATTGTTCGCGGTTGCACAGAGTTTACAATAGACAACAATGTTCTTTGCATCTTGTGTTTAAAGAGGTCATACTATGCTTTTTGGCTTTTTCTCTTTCCTTTATTGTGTTATATATCTTTTTTGTGCATGTTATAGGTTTGCAAAGTGAAAAAGTCCCCCCTGAAGGGAGTTACCATCTCCCACAGAATACAGCTTGATTGTTTACTTCTGTAACCTATTTGCTACACTTTGTAACAATTGTTACAATGCTCACCTAGCGGCTAGTGTGACACACCCTCAAAAATGTATGAAAGATAAATTTGTTACAAATAAGTAACTCACCACTGTGAAACGTCTTCTAGGTTGCGAAGCTGGTTCAGGTTGTTCTGCCTCTGTTTCGGGATCATGTCTGGCTGAACTGAAGCCATGGTTACCGGCTAAAGTGGCTT
The DNA here is from genome assembly GCF_014851395.1 of Micropterus salmoides. NCBI lineage: Eukaryota > Metazoa > Chordata > Actinopteri > Centrarchiformes > Centrarchidae > Micropterus > Micropterus salmoides. The sequence continues at coordinate 13,052,943 of NW_024041373.1, forward strand.
TGTTCTAAATCACACTACCTTTAAATTGCTTTTTTTACTTGATAAACCCCAAAGATATTCAAGGTGGAAAGAGTTCATTCTTGGCATCTTTGCTTAATAAATTACTTAAATGATCAATCAGTTATCACAATTGTTGCAGATTCTTTTCTTGTTTAATTGACTAATCATTTCAACTCTAGTTTAGATATCAGTGAGGTTATCTTTCATTTTCCCTTTCTTAGATATTTGTGGTTATATTTCTATATATTCATATACTGCATATAACAAACTGTCTGTTCCTAGTCATTAACCTTTCTATCTTCAGTCCCATAAGCCCTATCCATTCTCTGTTTAAACAGTATTTTCTAGAAATTTGGTTTGGAACTTCCACTAGAAGATAATATTTCTGCTCCAACAAGAAACCAAAGGATGTCTCTGTGTAATAATTAATGAAGTGTCAAACAGAATCATGACATGCAAGTTGAGCCACTTTGAATTATGTGTCTCATAGTGAACCCTTTTCATTTAAAGCATTCAATGTGTATATGTTGTCAGTAATAAGAGAATAGTATGTGAGCAAGAGGTAACTTGAGGCAAAAAAAAAACAACTTGAGCTACAGTTGCAATGCCAGTTAACTGCACACAGCACGCTCATGTTTACCATCCCTGCCAGTCTGTGATCACTTTATATCAAAGGTTACTAAAGAGACCAGAGAGGAAAAACATGTCTTGCCGGTGAGGCAGCTTTTTTTGGACTTTATGCTCACTGCTGTTAAGAGACAGTACTTTGCTCTTAAAGGACCACACCGGTGGTTTTGCATGGTTTAATCTGTTAACTACAAATTGTATACTGTGTGTATATATATTTCTCTACAGTATGATTGTCTCTACTTTAGAGTCAGAGTTAGTTATGATGAAGGTTGAGGTTACAATACAATTACAAAATTACATTGATGTTAGTGAGTAAACAGTACCCTAGTAAGAAGTGAGACCAAGGTGAAAACACATCCTTTAGATTTGTTGAAAATAATGATTGAGGCTGAAAAAGCAGTCTACATAGTCAATGGGATGTTCAATTTTTCATATAATCATAACACAGCTTGAAAATGGCATGTAGTATACACCCAATGGTTATGCTTGGATAGGATAAAGGTTGTGTGTTTTTCTTTTTTATTGTGATCAACAAATCCCATGAAAAGACATACGCCAACAATGAATTTATCCTGATAAGTCTTTGTAGCCACAGCCTGATACACAGTAGATTTTCTCTGCCATAGATCATGACTATTAAAAACATAAGAAGAGCTATACTGATACATTTTGTCAGCATATTCTCTCATCGCAGTAAACAAAGGCAGTGTAGTTTATTCATCTTAGTTTGTCAAACCAACAAAACAGTGTAAAAATAGGACCATGTCCTGGAGCATATGCAGTAACGTCTACAGAGATCCAAAACTCAGTCTTTAGGTTGTTGGTTTAGTTTACGAAGACTTGCATAGATGTTTTGAGGTTATAAACTAAAATTGAACCCAGACTTGACAGAGGAATCAAATGTTCTTCTCCAACTCTAAAGCTCTTTTTATCAGTATTTTTTGATCTGTACAGTTTGATCACTGAAGTATTTAAATGACCTTTCTCTTATTACGTTGTTAAATATGTAACATTGTACTTTTAATATGCTTCATTTTCTAGGGGTACTGTGTGACGTTAACATCGATGAGTGTGTTTCAAACCCATGCCGAAATAGTGGAAGATGTATTGATGCGCCTAATCGATACCAATGCTTGTGTCCTGATGGCTTTATTGGGCTCCACTGTGAAACCAACACTGATGAATGCATGTCAGCACCTTGTCTTCATGGGAGGTACAGATTTTCTCTGTCATTCAAAACAGCAAGACTGCAAATAGGGCAGAAATGGCATGGAATTATTTTTAATTACTTGCCTGCACACGTGAGTGGAGACATATGTCACATGTTGTAAGTAGCTAATGTGATGCATTCACAGGTTGTCTCAATTGACTAAATTTTAGTCATTATTTCCATTGAAGGGGAAAAACTCATTCATTCAAAAGGTCTCTCTCTAAGGATTCTGCATGAACTACAAAGCAAAATATCTGCATTTGAATGTTTTTTAGTCAATTTCATACAGTAGGATTATTTTGATTAATCAATTCTAATCCCATCTGTTGTGGCCTTTTTCAGCTGTAAGGATGGAATGTATTCTTACTCCTGTCTTTGTGAATCTGGATGGACCGGCAGCAGATGTGAAACAAACATAGACGTGAGTTGAGCTTAATTAATAAACCTTCTGGAAGTGAACAGGATAATGTCAGAAGAATTTTGAAATCTATGTGTGGCCTTTGGTATCACTAACTGTATTGATTTTTCTACAAGATAAGTCGAGTAACAACCAAGATCTTGTAAGCATTTTGCAAATACCTGATTAAAATAATTGCTCAGTGTAATGCCTAATTGATTTAAAACACAGCTTGTGCTGGACTCTGGAGATAAAACATTGAGTTTCTAACAAGGTCTCTGTGCATTTAGTTGAATGGACAATCTGATCATCTGCTTTTTAACTAGGCTACTAACAATTTATTTTAAGTTTTTTTGTCCTTTTGTTAATCATGCATTATGCATGTTAGATAGTAAATCATACTCTATATTGTTATATCTGTCAAAATATTGAGTATTATTGGTACAGGCTCTCCCTCCTGTAAATGCTTGATGTCTTTTTATTTACAGGACTGTACCTCCATTCCCTGTTTGAATGGAGGCTCATGTGTGGATCTCATTGATAAGTATGCGTGCTTTTGCCAGGATGGTTACACAGGGAAAGCTTGTGAGAATGATATAGATGTCTGCAAAGACGCCACTTTTAACGTCTCACTGTGTTTCAATGGAGCCACCTGCCTTGACGGTGAAGGGTCAAACTTTACATGCAGGTGAGTTGGTTCACTGGATATTCAATTGTTTTGATATCATAATACTGAAACTTTCCCTGGATGGAGTCACAGTAATATGAGTTGATTGGAAGAACATGCCCTCCTGAGTGGAGCCGGTGTGGATAGTTATGTCTTCGTGCGTAGGACATTTAAACTGTCATGACTCACCAAAAACCAATTGGTTTGTGGACTACAGTTTTGAAGCCTTAAGTTTGGGATTATGGCCATCGCCATCTTGTTTTTTTGGAACCAGAAGTGACAATATTCAGATGAGAGGGTGGAGCTTTGTTAGCTAGCTTGGTGCATCAGTAATTCACGTTAACTGTGATATTAATTTTGGCCACAAGTTTTTGGCTATATGCTTAAAACAAAATGAACTTACTGGAAAAATTAACAGCCAACTCCTTAGAGTTGTGTTTTAGTACAACCAAATGCTGAACAAGACATTTTTAGGCAAGCAAAATGTTACAATTAACTTATATGAACTGAAAACACACTATGAAAGTTCATACACGAAAATCTCAACAGCACCCAAAAACAAGTTCACGGCTAGTTAAATGTAAAGAGTGCAGTGGATACAATTCGCCTATCTGAATGTTAGATCGCCTGCTGCTTGTCAATCAAAAAATTTTGGAGGGCGGTATATTGCCTCTACAAAACTGAAAATACAACAGCAATAGTGTAGGGAATGGATTAAACTTTGTATTAATCTACTCTAACGTGACCTGCAATCATTAGCATGTTTGACTTCAAGGCCAAGAAGCACATCATTAGCTAACTTGCTGAAATTAGCATGAGGGTTTACAGTTACGTTTAAAAAAGCCCAGTTTGTGGCTAGCACATCCAATGCTGTCAGAGTTTAACATTAGCAGATCTGCTAGGCTCTTTATTGAAATTGAGGAAGTTTCATGCAAATGTAATGTCTCGCTGCCAAACACAGCAGTTAGGCCTCATCCTAAAACCCTTACTCTTGTAATGTTAGAAGTGAAAACATTGAGAATTAAAGCTGCAAGCAGCGTTGGGCGGGCCCTCGCACGTGTAACGTGTCGGGGCGTGAGGCTGCCGCGCTGCATATTCTGGAGCTCTGCCGGTGCGGCTGTGAATTTGCTACGCGATTCGGACGCAGCATGAAGGCGTTAAACGTCACTTCTGTGTCCCCTTTGTGGCGCTACATAGCACTTGGCGCTATGACTAGAAATGAATATTGGCGTGTAGATGTGTTTGAGGCCGGACAGTTATCAAGCACGTAAAGTTTTGTGCAGATGTGAGCATGTATACTGAAGTTACAACAACTTCCTGTGTCATGGCGAAGAGTTGATCTTTGACGCCACACTATGGACATGCCCATTGACGAAAACTAGGAACTAGCTCCACACTGCAATATGACAACAACGCTGCTCCTTTATTTCAATGTTTTCTATATGGATCATCAGCTGGTGCTGACCTTTTTACCAGGGACATGAAGTTGAAAACATTAAAACAACCAAACAACTCTTTAAGCTAATGTTAAGGTTAGCTTAATTATGAATCTAGCTGAAACAATCGGTTGCTGGAATTGAGAAGCCTGCTTTTGTCTTTTTCGTTCAACGATCTATTTTTTCAAAAATTATAAAAACAATTGGGGGTGGTAAATGTGCCACCGTTATCAACGTAAACTGCATATATGTGCGTGCCGTAAGCAATAATAAACAGTCAATACCCTTATATTGGTTTGTTATAACATGACACATCACATGTGAACATTAGGAAAATACATCTGAATATGCATCCTCCCTAAAATTGGTGTCAGTGTTATAGGACGTAGGAATTTTGCTTTTCTCTAGCTAAAATGCATCTTGTCTCACAATAACAGTGTCTACAATAACTATGTGAACTCAAAAACAGTAGCAGTCTTCCTGGTTGGTTGCAAGTGAATCATTACTTTTTAATTGCTGACATGCTCTCCCTTGTGTGATGAAGTGTACCCGAATACAAGGTGTATGTACTAAGAATGTGCAGATTTGACACAGCAGCTCCCTGGATGTATTTACAGTTAATTACATTGTCTAACCTTGTGCTGATGTGCTGCTGCATGCTCAGTGTCATGATTTAATGTATCTGAGACTACCAGAACTCCAAATAGGTTGGTGCACTGTATATTGATGCACTGGACTGCCTACTGCCTCAGCACAGCATTTTTTATGTTTATTTAATTGTAGGGTTATATATTTTATTATATTGTGCACACTAAGGACAAACTTAGTGAATACCTTTTAGGCTATCATTGTCCTTTAATGTCCTGCTGATCTGCAATATGATGAAAGTGCACTGTGTGCACTTTCCAGAACAGAGGATTATTTTGCTGAATTTGGGCATCAAATTAAATGTATTGCTGTATTAGTGCGTTATTTAGTACTTTTTGATCAAGTTGTTTGATTTGGGGTTTATTTACAGACATAATTAAAGAGTTTGAGTTATCAATTTAGCTGTTGTCTAATGTTAGTCTGTGTAGTGCTAATTAAAAGATGTGTCTGTCAATTTCAGAGTGGCAGCAGCTGGTGGAGGAACCTACCCTATTGTATACGTTTACTTCACAGACTACTACTTTAAAATCACATTCAAAGTTTTTTTGAGAGGCAAGCAAGTTTTTTACATCAACACGTTTTCCAGTTGAGTGGATAGGTATTGGTCAGACTACTACACTGACTAATGACCTAAAATATAATATCAGTCATATAAGAGGCTCTGTGTCATGCTACATCTACAATTATACAATACAATAACGAGTGTTATCTGCATGTTATATGAGAACTGGTTCACATTCAGTTGTACACAGCTCTCAGTTCACAACATAAATCAAGTTCAAGGAACAAGTAATACCAAGGAATGTTAGCTTCATGAATATAGCAAGAGTTTGTTAGCATTAACTGAAACATTAAACAATATTCAGGTTTCTGGTAAATTTGAGAATTCAAAGCTTGTGTCACCTTTTCTGGTGTCAAATATTCCCAAAGATGTTCTGTGAGTTTCGCGGTCTGGTGAATTAGAAATTGATGCAAGCCAGCAGACCTTGGTCTTCCTTGGCCTCAGGTAGCTTTTGATGCATGATCAAGCTCATTGTCCATCTGGAAAATGACTGCTCTTCTACAAAAAACCCAAAGCCAGTGGGGATGACATCTGCAGAGCCGAGTGGTACCTCTCTTTGCTCAAGGTGTAGCTGCAAATCACTAACTCCACAACAGAAAACCATTTCCACACCTAAATATTCCCACTTCGTTTACTTGTGGATTTTATGCACTGCTGAATTAATCCATTCTGTTTTATCTGCCCCTCAAATAAAGTCTCCAAGTTTGTGATAACTGGAGTTTTCAGCAGTGATTTTGGTAAAGAAATCATTAATTAGCATTAATGCCATTAAGGGATAGAGGGCAATATTAATTTAGTCCAACTATGAACAAAAAAACCAGGACCCCTTGTTAAAGAGCAGTGCATTGGCAACATCCTCTGTTAACTTTGCAGAATGGTGTTTTCTCTGACCTTTATCAGGTGAAAAATGTCCTGTGCCAGAACTCCAAAGTACTTTGTCACAGGTTGGCTGGATTTGTTGTTGGATTTATTGATAATATTCAGCTGGAAATGTGCAAGTTTGACTAATGCATTACAATTTCTTTTTTTTTCTTTTTTTTTGGAGAGTATCTGTGTGTGCAGGCTTGAGTGTTCAGATAATGTAATAAAACTGAGGAAGAAGTGTTGATATACAATTCAAACAGTCCTCACACTTATGTTTATACAGTATGAGGAAAATACTGTTGAGTTCAACAGAATGAAGGTCCCTGTTCTTTAGGCGTAGTAACATACTGTATGCTAAAGAAACAAATGGATGTTCAGTAAAGTCACTTGGTATAAATTCAGTTCCAGAAACACAAGTTACTATCATGAAATATTAAAGTAATGTAGATAATATTGCTGTGACGTTATTTTACTCCCAACAGATATTTTGTCCCCAAAGATCCATTGTAAAAATATGAATAATTATATATAAGAATGTGTAATTATAAAGAATTTCACACCCAATAATCATTTGTTATGCATGGGCAAATTATAGCAGATGTGTCAGTGGGATGGGTTTTTTGTTTGGGTTTTAATATATATTCTATCTGATTTTGATTATATTGACCAGGAGCAGTGAACTAGGTAAATGTTGGTGCATAGACAGACCACTGCAGCAAATCATTTTGAATTAAATCCACTCTTTGGTTTATTGCCTGCTTCACTGATTCCACTGCTGTGTCTCTCAAGATTCCCAAAAAGTTTGTCTGTTCTCAATAATACACTCTGAAATAAGAAGCCACCAACTGACTTGAAAAAGTTGTCGTACTTTTTGATAAATAATGAAAACAGGCAGTTCTTACACATACAGTGTGTCAGACCCACAAGAAGGAAGTGACAGCGCTGTGAGACAGGCCCACAATTTTAAAGTATGATATGTTTTCTTAGCTGTCCACCAGGTTTCATGGGGGATTTCTGTGAAGTGGATGTTAACGAATGTTGCTCAGCGCCCTGCCACAACGGTGCAATTTGCCAAGATCTTATTAATAGCTACGTCTGCCACTGCAGGTCAGGTGAGTCACTCAGACATCCTGCGAGTTTCTGAAATTACTTTGAAATGAGGCAACCAAAGCAGTTTTTTTCCCTTTATAAGAGCTGTTACAGCATACCTTTTTGACTCATGAAGATTACTAAGACACAGCCTAGATAGTTAGTGTGGCCCAGATGTGCTACAATACAGTTTACCATATGTAAAACATGTTAGCACCAATGTTGGATTGAAAGGGGCCATATAAAGAGTCGCTAAAGGTTGCAATAATGCCTCCAGAACTTCTGTGCCTCAAAGCCATTCAAAAGTCATCCAGTTTTCTCGTGGGAAAAATTTGTAGTCATACAGTACTAAAAAAGACGATACAGCCTGGGCTCATTAAAATGTATATGGCGTCTTACTCTTTAGTGGAAGCCTTTTCTTGTCTTTGTATGTGTGTGAACCCAAAAAGAAGCAAATCAATGTAGGAGAATCTGATTGATATTCACTTCAGAGGGTGGAAGTGGGAGAGCCTGGGCTCACCACGGCACTCTGTGGGCTTTTGTTCCTGGCAGGTTGGACAGGCCTTCACTGTGAGGATGACATTAATGAGTGCCTTCCACAGCCCTGCAACCAGGGGATATGCATTCAGAATGATCCAGGCTATGGCTACACCTGTTTCTGTCGTCCTGGATTTGTGGTGAGGCTCCTCACCTTACTCCCCATTTCCTTGTTCTTTTTTTTAATATATATTAACCTTTACCCTCATGCACCCTCAACTGTTGAGTCCTCTCAATTTACTGAATTGTTAATAATGTGTAGTTTCCTTTGTGTACATTGTTTCTAGCCTGATCATCACTTATTTATTCTCAAGCATCAGAGGCCTTTCTCGTACAGATAACAATATTACTACTAGTACTACTACTTTTATATAAACAATTTAGAACCCAAAAAGGTACTTAGGAAAAAGATATTAACAAAACTACACTACAACCTACTAATAAACTATGAACTTAATCTTTAAAAATTACATATTTAATGTCTCCATAAAAATTATTTGAATTTGAACTGTCAGTAATCAGATACTATCTTGCATCACATGGTCTTTACATTTTAAAAAAAAACTTGTTTTTGTTACATAATGTCATGTTCACTGCTTAATGCCAACTTTAATATTCAAGCTGAAAACATAATCTCTCATTTAGCATTGCATCACTGAATTACACCATACATCTAAAGGTTGTTTATTTTACATACACAGGGGAGGAACTGTGAGCACAACTATGATGACTGCCTGTTGAATCCATGTCCAGAAGCATTTTCCTGTGTAGATGGCATCAACAAGGTCAGCTGCCTGCCTCCTGTTACGGATGCTGTTCCCTTGGTGACTGTAGTCAAGAACATCACTCGCGGCTCCACACCCAGAGTGCCAACGCCAACACTCAACCCGACACCAACAGCTGAGCAATCCACAGGTACAGATCACACTGTGCAGGCATATACTGTATAGGCAAGTATATGCAGTTTAATGTTTGCATTTTATGCTACATTTCATTGCGGAAATATAAGTTAATGTATTTTTCACTCTACTGCATTTATCTGACAGCTGTATTTACTAGTTACTTTTCAGAGGAAGAATTTACATTAAAGATCAAACAACCTTTTTAGCTTATGACTCCTTACAGAGGAGCAGTATCTCTGCTTGGGGCCCCTTGTCACATTTCAGATGTTGTTGAGTTGTTAGCAGCACCAAACATTTCTCCTCACATGGTTTCACCTAAAATAACTGTATAATTACGGTATATGGTATAATTATCCAGTATTTCACAAAGCAAAGATTAGAAAAAATCTGAACAATAAATACATATTTTCTGCTTTCCTCACCTATTTATCATCTCATGACCCTGGATAGTTCTATTATGACCCTTTTGAGGGGGCCTCATCCCTTTGGTTGAGAACCACTGGAGTAAACTAAAAGTACATAAATTAGCTCCACTTCAACTTAAACATGTTTACATCAGTAATAACAGGCCAGTGATATACAGCTGCAGAAAAAAGTATGTGAACCCTTTGGAATTACCTGGATTTCTGCATAAATTGGTCATAAAATGTGATATGATCTTCATCTAAAGTGTGATTTATACTTGCGTTGGGTCTACGCCCGTTCCTACGACGTAAGCTATGCATGTAGCCATGCATTTATACTTGTGCAGTGCAATTACACCGCCAAATGCTTGTTGGTTTATTTTATTAGTTTAAGCACTGTGTTTGTCTAATCTTGTGACTTAGATGAAGATCAGATCACATTTTATAACCAGTTTTGCAGAAATGCAGGTAATTCCAAAGGGTTTACATGCTGTTTCCTGCGACTGTATAATGATATAACACTCATAAGGAAAATTTTTCTGTTGATTGAGTTTTACTTTTGATTTATTTATACTACTGTATATTTGATCTAATCGCATATACAAATGTCTATATAACTACTATATATTTTGCTAATACGTAGTACTTCTGCACTTTTACTTATGTATGATTTTGAATGCAGGACTTTTACTTGTAATTTTTACGTTATTGTATTTCTTCTCTTACTTTACAAAAAGATCTGAGTACTTCTTTCACCACTGTGTATTGTGCTATATCCTAGCACTCTATTTTAAGCAGAATAAAATTCAGTTTCTAATTGTTAAAGACGTTTACAACTTCAAAGGCTGCATACAATTAAGAAGTTTCAATTTTGCGTCAGTTCAAATTAGTTTCTCATTTAATGTTAACTTTCTTGTATGAGGAAGTACTTTAGATCAATATTATTATGAGTTATATTTATGTACTGTAAAACTCAGACTCATGAGTTCTGGAAAGGGACTCATTTTGAATTATTTCACTACCAAGAATAACACCTGTTACCTTAATGATGGATCAGATGAGATTTGACAGTGTATCAACTTAAATTAACATCTCGCAATCAAGCCATCGCTCCTATAACTATGCTATTACATTCACTGACATTATGTGTGCAAGAAAGTTACAGTAAATTATTTAAATTGATAAGCCATTACACTACTCAGTTTGTACTGAAGGTGGTCCAGGGATTTTCTTTCATTACCTTGTTCTTCCCACAAAACATTTTGCAAGGTTCAAACACATACATAAAAGAAGTGGACGTAGCCACCCTGACGTCACCCATTGGTTTGTGGACTACTGCGGGTTTGGCATTTTGGCCATCATCATCTTGGTTTTTATGGAGACAGAGATGACTATATTTAGATGAGCGGGTGGAGCTTGGTTTCTACCTAAGGCAAATTAACAGTAGCGCTAGCTAGCTAGCTAGCTTGGTTAGCAAGGTGCATCCATAATTCATGTTAATTGTGATATTAATTTGGAAGCAGATTTTGGCTAGCGAAAAACAGGCTTGAAACAAAATGTACTTACAGGATAAAATTAACATGCTGACCCCTTAGAGTATATTTTAGTACAACCTAACGCTGAACAGGACAAGCAGGCATCTAAAATGTTACAATTAACATTCATGCACTGAAAATAAATTGTGAAAGGTTTAAAGTTCTTAGACAAAAATACGAACAACATCCAGAAACAAGTTCATTGCTATTTAAATGTAGCTACACAGTGCCATGGATATGTATTCCTACACCTCTATCCTGACTGACACGTTTCCGTGGTAGCGACTTGTCAGTCACAAGGTAGCCACGCCATAAAGCATACCCTGCCTTATCGTCTATTTTACTCTAAATGGGACCATAATTTACTAAATGAACATCATGATGTATTGAGGAAGAAAGAAGAAGAAATGTTTACTGAGGTAAATAAAGTGAGAAGTAGGGTTATCTTCTCATAGACTGGAGTTGCCCCCTGCTGGCCATTAGAAAGAATGCAGGTTTAATTCACTTCGGCATTTGCTTCACCAGCAGGATATGTCCACTTCTTTTATATGTCTATAATGTGAAATGAGAGGAGACTTCCACTGAGCTGGTACTCCAAATGTGATTTAAGGGCCTTTTGAACATAGTAAGAAATTATATAATAGGTTTGATTGAGAGATTGTCATGGTTTGTGCTGCTGTGGTGGAAAAACAATCCTGTTAAATGCAAGCATTTTCTATTTCTGTTTTAGAAAAATAATTTCAAAGGACAGTATATCCTTTAACACTTAAATGACAGACACAGAAAACAATATGTGGTACATTATTGGTGTTGGATTCAGTCATCTATGTGAGAGGAGGAATTGGGAGCACTGGACAGATTGTTACTCCTTGACAGATGATGTCTGTCTACCTTTGAAACTGTTCACAGAGCTGTAAAACAGACCTATTGAACACAGACAAGCTTGAACCAATTCAGTGCGACACTCTGAAAATCACTGTGGGCCTAACATAATGGAGTTCTCCCTGCTGCACCTGATGCCGCCCTCATCCAATGCATATTGCACCGGTTCAGAGGGGGTTAAATTTGCACACAAGATACTAGTAAAGAAAAACAACCAACAATATACACCGAAACATCTCTTTACTCTTTAACATACATATACATATAAGTGCATAATCAAAGTAAATAAGTTTTAAAGTAAGAGGACCCAGAAACTCAAGTTTATCTAACTAGGTCACCATCTAAACGCATTCAGTGCCCTTGGTGCTGCTTGAAATAGACTTAGACAGTGCTCCTTTAAACCTAAGACTGCTCCACAACCTTTGAAATATACCAAGTCAATGGGAATTTAAGCATAGAGGGCGTAGTTTTTATGGTACACTGACAGTAACAGATACAACTAAAAAACATGAATTTGGTCAGATTCGTGATATTTTTTTTTTTATCTTAATTTTGATGTAAAAAATACATTTAGTTCAGGTCAGAAGCAAACCTCAGAGACAAAAAATAAAGAAACCTTATTCCACAGATTAGGATGATTGTCTGGTGGATTTCTTTTCTCTTTTTTTTCATCACTGTACATCCTATGCTGAGCTTCACAGTATTTTAACACTACAATATGAGAGCTGATGGGAATCTAGAAAGAGCACTGCTGGTGGAGGGAGGCTTACTGCAGCTAAGCCACGATTTGGTTGACTTTCCTGGGAGTGATCACCACAGCACAGGTGAAGCTGTTATCTTTTGCTGCCACGTGTAGCAGAAATGAAATTACTTAAGCTCTTCAAAATCAGCTTGATGAGTTAGAGGTTAGGGCCCTTACAAACACGCAGTACCTGTCTCGGGGCAGTCACCCTGTTAACATGCATGCATTTGTTCTGTGTACCACTAGTTTATGTTAGCATGTTTTTTTTTTATTGTTTGTTTTTAATTGAGTTGGCAGTGCCTGATTAGTGTGCCTATAGCCACTGATATATTCAGTGACACAACTTTGGTAGTGAGTCATAATGACATTTGCATGATGTGCGCAGTTATGAATATTCATGAGGAAAGGGCTTGGTGAGATGAAAAAGGCAGTGTCTAAATTTGTCAGCTCAGCTGCAGTTTGTAGCCTGTGTGCTCCTGTACAGTAACTGTCAGTGCTGTGTGTTGGAGTAATTTCATCAGTTATTTTTAAAACCAGACAACAAAGATACAATTAGATACTAGATTTGGAAAAGAAGACACATTATATTTAGGATCAGATTTCTTTGTATGTCTCAGCAGTGTAATGATATTCCAGTAAATCTTCTTACATTCACACCTTCAATATAAAACATTTTCTGCCAGTTTTGTAGATATAGTACAGAATGACCTTTTGCCTTCCCTCTGGGCTCTGAAATTGCAAGGGTCCAAAAATGGTCCTCAGCAGTATTTTATCTTCGTCCTGTGACAAGTTCAATCAGTCAGTCTATTACCTTGCCCAATAAATCAGGGACAAAACAGAACGTACGTCTTGGCTCTTTTTTTAATAAATGGGACATTCAGACTATATCAATTAAATCTCACCATCCTCATATTAATTGATCTTAAGTTCATAGTTCTCCAAATATATTTTTCTAGTGGAATATCTTGTGCCTTACCCTGACTGACATCCGCATACTGTCTGTGCTGCAACATTGTGCTCCACCTTTACAGTTACATTAAATATGACTCATATCAATTTTCTCACCTTGTTTATGAACATGTATTAAGGCTGGCCCTAATTAAATCTGATCTGAAAGATTTATGTCAAAGAATATTCCCACTGAGACAACTTTTTCCCCCTGTTGAAACAAGAAATGCTTTTGAACAGAGTGCAGTAGTGACAAACTCCTTGGTCAGCATTATGTTACCTCTCTTTTTCCAGGTATTGTAACAGCAGTAAGGAATATACTGTGCATAACAAGATATTGAAAGAGAAGAAATTAGGATACAGTTTAAATTATACACATCTACAATTTAGATTTAGCCTGACTAGCTACTTGTGTGGATGAAGAATCTGGTGTGAGAATGTAAGGTAGTGGTAAAAGCAGGAGACCTTTGAAGGAGGGACTGAAGCTAACTGCTAATGAGGTATGATACTGCCTCCTGGCAGCAGCCTCAGACTGCATCAAAGACTACATCCGACCAAACAAGGCTTTAAAATTAATGAATAGCTTTGTCTCTGAGGGATAATTTTCCATCATCAGCAATGGCAAACCACATTGTCAGGAGTGAAGCAGAAGACAGCACAGCATTGTTGCTGTGTGCATTTATCCTCATTAATTTGCAGATCACAGTAGGTCTGCTCCTGATAATGCTTACTTTTTTTGTCAGGGGATTTTCCTCAGGGTATTGGTCATATAGCTCTCCGGAGAAAATGGGGGTATTTAGGTTAGCTTGTTTGCCAAATGCCCAGAGGGCCCCACTGTCAGATCAAAGGGGGTCTGGCCTATTAAGACTTGACGTGTAACAAATATTGATAAAGGTCTCACTTGCAGCTGCTCGATTAATCATGGCAACATCTTTAAAGGGGCCTTGCTGATTTCTCTAGTGTAATGATTTTTTTTTCAGATAAGAACAGACAGAGCATGAGACAGGTGCATCCAGCAATTCTTTTCATTTTAACAGCCTATCCGGTTTGACTTGTCTGCAAGAAATTGCACTACTTCCTTCAAATGAGAAATATATTGAGCATGAGCAACCCTAATGCTTGCCTCCAATTGCCGTCCGAGTCAGTCTTTTAAGTTTGTCTGCGTCACTACCCACAATAAGCTCAAGGGGAGTGGAACTTTTACTGAAATATCCCATAATTGCCCATTCTCATGGATGATATAAACCAAGTTATTCCACTATAAAATGAGGCATGTAATAAAACTTGTATGAATACGTTAATTTCAGCCAAGACTCCTCTCTCCCCTAATATAGTGCCATTTGCATGCTTCACAGCTTTTTGGCCTATAAGACTATTTACAGTATTGCGGTACAGTGAGCAAAAGGAAAAACTGTGATGCTATCAAGAGCCCTTAAAGGCTTTTTGGTATTTTTAAAAAAAATACTAATTATCTACTTTTTGCCTCTTCATCCCACGCTAAATCGCCTGCACTATGCCTGCTGTCTTTAAGCTGCATTCCATCCATGTTGCCAAGGTTATTTGATAGATACAGGTCATATCTACATTTTATGCGGCAGCGTACAGTGTGCAACCATGGAGTAACAAAACCAGAAGTTTATGTTCAAGCCTCGATGGCAACAAGCATCTGCCCTGCTGAGGTGTCCTTAGCCAGACTCTGAATCTTTAATAATTTTGAGGTTGCTGTTCTGTAGCTGTGCACTGACCTTCCCTGTGGAGGAAGCAAGTGAAAAGTGGAATTATTTTTTTCAGATCAATAAAGTATCTCAGCAGAATTGACAGCAAAGATGCATAAACTGCAGTCTGTCTTGCTTTTTTTTTACCCTTTTCCCCCAATTTCAACTTGTATTTCCTAGATTCAAGCTACGTTCACTACTTTGGGAATTCATACCTGGAGTTTGAGGGTACTGACCTCAGCACACTCAACAATATTACTGTGAGATTTCAAACTCAAGTGGCCCAGGGAACCATACTTTATGTGGACCAAGGACCTGTAAACGGTGATTTCTTTTTCATGAAACTCTACATCCTGGACGGAATCTTGCAGGTAAGAACTCAAGTTAAATAGTTATCATGCATTTACTAGTTTTGTAGTTGCAAACTCAATGGTCCTCATGTTGGCCCATGGAAGTCAGCTATTGCGCTGCCAATTCGTACAGTTTGTAGAGCAGGAACATGAAACAAAACAGCGCACGTCTTTGAACTATCTCTCCAATGTTTCAGTATGCTTTTAGCTGTAACGAAGAGGAAGAGGTTACACGGATCCGTACATTAGTTCGCGTTGATGATGGCAAGGTTCACATTGTTAATATCAGGTATGTATTCAATTACTCTTATGAATCTGGGTGTGAATGTTCAGCTCTGTGTTGTGGTCAATTCATGTTCACCTTGTTTATCGAAAAAGAAATGCAACTGAAGTGTGAGGGGGAAACCATGCTATATCAGAGGTAAATAAGTCCCAATTTCATTTTATAGCTTTTAATTTACAGGGTGTATTAACAATGACATTAACCCAGATGCAGTGTGTTCAGTGTGTCTCTGCTTCAGGCAAGAATATATTTTCTATTGAGAAAAACGAGGCACAGTCACGATAAGCTACTTAGTAATATACAAATTTTGTTCAAATAGTGTTAGCACCTCAGGTGGTATTAACTTGATCCTCAGTTATCCACTCATTTCAAGTGTGGCAGGACTTTTTTAGAGAAGGGCTGTAACTAATACCATGGGAAGATATATAATTGGCAGGAATCACCAGACTGAGAATTTAGATTTTATTACGAATGGGCAAATGGGCTTACATTTTAAAGAACTAAAACAAACGTCAGAATGTGCCTATTAAAATGCATTAGTGATCACTGACCATGTTTTATTGGCTGTTCTAAAGTCTTCATTTGCAGTTTTTCATTACAAAAAGATTAACAAGCAAGAGCCGAGCACAAAATCAATGTTTAAATGATTTAAAGTGAGGCTGTGGCCCCTTTAGTTATATTGTTCCTAAGCCTGTGTGCAATCTTGCTGCCAGCCCTCTCCATTATATTCTGACATGAGAGAGATTGTGGTTTAGTTTCAAGACACAAAGTTTATTATGTATGAGCTGGATGCTGAAACAAAGTGTCTGATGTTCAACTCATATAAAATCAGTTTTCTTTGCATTTAACATTGAAAATGTTAAATAAAGGTAAGTGAGTAAGATGAAATTTTAAAAGAGATGGACAAAAGGTAACATACTGTAGGTGAGTATGAATACACTGTGCCCAGGGATGAGCAAATGACTTCCTTTCGAAACACAGCTGAGTGGGAAGGTTGCCTAATGTTTCTTGGTTGATAGCTGCACTGCCCTAAACATTCAAGTGTATCTAGAAAGACCTGTCAGGGTTAAGGGCCTACAAGGCTCCACCCCTGTTTTTTTTTTCTAAAAATACCACAGCAGTATGAATCAATCAAAATGTTCTGTAGCAATCCCTTGGAGATGCAAGAAAGAGAACTGTCATAACTAGAGGGTTGGGGTATGGAAAAATGGTTCCTGGTGTCACAAAGCAAATTCTTTGTAATTGTCTGATGGCCGAGTCCGTCCATCTTTGTCTGATTTGACCCAGAGCTACAACACCATGGCCATACTCAACGTCACGGCCTAACTCATTATAGACTTTTAATATATCTTCCCGTCAAAGACGCTTTTCAATATGTTAAATAGAAACCCAGTGGGGCTGACTTCTCAAGGACAGTGAGCACAGTGCCCTCTGGCTGCTGGCCAGGCCGCTCTGGCAGAATGCTTCTAAATTAACCGCTTCTCCACGCTGGCTCTAGAGGAAGGACTTATGCAGCTCGGAGTTAGTGCCCCGAGTGTTTAGCCAGCATATGCATCAGCCTGCAAAGTACAGGCTTAACAAATCAGACTAGATTGCTTCGTGGACCTCCTAACTTCCACTTGGGGAACAAGGGGTATCAGGAGACACTGGAGAGGAGACTGTGCATCTGTGGCCTGAGTACCCTCAAGCTGCAGATGGTTAGTCCAGAATCTGCACTTAGGTAATTATCTGCTGTCCCCTGTTGTTTCAAAGTGGAGAATTGGTTTTTGAAATCTATGAATGGCTGTGGGGTTGGTCCAAAATAGTTGAAGCATATAAGATACCTAGAGAAAACAAAATTGAGTTTGGCAGTAGCACCTCAGAAAAGGATTGTGATTAATGAATGTATCAACACAAAACAAAGCAATTACACGCCTTAACCACAGTTTTTAGCATTCAGTATTTCACTCCACTATTAACACAACTAACATTTCTGAACATTGTTTCTGAACAATTTTATGTGTCACTACACACAAAGCATTTCATATTATCTGCTAGATAAAGTTGCCAGTCTCTATTGCAGCAGTCTAATTTGTGGTGTCGAACACATCATAAAGCCAGCTTGAAGTTGATGTCTTAAATTCATTCATCAAGGCCACAAATGTTCCTTCCCTTGTAACATGCAGAAGTGCATGGGCAGTGAGCGAGAACAGCTGATGTTGTTAAAATGATAACTGAAAGACCCCTTGGTAGAACACACTTCCTGTCTTAACACCAAATGATATGTTGAAAGCATTTAATTTAACAACTAATGTACCTGTGCTTGTTGTACATTTGACATGAAGTGTTCATACTCTTTTTATAGACAGCGCCTCACCCCTTGTGAAGCAGAACTAACTCTTTCTGGGTATGACAAAATCAAAAGTACTGCAAGCAATTACTGGTTGGGACACATGATGCAAAGAATAAACCACGTATTCATAGGTGGTCTGCCACAACAATATCTAACCAATCAGGTAAGACTTCTAAGTAGTGTGTGTTCTCAAGAAGGCTACTGATTGAAATAATACGGTTCTGAAAAACATGCATGCTTAAATGTTACATGAATGTCACATAATATATATTGCTAAAATTTCATTGTAAAAAAAAAAAACTGTAAGAGCTGCTAAAATAGAATCAATTTTCTAAATAAAATATTGTTTTTGGTTTTTTTTGTCCTTTAGAGAGCGAAACCTTTCCACAACTATACTGGCTGCATTGAAATAATTGAAATTAATAAACTGAGCAGCTTTTACGCATCTGATGCCATCGCCGGCAGCAACACAGACCAATGCAGGTAAAGGACTGGCTTTTAAAAAAAACAGTGGCTTCATCATGATCTCTTCTTTTGATATCATTTTCACTCTGCATTTGTGGGGGGGGGGGGGGGGGTGTTAGTAAAACATGTTTTTTTTTGTTTTCCTGGGCTCATGCACAAAAGTTCGCATGAGAAAAATCACCCCAACATAGTAACAGACTTGTGTGTTAATTCTTTGATAGATCATTTAGTATAACACAATCACCGCTAGTCAAACTTTGCTTTATCTGGGGAAAATCTGACCATTGATTGTGATGAATAACCCTGGTGTTTCTTTCTTTCCTGGGAGTGTAGTCAAAAATCTGTCTTCTTGGTAAATGACTGCACTTTACCTTTTCTTCTCATTTTATGGGTAAAATTAGATTCACAAGAATCTAGCTCATATCTTTAGCCTTAAAATCAAATCATTATTGTTAAATTGGATTTCTGTCTTAAACTACTCAAACTTTTGTCCCAATTTTACAGATATACCTTGCATGCCATAGAAGCCTCCACAACAGGTTCCTCAAGTTTGACAACTCAATCAACTGCCTCTGACACAGTAAACACAACAACAATGGCAGCTCCCACACAAACACCAAAACATCCTCTGCATGAACCTCAAGTTTGCCTTGACGGTCTTTGCCGCAACGGAGGAACATGTCATGAGCTGCAGGTGCCTGGTGGAGTTCTGCCTTCCTGTCACTGCCCGCTTCATTTTACCGGAACTTTTTGTGAGAAAGGTAGGCTTGGAATTTTTTTGGTTTTAGTTGACACTGTCTCACAGTTTTTTATACAGTTTATGAATATGTGTGTGTGTGTGTGTGTGTGTGTGTGTGTGTATTTATTTATATATATATATATATATATATATATATATATATATATATAAGCAGTAAAAAGCTTAGAAAATCTACTGTACTGTGACCTCTACAGTGGTATCATCAAGAGTCAGCCGACAAATTATGTTGGTTAATATATGCTTAGCCTCTTTGGCTAATAGGTTTCACTATGAGGGAGAACAGAGTCAGCTGCAATAGGAATTTTGAGTGATGTGAATTATTCAGGATATGATTAATGAAATGAAAGATCCATATAAGCGGCTTGAACCATCACTGTGTGTCCATGTTCACCTCCAACACTCATTGAGAATGAGAATACAACCTTGCAGCACATGCTCAACATTCAGCTAAAGCTCTCCCCCGTCTCCACCAAAAATATTTATTTTGCACCCCAACACTAATATTAAGGAGACAGCAGTACTAGACATGCATACTAAGGAGTTTTTCCTTTGCAGACTTCTTGTCAATGCACTTATGATGTAGCTACTTACGTCCCTTCCTACTCCTCTTGCCATGCATGATAAGCTCTCTGACAGTGTAGAAAACGGCATCCTGTATTTTGCGATTATCGTCAGTGTTGTCAGGGACAACGGTAACACCAGTGTTGTGAATTAATTGCTTGTGTGCTTGATAAGGCAAGCCAAGCTGCTCACAGCTGAGAGACTTTTTCAACATGGTTTATAAAGGTACTATTATACTGTATATTAAATATGTTGATAGCTAATTATATGTGTTAAATCAACTGTGGTTGTTAAATCCTCCTACATAGTCTATTGCTATGTAGGAGGATTTAAGTTATTATTTATTACATTTACATTTATTCATTTATCTGACACTTTTATTCAAAGCGACTTACAATTGATGATTTCAAATTGACCTTTTCATAACTAAACACAGTAAACCTGTCTAGCTTTAAATTTGAGCAAAGGCATGTAAGGGATGGATTAAACAATGTTTATCTGCTTAAATCTTAGCTGTAATCATTATTATGTCCAGCTAACTTCTACCTACAGTATTAATAAATGGTTCCTTTCAATGCTAAGGAGCATATCATTCCTAGTAACTAATTTGTGGTGGTACAGGTTACATTGGAAAAAAATAAAAAGCCCTCCTATTTTTCCTCTGTGCATAAGCAGAAACTGGAAGTTACCAGAGTTTAGGCTAACGTTAGTGCCTCTATCCTTATTGAGATATGGGATGTTACTACTTTAATACCCCAGCCACAGTTGCCCAGAATAGCATTATTTGCCAAACGCACCACTTAGTCATCATCCTGAAGGTCTTTTCTCTAATAAAGGTGAATCAAATAGTTTGGGAATTTGAACAAATGTGTAAGCAAAGCAGCTAAATGAGGTTATATTAAAATTAAATAACAGTCTGATATTACATCCTCCTTACCATATAGGGTCCACACTACAATACGAAGCTTTTTCCAGTCATTATGTGCAGACCGTTTAACAAGATTCTTGTTTTAAAATAAGTCAGCAGAAAACACTAAAAAGAATGCCAGAAACAATGTTTTCAAGGAACTCATGGAGCTAATGTTAGCTCAATTAGCTTGCTATCAACAGCTGATAAAATCTGCCAGCAGTCATTTAAGTCTGCAAAATCCACAGTTAAAATAATTGAATTTGATAACATAAATCTGCCTTGTATCTGCATTGTAACCGACATGCCACGTGCGAGGACAGAAAGCTTGACCGGCAGTAACAGTAACTAAGGGGGCAGGACCTGCACTATGAAAAATGTTCTATGTGAAAAAAAATATTACAGCAATGCTTATTTCAAAAAAGGTCCCGAAGAAATTTCATTTGTGAATGAGTACTGAATTGTCATACAGGACGTTTTTTGTTTTTGGTGAGGCTTTTTCCCTTTTTGCTCTCTTGCTCCTTTATGTATTACACACTTCTCTTTCTCTGCAACTCATAGAGCATTGCACTAACAATGCTTTCAGCCATGGGTTTTAAATAAAGGGGCTTAGGATAACAGTAGTCAACATATGTCACATGTGCTGTACATTATAAGCGATGGACATTCTTATTAGCATTACAAAGAGTTTCAATAATGAAAACTGGATTGATCTTCACCTTCACAACCCCTGAACATATTTAGGCTGATAGCATAATCTTGTACAGAATACATGGGAATCTGACAGAATGGCGCTCAAAGCAAATGTTGACAGTCATTAACAGCGCTTGAGCAGCCTGTGTGCACCTAACACCTTTATTTGACACCTCTGCCATGTGTTCTAAAATGCTAATTTACAGGTGTTTAAGTAATCTTCTAAAATGTTATTTGTCTCTCCAGGCACTGTAACAAAAGTGATGCTATTTTTAAGTCTTCACTCTCATTTGTTTTTCCCGTGGGAGACAGCTACGTCGAGGAAAGCGGTGCCCTCCTCTGCTTACATGACAGAGATGCTGCTGTGTTAAGCCAGTTATTAAGATGCTTTGGCTAACTTCTAAACAGTTAGTAGATAAAAAGGAATATGAATCATTAATAGATTCATTCACTCATTTATTGATTCATTTATTTCTCAACATTGTAGCTTACAGGTTCAGAGATGGATAGTTACTAGTGTGCCACAAAACACACATGGCTGCGGCATTTTAACCAATTGCAGTTACAGTAAATTCCCACCACCATACCTGTAAAAGGAATCAGATGTTTTCCTTACATTATCACAATAGGGGCGGTGCAGTGGTTAGCACTGTCGCCTCACAGCAAGAAGGTCACGGGTTTGCATGTTGTCCGTGTGGGTTCCCTTTGGGTGCTCCGGCTTCCTCCCACTGTCCAAAGACATGCAGGCTAGGTTAATTAGTGGCTCTAGATTGTCCTTAGGTGTGAATGTGAGTTTGAGTGGTTGTTTGTCTATGTGTGGGACTGGTGACCTGTCCAGGGTGTACCCCGCCTTTCGCAAGCAGGGATTGGCTCCAGCCACCCACGACCCTGTACGCAGGATAAGCGATTGACGATGGATGGATAGATGGATGGATTATCACAATGGTGTAATTTCTTTAAATCATGGGATTTACATTAGCCTTTTGCTTTCATGACCATAAAGTAAGTTCAAGCTTATTCCTCAAGTTGTCACAGTCATAAATGTTTTCTTAAATACCAGCAGTGGCCTTTTAGAGTCATTTCTGCTGAGTTTGAGGAATTGCTCCTCCTCAAAAGCAGTTCAGTCAGGTTTTAACAGAGTGCAATCTCATATGAGCACTCATCCAGCGATATGCTTTGCAACAGTTCTGATAGCCTGCAGACAGAGTCCAGAGGCTGTTTACATGCTGACAAAGTCTGTGCATGTGCATTGCTAGGGCAACATGCTGGGTGACAACCTTGTCCTCACATCTTGTTGAATTAGGAAGAGACACAAGAAGAATAAAGCCACTCAACCCTGCTCTCAGTTAATTATAGACGTGTCATCCTAATGATGTGGACTTGTTTGTGTCCTAGACGAAACGCTGACATGTCATACAGAATGTATCTAAGAGAAACATTAGGATGCACATGAGTCTCTGCAGACTCTTACATTATTGTTCAGTAGGGTCTACTCTGTAAATTATGTTAGTAATGCGTGTTCTAAAACGTAATAGTTGATCATTTGACTTGATATATAATGAAGAACATAGATGTGTCAGCAATCCCCCAGGCCATACATAATAAAAATTCAGAAATTTAAATGGCCAAATATCACATTTTTTGTATCACAGCATTTTGAATACCTGTATTATTGAAGTGCATATTATATCTGTTTGTTTGTTTATTTAATGTGGACAATACTGATGAACATTGTTACATAGGAAGGGGTAATGCAACAGATGTAATATACATAATAAAGGGTATATAACAGCTGAAGCTAATTTGCAGCCCCCACCCCTAGTTAGGCTTTTACATACAGGTTAAAACAACTAAATAAATCCACTAAGACAGGTTCAGGATCAAAGCAGTAGATCAGAAAAATGTAAATATGCGTGTCTCTGTTGTCTATACATGAATGTGCAGTATATATGCATAGCCATATACAGTAGAGAGATGTGAATGCAGTGGTTATATTTAACTATTTATCTTTTCTCAAGTACTGTTCATAAGTAAAATTTTGAGATACTTAAGTATCTCCATTTAATGCTACTTTCTAATTTAACTCCATTACAGCTGAGATGGAGATATTGTTCATTTAACTCAACCATATCATATGTCAGCTAAAGTTACTTTGCAGAGTAAGGCTTTTAATATAAAACATACATGATTAATATGTAATGCAATTTAATAAATGTAATGTAATCTCCTGCTATAGTTTGTAAAGCTGAAGGGAGCTTCGGGTTCAGGAGACACCAAGCAGTGTATAAATGACTTCAAATTAGTTCCACCTTGATCAGCTCCAACATTTAAACCTGTTTAATGCATCACAAATAGTAATCCTCGAATATTATGTATAATGATAATCGGGGCCATTTAGCATCATGAGTACTTAATTTTTTCCAATTTAAACCTGCAATAAGTGCTTGGGGGTGTTTCTCCACTTAGGAGCAGCAGCCACAAATGAACAAAACACTGACATATCGTCATCTTTTAGGTTTATGTGGCGAACTTGTTAGCAAACTGTTGCTTATTCCACCAGACACGGAGCAACATTATTATTCATTTAGAGTCACGTCTCTGGTCACCTGATGAATCAAACGAAGTCCAATATTCACTCTCTTTTGTTTACCTGCTAGTCTCTAACTGTCTCTTTCTGCTGATCAGGTAGTGTACCGTCAGTTTATAGAGCTTTTTCTCTGAAAACAGCTGTCTGGTGTAGTCAGACATGAAGCAAAGAGATGGTGAGGTTGACCCAAAACAGTAAAGTTGCAGGCCATCAAAAAGCTAAAGAAACAGCTAAAACTCACTATAAAGCTCAGTAAAGCCGAGGGGAGCTGTGGGTTCAGGTGATAACTATCTGTAGGTTCATCAGCGACCTTTCACATTTTCTTCATATTGATATTTGAAACATTGTAAAATATCCATTATAGCTGCTTTAAGTAAAAATTTGGAATGCAGGACTCGCAGTATGTGTAACTTGTAACTTCTGCCTAAGTAAAGGATCTGAATACTTCCTCCACCACTTCAAGCATATACAGTATGTGGCTAGTGGATCCTCTATCTCTAGTCAGTGCTGGATTAAGACTACTACAGGGACTGTTAATATTAACATTTCACTGCCCGGTAAAGCTTCAAACTCGCCTTTGTAGCAGATCATAATGTCAAATGTAGCACTGGGACAGATTTACGGGACATGCATTTCTTAAGGTAGTATTACACACGATGCCTGCACACATCTAATATATCACCACATCAGCTAAATCACTACAATGATCTTTCTTTTTTTTTGTCCAAAGCAGATTTCAGACAGATTTAAAAGGCATTTTATGTGCAGCCCGTACATAAGAAGCTTGATATGTGTGAGCTTTGAGGCTTGCTCTCTTATGTTTGGACCCTGGGGCTGCACCTCTGGTAGGGTGTACCGTAATCCAGGCCAGTGCCTGGTGGTTGAGTGAGTATTTGATATCAAGTAGCCAACCATAAGACAGGTTTTGTCAAGATGAAGCCAGTTCATCTGGGCATGTCGGAGTTTTAAGCAATGATAAATTGTCTCTTCAGAAGAAGACACAGAGACCAGAGACCTTGCCAAAGACGTTCTGTCAAGTATGTAAGCATTCAATTGAAAGCTAAGTGATCACAAAAATTAGTTACGGAGTAGATGGCTGTAAGGTAAGGAAGTGGGCAAAAGAGACGAAACCAGTGAAGCAGGAAATTATTCAGACTTGGTCTGTATTGATCATGACCTCCTTCTATGGCTCATTACCTTAGATCCTTGCTTCTCGCATATTTGGAGCCATAATGTAGGATGACGTCCAGAGAGGAATATTAAAATGAAAGTTAAGAGCAAAGTTTTTTCCCATTTATATCTTTTTAACAACTTTTTCAAAACCACGATATCAGTTATTTTTTTGTTTTGGTGTACACAAATTCTCAATATTTTATCTCACTAATCTAACACCACAAACAACACATATTCTTTTTGAACAATACAAGTTAAATTTTATGTATGCATTCATAACAACATTCAACAGCAAAATGATAATAGGAGGTATTTAATTGACTGTGATTGAATTTGATGTGTGTCATTTTAATAAAGAATTAACTACAAAATTTAAATTGGCCCCAGGTGCAGCTAATAATTTTAATAGATCAGTACTAGAAGAATCGTTCTTGTAAATGTAGTGACAAGAAATAAATAATGGTTTGGTTTATATGGTTTTTTTAAGTAAACAAAAAAGACTTTTTTAGGGTGGTGAGCCTTTGTGCTTTTGTGTTTGACATTAATGGGACCTGATGAGGGGTTGTCGGCTTCCTGCTTTGCCAACACACTGGCTAGGTCCAGCCAGCTCTTTTTGTGGTCATCTAGTGTGTGTTTGCTGTAATTGCTGGTGCCTTTAAAAATGAGCCAGCTCAATCTGCCTTCCTCAGAAATTGCCAACAAACATTACAGGACTGATTCATCATTTTCAGCCCAAGGAAACCGCTTCTTCCACAACAAAAGAAACAGTTTTTACTTTTTCTTTATAGTTTAAAGCATTGGCTTTGATGTCTGGTCCACATAATTCTCTGTGCAACTCGCAGGAGTCACCAGCTCTTATTGGTCAGGAAAACAGCAAAAGTGGGAAAGTGGCAGAGCACACAGGCGAAGATAACAGGATTATGACCATTTGAGAAATGGTAGGCCCAGAAACTATTCTCCGATGTTGGTCTGGTGACTGATCATTAAATTGGACCAAGCCTGCGTCTTACCGGCCCCCAGGCCACTGAGCAGTCCTTATTGTCAAACCCTGCCATTCACCTTGCTGATATTTTCACTTACTGTATAACTCAGCTCCTTTTCATAGCCTCGTTAAGGCCATTTTCAGGATAGGCTGTTGACGTGAGTGACTGATACTCATGGGTACTTAGGGATTGCGTTATCCCTGTTTCCATGAATAAACCCATGGCACCACAGTCCACCAGTAGTGTCTGACTCACAGATCAAGCAGTCCAACAGTAAATTACAAAAAACAGCAGCAGCCCCCTAGTCCTCTCATCTTCTTCGACTATCCAATAGTATGTGGGATAAAAATGATCACAAATGTCTGCATTGATTTTTTTCATCTTGAAGCAACACAGTATAACGGTGTGCAATTTTGACATTGCACAAATGCCAAAAAACACATATATTGTAGGTGTTGAAGAGTTGAAGTCTTAGTAGCCAGTTTCTTACTGGAATAACCTGATTTCGCTAAATCACAGTATACAGGTGCTGGTCATATAATTAGAATATCATCAAAAAGTTGATTTATTTCAGTAATTCCATTCAAAAAGTGAAACTTGGATATTATATTCATTCATTATACACAGACTGATATATTTCAAATGTTTATTTCATTTAATTATGGTGATTAAAACTGGCAACTAATGAAAATCCCACATTCAGTATGTCCGAAAATTAGAATATTACTTAAGACTAATACAAAAAAAGGATTTTTAGAATTGTTGGCCAACTGAAAAGTAAGAATATGAAAAGTATGAGCATGTACAGCACTGAATACTTAGTTGGGGCTCCCTTTGCCTGAATTACTGCAGCAATGCAGTGTGGCATGGAGTCGATCAGTCTGTGGCACTGCTCAGGTGTTATGAGAGCCCAGGTTGCTCTGATAGTGGCCTTCAGCTCTTCTGCATTGTTGGGTCTGGCGTATCGCATCTTCCTCTTCACAATACCCCATAGATTTTCTATAGGGTTAAGGTCAGGCGAGTTTGCTGGCCAATTAAAAACAGGGATACCATGGTCCTTAAACCAGGTACTGGTAGCTTTGGCACTGTGTGCAAGTGCCAAGTCCTGTTGGAAAATGAAATCTGCATCTCCATAAAGTTGGTCAGCAGCAGCAAGCATGAAGTGCTCTAAAACTTCCTGGTAGATCGCTGCGTTGAGCTTGGACCTCAGAAAACACAGTGGACCAACACCAACAGATGATATGGCACCCCAAACCATCACTGACTGTGGAAACTTTACACTGGACTTCAAGCAGCGTGGATTCTGTGCCTCTCCTCTCTTCCTCCAGACTCTGGGACCTTGATTTCCAAAGGAAATTTACTTTCATCAGAGAACATAACTTTGGACCTCTCAGCAGCTGCCCAGTCCTTTTTTTTTTTTAGTCCAGGCGAGACGCTTCTGACACTGTGTCTTGTTAAAGAGTGGCTTGACACAAAGAATGCGACAGCTGAAACCCATGTCTTGCATACGTCTGTGCGTGGTGGTTCTTGAAGCACTGACTCCAGCTGCAGTCCACTCTTTGTGAATCTCCCCCACATTTTTGAATGGGTTTTGTTTCACAATCCTCTCCAAGGTGCGGTTATCCCTATTGCTTGTACACTTTTTCCTACCACATCTTTTCCTTCCCTTCGCCTCTCTATTAATGTGCTTGGACACAGAGCTCTGTGAACAGCCAGCCTCTTTAGCAATGACCTTTTGTGTCTTGCCCTCCTTGTGCAAGGTGTCAATGGTCGTCTTTTGGTCAGCTGTCAAGTCAGCAGTCTTCCCCATGATTGTGTAGCCTACAGAACTAGACTGAGAGACCATTTAAAGGCCTTTGCAGGTGTTTTTGAGTTAATTAGCTGATTAGAGTGTGGCACCAGGTGTCTTCAATATTGAACCTTTTCACAATATTCAAATTTTCTGAGATACCGATTTTGGGGTTTTCATTAGTTGTCAGTTATAATCATCACATGAACACTTGAAATATACCAGTCTGTGTGGAATGAATGTATACATTATACAAGTTTCACTTTTTGAATGGAATTACTGAAATAAATCAACTTTTTGATGATATTCTAATTATATGACCAGCACCTGTATGAACCCATTCATTGAGTTGTGACATTTACATGTGTTAACCTTCAAAATGCTGTTACTTGAGTTAACTTGTTATTGGTTTAACCTTAGTTGATTTCTACCATTGCCAATGTTAAGCCAATCATGGAAACTTCCAACTTTAAGACCGCTACTGACTAGATGTTGCATCTTTAATTTCTCATTATTCTTTATATGGCTTTTCTTTTACTTTCTGGTCTGTTCTAAATGTCGTCAATCATTCACGGGTCTGCTTTAAAAATCCATTTTATCCAACATCAAAGCACCAAATAAAAAGGGTCATGAGAGGATATTCATATATCTTACAATAAAAAAAATAGTTTTTGGATGCCTACACATACCGCACATTAAAAATTCTCAGCTGAGAATAAACTGTTTTCCTTGAGAGCTGAACTCTGAAGGTAGAATCCCCTGAGCTGAGGCTGGAGTGGCCTACTTTGAATCGACTGTCATGCACCTGAACAGAAAGCTATCCACCAGGTGTACAGTGTCCTTTGTGTAAAAGCCAACAGATCATCACTGGCTTGTGGAGTTGATGACCTGAGCGGGTGCCTCCTCCACCTCTCCTTAAAGTCATACCCCTTTTTCATCCAGTGGGAAATAACACACTAGCACATAGCCCTGACAGGGCCCTGCTGACTCTGCTCACAGGAAAGCTATCAGTGCTGCGAAGGCACACACCAGCCAATTCTTGCTGTTCTGTTGACTAACAAAAGCGCTGTGGGGCATTGGTTTTACTAGGTCATTCTTCATTTAGGTATAAGTTTAATAGTGTTATAATTTCAAGTACAAATATGTGAACATCTTTTTTTTTTCCTAAGGGTTTTTTCTACTCACTATGCTCATTCCATTTAAATGCATTTGATAAATTTGTATTTCATTTTTGTTTCTAGATACTACAGTATATATCCCCTCATTCGACGGCACATCTTATTTGGAGCTGCAGCCTCTTGCATTCTTTCTCCAGCCTTCTGGTGCCAGTAATAATCTACCTACTACTGTCAAGGACTCCACTGTTATTCTCTATTTGACAGTGAAAACAAGATCTACACAGGGCACCATCCTCTACAGTGAGTACAGTCTCTTTTTATCTCAAACATTTAAAAGCACTGCAACACTGTAAAAGCAATTCAAGATAAAGGTTGGAAAATATGCACAAATGTATTTGTATGCCCATTATGTTGAATACCTTTCCATACACAATTTTCCTTGCGTATGTCCTTGTGAGTGGCACAAGGATTGTCATGTTCTTTTTTGCCTGTAATACAAGCCATCATCTCCTAGTGCTTTAAACAATTAAGTTTTTACTGGCTAATATGTTGCTACTGTGCTGTGTGTATATGGAATTGTGTAATTAGGATTGCAGTCATTATCTGCCATAACATTTGTAAACATTGGCGTGTCAGGATGTCACATCACAGTTTCTTTTACCAAATACTTTAATTTAAAGAATGGTTCAACATTTTGGGAAATACACTTAATCGCTTCCTTTCCAAGAGTTTGATGAGATGAGAAGATTGATACCACTCTCATGTCTGTGCAGAGCTACAGCCAGCAGACGGTTAGCTTAGCATAGCATAGCATAAAGACTGGAAATTGGGAGAACAGTTGGCTACCCCTAACAGCTCCTCTAAAGCTCACTAATTAACATCTTACATGTCATTTGTTCAGTCGGCACAAAAACATATTATGGTTTTACAGGGGTTATGTGCCAGAGTATTTCTTGGCTAGGTGCAGTAACTTCTGCTAGTTTCCTGACCACCACATAGTGACGACATGACTCCACAGTCACTGCACCCAGCCATAAATTAGTTCAGCACGTGCCCTGCCTGGAAACCACAACTTGTTACTTGGTCTTTCCCTCAGTTTCCAGTCTTAATGCTTAGCTAACTGCCTGCTGGTTGTAGTTACATATTTACTGGGCAGACATGAAAGTAGTTTCAATGTTCTCATCTTACTCTTGGAAAGAAAATAAATAACCATATTTCCCAAAATGTCAAACCATTATATTTTTGTTATATGTTGATAAAAATATTTTCCCTTCAACTAACTGTGGAAAGATCCAAACAGATTTTACTCTCAGAAAACAAATATGTGCTCTAAAGCATTATTTTTGCGGTGATGTAAGCCACTCAAAAGAGAAAGGCTTCTTACTATTATACTGCATAATGCTGTCTAGACATGTTGTAAAAAACGCCCTTTTCTTGACAAAAAAACCCAACAACTTCATGCTGTCATGCTTGATCATTAATGTTGTTTCTCTCAACCTCTTCTGTTTGGATCACTAATGCTGTGTTAATCAACCTCTGATTATTATGAGATGTTGAAAATAATGCTGTTTTTGAGTGCTAGCAAGCAGGATGCTTGGCAGCAGTTAAAGTGCCATAGAAAAGGCACAAAAAACAAACAAGAAACCACTTAATGAAATCTGAATGGATCCAAGTTCAACAACATGTTCATAATGTAGAGGGTGATTATAAATGAAATGAGTAAAATTGTGGATTAAAGCAGCTGCCTGTGGTGTTTCAGTATAATTTTTATAAAACATGTGTACTTATCGATAGCAGATATAAATTTAAAAAATAACAAAGATGGGTCCTGTGTTTCCAAGGCTACAGGAGAAAGGCAAGGAAGCAGTGAGAGTCATTTTTTTGTCTTTGAGAATTTGACCAACTCTTCTCACATGCAACATGTTAAAAAAAATGCTTTCAACCACAACCAAAAGTCTTCTGATGTATGAGGCCATGTGTCATGTAATCAGGAAAGAGTGGGAGAGAAGGGAGGTGCGTGGTGCTGCAGATGATCTGAGCAATAACCTAAAAAGCAAAGGGATTCCTCATAAAAAGAGCTGGTTGGTCACGTGGGGAGCGAGGTTTGGGCTGATCCTTTACATCAACCATGAGCATTACATTGTATTTCTACATTCTGCTTCTCTTTTGTTCCCACACCTGCGCACACATACACACTCTGTTACAGAAGGAGATTTGGATACCTGACCACCACTGAGTAGACCCTCATAACAATAGAGCATTGTTTGTCACTAGATTTGTAGTAATTTTTTATGGCTTGAGAAAGCTGAGCCATGAAAACGTTGTTCCATTTATGCAGCTTTGTGTGTATTATATGTCTATTCAAAGTATGTATGCATATATTAATTACTAGCCAGCTTAAGGGTGAAGCCGCTGCGCGAATGCCTTGAGCTGTGGGTCCTCTAATGACTCCAAAACACATCCAACTGTGTGCCTCGGTGGACTGCAATTGCAGCTTCTTGCTCTAAAAACTGCAACCACCTTGATGTTGAGAGGCTATCGTTGTCCCCATGTGACGCCACAACGATTCAGGTGCAAGTCCAACAGAACAGTAACCACCATTGTGTGGCGATCACAGGTGATTAATTCCACACCAACCGGGCATGGACATCACAACATTCATCTTGCTGGTGTAACCTAGATCAACCCCACATTGTTCTTGGCCTCTCATTTACATGTACAGACCTAATAAACATTGCAACACACCACAGGGTTCACCCACACTTCCTGTCTTTTGATCAAAACTTTGATTTTCCAATAACTGATGAGGTTTTTGTGGTGAGCAGTAAGCTCAGACCCAGGTGTAAAATGCCCCATTAAAAACCCATAACGAAATGATCTTAGTGACACTGTGTACAAAAAAAGTCATTTATAATTCATTAAATAGGACATTTCTCACTAACAATATATAACTTCAATATATAACCAATAACTTCTTCCCAGTTTAGTGTGTAAGCCATAGTGTGCAGATATACTGACAAGTTTTTGGTAGTTACCATTAAACAGCAATGCATTCCTTAGAGTAATAATAGTTTGGCATTTGTGTAAGTGTTCCAATAAACACTTAAATCTTTGTGTTTTAAGGAGCTATTAATTAGCCAGCTCTCAGACCTACGAGGACTCTAAATTAGTGCTTTATATAAAGTTGGTGGACTTGGAAGGTCAACCAGCTAAGCCTTAAATACACATAGACATTGGTGGTATCGATTTTAAGACAAATATATTATGCCTCATTAGAGTGATCAAAAAAGTGTTTCCAATTAGGTGTAGGAGTTTTTCAATCAATGAATACAAGCATTTCTCCATTCAAATATAACTGTATACACAGTATGTGTGTTTGTTGCTGAATTCTGTGGTTTGAGTTTAGGGGACGTTATGCAGAAGAAACTGTCAAATGGTAGGTTTGAGAACAGCGCAGCAGAATAATTGCAAAGCTTTCAGTGTGCGTCATGCAAGCACACAATCTTAATGCTTGTTTTGGGATGTTTTGAGGAAAAACACCACATTATACGAACAAAATGAATACAGCTGTAGGGAGTTGAGGTGTGTATTTTTCAGTCATGTTTATCCCCCTAGATGCTTTTCAATACTTGATTGAGGATATCTTTACAATAGCCAAAAAACTTACACCAGAGAAAGACTGCTCAAACAATGCAAGTGGTCCCTAAGTATTCCGATTAGCAATTATTATATTTCTTTTGTGTGCAGTGGATGTGAATAGAAAATGAAAGAAAATGGGTTTGCTTTCAGTTCTTTAATATTAAAGACATGGAGTTTATGAATATACTTCAGTAATATTTCTGTAATTTAATTTATATTATATAGTATAGTAGTATAGTAGTATTATATAGTTTATTTTGGAACTTAAACAGAAGGGGAAAAACTCACCAGAGACAGATGAAGAACTTCTCAGTGGAGCAAGCTAGGGGAAGAGCACGTTTGAACAATGCCTAAATTTAGTTATCAGTTATCTGCTGTGACAACATGATGCCATCATCACCTCTACAGAGCTTTCACTATGCTCAAGATTGAATTTGAACACTAAAGTTACTGTAAATAACATATTCATAATTTGAAGTTAGTTAGTTCAGTTACATCAGTACCTTCTCTATTCTTTATCCCAAATCTTATTTACAATTATTTCAATACGGCAGCATATGGAAGCCAGACAGCAGACTGTGAGCTTTGTCATGAAGAAAGATGAATGTTCAGAAAGCATACATAGAGGGCACTGTGCCTTTTATCTAGTAATGCTTCCTGGCTTATAGTGCACCATCTTTTTCACATCAGAGGACAGGAACTGAAAAGAAAACTCCAGAGATCAAACAGACAAAGTTAATCAGAAGAGAACCATAAGACATGCATTGAGATGCGGAGGATCTCTTTGCCAGACCTGCTCCTTATTCTCCGCTCCCCTTTTTACACCTCTCCCAGAAGCAAACACGTGAGTCTCCCCCTGGACTTCAATTGTCAGCTCGAGAAGAGAAATACGCGGAGGTGGGGAGAGAGAGAGAGAGAGAGAGAGAGAGAGAGAGAGAGAGAGCGAGAGAGCAGGTGACAGGCACCGACAAAAGGACGAACGCTCTGTTAGGCTCAGTGCAGAGTAACAGGGCCATGGGGACAACAGGGAACAATATCCTTACAGGAGAAAAATAGAAAAATAAAAGATGGGGCAACATTGACATCTATAGTAAATAATATTTGTCAACAAATGAGTTATGGCACTCAGTGGAAACAACAGGTTTGAAAAGGAGACAAAAGACTCATTGTCGCAGAAGGAAGTTGTGTCTGTGTGATTTTTGGTGTTTTGCTGCAGCATTCATTAACTCTAGACAGTCTCTACTGAATCTGTAGTCTAGCAAAACTATAGATGATTATGTGCCAAGCATTATTATGCTTATACTTGTAAATTAGCTACACACTCATGCTGTAATGGTTTTATGTTTTTTCCAATATTTTAAGGAATGTACAGAAAATGTATCTAAAAATGCTACAATAAAATATCAGACTGTTTAGTTAAACATTTCTGTAACTTTGCAAAACTGCGTGCCATAATTGCAGAATTGATTTTTGGTTCCCAGCCGTAGAAATACCTCTGACTTACACATTTCACTCCCACTGTTCAAGGTGACAAGCATTACAAACATCTTGTAGGGACTTTTGCTTGAGTCACAATACTGAAAATAAGCATCAAATGAAATTAAGTGTTTTAAACACACCACAAACAAAAAATGATCAAAAATAATTGTTTGAGACAGGGAAGTTATGGTTGGGACATATGTAAATAATAATGTATTTCTTTGAATTAGCAGGAATCCCTAGATCTCCTCATTTCATGCCAAAAACTAGAGATTTGATTTTCCGTAGGTCCTTCTCCTACCATCACAAGGTACGGTATTTACCAGCCAAATACAAAAAATATGACAAATGACGGTAGGGTAGAGGTAGAGGAATGCAGGAATAATTACATCCGTACAGCAAGGTAAATATTGAAATATCAAAGCACAGATATGTGAATGTATATGTGGGGGGAAAAAACGTTTGGTATGGCGCATCAGTTCATTGTGGTTCTTACACGTGTAGGAGTAAACTAAAATGTACAGTATGCCCTCCAGATGCTTTCAGCAAACCTGATTTACACACTGAGGTTTGCCCTTGTTTGGCTTTTGTTAAATGTTCATCAGCAATTTTATGTAGCGGTTCCAGAAATATTTGTTCTTAAAGTGAAATATTTGTTCTTAAAGTGTACTTAAGTAGCATATCCCACGACATCAAAAATTTTTACAAATGCAGAGCTCTACACGAACTAACCTTTTCCACTCATATGTAAAAATGTTTGATTTAAAAGAGAAGGTCCCCCCTGCTCTTTCTTTCATTTCTATCTTCAGGATGTCTCGTATTCCATGACTGTCTCTGTATGGAGTGTTTTTTCAGAGTTATTTAGGGTGCTTTAAGTGCATGCCCCCCACCCCTCCCCCAATGCGCCTGTGCCATCTGTGCGCATATGATGTACTGTGATATGCTTTTGCTTTGCCTGGCTACAATCTGCAACTGCCATGATCACAGGAAAGTCTGGGGGTGACACTTCTTATAAATGCGCCTGTTGCCACCGACTCTCTCAAGACACTAATGATTTCACTCTAACTGCTTGTGGCTATTAGTGCTGTTTTTTATGAATTTGACTTTTCTTTCCTCAATGAGGCTCATTTGCAAAGAAAGGGGGTAATTTTGCATATTGCCTACATTAAAAAGGTACAATAGAAACAATGCCATTTGCTTGGCAGCGCAGTTAGAGGTACATTTGACCCTTTGCAGGTGCATTAAGAGTTAGAAGATGTCTTTTGTTTCTTTTTTGTGCAGGTTTAGCTGCTGCAAAAACTGCACAATCTTTTTGTGAATTCACCCCTTAGTGTCCACTTTATTAGGTTCACCAGTACAGTAATGCAATCCAATATGGTGTTTCTGCCATACACTCTATTTTTTCAATGCCTGTAATGTTCAGGATTTTTTGTCAAGAAGTGTTAATTAAATTATATGTTTTTGCATAGTTAGTGATGATGGAGTACTAGACTGCAGTATATTGAGAAGTGTTTCTAATATTCTGCCTTCCTCATGTATGTAAATGAAACACCGCTCTATACAATATAGTCTAGTACACCATCACCTGTACTTTAACGATGACCTCAGTAATAAACATATTATTGAATTTA
This sequence comes from Micropterus salmoides, assembly GCF_014851395.1. Taxonomy (NCBI): domain Eukaryota; kingdom Metazoa; phylum Chordata; class Actinopteri; order Centrarchiformes; family Centrarchidae; genus Micropterus; species Micropterus salmoides. The sequence goes on from NW_024041373.1 coordinate 13,088,861, forward strand.
CACGTCCAACACTGTCAACAAAAAATATAATTAACTGTCAAACCATTATAATATTTTTGTTAAAGACAGAATTTATGGCAGAACTGTATTGCAGTGCATTTGATTGTGCAGATGTACATTTGAATCCAAGGGAAGTAAAATTACCTTTACAAAAGAGCAAACAACATTAAAAGTGCACATGCAGTGTACATGCAGTCATTGCATGCTAAGAAATCCAATAAAAACGAATTCAACTGCAGTTAAAAAGAACAATCAAAAACTTTTTGAGTGATTTTAAATCATTTGAAGATATTTAATGCACTCTCAGAGAATTCCAGAAGCTAAAAGCATAAAAACCCTTGGAAAAAACCTAGAGGGCTTGTATCACATAACCTTGGAGTGTCAGAGCATGTCAGTGATCTACCGTGGAGCAAGGTCAAGAATGGTTTGGCAGATAAAAGGTGAAGTTTTATAATCATTTCTAAAATTAACAGGAAGCGAATGCAGAGATCTTAGGACTGGAATTGAATTAATTTCTCTTTCTGCTCAAGCAGCTCAGCATTTTGAATAAGCTGGAGTCCTCCCATAGATGTTTTTAGGCAGAGCAATAGTTGACCAACTACAGACAGAGAACACTGGAACAATGTTTTTTTGCAACTGCCTGTGACAAGATAAGATATATTCTTATAATAATGCAGTTTTATTTTAATTTAATTTTTTTTTTTTTTTACAGTTTTCTACATCCAGGTTTCTGATCTGTCTAGTAAAGAAATAGAAGTTAGATGACAACTTTTTTCCTGTCGCTGAATCTTTGCTTAGTTGTTCAGTTGCACGAACATGTTACATACATCCATTTGTTTGTCTCTAAGAGACATATATACATATATATGTAGTGTCAGTAGGATAACTATGATAATACACGTGTCTCTGTACAATATGGCCTGCTGGCAGCACGGTCCAACTGAACAGCCAGGGACCAAGAATTGATCCCTGGGGGACTTCACATACATAGTCAACATTTATAGATTTAAAATGACTGGATGGTAGAAAAAAATGTGTCCCTTAGTAGGGTGTAAACTGACCAAATGCTGCAGGCAAATAAAAACATTCTCTGCCGTCTTTGTCACTGCTGCTGCTATTTTATCAGGCTAAGTAGGAACCCTACCCATCTACAGAACCAGCATGAGGAAACGGTGGATTATTTGAACAAGATATTCCTCCTGTGGTCCATATGGCAACAGTGGTTAGTAATATTGCACTGTTAAATGCATCCCTGTTGAGTCTTATATCAGGGAAGACCTCCAAGACTTCTTAGAAAAAGCATTATCAGAGTGCACCATATTAAGCTAAGCATAGCCTCTTTCCAACAAAGAGATGGGGATTTTCTGGATGCTCTACTTACCCTGGAGTAATAGTTCAGAGCTTTCGTATCAGTTGCCATGCAGCCTTGAAACAACAAGCTCAGCTTTTGCATCATTTTCTTCTGGTGTCCAAATCCTCCACCCATGCCATTACTTCATGTGAGATGGCACACACATCGTGAAGACTCAAGGCAGTCTCTGCAGCTCACACACCTCTAAGTCCCAGTCCAGCGAGCTACACCAGCCTACCCCTCGTACAGAGTCCTGGCTCAATTATCACGTCATTGTGAAATCCAAGGGTGAAACCCTTGTGTTGCTCCCACTCAGTAGCTCAGTTGGATCCCTGTCACTCTCTCTAATTCAGATGAAATGTGCCTTGTTGAGAATACCGAAACATTTTGATTCTCTCTAACTGGGCAGTATTCGTGTTCTGTCTTCTGCCCTGCAACCATGTCTTCCCTGACAGTGGTGCAAGGGTGGAAGTCTCTCTATCTCTGTCTCCCTCACAGAGCTGCATTCTTATGTTGTCTGCTGTCTGTGCATGTCTTCTTAGACAGCTTCTTAGACAACACCTCTTTCCCAAAGACCCTAGTTGCCTGTGTGGAAGGATTAACACTGTTGCTGTCTGTCGCTCCCCCACAACACTGTCTCAATTGGAGACTCTGTGCAAGTCCAGGAGAAACTCTCATTGTCATCATACCCCTGCTTTACAGCTAAGACTGTTTGGAGCATGGAGAAAAGCGAGTCCCGCCACACTTACTTTTACATGGTGAAGCTGTTTTTCCCTGAGACTCTTCCCAGCCATAGAATAAACATGGTGGGAATAAGACACAGGGATTCTGCTGTCATTCTTCTTGTGACTGCCCTGCTAATGGTTTTACAGCTAATCATCATGCACCTTGTTGGATGCATGGTAGTGGCTCTACCATTGTTTTCATGGGAACCCAAGTTATAATTGGACCTGCAACAGCGTAAACAGCATCTGGTGACCATTCTCCTGGAAGCCAGGTGGGAGGAGGCAGACCAGTGATCCATGGTGGAAGGAACTTCTTTGTGGAGGATGGCCTCTTGCAGGGTTTGACTGCGATAACAATTCAGACTGGGAATCTTAACATCAGTCCAGCCAATATCCACATTTACTCCATTCACAACAGACCAGGAATACTGTAACCAATTTGTTGCAATATTTTCTGTTCACTGTTTATGTCAGTAACATATTCATACGATTGACTTTTAGTTTTAAAAAAAAACATTGCACTTCCAAAATTAAGGCAACAGGAAAAAATATCCATATTAGGGTGTTAACGCATTCATTAATTAACGCGACAATTATTTAATCGCACGTTAACGCATTTTTTTATTATTAGGCTATTATTTTGAAAGTTCGTTGCTCACTGGCAAATCACCCACCCAAACAAGCAGCAGAGGGAGGCTTCGGCAGACTACGCTGGATGTAGCATATGGAAGAAGTAGATAAAAGCAAGACAAGCGATCATATGCCATAGCGAAGTGGATAGCTACACACTGCATGCTGATTAGTATTGGGGAAGATGTCTTGTTCTTAAAATCCCAAGTCGCTTGGCCCCGCGGGGTTGCTCTGTTTTTGTGTGTTAAAACAAAATAAAATTATAATAATAAAAAAATATATACTATAAAAATTGCGTAAAAATAAATATTTAAAAGTAAATAAATAAAACAATAAGCGTGTGTGTTAGTATGTTAGAAAATGAAAATAATATATTAAATTAAAATAAATTAATAAAACAGTAAGCGCGTGTGTGTGTTAAAATTAAAAATTTAAATAAACTAAGAAAATGACACAGTAACGTGTGTGTGTGTCTGTGTGTTAAAAAAATTAAATAAATAAAAAATTTAAATATATAAAAAATTTAAATAAACTAAGTAAATGAATAATATATTAAAATATATTTTTAAATAGATAAAACTGTATATGTGTGTGTATATTAATAGGCAAAGTAAAAAACTTTTTAAAAAAATTAATTAATTAGTTCATTAAAAAAAAAAGACAAAAAATCTGTATCAAATGTAAGATTTAAACACACAACAATTACTAAAATATCTCAGTTTCCACTGGTTGTCCTCAGTTCATGGCATGATGAGATATATTTTGCAGCAATTATTTGACATTTGGGCATTTCTCCCAGTAAATAGGGGAGTTACTGTGTGTTTGATTTAAATTTGAATTCGGGGTATACATGGGAAATGTTTGCAAAGTGTTTTTGTCTTAGTGTTTTATATTTAGTGCATGAGGTTAGAAAGTGCAGCTCTGTCTCTACCTGTCCTGTGTCAGACTGGAAGCAGAGTCTCTCCTCTTGTGGTAGCCAGCTCTGTCTGTGGTGACCCTTTTCTATGGCCAGGCTGTGTTCACTCTGTATGTTGTCAAGATTTTGCTTAGTTTAGGACATTTTATTGTGGTAACACGGGTAATTTGCCACTGTGAACTCTTTTTAGGGTCAGATCGGTTTGGTCGGCTTGAGTTGGTGTTGCTGTCCTGAGGCTGTTGGGGACTTGTTACTGCAGAGAGCCTCAGGACCAGCTGGCTGAGGGGATTCTTCTTTGGTTTCAGCTCCTGGTGTGTTAGGGCTTTGTGATGGTATGTCTGGGGGATAACTGATTTCAAGTGATTGTAAAATTTAATTGATATTTTCTGTATTTTAGTAAGAGCACAGATTATTTGGTGTTTTTCTCTGCACCTGCAGGATGCTCTTACAGAAGTCAGTAAGGAAAGATTATATGATAGTTTTGTCCCATTTCTCAAATTCATTATTTAGTTTTGGCCCCCAAATAGAATTATTGGTTTTAGCACAAATTGGAAAATTTTAAGCCAGATTTCAAATGGAATATAGATTTTAATGTTTCTTTTTATTGCATAGAAAGCTCTCCTTGCTTTGTCCCTCAGATCTTTCACAGCCATGTTGAGGTTTCCTGTGTATGTAATGTTGAGGCCAAGGTAAGTATAGTTTTTTGTATGTTGTAATTTAGTGGTGTCTAAATAGAAATTTTGTGAAACCTGATTTCTGTATTGTTTCTGAAAGATAGTCTTTGCTGTGTTTACTGTCAGAGCCCAGGTCTGACAAAATCTCTGCAGGAAATTAAGGTGCTGCTGCAAACCTTTAGTAGTTGAAAGTCATCTGCATACAGCAGACTTCTGATCTCTGTGTTGTTCAGGATGAGGCTAGGTGCTGTGGAACCCTCTAATTGGTTCGCTAATTCATCGATATATAGATTGAAGAGAATTGGACTGAGATTGCATCCCTGCCTCACTCCCCAGCCCTGGGAGAAGAATTCTGATTGTTTATTTCCATTTTTTATGGCACATTCACTTTTTGTATACATGTTTTTAATCAAATCATATTTTTTTCCTTCAATGCCACTTTCAAGTAGGCTATAGAAAAGGCCCTCGTGCCCGATGGAATCAGGCTTTTTGGAAGTCAACAAAACAGGCATATACCTTTCTTTTCTTAATGTTTAACTCTTGATCAATTAGTCTGGAGGGTAAATATATGGTCTGTTGTGCGGCAATTTGGCAAAAAAACAATTTGGCATTTATGTAGAATATTGTGGTCATCAAGAAAGTTGACCATTCGTTTATTAATGATGTTGCAGAATATTTTTCCCAGGTTAATGGATTCACATATTCCTCTGTAGTTATTTGGATCATATTTATCTCTGGATTCATGATTTGGGGTTATTAAACCTTTGTTCCAGATGTCTGGAAAAGTTCCAGTTGCTAGAATAGTGTTGAATAGTATATAGCCAATCTGATTTTATGGTCTGAGTATTTGATCATTTTGTTGAGGATTCCATCAATACCACACGCCTTTTTTCCTTTCAGGGACTGGATGACTTCTGTTAATTCTTGTTCTGTTACAGGGTCCAGAGGGTTTTGGTTGTTTTTTATCACCGCCTCCAGAGTTTTCCGTTTTGTGAATATCTTGTTACTGATCATCATTTTTTTGGTAATATTACTATATAATTCACTAAAGTGATTAAAAGTATTTCCATCTTGGATTGCCAATTCATCCTGCTGGGTTTTGTTTAGGTTGTTCCATTTCTCCCAGAACTGGTTGGACTCTAGGGATTCTTCAATTTCACAGAGCTGGTTCTTGCTGTGTTGTTCTTTCTTTGTTTTTAGGGTGTACTTGTATTGTTTCAGAGTGGCCTCATATTGACAGCGTATGTTGTGGTTATCTGGGTCCCTATGCTTTTCATTTGATCATTTCCTTAAAGTTTTCCTTAGGTTTTTGTATTCAGTGTCAACCCATTTGTTATTGGTCCTTTGTTGACATTTTGTGTTGGAGACTTTTAAATTAGACAATAGAGCCAAATGATGAAAAATATGTAAAATATATAAAAGATGAATAGATTTTGTCCACACCAGAATTTACTCCAGAATTATTATGGGGAAATGTTTCAGTTAGAAATAAATGAGTTAAATCATGTATGTTTTGATTTTCCAGAGGCTTTTGGTACGCCCCCATGCTGTCTGGGGTCCATCTGTATGGGTATGTGCTGTTAAACAGTTCACAGGCACTAGGGGCCCCAGAGTTAGACTGAGCTCTTTTCAGATAGAGAGTGATTTTGCTGTGGTCTGAGAGGGGTGTGAGGGGGCTGACTGTGAAAGCTCTGAGAGACATTGGATGGCATGCGACCTATCTTGTGTGATGACCGAAAGATAATACCATTAGGGTTAAGAGCAGGTGGGCGGCTGACAGTCTACATTTCTGAGAGACTGTAGCTGCCCTGTGTTGTTTAACAGAATTGACAAACAAGTTGGCTTTGACTTTGACTTTGATTTTTACCTCTGGCACTCCAGGCCAATCAGCTCCAGGCCAATCAGCCTTACCTTTTACCTCCCTTATGGGATGCAGGAAACTTTAATGACAAGATCAGCACATCAGAGTTACCACATCACTGAGGCAGAAAAATCTGACATTCCACACTTGGAGATATTTGCACAAATGTCACAGCCATAAAGGCTAGTGAAAACCTTTCCTTTACTGAGGAGTCTGACAAAGCTGATGATTATCTGAGTAGCCCAAGACAGCATGATGGCACTGTGGAATGCAGAGATAATTCAGCTCATGTTGGTGCATTCCTGGTTCATTGTACTATGAACCATTATCACAGATGGACAATGCTTTATGTTTGATGCCCAGACCGAGATAGCTTCATGTACCTTGGATTTGGCGAAGACCAGGTTGGTGCATCAAGGACTGTCTGACCTGAGATCCAAAGAGTGCTTTGGACAACCACAAGTGGTGTGAAGGAAGAGGAGCCCCGTGTTTGTTTTTATGCAGGTTATACTAGAACATGCAGTGCAACAGCGATCTCTTCTTGTCTCAAGGGGTTTCAGTAGGGATCGGTCTTTAATCATTCCTCTCTCCCTTCTTTCCTCAGCCATTTCCTACAAGCCCTTGCAGGTGGAAGTATCCAGTGGAAAGTTCCTCTTTCCTTCAATAAGAAGGGATGGTAGTTCACCAGGCCCTTTCAAACAAGCTTGTCAAGCCCTTGGGGGGTAGATTTCTCTCTGGTTAATGTATTTTTCTGTTATTTTGATACTTTTCACATGCACAAGAGTGACTGACTTGTATGCCATGTGATCCAAGGCAAGCCAAGCTGAATGCTTTAAAGAAACAGTAGAGTAGTGTTGCATGCAGTCAGAACATGTCTTTAAGACTTGGGCCATTTAGAGTTCATCAGGTCTGGGACTGTTTATTGTTATGAATTATTTGTAGCGGGAGGAAACATTTCACTGTTGGTGCTAGGTTTGTTCATTTGCATGCTATGTAGAATGCACAACAACATCTAGGTTGATCTAGGTTCTTGCCTGCCTTAACAAAAGCAGGCCTATTGGTTGTGCAATGGCATTTGTTGGCAGGCAGGAATCCTCCCTTGGGTTTTCATGTGCTGGGTATTGATCACAACAAATATGGCCTTGTACTCAACACACTGACCTTTATCAGGTTCTTCTATCGGGGCATGTCTAGGTTCCTTTGAGCACTACCTGCTTATGTTTGTACAATATAGCATCTCTATTTGCTGCTTTGCCGGACAGATAGATTGAGATTTACAGATCACTTTGCAGCCCATCCATCGCCTTGACCGTAATATAATTACTTACCACATTACTTACTTACTATGCTCATGTCAAATCATTTTCTTTTTCTAACCATGTCTCCATCATCTTGTTGAAACATTTTTATTTCATTTCACACACACCAAGGGGACTCATTTTCTGGATCCAGTATCTTGACAGTAAAGCCTGAAGTCATGTCATAAATATTGTAGCTTATATAATGTATTGAACTTGGTAATACAGAAAAAGAGACTCTTTACTAACCACATTTTCTTACCATTTCAGCTCAGGAACAGAACTTTGTGGATCAGTTCCTTCATGTGTTCCTTCAGGATGGGATCCCAGTTGCTAAACTTGGGTGTGGTGTCAGTCATGTTTTGAGTGCAGCAGCAGACAAGAACATCAATAATAACAGATGGATGCCAATCACAATCCGGTATGATATATCTCTCCTACTTTCTTCTCTATTCCCTATTATTCTACTGCCAGAGAAATTGTCACTGTCTTAGAAATAATACTTTTTGTAATCAGTACTGATCATGACATTTATGTTATTACCCGTGAGGAAGAAAAATAAGACACTAGCCTTGTTTTCATAAATCAGGATGTCTTTGTGTAGGAAGAGCAGAAGTACCAAAAACACAGAATTTGAAGAAGCCACCAAGGTCTCAATGCTATGAGCGGCTATGATTTTAAAGTTCTTCTGGGGTAGAATGATACACCTTTCTGGATTTATATGGTTGATCTCTGCCCCATACCAATGAAATATCACAAAAACCAATAAAATCATACATGAGAGAACTCACGGTTTTTAAAAGAAAGAAAGAATGCAAACAAATCAACTTCACCAATTTAATTCCTACTCTGCCACTGCTGTTATAAAGTAACAGCCTTCAATCAGTTTTCCCAAAGCCTGAAAACAAGAATGGAGAAAATACAAAAAACCTAAACAAAAATACACACTATGTATTTTTTTATTGCACAATTACTTGTTCAAATACTTAAAAATGATTGTTGTGCTCAGTCCTCCCCACTCTATTATGTTATTATGTTCAGCTGTCTCCTTCAGAAAATTATACACAGAAATTACAATCACAATTTTTTTTTCTTTTTCTCATCGTCTGAAACAATTGTACATTGTATGTGTTGCCTTCTTTAAGTTAGAACAAGCAAATGTATATTAGTAACTATAAGTAACTACTATAGCTTATTGTATGTCAGACTGTGTATTTATCTTTCACCAAACTCTACAGTTGTGTTGTTTTTGACCACGCACAAAAGGGGCAAAAAATATCTGTTACCACTCGTAGCATCATTTAGATCACTTACAGATAGTCCACAGAGAGATTTAGTATCATTTACCTTTCAGTCTGCTGTGAAAATTGGCCATTTCTGCAAATGGTTGTGGAGTGTTTTACTGTGGCTGAGATAGTGTTATAGTCAAGCCCACCCAAAATCTGAGACCAAGTCACGACCAAGACCAGAGTGTATTGAGACCAAGACAAGACCAAGACTTTTGAGGGATTGAGACCAATTCAAGTCCAAGACCAAGGGAAGGCGAGACCGAGTCAAGGCCAGGACCAGTGCCACACACTACATGAATCAGGATAAAATGTGAAACATGATCACAGGCACTTCTCAAATTGATCTGAAAGATTGAAAAACACCCACATACAAACACTAAGAGCTGAAATCAACTGAACCATCTTTATCAGCACTCCTTTTCCAAGTTCTACCATTCACCTAACACAATGCCTTTTTTTTGTGCAAGCATTAGGTTTTGTGTTTGACTCTTGTCTTCCATATTTGATCTGCAACTGTGTATTCAAAGTCAAAATTAGCGTCACTTAAAGTAACGTGCCATGTGCCGATGGCCATACAGAGCAACCTATATAAAATGTACATTTTTCATAGAAGTGGAGGTGCATTCCTCGATCTCCACTCTATGCTGTCACATCCGTAGGCTAATAATTTTACATTTTGCTAAATTAAAATGTGTCAATATCAAAACTTATCTGTCCAACTAATACTGGCAAAGATTATTTCTTTAGCATTTAAAAAAATTCTATAAAATAGGATACAAAAATACAGTATAATATTATACAAAAAATATAAAAAGAAATAACGCCATATGTAATTGCCCCAAAAACAAGGTGTAGAGTGCATGAACTGCATTGCAGTAACTCAGCTGTAACAATGTAATAATCAGTTTATCAATCAAAAAGCAATTACTTCTGCCGATTTGGCAATTTCTAAAAACACCTCCCTGGTTACAATTATTTCTTAAAAGAAAAAAGCAGCAAATGCAGCTACTGTTTTGGATTATCATGGGAAAACAGTTGACTCCTGAGCATTCGGCAACAGATTTGGTACCCAATGTTGAACCTGAGCCACATGCATTTGCACTTCTTGCTTGTCTCATCCAAATAGGTCTGATTACAATGCTTCCTGATGCACAGTTGATCTTCCGTCTCTGTAGTGCACACACAGGCTTACAGCTCAGGCACTGTGGCGCACGTTGAGCCACTGGGAGAAATGAGAGGGGGCCTGCTGCTAAGCTCTGCCTCTATTTATTCTTGATCGCTTCAGCAATTTTATTCATATGCAAATGAATACATGACATCATCTAGTCATGTTTGAGCAGCGAATACCTACTTTTCCTTGGATGATAGTTGGCAACACTGAATACAGCTGCTTCAACTTGCTGCCAGCATCGACGCACTGCAGTGCTGTAATAATCTGATGAACGGACAGGGAAATATTATGATTTTCTGTTGAGTCTTTTCTGTAAACATGATGATATCTATTGCATCTATCTGTCCTGAGAGAGGGATCCCTCTTTTGTTGCTCTTCCTGAGGTTTCTTCCATTTTTTACCTGTTAAAAGGTTGTGTTTTTTTGGGGGGGTGTATCGAGGGTCTAAGGACAGAGGGTGTCGTGTGCTGCACAGATTGTTAAGCCTCTTGAGGTAAATTAGGATTTGTTATATGGGCTATATAAATAAAATTGACTCGACTTGACAAATTGGCTGATGTCACTGTAACACAGACTCATCTTCCTCTTTGTTCTAATTTCCCACCACTCACACTCTTATTTTGAACCCACCAATCTTATTGTCGTCTCAAGCATTTCTCCTGATGACACGGAGAACATAAAAAAAACATTTGCCTTTTTGCGTTCATACATATACAGTAACGCCACGTTGACATGCTCATGTAATAGCTGGAAAAGCTTGCTTCCTTTTGTACTGATGCAGCATTGCTGACATGAAGAAGTGCTATGACGCCTCTGCTCTTCCTCTGTTCAGCATACAGCACCGTGCAATGAAAAAGAAAATGGCACATCACTTTCTGGATGTTTATCCATGCTTTTATGCACTGTAGTTTGGATAATGACATAATTGCTGCCAGAAGTAGTTACAAGGATGAGCACAAAACACATTAAACAATGTGGAGGGTTTATTTTAAAGACATTAAAAAAAAACTCTAGTGGGTGGTCTACTAAACTGCTCAAAAGTTTTAGCTATATGTTGTTTCCTCTCCAGTATCAACACAATTTAGATAACATATGTCAGTAAAGCACAAAATATATGTATATTGCAAAACTGAGTATTAAACAGTTTTCTTGACCCATTCCTGTTTGCAGTTCTCTACGAGCCACAAAGGGCCGCTGTTTGGCAGTCTACACCACTCCATCTTGCTAATCTTCATCAACAAAGGGATGAAAGACATTGTTAATATTTAATCAAGAACCTGTTCTGACAGTAAACATAATTGAATGAATCACATTTACCTTTTGTAGAGCAGCTTTTGTAGGGCAAGATTGTTCTAAAGCAATCCAAACAATCCAAATAGGCTGCCATATACATGATACATACTGGGTAAACCTTTCTTTAAAATGAGCAGAGAAGAGCTTGCGTTTGATTTACTTTGACTTTATACCTGCACCATGTGTAGAAACAGCAGGTATGGCAAACTGTCAATAGTTACGCAGATTTTTTGAATGTAATGTAGTGCATTGTGTTTTCCAGTGAAAGAATGCATAATGGACAGGCAGATTGATAGTAGATGTGAAACCGTCAACATATTACCATAACATAGCAACTTTAAAGTATGTTTTATGTTAAATCTACAACCTGTTTGTAGCACTCCAGTATAGTCTGTAAAGTTGGCAAGACAAAACGCCTCTACTGAAATGCCCTGTGCTGCCATATAATATCACAAAAGGGAGTGTGCAGGGGGGAAGCTGTGTCATTTTTCATTTGGGGAGGACATGTTTGTTGTTGGCTTGGTTTTTTGATGTCAGTAAGGTTTCCTATGGGGATGTTCGGGGCAATACGGCTACGATTGAAGTTTGAGAGTGGCAGACTCCAAATACTCCCCTGGTCATTTGTGAGGGTGTGTACATTATTGGTTGAATCCCATTGTGCTTAGTATTCACTTGCAGGCAAAGCTCAGCAAGCGTGGCACATAGCATTCTGCAGCATCACATGTCTTTCCTTGTCACAGGTGAATTCAGATTATTCAAATGTATGCCACTTTTGTGGGTACTTTCTTTCTCTCCAGTGAAAGGAACGGGAGTAGTGTCTCAAGTGTGGTTCTGAATATTCTTTTTTATGACACAGGATTTTGTGTCTAGCAACTCGTGGTTTTTTGATGATCATGTTGACGTCTTTATAGACTGTCATTTTATTTCTGTTTTAAATGCACTACATATTTCGTTTCAGTAGGAGCCCTGCATGAATACCATTAAATCTGCAATTTTCTTCTTTTCTTCAAACTTCTTTGTTGGATGCTGTTGAAATGTCAGTGTAATGCTTGATCACGGAAAGTAAAGGACCCAAAATATCTAAAAATAAATAAGTCAAGATTCCAAAAACTTTATTGTCTGTCACATAATAATAGAAAATGATGTTAGGAGCTCACAAACAACATACACCCATGAAAGACTCACAAAATATTGCATTTGCTTTTTTTCATAATTTAGACTTGAATGGCATCTTGTCTAACTTACATCTGATAAATTGATCCAATATGCTCTCACTCCAACCAAAAGGCCCTTGCACCACCACCCTTTTTCGACAATGGTGCACTGCGGTGAAAAAAGAAAAAGAACATGGTATCTCATAATGACACATTTGTTATTTGTGAGATTATTCATGTCCGATTTTATAAATATTTTGTACTGTATTTACTGTACATTCATATAGAACACATTTTACTCAAGGCAACTTAATTATTTATTTCTGTACACATACATCAGCCAGGGATCAGTACAGCAAACCTTTCAATAATGGATGATTGATGAAGCAGAAGCTGAGATGTCCTGACTTTTATTCCCTAAAGGTTCAACTCCAAAAACACTGGATCCTACAATTCCTATAGTGCAACTCAACAGTGACTTTTGCTAGACCATTGCTGTGTCGTAAACGCCCATGTTTTTAAACTCTACCCTCAAGTTTATAACCCTGGCTTTCTGTTGAGAATGTCCCACACCTTTGTGGGTCTTAGGAAATGACCTTACTTTGTACAATAATAGGCTTAGGTAGAAATTCCAATCAGTCCTGCCATTCCACTCCTTCATGGAATCTGTCTCCCTCCTCCAGACAGTTTTAACTGCTGTTTTTGGTTAACGTTCTTTCTCAAACAGAGAATGGGGGTGTGGTTAATAGTCATACGTAATGAATTACCATTACAACCAAAAACTGACCGGCTGGAGTGTTCACTAACGACATGCTGTGTTAACATCACTACACTGTAAAGTTTAGTACACTTTACTGCACTGGCAGGAGTAGCTATTACTTACCCACGATAGAAACTAATGTCCGAGTATCAGCTGCTGTTCAATCTACTACTGTGTTGTGGGTAAGGCATTGATAAATAACCAGCGTTGGGAGTAACGCGTTCCAAAAGTAACACAATTACAGTAATGTATTGCTTTTTGCTGTAACGCAGTAATATAAGGCATTACTAAATAAAATTTGGAAATATTTTACCCATTACAATCTCAGTAACGCGCGTTACAATGCATTTTAAGTCGAAATTAATTGGTGTTTTGTTTTTTTAATAATTCACCAACACCGCAAACCATTTCGGCACCAAAAAAACAAATCCATGAGTAAGAGTAACATTATTTCCTGTTGCGGGAATCCGATGGTCGAGATTGTAGGCAGGGTGCAAACTACGGGGGAGCTCCACTATATATTAACGAGACGGTAGCTCCCCTGATGGATCATGCGTGAATAGATTTCTATAGGCTATGTGTTTCTGCTTTAATGATTTACTTTCCTGATCAGAGAGGTTGCTGTCAGTTCATCCTGACCGATCCTGTCGGATTGTCAGGAGATTCAAATAATCAATGACGTAATGCTGCTGTACCTCGTGCGTAAATGTGCACAGCGTCTTTCTTAATGGGAAGACAGTTCATTGTATTTCACACACACACACACACACACACACACACACACACACACACACACACACCTGCTATTAATCAGAAGGTTAATATTAATGACAAAGACCCAGCCATATCACTAGAACCCACCTGTGCAGGCACATCTTACTATCAGGATAATGCACCCGTTAAATAGCAGTTAAAGTAACTCAAAAGTAACGCAAAAGTAGTGTAAAGCATTACAATTCAGAGACAGTAATATTGTAATATAACTAATTACTTTCAAATGACAGTAACTAGTAATCTATAATGTATTACATTTTGGAAGTAACTTGCCCAACACTGTAAATAACTAATATGTTGTCACTGTTACGTTTCACACTAATAATGAAGCACGTTTCATTTAATTTTAGTGATCAGTTAATGAACTAGTGAAGATGCTCGCACTTGCATTGCAGATGGAGACTGTTATTTCACGATTCTTTTAAAAGTTTTATGTTATAGTCCATTCACTGACACATTGAATTTTGTTTTGATCCGAAAATGCACATGTGGGTGTGAAATGTTGCCTAGCAACAGCTGCTGTAAAAGGAAGAAAACAGACAAGGGCTGTGAGAAGAAACGCTACAATTTCAAAATAGTAGCAAATTTCAGATTAGGTGAGGAGTCTGAGTTATTTTAATTAACGGCATACAAACGTGTGTGTCAGCTCGCCCAGTGGCATGCAAAACTAAGAGCGCTGTTTAGTGTCCGTCTACAGTACTCACTTTTGGAGTATGTGTGTAGGGTCTAAGGAAACTCAAAAGTAAATTAATTGCTGCTTAAAGTGTTTATCTGAGTAATGGATTAAGTAATCTCTTTGCAATTTGGAAAAGTAATTAGTAAACTGCTATTGATTATCTTTTCTGAACTATACTAACAGTGGACAGAACCCATCCATAGCACTTGCCCGCTGGGTTTTAATTGCAGGAAGAGTATGGGGGAAACATTTATTTTGGGTACACGCCATGCCATATGTGCAACTGGGTGAAAAGTGAGGTTTAATATTAAGCATTTTGTCTTTTAATCTACATCCTCTTGTCACAATGCCAAATCGGAGGTTGCGTATGTTTATCAATCACACAGTATTCAGCGTTGTATTGACAAGTAACCCCACGAAAGATTCATTGAAGAGGCAACCAGCCGCTCTGCCTGCTCACTGGGAATTTCTTTTGTGAAGCCACACAATGCCAAGAGGCTTGCTGTGTGCTGTCTAATTGTATTGCTGGAGATATAATGATAGAACACAGGCTACCCAAATTAATTGAGGCTTGCCAGTCACAGCATTATGCAGCAAATGCTGCAGTGCTCCGTGTGAGAAAGTCACTGCACCAGAGCCACAGCAGGCATTACAGTCAGTGTTGGTGTAGATTATGGTCTGATACAGGGCTTGTTGCACCAGCAGACAAACAGATCCCTCCCGACATCTTGTGCAGTAGGTGCTGTGGTGGGATAACATTTCAAAATAATACATGAATATTAAGCATATGGGGCTTTATTTTCTGTTCTCAGTCATATCTGATGTGTAACTCTTCAACCTGTGCTCAAAAGAACACCTTCCTTATGTATGTAATCTGAGTGACCCATTTACATTATATCTGCTCACAGGTATGAAACACTACTGAGCCATCATCTCTACATTGCAGAACCACTAGATTCTTGCTTCTAAATCACTAAATGACTTTATAAATTCACCACTAACGTGTTCCACATTATCATTTGCTTTTTTTTGCAAGAATCTGAAATATGATTAGAATAATAAGCCAGGGAAAAAAGTGTTACATCTAGCCCATCAGCCAGTGAAAACTGTTGCAAGGGCACCAGCACATTGCATGATGTTTTACTGCCATCTGTTGCCAATACTTTCAGATGTTTTATACAATAGTAATATTTTAATGATGATTCTCCCTCATTAATAATGTGCTACCAGGGAAGGAGGCCCGTTCAAATGGGATTGTAAAGACAAACACCTCACCATCAGGTTTAACAAATACCTTTGTGTAAAAGTGCTGTGCTGAAATATATTTGCAAGCTCCCTTAACATTTCAGGTGATATTTCAGTGGCGATCCTCCAGAAAGTTGCAGTAATGCAGTTGCACCAAATTAGTCACACACGAGACACGATCTAAATGAGGACGT
This sequence comes from Micropterus salmoides, assembly GCF_014851395.1. NCBI lineage: Eukaryota > Metazoa > Chordata > Actinopteri > Centrarchiformes > Centrarchidae > Micropterus > Micropterus salmoides. Next base: position 13,104,871 of record NW_024041373.1, read on the forward strand.
TATAGATGACAAATCACTTATGATTAGCGCATTAGCCAGATGAAGAAATGCATAAATGATGATTGAGTAAGTAAAAAATGATCACAGCCATATTGTGGTTTTGTGTGCTTGGAGAAAATGAAATATTCATACGTTTTTTGTTTGTTCACCTCAAGTTGGGAATTTGCTATTGTTGTTCCTGTGAGACCCAGCAGTGAATGGCGCAAAGGGAGCCCAGTGAGAAAACACACAGTGCTTCATCTCTGCGTTAGAAAAAAACACAGCCTCTTTTTCTTCTTCTTCTTCACTCATATGTTTGTTTGTGTAACATATTCCATTGTGGTTTTGTGTTTGTATGTCTGTGTGTGTTGGTGGTAATGCTGATGTGGTGCTGTGGGGCATATTCCTAGCTATCTAGCTACTAGACCAAGTAAAGTAGTCATAGTCATCTTTATAAATAGTCATTTTTGCCTTAGAGCAAGACCAATGTAGATTAGACTTGTGAAGCATTCAATGTGCTCACGAGAGCTCATCAAGTAACATCATCCTGTTTGCTTAGTGAGCATGCTCTCCGAGTCTCATAGGGAAAGCGGGCGAAATAAAAAGCTACTGTAGTAAGCACCAAAATATGTCTCAAATGCCCTTTTGCAAGAGGGAGTTTTGTAACCATATTGTGATGTTTCATACCTCACCAACAGTCATTTTTTGCTGCACAAAGACCTAGATTGCAATATTGGATCATTTCAGTTGTTATCACAGGCATCTTTTTATATTTTTGTGAGTTGAGAAAATTAACTGTGGTAGTTTTCTGAGATCACTCACCGAGAATGGGAGAATGACCTCAGGAACACACTGGGCACCCTGAGCCCGAGGATGCTAAGGGATGTATTTCGTAGACATTAAGTTGCATTTCACATTTGTGTTTACATTTTTGCCTTAATTTATCTGTGTGTGTGTGCGTGTGTGTGTACCAAACAGCTCTTATGATTTTCACACCTGTAATTAGTCTTACCTGAAGTTGTATGCATTTGATTGCGTCAGGGAGGCGTCCTGGAAGGCTGTTTCAAATTAGCAGGAGGCGATTGCCCCTGATTGTTTCCATCTGGCCATTAAAGCAAACGTGTGACAGGTTTTTCTTTTAGGGCTCAACAGTCATGCAATCACAAGGAATGGATCAATGAGTTTTGCAGAATCAGATTCCTTGTATTACATGTTCACAGGCAAACAGTGAATAAACCTATGGAACAAAAGTGCATCATATAGATTACTCCCCAACAGTAATATGTTTATGTGTGTGGCACAGAGTGTGCACCCTTTGCATAATTTACAGCCCTGTAAAGAGGCTGCTATTGTATATTGCGGGTATAAAGTCAATGATGAATTGGAGAGAGGGAATCACTTGACTTTGCCAAAGCTGGAATATGACACAAGTAGACCAGCTACTTAACATTTTGGCTGCAACATTAATGACTAGGACAATTGTATATTTCCCCAGAGAAACACAGGGGGGTCAAATGATAAAATAGTCTTCCTACTCATTAGGTTTATAATGTATATCTAGTTTGTGCCCTCCTTTTCATCATTAATTAATCCTAAATGACATAATGAGCACTTACACTCATAATAATGTTTTTGCAGGCTGATTTGTTTCCTTTATATTATTATTATTGATGATGTTGTTGTTTTAACATACTGTTTTATTTTAAATAGTAATGCATATGCACTAGTGCTTGGTCATGTAAATTCAACTGGTTGTTACTGGTTATCTCAGTCTATGGTTTATCTGTAGTATACAGGCATTATTATGTAAATTTCATATCTCTGAGGTACTCAAACTTAGAGAATATCACCGCAGCTCCGTGCAGAAACCTATTTCTGGACTTTTTTTTTTTAATCCAGCTGTGGAATCCATTCTCTATTTTTGTTGTCTCTCCCAGGTTTTGGGCGGTAGCGTAAGATACAAACGTACCATTGCCTCCAGCCCAATCAACCAGTGCATAAAGTTTCTCCGAAAATAGTGTATAACGTGTACATAGTGTTACATTGTAAGTTTATAGTCTCGGTGGTAATGTTAGCAGCTTCATTACTGTGACTGTTATGTCTGACTCTTCATCAGAATATTTCTCATGCTTTGCTGGATTTATTGTGAGATATTGTAGCCTTTCTAACTGACCCTGGTTTCTCGCTGTTCTCTCTCAACAGATACAATCTTCCTGTTGGCAAACAAGGAGGGTCATGTGTGATTGAAATATCTGCAGATAATGGCACAGCTCAGCGTCTCGAGGAGAATGTGTCACACCCTTTGTCAGAGGTAACCTGACCTGCCTTCGCTCAAATTAACCCTTTGTGCAACCATTTTCTTAAGTTTTCATTTTTTAACCCGTAATCATGTCATTGGTATCTCCTTCCTTTTACAGTATAGTTTACCTGAGACATATTAAAACGTTCATTACAACTGTTATATAATGTGGCATGCATGACTTCAGCATTCATTAGCAATCAATTACAGGAAATGTTTTATTTATTTATGGTTTATTTTAGTAGGGATACAGCTTGCATAGATAAACTGAAAACAGCAATCCAATGTGTGTTTCATATTTTTTCTAGAAGTCGCTAATTCACAACACCCATCCCTAGAAGGGCTTTTAAGAAATAAAACATTAAAACAGTGAGGGAAAAAGAAAAATGGAGTAAAAAAGTATACAAGTACAATAAGGTAGTACACAAGATAAAAGGAGGTAAAATTAGTATATGGAGATACAATAAAACAAATGTAACCTGAGTACACATTTGCTGCTGAACCAACCAGGACTTGGTATCTCTCTTAAAGGTTTGCAGATGTGAAATACATCAGATATAATTTATTCACATGCAGTATGTATTTTCACAGAGAACCATTCCAACCAGTTATATGCAGCACTGTTCATATGAGTGCATTTTACCTTTACATTTTTACCTCTTCTCTCATACTTAGTATATTATTATGTAACTTTTGTCAGGTGAATTTGAGGTTAAACCTACTCCATGCAATGCATTTTTATTTTTAGTGTCAATTAAGAGAGCGTTCAGTCAAATAAATGTTCAAGGGGCTGCTTTGGTGCTTCAAGTACTTGTGAGACATGAAATAATCATAACATAAAAATAATCCATGAATTCTAGTTTGAGTAATAGATCTGTGAGTTTGAAGGCTTATCAGGTGCCAAAACATTGGAAAGCTATCACGGCCACAATCATTTTACCTTTCATCATGACAGTGTTCATGTTACAAAGTAATCTATCAGGAATGCGAATTTGCACATACTGTATCAAGAGAGTGGCCTCAATCAAATGAATGACGGGCCTGCATACTTTCAGTCCCAAAGCGGCCTAAAGCTCTTTATATAGCAGCATTTCGAATCCAGCAAACTTACTACAGTGCGCATGTTTTGGTACCAGTAAAAAAATTTCTGACCTTCTGCCATTCTTCTGTTCAAAGATAAAAGCTATTTTTTTTATTGAATATTGACACTGATGCTCAGGTATATCAGCACTAATATCAAATAATTCAAATGATGCTGTGTGTTGGTTGGTTTAGATGAGCTAAAAGCACCTAGCCTTTTGCCTATAATCACTTATAGAGCTCATGATAGCAACATCATGAGTACATTAACCATATGTTATCAGTCCAGCCTAGCACACAAACACATGCACATCTGTTACATTATTTGCCAAGATGATCACACTCGGCAAATAATGTCCTAACGCCAAGCATGTAGTAGTACAAAGCTAGTTCTCACTTGTTAATCACATGCTGGTCTTTTCACTCTGGGTCATTAATTTGATTAACAACACCTATATTTGTTATTAAATTAATCATTTTGTTTTTTGTGCCTTGAAAGACGCAGAGAGGGGCACAACCTTCCCATAGGCTCATCATGTCTTCCCCTCCCTCAATGTGATTTATGGTCTTTCTAATTAGAGATCCCGAGTTGTTTCTTTTTTCTTCTTCTTCTTATATTTTTTCCTACAGTTACATTGCATGTGGGTTGTCATTTACCCATTCACAGCTTTTATAGAACACTAATGTATTACCATAATTTAAAGATACAGTGAATTAATGGGTTTTGATTGTAGTTGGCGCTTAACACCAGTGAAATGAAACAAAATGAGATTTATACACACATTTGACAGGAAAGGGTTATATTTGCTGGCATGCATCAGTTGGGAACGCAAAAACCTCACACATGTTGGAATGCAGCTGTAAAAGAAGCTATAGTGTGAACTCCTCATTGTGGCCTGTTGTCTAGGGACGCTGAGGGTCAAAGATAGATAGAGGATGTCTTATGAAGTACAACATACAGCGGAGAGAGAAACATTTTAAAATCAAAATATTTTAAAATTCTGTCTTAAGTTTGCCAGTGGAAGGGATCAAGACCTGGAGTATTGTGAAGATAATGATCTTGCTTTGAATGTGTTACTGTTACATTTTTTTAACTGAGGTTATGTTCATAAAGCAAGCTTTTAGTGCTCAATTACAATTTACTGCATAACCATTTTTGCCTGGAGACAATATGTTTTTCAGTGTGTCCGTGTAAGTCATCTGAACTGGCCCACATGTGCATAAAAACACTATCTAGAAAATAATAATGAAATAGAGGCCACGTTGACTAGTGCTGCCTTCAAATAGAACTCAAACATCAGCTTATGTTACTCCTGATCTCAATGCTGTGAGTCCACTTGAAAAGTCATGAATATTATATCAGTGGGTCTTTCAAATGGACTCCTCTCATAAACATGGTAAACACATTTGAAGGCATCGTAAAGTCATTCCATATCACCATCATGCAGCTCCAGTGGCTCATAGCTGGTTGTGTCATAAAATACACTGAAGCCCATTGTGAAAGCGTGCAGCCACAGCTGTTTATTTTATTTGAATCTTCAGCTTTGTTAAAGATAGTTTTAGGGCTCTTAACTTTGCGGCAACATTACATTGTTCTTGCAAACCCTGTCGTCCTTATTTTTATAGGCTTTCAAATATGCAAGTTATGTCATATAAAGCTTGTGTTAAGTCAACATGATAATGTGGTCTAACACCTCACTGTCCCTGTGCAGAACACCTCCACTGCAGCTGTCCAACACCTTTCCTCAAGCGCCTGCATGCATTCATGAGGGATGTTATATTTGTGGGATGTCAAAGCCATATAGATTCTGATTTGAGTGCTTAGGTTTCGTAACGACTGTTGAAATTAAAATCGAAAACTTCAAGAATCAGTGGAATTTGATATGCTGACGGTGTAATAAAAAAAAAAATCACATTTACTGTATTATAATGAATTTCTATCTTATATTGTAATACATAAAAATTTGGATATCGTCAGCATAGCTTTGAAAATTTTACCCAAAAGAAGTATGTTTGGAACTGAACCCCAAAGACCCACATGAGTAAGATTTATTATTCCTGACAGACAGCCTCCCATAACAACACAATCGTGTCAGGGAGATACACAACATCAGCCTTTTAAATGCATGACATGAGAGTTTAGCATTGTTAAAGTAAGGTGTTAAATGTAATGACCCTCTATATGAAAACCGGTGCTTATATCTGCAGTGACCAGATGTGATAAAAGACATGTATCTATGTTAACAAGCTTAAACAAGGATAGTGAGTAGAGGAGTGAGGAGAGTCATGTGTGTTGGCAAATCTCAAAATAAGAGGAAAAAGTGTTTGTATTGTTATTTCTGCTGTAAGGATGGAAAATGTTGTGTATCCACAATATTTTTAATATACCAAGCATAAGGTTGAAATAGCTTTAAATCTATCTTCAAATGAATAAAGTGACAGTGTTTAAATTATACTATTTAGATCAGTGCTTATTAGAAATGCATTTAATGATGAATTGCAAAAATCTAAAGAGAAGACATAGATGACTCTATATATTAACTAACTTACTATTCCCACATTAAACAGAAAAACACTCTGAGGGGAGTTTTATTTCCAAATCCACTGTTACCCTGTTACATAATTTGAAAGAATGTGTAATGAAGCTATGATAAATGTTGACTTGTCTTTCATGAATTAATCATCATGAATGGCATTGAGTATGGAAGTGTTATGTAAACCTTCTAATATTCATTATTCATTTGAACAACCTGAGGTCACTGCTGGCAATGAAATACTGTATATGTAATTTAGTGGTAATATGAGTCTTGGGCTCCTTTTTTTTATGCAGCTCAACTTTGGTAGCAGACACAATTATGCCTTCCTTGTTAAATTGACTGTAATCAAATTGACGATAAGCTGAAAGTTCACAGAAGTTAGACATTAATTCCACCTTGCACATCAAAGGAAGATTGCATCTTTGTAGATATTGTACCAGGAGGTGTTTTATTATATTATAACTCCAGTTTCTTGTCTGGGTCAAGCTAAAACTGCAAAGTAACAGTAGATGACGGTGTTAATCTTTCTCTTTGATCTTAATATACACAACTGTTAATGCAATAATAATGTTAATTTATTCATACACATATGCACACTGATATTGAGAGCCCGTTTTTCGCCGCATAGCTTGTACTTAAAGGGAGACATACCTGTATATATTGTATGATTTAGTGTGATTTACTAAACGATAACACTGATCACTGGCTTTCCACCTTTTTTTGCAGGGAGCCTTTGGACCCATATTTCTTGGGGATGTTTCGTCCCACTGGGAGATGCATGACAGGAGTACAAAGGGAGCAAGGAGATTCATTGGATGTATCAGGGAACTTCAGGTCAACTCAAAGGAGATTTACCTGGTGGGTGAGGCAGTGAGAGGGAGAAACATCAAGAACTGTGACCCGCCTGTCTGCCAACACCTTCCCTGTCGTAATGGAGGAACTTGTGTGAGGTACTAGGTCACCTTTTACTCTAATGAAAAATTACTGAACTACCTTTGAACTTGAAAGTCATTAATAATATAAAATGCAGTTTCTCTAATTCATTTTCTTTCTGTAATAATAATAATAATACTTAACGTGCAAGAAAATACTCCAGAAATGAGGAGAAATAGTTTTATAAACATAAATTTGTGACAAACAAAAGAAAGGATAATGTTCACTGGATATGCTCATAATAACAATGGTCATGAAAAGTAATTTAATTTCCATTATAGACCTGTTTCCTCATGCCCATGTGACTCGGAATAAAGTGTCACAGCCAGTATATATTCCAGTTTAAATTGTTTTCCCAATCTCCAAAAACATGAATGGAGCTGTGGCTGTGCAGTTGGTACTTTGAGCACACACTAATCCAGTCAGCCAGCTAGTGAAATGACAGTTTTGGCAACAGCCTGTCTTCCCAGCAGCAACCGATTCTTAATGCAGAACTGTTCAGTTGTCAAGCTCATCTTATCTACACTGGACTAATTTCAATTTGGGCCTGCTCTAGGCTAACTGCGCACGGGGAAATATTGGACTGGGACTCAGTATCAGCAGAAAATCAACATAAATTGATTATTAATTGCCTCAAAGGGTGAACATTTTGATTAGGAAATCCCTACAGATAATTGTAAATGTAGCCATTTTTTGTTTAAGGAAGATATGACTCTGGAATGTGTAACAGTTGCATGCTTTCATGCATTCAGTAATTTACAAATCTTTGTAATTTAACAATGAGCGAACTGCTACAAAGGCTGCAGCTTTACAAGTTGATTCATTTTTCAGTGTTTGAGTTCACAAAATAAATGTGCAATAACAGAAATTCAGGCGGAATGGAAACTGCCAGCTTCAGTGTGATGGCGCCTGATCTCCCTCAGTCCAGCAACAGCTCTGCGAGGAGTCATTAAGTTAAGAGAGGCCAGTTGACCATTGAGTAGTTGTTAACCATCTCCTTGATTACTTCTACTTCCTGCTCAGTTCAAAATTTAAAGCCCACCTCATGTGGATGACTTCTGGTTTTGGTTGCCCTACAGCAGTTACTTATCTGGCAGAAGAGAAACTTAGTAAAAAAAAAATACTAATATTGCCTCTATTGTCATTGTTTACACCAGAGGAACATATCTGAATTATAATCTTTAAAGCTGATATAATAAATATTTTTATATAGTACAATGGATCACATGTGAAAGCGGTCACAAATGATGAACCGACAGAAAATAATCACCATACTTTGTAAATCCCCTCTGCTTTAGCATCTATTAGCACCTATCTATTAGTTATTTTGGTGTTACGGCACACAGCTTTACTGTTTTTATCACTCTCACCGCTCTCATCAGTGTTGTTTTCACACTACCTGCCCAGCACCAACCAGCCAGCAGACAAAGTTGGCAACTAGCAGGTGATCAGTGGAGCATGTAGCTGCAAGAGAGCCAGATAGTTCTTTCAAAAGGTGGTGGAGAGCAAAACAGAGCTAAGACAAGAGTGAACAATGGACTGAAATGTATCAGGTGGACAGTTACAGGACTCCAAGTGAATGTGAATGTTGACCTGTGTTGAACTGTTTGCTCACACATTCGCCTTACCAACTTAAAATATCAGCAATTGTTTCGGCTTTTTTGGTGCCTCAAGTGTCCAAAACAATCTGTTGTTGCACATTAAAATAATTTTAGACTGAATGATGACATTTTTCAACTTTGTAACATTGCTGATCATATCAGACAGTTTCACCACACTGGAAGCTAAATTATTAAGTGCCATTTACAAACAGATTGGCAGAGGAATATGTACCTTGTAATATGACTTGGAGTCTTTCATTACCTTGATTTTACGCAGAAATATGTATAAATACATGGTCAGTTGCTTAAGTGTTAAGATGAAGGATTAAGGTAGTCACTTTTCACCATCACACCCCACTAACCAGCAATTTTGCCTTCTTTTTAAATATGCATTAACTACATATGATGCTCTTTCACCTTAGGTAATCCAGAAAATAGCTACTCTAAATGTCTTCTTCACTGTGTTATGACACTATAAATTAACAGTTGCTTTTATTAAACAGGAAATGAAAAGGGGCACCATGAATATTGGAATATGAATGGCTCTAAGAATACCAATTAAGAGCCGGTGGCATTGTGGTCACGTTGGCTTGTCATGTGCAGAAGAGTGGGCCTTGCAATTAACCGTGTGATGAATATGCGTTAATGCAGTATCCTCTTGAACTACAAAGCATGCAGGGGTCATCAGGAGTTCACAGAGCCCTCTACATTATGTTAGATGCCCTGGATTGCACTGCCATCACACAATGGAATGAAAAAGGATTTTGATTGTGGGTTCAGTTGGGGTGATTCCACCGCTGTCCCCCTTTAATGTTTTCTGTTCATGTAGAAATATCAATATTAAACCTGAGAGGATAATGGCTTGTGGTTGGTGGGTGATACATACATATTGAGTATTTAAGTGACATCAATATGAAAAGCCAGGCAATCAGCACCTAAGGACTATGGCCTTTTTATTCTTCAGTGCCAGCTCTGTGATGCCGAATATCTGTCATTTATTAACCTCAGCTTATAAAACTCAGCTGCAGGGTTGCAGAAACCATGTCATTAGACTGTCTGTAAATACAGCAGATGGAAATGTTAAAATGGAAATTGTTTCTAAGAGGCACCCACATATTCATGCTGTTGGTATGATGCTCTGTAACAAACAGGAACACTAGAAATAAAGGAATGTTTCATCAGTGGAAAATGTGAACACCATTTATTTATACAGTCAGTTAGTTATGAAATGTAACATGTCATTATCTCCTGATTAGACAATTAGAAAAATATATACCATATATATATATATATATATATATATATATATATATATATATATATATATATATATATACAATAAGTAATCCACATTCAGATGTACAGATACGTGGACCAGTTGTGGTGGATGCGGTATGAAGCAACTTGCACCTGCATCACCTGTCCCTGACCATGCTGGGGTGCTGATGCCGTCCCTTTGTGCTTTTATATAGGCGTCTATGAGTGGGCTTAATGTGAGAGCAGGTGGCAGCACCCTTGGTGTCTGTGGTTAGGGCATGGGGACTAGGATTTGAGGCTATCCATACTGCACTCAGCAATGTTGAGATTGCAGTTTATTTATATTTTGTATAAGCTTTAAAAGTCAGACCATGTCTGATATATGAACCAACAAACAGAGATTCAGCAATAACCGCGAAAAGAATGTTCACCAATATGTCGCATTCGCTGAACATACTGAACCAACCACCCACTGTGTGTGCTTTCACATAGCGATCCGGTCTTCACTGCTTAGACCGTGAAAAAAAACTTGTCACTTGTTACAAAACCGCATTAAACGGCACACCTGTTCCGGCATGTCTGCTTTTCAAACAGACATTGTTTCCGGCTCTGTTTCTACCAACATTCCTGGCTCAGAGGCGGATCAAAACCCCCGTGTCCGACTCGGTACTTGTCATACAGCGCAGCGAGCCGGCATATTGGCGTAATAATCTCGGAAAATAAGGCAGCATGAAAGTGCCTAAAGACTAGGTCCTCCCCCTGTTTCTAGTCTTTGTGCTATACTAAGCTAACAAGTCACCGACAGTAGCTTCATATTTACTGTATCGAAATGAGGGAGGTATCAGTCTTTTAATCCAACTCTCAGCAAGAAAGCGAATTCCCCATAATCTTGATATGGAAAACTTTTGAGCAAACATTTGTTTATCTACACATTTAGTGGATGTTTTGGGCTACCTCACAACGTAAGTCCAATATTATCCCTCTGAGCTCTGAATATTGGACTTCAGAGCTAAAAGGAAGCTCACTTTCATCATTCCTGGGAAAAAAACGTGTTGCTAAAAAATGCTCCACAAGTTGCTAACTTTGTCTGCTGTTTTGTGTTGCGCAGGTAGTGTTCAGTGAATGAAAGCTGTAAGAGTGACCCAAAACAGTACATGTGCAGGCCATAAAATCAAAACAAAAAATGTTTCTGAAAGATGCTGAAACACCGAAGGGAGCTAGAGAGTCGGGTAATAATTCTCTCTGGTTTTGTCACTACGAATGACACCTTTCACATACACGCAGTCTTGATTGTTAATCTAAAAATATTGATTAGAGCTACTTTAAAGTTTTCATCAGATTGTGACCTCTTGTGACCTCATCATTGTAAGTAAATGAAAGCAGTTTGATACAGATCACATAAATAGATCCACATTTGTTACTGAGTAGTGGATTGACATATGCTCACACACACACACACACACACACACACACACAGAGCAGAATTCATGAAGACAGAACGTCTTGCTAATTGGCTCCAGTAGAGACTGTGCTGGTCCAGCTTTGGTGGCACACAAACCTCCACTTAACAGTGAATTCTCCCGAATATCCATTTCACTGTCTGCAAGTGTTCTACACAAAAGAGGTGAAACCAGTTTTATCTTAATCAGAGTTCCAGCTATACTTGTTTCAAAGAACCTATAAAATAACTCAAGGTCCAAGAAACAATTATTTTAATTCACCATGAGAAACAAACATAGCTACATCCCGTGTGTGATTATAGTCCCTGAAGAATATTTCCAGAGAAAACTTGCTCATTACCGAGTTTATTGCATTTGTGTCTTTGAATTTTGGAGGACGAGCGCATTCAAAACAACTGTGCAGTGGTGTTTTTTGGCCAAATTGGTTATTTTTATACATATAGATATTTTCTTGTTTAGTTTGAGTTTTTGTGTAACCTTGACATACTTAAAACTGATAATAAGTATGTATTAAAATGACTTGAGGACAAGTGTCACATGGCTCAGGGTAGACCTCTGACTCCAAATAAAGTACAATTAAATACAGTACAAAAGGAGGAGAATAGGGCAATTCATTCCCAAATATGTTACTCTGATGTCTTAGGAAAGTTCAATTTGTTTTCATGAACATTCTGCATTATCTCTTATAGACAGTACTGAATAGAAATAACAGTAACTGAAAATGATCAGGATGATTTTCTGTTCTACTTTTTAAGGATCAATCTGGCATTATTCTGTTTCTTTTTCTTATTGCCAACAAATTCCAAAAACCAATACATTACTTTGTCTCTTAGTACTTTCCCACATGCCTACCCTGCCTGCAGCACACAGCCCCAAGCCCACTGGTTTCTAGTAAAGATGTAAATGATCAAATAAAAGGGAGTCACAAATATATAGGTTTACTGTTAAAAATGCCCTTAATAATTTCCTGAGCACAGCTGGGCACTGTAGTTTTTAGCAAATGTAACTCAAAAGGAGTAAATAGTGCAATTGTTGGGGAGATATTTTAAGCGATGGATCCACATTTGGTGCTGTAGTGAGTATTTACAGCAGCAGGATGGTGTATAGCGGATTGACTCTAAATAAACTACACTGCATGTCTTCATGGTAATCAAGGAATATGTCACCCAATGCAACCTTATGGCTCATATGTTTGTACATTAAAACAATAGAGGGCTGTGGCACAGAGGAATAAGCTATTTATTTGGAAACACAAGCAATACTTAGAAGGACCGGTTTGATTTTAGTCATGAGATCTGTTGACAATGAGAAACATATAGAATAATCACCAGCAGGTGGGAGCGCTGCATCTTGACAGTGTCACAGGTTGTTGTTCTGGCAACCAGCTTCATGAGATTTGACTGAATAAGGCCTCTAGAATAGCACATCTGAGGGTTTCTTTGAACCTAAGTTGTGAATGGGAGATGTATACTGTAGACGGTTTTGAATTTTATGTAACACTGTATTAGTGATAACAAGCCTGAGTTTGTCTCAACATTAATTAGTAGAAAATAAGTAATTCGTTTGTGACCTTGGTATAATCCAAATTATCACCTTTTAATTATTACACAAAGACTGTACAATGGTAATTATATGTAATCAGTAGATATACTGAACAGCTTTCCTCAGAAATAAAAAAAAAAGTTTTCTTGCAATTTAAGGCCAAATTAGACATACGGTACAAAAAATTATTATTCTGTGATCATAAGAAAACAAAACATAAAAGTAACCCAGACACAACCTTCTGTGGTGGTTTGTGCCAAAGATTGGAGGAAATTCAGTAATGTGGTGTGTGTGTGTGTGTGTGTGTGTGTGTGTGCACGCAACCAGGCGCACGTTCTTGAAGCCATCATCTGCAGGTGGCTTTTGTGAAAATATTATGATTTTCAGTTAAAGGAATCTGTTGCGTGAGGTGTCTCCACAGCATTCTTGACAAAAACACCATGTTATTTTATTCATTATTATATTCATTCAACACAAGCCAGTCTTCACTTAATGCTGTGCATTCTTTCAGTTTCTTTTTTGTCTCTTGCCCCTTTGTCATGTCAGTGATAGTTGAAGCAGTTTCTGTCTCCTTCCTCCTTAAACACTCTTCCAGTCAAACATGTTGCTGTATTTCTTTGCAAGTGCTATGTCTGTTTCGTAGAAGAAGGTGGAATGATTTGACTCGATGACAGCTTGCTATTGCTGCCTGTGTTAGGGAGAGACAAGGCCAGATGATAGTGCTACATCACAGCATGCAGTCTAAGTAGTGGATACTTGACCCATCAAAGAGGCTGGTTGAATTGACCATTCATTCTTACTGAAATCTGAAGCAAATGCATTTTATCATCTCATATGTCTTAAGGGAAGAAATGTGAAATCATTGTAACACAACTTTATTTCTGAGACATAGAACCAATGCATTCGGTGTGCTAAGCTTTTTTTCAGGAGTTAAGAAATGTAAAAAAATAAAAAAATATAAACCCCAATAAAATCACTAGCACATTTGAAAAGTGTAGAGTTTAAACATGTGAATATACTTTAAAAGTGTTACAGAAAAGCACAGCTCTCTGCAGAGTGCTGTGTGTTCTAGGTTGCACCGTAAAAATATTGTCTGATCCCTTGAGAAAAGTTCCCCCACGCTTTATGCCTCCTTTCTATAAGGATTTTATTTCAAGTATCATCTAAAGTATGCTTTTCTATGGCAATATGTTTCAAAAGACTCTGTGATGGAGACTTAACAGACATCACCCTTCTTCACCACCAAAGAAATGTTTGCAAGGGTGCCTCGAAGAGGTCAGGGAAATATCGAACAGCCGTCTGCTAAAACAGGAGCCTGAGCCCGTCAGGTGGATGCCATGTGTAAATTCCATTTCATCCCTTTGCTCATATTGAAATTCAGATGACAAATAATTGAGTGATGAGCTAGTCCTTTCAAATGATTTATTTCCATTTCACCCACCAAGAATCATAGTGTCTGTAGTATAATGGTGTCCAATTGGCCGTTTACAATACTGGAAAGCAAATGGCGTTTCAGTACCAAAGCAGTACTTCTCTATAAATAATATCTGCTAAACCCAGTGGTCTTTTTTATTTTAACAAAGGATGAAGTGGGCTAAATGCTTTCATCCCGAGAACTGAAGACTGCCATGGCAGCAGAGCCTCATCAGTGCCTTTCTGTAGAAGTGTATTTGCATACCAACAAGCACTTGAAAAGTCGTTTCTGTAAATAACTTACAAGGGATGAAATTTGAGAAAAGCATGTGGCCGCACCGCTTATTGTTTTAGTTGACAGGGATATCATAAGCCAACCAGTCAATTATTCATCATTTTATCTGGTACTCATTAGATTAAAAATGTAGGCTTCCTTAATAATGTATCCAGACTGTGTGGTGCAGCAGTGCAGTCTTTGAATGGTGCGAGATATGGCGAGTACCATCTTAATGCATTTGTGATTAACATATTCAAATGAGTCAGCAAACATTACTACAATTTTGTAATCAAAGTAATTAACTCAGCCAAATTAAAATCACCTTTTGTCACCCCACACATCCAAGTTTTTGATTAGGCCAATTAAAACTCAAGTGTTTTCAACTGTGCTCCTTCCCCTCCTCTATCTACATTTTACCTTTTTGGAGCCAGCAGTATCTAGTGCTTATATGAAAGTCATTTGACAATTCATTTTTATAGTTGATCTTCCCTTAAATTACAGTTGGTATGTTAACTTTTTTGTGTTTTGTAATGCCTTTGATGATCGAGATGGTAAACGTAAATTCACACACCGATGCAAGCGGCTGGCCCATTAGGAGCACCTTCAGCTTAAAGACACGTTGACAGGTGGAGCCGGGGAATGGAACTGCCAAACCCTGGAGTAAGGAACACGTTACCTTCTGAGCCTTAGCCACTTGGTCTATCAGAACACAAAAATATTTGCATCACTTGCAAAGACAAACATGTTATTTTCTGCACTGTTAATTGTAGGCTGCTTTCAACACATCTGAAGACAGTTGTTGTTTACCGAATGAAGGTAGTGAATTGTTTAAAGAGGTGGTATTATGCTTTTTGGCTTTTCCCCTCTACTTTATTGAGTTATATATCTTTTTTGTGCGTGTAACAGGTTTGCAAAGTGAAAAAGCCCAAAGTCCAGCCCAAAGGGAGTTCCCATCTCCCACAGAAAGCACTGCTCTGAACCGCTTGAAAACAGCTCGTTTGTAGTCCAGCCCTTCACTTCCTTTCATTGTGACGTCACAAAAACACGTCATAAAGCTTGCCAAGTGGGTAGCGGGGTCAAGCACGCCCTCAAACCAAGCTAGTCTGAGCCACTCGCCTTTGTTTGGTTTTCCATTGTAGAAATGTTGTACCTGTACCTGCTTCCAGGTACTTTTTTTCGTATCACCTCACCTCCGTCGAGGTTCCAAGTGAGCTGAGAGATACTAAAATGTGACGTGAAAACACGACAGACTGCTGATTGGTCAGTGAGAATATTCACTATTCACTGCATCATCATTGTGTGCACCAGACAGAGGCCAGCAACAGAAAGTTTTATATTTTACAGTTTTTGTATGGAATTTCATCACAAAATCCACTTCTGATAAGTTTTGAGGTGAGAAATCAGCTGTGTAGATTTCGAATATTTACAGTTTTACCAGAAGTGATGGCGGAACAAAAATGTGCTTGAATATTGTCGGAGTTGAGGAGCTCCGCAAGTGGTTGCGGGGGGGAAGCCTGTGCCAACCCGTGGGAGGAGCATGTGAAGCCGGCCAGCCGCCCGTTCACAGAGCCCTCTGCTCCCGCCGTCACACAGACCGCTGCAGCAACAACGGCAGAGGAAAACACAGCTGGAAGGTTTTCACACCGCTTATCTGTCTTTACATTCTGAGTAATATTGAAACGTTTTAACCGTATATATATTGTAAGAGCTGGTATGTGTGTCGCATTGAACATTACGTTGCGGCAGTTGTGTGTGGCGTCGCTATGACAAAAAGCTACGTACTATCTCTGGGTACTATCTGCAACGGAGCAGGGCCGAGTAGAGTCGAGTCTATTGATTTGCGCTATGGTAGCATTTTTCGGCAAGGCAGCATAGATCGTCAGAACACCGGCAACAGTTCAACATTTAGTCCTAATGGTAAGATGCGGAACAATGATGTTGTGTGGTTGTGGACTTGAGTAATGCAGTCTGAAGCGGCTGTGATTTGGATCACACTACCTTGTTTCTTACGACCCACCCTTCTCTGCTTCTGATTGGCTAGTAGTCCTTACCTGGGAACTCTGCATGTGCACCTCCCAACAAAGATTTTGTACAAGTAAGATGCGTCACTGTGTGGCTCAAGAGCGGAGTGTACAACACATAGGGTGAAAAGAGGAACTGCATCAATGTGCAGTATGAGAAAAATAGGGTGTTTTTTGAAAATTAAACCATGTAAACCTGTTCTGGTACAACCTCTAAATAAGATTTTGAACCTGAAAATTAGCATAATACCACCTCTTTAAAGGTGAGTATTGTTGCCTTGACTTGTGCGTGTCCTTTGTGTTATGAGTAGGTTTTTTGTATTTCTATTCAACAAAACTGCAAATCACATTAGCTTTGCTGTACTTAAGGAATATATCACACAAAACAATCTAATTTTATATAAAAAGATTCAAAATTAATAAATGCATCCTCAACTAAGCCAAAAAACCTTTTTGTAGAAACGTGTCCACATATGCAAGTTAAAAATGTCCGACTCAAAGTGTGAATATATCTTACCTTTGAAATATGGCAGCTAATTTAAAATTTGTGAACAGTATCTATAGTGTCTGATTTGTCTTGATTTGAACATTTATATTTACATTTTTGACATGTAAGAAATCATTTGTGAAAAATTTAGCTAGGATTAGAATAAGAAGAAAATATCTATTTTATATATCCATCCATCTATCTGTTTTTCTATACTCACTTATTTGGTGGAGTATTGGAGCCCTGCATTACCTACCAGCAAGCAAACAGTTCAACTAAACTGCGTGCTTTTTGTGGTAGGAAACTAAAGCATCTGGAGGATGTCACCAATATTTAAATATAAACACTAACTGACAATGCAGGGGACAAATTAGCAGCGCTCACACATTGCAACATGGTGACTGCACCAGGAGGTGCTCCATTAAATATTTAATTCTTCCTCTTGCAGGTTGTCAAAGACTATACAAATAATAATGCCTGTTCTGTTCAACGCATGACAATTTTCATCTGACTGTGTTATTTTGAAAATAATGGTCACAATTGGCAGCGACAGTGTGTAGCTGTGTATCATTGCACCATTTAATGTCTTGAAATTGACATTAGCAGCCTGTTAATAATCATATGCTAAACATTTTAGTGCATTATACAGCATAATTTTGCACTTCAATACAGTCATATCTAACAATGCTCAACTCCGGTGACACAATGTAAATATTTCATTTCAAGAAGCAGGTTTCCCAAGGAGCAAAATACATCCCGCAGTGCTGCTTCTCAAACACATTATTAATTTATAGATTTGAAACCCCACCAATGATTCCTCTATCTAGTATTATACCTTTCAAAGTGGTGCACATCTCAGAAGAGCAAGTCCCTGTCTGGGTATTACTTTGCATGCTAGCTCACACTCCTCTTCTTGCCAATAGAGGAAGCACACCCATATAAATCGAGGAAAGAAGACAGAGAAAATCTTGTGCAGTTTCTGGTTATAAGTTTTCTGACACGCTACTAATCATTTGCTTTCTGCTGCCTCTTCAGGCTGCGTGTGTCTACTTCTTGAAAAGACACATGAAGTAATTTCTGTCTCCGGGTGTTACTAAGATGAATACATTCATAAAAATATTCTTATTTTTCTCCTACGCTATCTACACATTCACTCAAATGTGTGTGTTTCAGCAGATCTCATATATCAAGTATTCCGTCAGGCTGGACGCATGACTTTTAACATCTTTTCAAATCTTTCATGCAGTATGGGATTGGCAGTTTTTCTCTCCCTAGACAACTGTGTGAGCTTGTAAAGCATCTGGACATGTTGCTGCACTGTCATGGTCCACTTTCACCTCTGGCCTAATGATGTCTCCCTCTATGTCTACATGTTTAGTGATACTGAGGACTGGTTCTGTGAGTGCCCCCCGCTCTACACAGGCCGGCTGTGCCAGTTCACTGCTTGTGAGCGCAACCCCTGCGGTCACGGAGCCACGTGCATCCCAAAGTCGTCGTTGGAGGCTGTATGTCTTTGCCCCTACGGAAGACAAGGTCTACTGTGTGATGAAAGTAAGTGTTACAAAGAACAGCTCCACACAGATCAATGCAGCGTAGATTTAGCAGTTTTATTAAGAAGCTGTTCTGCAAACAGTTGGTGAATGAGAGCCCTGAGCAGTTGGTAGAATGAGTGCCTGTTGTTAAGTAAAGGGATTAAGGAAACCAAATTATGCTGAAAAGGCAGAAATGTCTTCCTCCAGCAATAGAGTCAGATAATCAAGGCAAAAACTCATGGCTGCTCTGCTGAATATTCCAATTTAGTTAATTTCCCACTACTGTAATTTCAGCAGTATGACTTAAAACAACTTTTCTTAAGAACTTTTTTCTTAAAATGTCAGGCTTCTGCTGTACAGCATTGTGTTGATGTGTTCTCACTTAACCAGCAATATTAATAAGCTCGCTTGCTGTCACTTCTGCCTGTCTGTGGTCAATTATTTTCCATTTTATCATAGATAACCATATAACACAATACCCTGGCATACAACAACTCGCTATTTTTATCACACATTTCCACAGCTATGAGAAAGTGATTTTACAAAGGGTAATAAAATAATGACTGGCTAACCAAGACTAATGATCATGTCTGACCTGTTAGCATGTTGACCCTTATTCAGATCAGTTAATAATAGTCATGCTGTTATCTAACCTTTAAAAAAAAAAAAAAGACTGTTTCAGTGATGGGCTCTGTACTATGTTATATTTTGAAATACAATAGCAGGTGTTCTATATATAGTCTCCACCTAAGCCAAGAATACATTGAACATGCATAGGCCTAGCTACTTTCTGCAGATGTTAAAAGATCACTGGAAGAACTGATTAAGGGATAGTTCAGGATTTTTGAAATGGGGCTGTATGAGGCACTTTTCTACAAAATGTGTGTATTACCTGCAGTAGATGGTAGTCATGCATGTCCCGAGTTTGGAGAAACAGATTTGTACCAGCACGGAAGCTAAGCAATGTACTGCTGTGGACAGTGTCAGCAGCAAAATGTATTTTAGCCACCTAAAAGAAGGCCCACCGGAAAAAATCAATATCAGTTCAAGTGTACGCTATATTTACAACATTTAATCTCTTTACCTTGCCATGAAACAAATCTCTGCTTCTCCAAACTGGGGACGCACTGAATGCCATCTACTGCAGGTAATAAACTTACTCTGGATAAGCACCTCATACAGCCCCACTAAAATAATTCCAAACTAGGGTCCCTTTAACAGAATAAATACACCATATACTGGACAACTCTTGTTGTATTTCCAATACTTTGGTGAATATACTTTGGCAAAACTGACTGATTTGTGTTAAATACTAATATTGTAAACTTACACATTGAATGGTAAACATACCATAAAACATCAGCATGTTAGCATTTTCATTGTTACTTTGCTAACTTGCTTCCATTAGCATTTATGGTGTGTTCCATTTGACATGGGAAGAGGGAATTTCCAAGTTCAAAGGGAACGCACCCTTAAGTCGGATTTCCGACTTGGTAACTCGGGAGAACCGCACTACCCTGACTTCATTATCCAAAAGGGCACAACATACAAAAATGGCTGTAGGCCCTTTTTTAAAGGGGCATTATGTAGTTTCCAGCGGCCACTAGCAGTGCGGTTCTAAGAGTGCAACCAGGCGTGTGCTCGTACAGAAATCCTGCAATAAAGGCAGAAACACCAGCATGCAGGCTGTGGCTTTTCACTCAGACATGTTCAGGCTCTGTTACTTCAACGTTCCCGTCTCAGAGGCAGATCAACACCGGCTCTGTAACGTGACTTCATTCAGCGCAGCCAGCCGCATATCGGCACAATACTCCCGGAAAAAGGCGAAGTGACAGCGGCTATAGACAGACAGGGAGAACAGACAGAGCTGGAAACTAAGGTAAATTCCCACTGCAACGTTACATTAATAGATTTATCAACTGCAGGTTTAACTAATCCATGCTCGTTACATGATCACGGTACATTTACTGCATTTAGTCGACGTGCTACAGCTTTAGCTCGCCTGCTGCTTTCAGTAACTTTACGATCTGTGAATCTGTCTCCGGAGGCTCAGCAATATCAGCACAGCCACATGTACTGGATGACAATGAAACGGTTAGTGAGCTGGACTGAATATTATAACGAGACTGTGTCACACTTTATAACAGTTAGACCGCAGTCAGTAATTTTACTGTAACTAGTGTTAGTGGATGGCTCTTCCTTCCTCTAGGTTGTTGTGACCGTTTTGTTGCAGTGTTTTATGTTATGTGGGTCACATTAGTTACAGCGACTGCGAGGTGGAGAAGCTGTGAACCTGAGTATCGGTAAAACCACAATAAACATAAACTGAATGTTACGAAGAAAACAGAGGCAGGTCCGAGCTACTGTAGCGTTAGCTGGCTGCTCCTGGCTGCATCACTATAGGCTACGTTTAGTAAACAAATCGCTCCACATTTGCTTTTTATCGTTACATCCTCTCTGCAGGCTAAACCAACAGTGGTACACATGATAGTAACATGGGTCGCGTTAGTTGGTGAAGTAATGTGGAAAGCTAACGTTATATAACTTTGCACCGGATAACATTTCAATTTCTCGGCGTTAGCCGGCGAGCTAACGTGACTTTCTCTGTGTTTCTCCAGCTTTACTAATGCTCACTTTGTTCTGTGTTTGTTGTGTGGAGCCTGTGTTTTGCTGTGAGCCGGTTGTTTGATGGTGTTAGTGGACTGCATGTCGTTAGCTGCCGTGTTGTCGCTGTAGTCTGAGAGAGGCTCGGGAGCGCGCACAGGGCTGAATCCAACCCGGAGACCTCACATTAAAAGCAGAATAGTCGCTGATGCAAGCAACAGAGAAAACAGGCGTGTGTTTCTGAGTGAGTTTTGAGCCCACTGACAATAAGGCAATGACAATTTGATTTATTAGAATCAAAAACTTACATATAGTCCCTTTAATGTCGTGCTTTGTAATTGTACAATTACAATTTTAAATATTAAAATAAGGCAAAAGCAAATAGCTAATTCATTATCACCAAGATGTGTGTATGTTTTATAGTGGTTAAATAGCTGTTTGAAGTATCTATTCTATAATTACAAACAGTAATACCACAAGAAGGTTTCACAGATTGTGGTTCTCAGAAAAAAGGGTTTTAGCTTGACTAAACTGACTGCAGGAGCAGCAGGGTCACTCAGCCATGTCATACACCCTGACAGACTCTCAGTACCCACATGACAAACAGAGGGTACTTGTACCCCAATGGGTAATTTTGGGTAATGGGTAATTTTGCAGTTACCAGGGGGCATCTGGAAAAATTGTGAAGCTGAGCTGACTTGAAAAAATCGAAATTATGAATTGATAATATACATCCACATATTTGTATTTATATTGTGATCTGATAGAGTTGTGGGGATACGTCACACAAAAAAGGTTGGGAACCACTGATCTAACCTTCCAGTGTCACATTAAGGCTCTTACACCTTTCATTAACATTCGTCCTGGGTGATCCAATCACAAGTGGAAAGCTCTAAGTAGAGGTGTGAATGCGTCCAAGACGCTTGAGGATGCATTGAGATCCGGTCGCTCAGACCACATTCGGAGGTGGTCTGGACCGCATATTCTTTTAGCAGTGTGTATACACAAATGTGTCCTGGACTGCCTACTCAAATGACATTTTTTGCGTAAGTGGCAGTATATACTCATTTGTGCACCAACAGCATCATATTAAAGAGCAAAACAACAAGAAGAAACCACAACAGCAGAGAACAACAACAGAAAAGAGTGTATCTGCAGTCTGGCAGACTACTCGACACACCCACTTTACTACATAACACACCCCCTGAGATAACTTCTTGGATCAACTTACTTATATTGATGCAAATCAGGATCTTTTCCTAATCCTAACCAAGTATTGTTGGTGCCTACACCTAACCAAAATGTGATCATTTCAGAAGGGCGTATCATGTATTAGGCATTTCCACTAGTACTGTAGACTCGTAGATGACCAACAGGCAAAATGGATGTGCATACATATACAAAACACCCTGACTGATGTCATCCGGCTGCTCTGCCTCAACTCTTGGTGATTTATGGATTTTCCTGATTGAAAGATTGCTTTACTTGTTTCCAAAGTAACCTCATAATGCTGCTAATTGTAGCTGCCATTAGCTGCCATTTGAATTTTAATCCTGGTAACATCAGATAAGATCAGAGTCAAAACAGATCACTCCTAAGGTTCCCTGCCTCTCTGGGCTTTTTTGTTTTTGGTATTTGTAGTACTTTAGCAAAATACTGTCAGTAATAGCATGGTATTTGAATTTTTCTCTCTTTTTGTGAAAAAGCTTAAGTTGTTTATCCAGAAGGAAATACGAAAGAGCAAAATGTTTTTTCTAGATGTAGTATTTTCAGTTATTGGTTCCCACATGCGCTGGAATACATAAGATTGGTCTATAAACAAGCAGGAAATGGAGGAAAGGAAAGACTAGGAAGTGCTATTGATGCTGGAATGCCTCAAGAGTCAAGTTCATGAAAATTAATGAACATTTAAGATGACTTCACTCAGAATTATTAATGATCTGCCTTTGTTTGCCACAAGTTACTCATACATCCTGTTCAAGATTCATGTTTAGAATGAATAGAGAACAATGGACAATAAAATGCACGTGGAAAAATACAGTACTAGTACAGTACACTTCTTGTTTCTCAAATCAAATGTTTCTAGTCAACAAAGGATGCATTAAGTGATTTTTGTAAGGATAATGCCAACACTGATTTTAACAGTCTCACAATAAACATACAAGTGTAGACCATAGAGTGTATAAAAAAGGTGTAGACATACAGTTATGTAATGCAATATTTTTGTAGATTGTATTTTCATAGATACATTTTATACAGTACATTTTCAGTGGTTTTGATGTTCATGCTCAAACACTGTGCAACAATCTAATGCATCAGCACTCCAGTTTAGTATTGATTTATTATAGTTTCTGTTAACCTTGCATTGTTCTGAGACATTACAGTGTGTATGTATGTATGTGTGTATATATATATATATATATATTAGTATATTGTATATGTATTTCTTACTCAGAAGAAGTGTTGTTTTCCTAGCTGCTCTGTGGCAGCTAAGATGCAGTTTTTGTCAGAATGCCTGTCACAGTCTGGTGCCGTATGTCATTCAGTTTTTTTCTTCTGCCGCTCCCATTGGTTTGCACCATATTACACAAATACCTAGCAAAGTGGAAATGCTGTGTAACATTATTTGACAGAATGTGGTGTTGTAATCCATAGATGGATGACTTTCACTGAAGCAGTCCATAAGCTTCTTTGTAAATAATATGTTCTGTAATCAGTACTAGTTACCTTCACTGAACAGTATTTCAAAGTGTTGTACAATGATGATTTAGCTAACAGAAACTATGAGTAGGAACACGTAACTCTGTACAAATAAACCTCAATTATTTCTGTTGGTTTTGTATTTACACATCAAATACAATGTTTATGCCACATGCCGGAGAATAAGTAGCTGTCTGCGTAATGGTTGAATGACTAGAATGAGTAACAGCAGCCTAAATATGTACTTAGTAATTCACTGCAACAGTCCCATCCCCTCTTGCATCACACAAGTTACTATGGACTTTTGTGATTTTGAATGAATGCTGTTCAGCACACCCACAGGAACTCATAGTAAAGTCAACCTTTTCATAGACTTAGAGTTACAGCATGAGATTAAACCTGCCTGCAGGATAGTTCTAAAATATGAGTATTTTAGTGTCTACTGAAAAAGATGTAGATGGGGTTTGTTTTAGAAATTACAGAGAATTAACTCAAAATCAAGACCACATACAAAATCGAATGAAAAGCAAATACAAAGTTGGCTTTGTGAAACCCATAATGTTCAGTTTTAGTGGCGACTATATCATGAGAGGTGTTGATTTAACACCCTGTTCCTCCCCTGTATACTTGTCTCATGTACAAACACAGTGTAACAAACACTTACAATATAATGAAAATGAATTTAGCAAGATTACAAACTGCGGTCTCAAAATTTAGGTCTTTAATGACAAAAGTTAAGGAAAAGTTTGGAAAAGTTAAGTCTTGGACATCTCTGTGACAGTCATTATTTAACCTTCACAAAGTTAGTAATTAAAGTAGTAAGTAAAGGAGCTGTTTTCTTGGATTTAATTAGATAATATAGTTCATGGTGTCCACTGCTTGTACATACAAAATAATTAGTTTCAAAAGTAAAATGGCACAGATGTTAATAGGCACTAAAAATAAGTTTATACATACATCATTCATTATCTGTCATTTTGATAAGGATTCTGATAAAATTATACAATAAAAAAATAAAATGGTATTCAATGTAAAACAATAACTGACTAACAGAATATCACATTTGTAATCTTTTTTTTTTTTCATAATTCCTGGCCATCTAATATTTGCTAATATCAATTCTAATAATTACTTTATTTCATACAGAAGGCTCAAGGGTGATTCATTCATGAACAGAATAAATAGCTCACCATAAACACACTCAAGGTCATTTAATTTTGTAATAATGGCTGACGTTTTTGTATCTTGTATGAACAGGCAGGAGGGAAGAACACACACAGAGCTCGGTTGTTATTACAGGGCAACAAAAGTATCATGAATATGATCAATTCAAACACACAGCGCAGCTTATAAATAAACTGTAACACTCAAGCCTTTCAATGAAACAATAGGCAAATAAAGCTCTGCCAGACTAGAGATGATAACAGAAGTATCTCCGGCTTTATTAATAATTTAGCAGCCAAACAGAGCTGTGGGCAGTCGTGGAGAGGAGCTCAGAACGCCTCTTAGCCATCGCCTGGGGCTGCCAAAGAATATGCAAGGTGTTTCCAGTGAAGAAGAGCAGTTTTACGTTTGAATCCTCACCGCTGCATAAAACATAAACATAAAAAAAACACAGCAGCTTGTCATTTTTAAATAAGCGTGGCAGAAATTTACATTGAGTCCCGAGTGTGAAATCAAGTAGAGGGGTATTGCTGAGATGCAATACAAGAGAGCACATTATTGAATCAGCCATGCGTTCTGAATAAGTAAACTTGAGATTGTAATTGAATATCACTGGGATTATTGTGCCACCCTTGTGAACACTGAGTATGAAGCGATGCTTGCTTGCCAGGATGCTTCCTAAACAGCTACTAATGAAAATAGAATAGGACTGAAGGGGTGATAGTATTTGAAAACAGGTCATCATGTAAAAGCATTCAGAAAAGAAAACATTTCACTAACCTTGGTATGTAATGTGTAGCAATAGTGCCATCTTTTGGTAACCTGTGAGGGAAATGATGAATCAGACCTGTTTTCTCCTGATTCAAACAAGATCACCACTCAGACACACAATGATCTGTGAACATTAGTCACATTTGAACGCAAATGTGACAAAAATGTGTTTATGAATGTGTTTGTCTTGCAGCCATCAATATAACCCGCGCCAGATTCAGTGGGAGCGATGAGTTTGGTTACACTTCCTTTGTGGGTTACTCTTCCATCCCGAGCCTCAGTTTCTTCTACGAGTTCAGGCTGAAGTTCACGCTCGCCAATAATTCATCTGCTGTGAAAGACAACCTGATGCTGTTCGCTGGGCATAAAGGACAAGGTGAGCTCAATCCAGACACCAGCATGCCAATTTAAAGTCATTCGTACTGTCAAATGGAAAGAGGAAAACAACTTTGAGATGTCTCCTTAGTTGGATTTTAGTTGTCAAACTCCATTAAGGCTTTTAAAAGAAATGCTATTGCCAATGTGAGAGGTTTCACCCGCTGTGTATGGTAATGTGCTATCTAATAGATTTCCACTCTCCTCTGAGATCCTCTAATCAAGAGGATTCCCTAAGGATTTTCTTTCTTGGCAGATTTTGAGACATTATTAATGAGTCTTCCTGCAGTCCAGAAATTAGTTGATTTCCAGCTTAACTGTTATTGTTCTTGACTTTCAAAGGGAGCATCTGGGCATCGCTTGCATAAAATGAACATGTGAACCAAGCATCTCAAAAGTATCAATGCTAAGTACGTTAAACAGACTTTGAGGTGTTGGTGCAGCGTGATGCTGTCAGCAGCCATCACTTTAAATTAGGATCTCCTTTCTGTGGGGTCAGATTTGGTAGCAAGTAACCGGCGTGTCATTGTCAGCAGCGTATTTCATCAAAAGAAGAAGAATATAAGAAAACACAAGATCCTGTGGATCTTCTGCACTTGTTTTCTCTTGAGAGTACAATTCATCAAGGTGGAGGCAAAAACAAAACAAGAGCAATATGAATAATGAAACGCTTGTCAGGAGAGTTAGCAGCACAGTTGGAAATGGTACAAATTCAAAGGCACAATATAAGAATAGATGAAAGATGGACAATTCACATGATAATTGGTTTAATGAAGTGGCATCTGTGATTGCCGCCATCAAGGGATGAAGCAGAATCAGTTATTTTATGGCAGCGATCAACTTAACACATATTTTAACAAGCACAGAGGCAAAATATCTAACAATACATGAAACACATGGTGATTTAAAATTCATCTAGGGGCACATAAATGTAACATTTATTCTAAATGTTTGTTATAGATGTAGTGTTTATAATAAGTGTTTTTACTGAAAGCAGAACAATTTTCTGTTTGGTAATTTTTGTTCAGCAGGAAATGTTATTTATCACATACATTTATCTGCTGTGCTCATGGCAAACTTTTTATGCGTTTTCCAGGCAATGATGGGGATGACTTCCTCGTTTTGGGACTGCGAAATGGCAGAGTTGTGCATAAATTCAACCTTGGATCAGGTGTAGCAGCCATAGTCAGTGATCAACTGAATCCACAGATCAACATTCACACTGTTACATTTGGAAGGTCGAAGAAAACAGGATGGCTGAAGGTGATTTTATTAATATAGATAAGTGTCATTTTTGGATAAAAGGTTACTGTACATGCCTGCATACTGTGTACATATACAGATGGGTGAAACCAACTAGTAAGGTGTTGGGTCACCACAAGTCACCAGAACAGCTTCAAAGTTTCAAACACAATTCTTCCAAAATAGTGTTTCCCAACCTGTGGGTCGATTCAAGAGAATCCCAAGGAAAATCTTTAAATACATATAATTTTGTATTGCATTTCTGTTCCACAAAATTATTATTTATTCTGACTTTTCTCGTGAAATACTGAATGATTTTAGGTCTTCAGTATATTTCTTGTGAAATTCTGAATAATTTTAGGTCTTCATGCTAAAATCCTTCATATTAAACAATCAGAGAAGGAAAATTTACTTTAGCTGAACTGCTCAAGCTAATGTCTGCATTAAGGCCTGTGATAAGGTGTCACAACTGTATTGTCATTGCACACAGTCAGTACCGGTACAAAGAACTACAATTCAGCATCTAGGCAAAAAGCTGCTAAAGTGCATATAGTATAATTGAGCAATAGCTCACGACAGGCCGTGGTGTAGGCTACGCTTATTGTATCACAGTTAAGGGGTGTTGGGCCGACGCAAAGCGGTTACCAAGTATGGCAAAAAGAAATAGGCTAACAGACACACTACAATTTGACTGTTTTATTTATGAATACAAAAAGTAGCTCCACCAGGCTGCCGGTAGGCTACATAGTACATGACAGTTGCTAAGCAACATACATAAAATTCTAGAATTATTAGAAATATTTAGGCTATTTATATTTATTTGCACGTTGCAGTTTATTGTGCAGCCACCAAAAAACTGTCAGCGTCAGCAGATTGACTTTGGTAACTTGAACTTGGCTTGCATTTTTTGTGAGGTGGAGATGTGTGTGTTGCAACAAGGACAGCTTATTGCTCCACTTTCTCCGGTCCCCAAAATGTTCCTTTCTAACGTTTCTTTGTCGCCAGGGTTCGAGTGGGAGCCAGTTGGAGCTCAGCTCCCATAAGGAGGGTCTGCGCTCCCATGGAAGCAGTAACATTAGCTAAAATTATGCATCTGTGGGGGTCACTAATGCCACACCATTATTTGTTGTCATTGTAATTAGTGTTATTTGAATTATAAAGATAAACAGACTTAAATGAACACACTTTCCTAATGAACTACGCTGTGCACCGCATGACTGACAGGATGGCTGCACTTCTCCACCATCAGCCACTATCGTGCACACAGTTTTGACAGAACAGGTTGAGGCTGCGACCCACCATCATGTTCAACTCAGTGGTATTGTACTGTATTAGACTCTGACCAATGGGGATGTATAGAAACTAACTGTCATATATACAAAAGGGATTACTTAGTGACCCCTCTTTACACTCATTTACTCACCCTTTTTATATAATTTTTCAGCTACAAATTTTACATATTCCACTGTGTACATGCACACACAAACACCATAGACTTATATAACAAACACTTAGGTAGGCTGGCAAATACTGTTATAGTGAGGTGAATGTTTTATTGTAACACATCAGGTTTCTTTGTAGCAACAAATCATTTTGGTCCAATGACCAGGTAGAACAGGATGTTCCTATCATCTAAATGTGCCTGAAAAATCCGCAGGAACAGTGAGAGAGTAAGCAAGGGCCGACGTCCCTGGGGAATCGATGCCTCGAAGAATTTAGTCTGTTCATGGGAGTGTAGTAGATCCTGTGGCTAATAAGTGGATGCTGCCTGAATAACTCTGTGATCAATCCAAGGGCATACATTTTATCAACTTTGGCAGATTTTTAAAGAAACTGTGCTCCCACACAGACGCCCACAGATGTAAGACTCTAGCTTGAGTATTGACATTTTACTATGTCTTTCTCAGGTTGATGGACAACGTAACAGAACAGGATCCTCTCCAGGACCCCTGGTGGGCCTCAATGTTTTTAACCAGCTCTTTTTGGGTGGATATAATGAGTACACCCCTGAACTGCTGCCACTTGGCTCAAGGTTCCGCCATGGCTTTCAGGGTAAGACTGCTACGGCTTTATTACAACCCTGCTGTCTGGAGAGAAGAGGCTTGGAGTTTCTCCCAGGATCTCCGTCTCTTTGTAAGCAGGGGGGGAGGTGTGTAATGGAAAGGGAGTTACAGGCCGTGTATGAGGCCAGAACAGAGCTTTGAGGTTGATTGTATCTGCACCCTTTAATCACTTCACACCCCATACGGTTTTGCGTTGTGTACAAATCCATTCCACTGCTGATAGTCACTACAACAAGGGTGCCATACAAATAATCTTTGTCATCATCAACATCATTTATGCTTTCTCTCATGTGACCCCGTGTAGGAATGTATTTGGGAGAGCATTCATTGTGCCTGCTAATGTTCAGAGCTGTGGAGCAAAATTGCCATAACCGTAATGATGACAACAGCTATGAATATCATCATAACCATATTCAGCAGTCTCTGCACTACAGCACTGAAGCTTGTTATTATAAAATGTCATGGCAGATCCATTTGAGGTGAACAAGAGCTTTTTTTATGTTTAAGGACTGAGCAATTTTGCGTGTTTGCTTACTTATCATCACATAATTCATTTTTCTGCTTACCAAATAAACCTTCAAGAAATCAAATCAGCTATAGGAGAGCATCAGTTTGCCCCGTGCTGCAACAGGCTGTCACAGTCCCCCATACTGGTGAGCACTACCTGAGCCAGGCGACACTGGTGGAACCGTGACCTCTCTGCTCGGGATGTAATGAGAACTCATGAGCGTCTAATCAGATCTGTGTGACCTTCCTTGAGCCCTAATCATGATGGCTGGCAGTGAACACACTGATAATGCACTTCACTCCCAGTTATCAACACATCCACACTCCCCTGTGGAAAGGTGGCAGAGGAGGTGCTGTGGCTGCTTCGGGGGGGGGGGGGGGCGTTCGTGTTTGTCAAGCTGGTCTATTAAAAAACTCTACGAAACGAAAAGATCTTGAGGGTCATTTTCTTTTAAACCCCAGTCACTTTTTTAAGATTGCCACTGGAACTAATTTGACTTTTTTTTAATAAAATATTTTCCTGCTAAAGAAAATGAATTTCACATTTTACTTTTGGCTTTTTCTCAGGTAGCAGGTATAATTGCTAAACTTGGCTCCTCAGGTTTCTTGGTTCTGTTACAAGAGGCAGTGTATGCAGCTAAAACAAAAATAACCAGCTTTTATAATCTTCCTCATGAATCTGCTTCCGCCTTTTGGCTGTCCATGTTTGCAGCGCCGCAACCATCACTTGAGTCTGCCAAGTAGACAGCATCATGCCATGAATATTCATGAATGAGCATGACATTTCCCCTGCATCCTGTTTATGCCAGTGACTAATGCAGTCTGCATGTGCAGATGACTGCAGGGCTTGTGCTCAGGCCTTATATTTATAGAAGGTCCTGTGCTCTACAGGTACGGGCCAAAGCAAATATTGTCTTGATAAAATTGAATTATGAAAGCACAAAGCAAATATGATGGAGATGCATGATGACAGGGGGGGAAAAAACTTGAAAAACTTGGACATCTTGGATGGGAACTGTAGAGACTGCAGAGATTTTATGCCAATATATTCAAGAGTTAACATCTAATAAAGACGTGAGATTTAAGTATGTTTACTTGATACAAACTCTTGGTGTCACACGATAAAATAAACAGCCATCAAAGAAATTCATTTCAAACACTGCACACATTTTGAGAGGTTTCCTTCTTATTGGCCTTATTTGAGTGTGAAACACAATTCAGATTAATCACTTTTTAGTGTGCACACCTTTGATCTTCATACAAAGAAAATAAGGAATGTTGTGATAATCCTCTATCCGAGGAGCAAAAGACATCCCTCCGACCTTGGTGTGTTTGTTCTTTTCAAAGGGTGCATTTTTGATGTGCAGTTTTGCACAAGAAGAGACAGAAAGTTCCGAGCACTGGGGGAGCCTGCGGGACATCCAGCCTTCGGGCGCAATGTGGGTCAGTGTGGAGTCACCCCCTGTGTTCATGTTCAGTGCAAGAACGGAGGGACATGCGTGGACTCTGGCTCATCTGTGTAGTAAGTGAAAATAAACAATATAGATGAATTTTCTGATTATGTCTAATAATTCCACTTATGAGTAGTTGAATGCATGCAACAACTGGACGTTATGTATTATCCCCATACGTATTGTGACTAGACATCGGTAACCTATAGAAAATCAGTTGCACAGTGCAAGTATGGCAAAAGGGAACGACAGTGTTTACAAGCTTTTCACAGTGTCTGAATGTGTCCGTCTGCAGTTGCCAGTGCACATTAGGATGGAAGGGAGCACTCTGTTCTGAGACCGTGTCTGTGTGTGATGTCGAGCACAGTCCCCCTCCTCTTTGTGCCCCCGGCTCCACCTGCATCCCTCTTCCGAATGGATATACCTGCCAGTGCCCCCTGGGGACTGCGGGTCTCTACTGCGAGAAAGGTTGCATCACTGAACCCTAACTGTATCACTATGTGTGTTTATTTATTTATTTATTTAATGACAAGACCTTCTCCATTCAATTATTTAACTGCCAATGTGTCTTGCCTGTTCAGCTGTGACCATCAGCGATCCATTCTTCAGCGGTAACCAGTCCTCATGGATGTCTTTCCGACCTATGAGTATTAGACACAGGACTGTTTTGCAGCTGCAGTTCCAGCCTTTATCACCTGAGGGCATCCTTGTCTACACTGCACAACATCTCAGTGCCAGATCTGGTGAGGACATTCAATTTCCTATTTATGGGTCAGCTTTATTTTAACTATCCAAATAATATGTTTACTTTGCAGAATGTCAGTGTGTTGATGTGTAAGAACCAGGATCTTTCTTTCTATGTCCTGCCACCATGGTACACATTACACATACCATTCATTCTTTGTTTTAACAGTATAATGAAAGAATAATACGATGCACGTTGCAAAAAACGTTGCACTTCCATCTACAGATGAGCTCCGTGGAGTAGATATAATGCAATGTTAGATTTTGCATAACTCTATACAATGTGTGTTGTAAAACTGATTATAGTTAATGTCAGGCAGCTTAAGTAGTAGTATTCTACTGACAGACCTCTCCCTAAAACAGTCAAATTAAAGAGTCAGTCAACATATTTTCTTACTTAGCTCTAGTGCAGTTGTTGTCAGCCTGGATGTCACAAGATGAATCTGGAGGGTCTCAAGTGATATGGGATGGGGAAAAAAGAAAAATATTGCTCTGCTACCCAAATTTATATTATTTTATCCTTGCTTTCTTGTAAAATAAGCAAGGTTTTACCTCCTCAGGCCTCTAACAGTTCAAATGATAGTTTGATTTGTGATACACAACACACTCCACCAAATTCACAAAACAAAAAAAAACAAACAGAAAACCAAAATAACGCAGATTTTCACAGCACCAGACCTGGACATGCTAAGACATAAAATGTGACATTAAATAAAATTAAACAAACTTTAAATAGCATGCAACACAAAACAAACAAGGTATAAGACTTGTCCTGAGGGGAAAAAGTACAAAAGAGTGCAAATATAAAATGTGAATTAACAGATATCCACAATCTCTGTGAGTTGTATGTAGATATGAATAAGAAATGGAAAGTTGCTATGTATGTACAAAATTAAAGTACAGGTAAGTGTATATGGTACATTCATAATGTTGAACGATTTTGTCCTACTATGTCCCGTAAAGCAGAAAGTTGTAAGGATTGTAATCCAGAGAGAGACGAAAAACAGATGGCTAAAATTAACAGCATTACAGAGGATAAAAACACAAAAAAGTATTTATAAAAAAGTTTTTTACATATATCGATAGTGCTACTTACTGCCAAAATCACAAATACCACTGATAACAAATATTAATGTAGAATTGCTTTAGGGTAATAAAATAACAACCCACAATGCCCTGAAAGGCTGTGAGGAGGGGTCACATTTGAAGGGCCAAAAGGGTTCTGAACCACTGCTCATGTAGGATCCAGACATGAAGAAAGAATTTTTCAGTTTTGAGATATCAGTCTAAGAGGTTTCAGTTGCAACCTCAATGCAATGAAGATTAATATAATTTTGAATTGCTCACAGCTTTTAAGAAATTCCACAGTATTTTTGTCGTTCCATAAACAATGTCCTTGTAACTCTACACTGCTGTGGGCAGGTTATTCTGGTACTATTTTCTACTTTTTCTAGAAACCGTAGGTGAATTGACCCTTTTACCCAGTTTTATCTTCTCCCGACAGGAGACTTCTTCTGCCTCTCCCTGACTTCCGGGTTTGTCCAGCTGCGATTCAACCTTGGGGATGGCATCCACATCCTGCAGTCTGTTGAGCGAGTGGACTCGCGCGGCAGGACCTGGCACACTGTGGAAGCCGGCCGAATTGGTCACCAAGGCTTCCTCAGTCTGGATAATAAGGTGGTCAGAGAGAACGGGACTGAAGGGATGACCACCCTCGATGTTGCTACAGACATCTTCGTGGGGGGCGTGCCCACTTTGAGCTTTGTCTCCACAGATGCAACAGCAGGGGAGCCGGTGGGCTTCACTGGTGGTTTAAGAGAACTCATCGTCAATGGTCAAGAGTTTGAGTTAACAGAGACTGGGGCAATAAATGGAGCTAACGTAGGGGACTGGGATGGGACTGCCTGCGGGTACAAGGTGTGCCAAAACGGAGGTCGCTGCTTGGCAACAGGAAGTGACTCATTCACATGTGTGTGTCTGCCATCATGGACCGGCTCTGTGTGTAACCGGTCTGTAAGCTGTGTAGACAACATCTGCAAACACGGCTCCTTATGTGCTCCATCTAGCGTCACCTCATACCGCTGCATATGCCCGTTAGGGTGGGGAGGGAGGTACTGCGACACAGAGATAGCCACCGACACGCTCAAGTTTGTGGGAAACACTTATGTCAAATACTGGGACCCAAGATACAACACAAGAAATTTCAAATACACACAGGTTTCTTTCAGCTTCCACACAAGCTCAAATGACAGTTTGATAATGTGGATGGGAAAGGCTGAACACGAGGATGACGACTACCTCGCAGTCGGACTTGAGGGCGGCCACCTGAAAGTTGCAGTCAATCTCGGGGAGAGACTTTCTCCCCCGATGACTTTCAGGAATTTTACACTCTGCTGCAACAGATGGCACAATGTCTCCGTATCTTTAAACAGCACAATTATTCAGGTTTTCCTAAACAATAAAAGGGTCCTTTTCAAAGACGTGGACCCATTTGAGCGTTACGTGGCCTTAAACTACGGCGGGCAGCTTTACTTTGGAGGATTTGAGTTGTACAGAAATTTGTCAATTGTCACATCTGGGTTGTTTTCAAAAGCCTTCAAAGGAAATCTCAGAGATGTTTATTTATTTAAAGACACCAAGCCGCTGCTGCTTCTCAAAAATAGTGAGGGTTTTAATGTTTATGAGGGCAATGAATAGTATAGACATCTTCAATAGCTGAAACTTCTTTGTGAGGGGATCTAAACTTATAGCTAGTATAGGTAGTTGTTTTATAACGTCCTACAACAAGGCAGTCCCTGAGGAGGTTTGTGTAACACTTAGTAGCAGTTTGTTAGGTTCCAACATTTTTAACGAAAGTTCATAAATTTACCCTTGTTTTTTGTTTGATTTTTTTTTATGGATTATAGTGATGAGAATATGGGTATCTTGTCAAATTCACAGCCACACTTAAACCGCAATTGGATAAAATAGCTCAAACAAATATGTTATAAGCCCTAAAAGTCAGTCACTATTCCAGTGTGAAAAGACAAATTTCTAAAACACGTCATCTGATGTAAACTCAAGTCCCTGTGTCTGATTCCTTGGTGGGGGGGGGGGAAAGAAATTTTGCTGTCTAAAATTATTAGAATAGTACATAGTAAATCAGTATTCCAGATGGTTTTACCTTTAATACAATTAGAAAGAAATATGAAGGTTTTGTTTTTTTTAAATCAATTATAAAAAAAAGGATTAGCTTTATTACGAACTGTACATAAACACACAAGGCAAAAGGCACACTTAATCTCTAGCGTATATTACAAGCTGAAATTTACATACTTTGTCAATAGAAAGTAAGCTTAGAAAATATTGAATCACTTGAAAAGAAAGCAAAGCTGCTGTTTAGATCAGTCCTCAGTTAAATGTTTTCTGTGTTACATTCATGCCAAATGTTTGCCAACTGGTTCACGCTTGTTTTGTATGTTACCACAAGACTGAAAACATTTACTGATCGTTTGATGGTACAGCAGTTCAATATGAACAAGATATATACAATAAAAGGTTAAAAACTTGAAAATGTTCCGATACTGAGTTCTCCTTGGTCTGAAGAGAACGTATCTATAAAGATCTTCAATCCCGATGAAATGATATCTCATTTTGGCCGTACTGTCAATAACATAACATGGAACTTCTATAAAGGAAATGGCATGTAAGCTGCAGACTGCTGTATAAAACAACAAACGATGCCACTGTCAGCCAATATAGCGGTTTGAACCAGCCAAGAGACCAACAAGCTACCAAGTCTTTCTTAGTGCCCCGAACACTCGCAAGCAGGGCTTTAAAAACAAACAAAAAATTACTAACTGTCTTTTGAACTTCTCCGTCCATTCTCATAATCAGAGTCCCGTCTGTGTCTGTGTCTGTCCTTATGACGGCTGCTGTAGTCATCGCTGTGCTGCCTCTCTTTCCTCCTTTCACCGTAGCGGTCGTCTGAGTGTCCATGGTGCCTACTCCTCTCTCTGTACTTGTCGTCGTGGCTGCGGTCGTACTTCTTCTCCCGCTCCCGGTCGTGGTGTCTGCTCTTTTTCCCGTGATGGGAGTCCCTGTGATGGCTGTGCCTCCCATGGTGGTCCCTGTCCTCTGTGTTCCGCGACCTCTCCCACGGGTCGCTGTATCTCTCCTCTTGACGCTTGCAGTCTTTCGCCAGGGACGGAGGTTCCCCAGAGGATTCAGAGTAGCTCTCGGCGAACTGTGACTCAAGTCCAGGAGGAGCGTGCAAAGTGCTACCCTGAGCCCACGGTGTGCTGTGGTTCTGATCCTGGGTGGAGAAAGTGTTGGGAGGAGGGCCAGTTGGGTAGTTGTAGCTGCCAGGTCCCTCAGGCGGAGGCTGTAGTGGGATGGGTGCAGCACTGTTGTATACTGGAAGAGCTGGTTCCATTACAGAGTCATGCTGCTGCTCAGAGGCTTCTATGTAGCACACTGCTTGTGATTCTTGGACTGCAGGAGGATACACTGTCTGAGTTACTGTAGCACCAGCCTGGGATGCAGCAGGATCACCCTCTTCACTAGGGAATGATCGGACAGTTTGGTTTTCTTCCTCAGCTTTTTTCTTGGCTTGAGAAACCTGTAAATATCCTTGGTGAAACAGTGTGACTGGATCACTTCTAGTGCTGCTCAACACAGGAACAGGTTTAGGACTCAAAGTAGCTGGGTGGCTGGCTTTATCCTTTTGTAGCACCACTGTTTTATCTTCATTCACACTGGAATATGCTGAAGATTTTTTCAATATTCCACTTAACGGAGGTTTTGTGTGTGCTGAAGCAGCCTGGGATTTTGACTGCGACAAAGAATTCCCTTCAGCTGCTCCTTCAGGCAGAGGGCCAGCGTCGCCTGTGTTTGTAGAGGCAGCGCTGCTGGTTTCACTCACACTTGGAGCTGTTGACAAGCTTGCCAGGAATGCTTCAGTTGATACATCTGGAGGCTTATCTTTCAGAGAGACTGGCGCTCCATGGGTCGCCGCTGCAGCATCCTTTCCTGATGAGTTGTTAGCGGCAGATGTGTCAGTCGGGCTGGATAGCTCGGGTTCTGCTTTAACAGGTTTAGCTTCTTTCTTCTTGATGACAAAGCGCTCTCGTGGTGCAGCAGCTGTTGGACTTTTTGTGTTTCCAGTTGATGACTCTGCTTTTGGAGCTGGTTGGGTCTTCTGGGTGTCATCTGCTGTTGTTGCAGGTTTACCACCAACATCAGGCAGAGGTGGCAATTCCCCACCCCAGCCTAATAACACACCTGGAAGGAAGCGCAGTGGTTTTTGGGATTCCTGACTATTGGTCTCCTCTGATGCAGATGGTTCTTCAAAAGGCTCTGTAATTGGCTCATCAGCGTCTTCAGTAGGGTTAAGTGGTTTGTCTTTCTCTTTGTTATGTGCAGTAGTCAAGGAAGAGAGGAAAAACTTCTCATCCTCCTCCGTTGCTCTGGTTTCTTTTGTGGAAACGGCGATGGGCTTGATTTCAGGAATAATCCTCGCAGTTTCATTCATGTCCACGGGAAGAAAATCCCTTTTCGGTCTCTGGCGAATTATGAGTCCAAGGAGGAGGTTGGCACGGTTGTTTTCTAAACCTGTCAGATTAAATTAAAATCAATTAAGTTTGAAAGATCCGACGATGTTTGTGTAATGTACTGAGAAAATAATTATCCAAGAGAAAAAACAGGTCTAGTGTTCTGCTTACCTGGCCCATCAAAGGGAACGAGCTGATGTGGAACTTTTTCAGTTGCACCCAGAGGAATGAGATACATGTCCTTCACTTGTTTTAAGTTATTGGACACCACCCCAAAACGCCTACGACTGCTGAAGTAGGCATACAGAAGGGTATAGGAGATCTCATCTTCCTCTGTCTCAGGGGAGAAGCGAATCAGGCACACCTCCTTTTAATTAAAGAAAAAGCATGCGTCAGTAAAATCTGCAATCCATGTACGAAGACATTTGAGCAGAACTCTTCTATAAAGCAGCTCTATAACGCATCACGTGACATTACAAATCTGGATGCTGACTGTGTGGACTTACTGATCACCATATATAATTGTGGGTGATTGTATTAATGAATATAGGCTTTTAAGAAGGAAAGCTACCAAAAACTCACTTTTGTTCCAGTTGCCCGAATCTTCTCCAAGTAGTCCCACACGGTCTGTGGACTTATTCTTCCGCCAACTTGAACGCTGTCTGGAAGGTCCTATTGAGGAAAAAGTTAATTAAATAAAAAGCTCACAGACGTTAAGCTATTTTAACCCTGAACAGGTTCAGTTCTCTTTACCTCAGTTAAGTTGTCCAAAATGCCCGAGACGGGGAATGCTTTTGTCACAAACTTTGCCACAGAGTGCATATGAATGAATCCTCGCCACAGCGACTTCAGGTTGGAAAGGAAAGCAGCCTCTTCATCTCTTCCAGCTGTGTGATCCGACCTGTGGCGAGATCCAACAGCAATGACGCAAGCTTGCAAAAAGAAAAGTTGCGCAAGAAAACCACACAGTGTGTCAGAAGTAACAGCTTACCTTCCTTCATAGCCTGAATGAGCACTTCGGAAGCTCTCCTCTAATACAGTGAGGTGCAAGTCATCGTCGTTTGCAGGTGTTGTTGTGCTCTTGGTGTCTTCTGCTTTGGAGGACTGCCTCCTAACCACAGTGGTAGCAACTTTGACCACTTTGGTTGGCGCTTCCTCGACAGGGGGCGCCATACGACCTTATTGAAGAAAGAAAAGCAACACAACACGTTGGGAACTGAGGATTGTCACACACATGCAGAAAAATGTGGCAACAAAGGCAAATCTTTACAAATAAGATCAGGATCCCCCCCCCGTGTTACTGTTTACCTGTGCAGATTTTGCAGTGTAGGTCAAATAAGTGAGACTTGTGCTGGCTGGTAGAGTCTTTCACCGTCATTGTACACTCTGCTTTCTTCTCAGGGGTTTTTGGAGGCTCTGCTGAGGCTTCTGTCACTTTAGGAGGAGGCTCAAGCTGACGAGAGGAAAAGCAAAACAAAAGAAAATTTAAGCAGACACATCACTCTGGCACATATACAGTAATGCAGAGTAATATTTGATGTGTCTCTTACCTCTGCAGGCTCAGGTGCTTTCACTGGTTCTTGGCTCTCAATTTCAATTTCACCTTTGTGCGTGATCTTAGTGATCGGCCGCCTCTCTACTTCCCTTTGTTCTTTTTCAATCATCTCGATAGTCTGTGAAATGAGGAATCCATTGCTTTTTAGAGGGCTTCTGAAAGTTCTGCATTATGTTTATAATACTTGTTGAGCTTAACTTTCATATCAGAATTATTGTGAGCTATTAGGTGAATAACTGGGAGTTCTGTGGGTGAAGTTATATGATAGAATATGTAAAAGAAAAAACAAACAAAATAAAAAACAAACTACGGCACAGACTTGAGCATTACTTACATGTCGGTTCTCCCTTTGTCGCCAAGCAGCCAATTCTTTTGAGGCCAGTTCCTCAGGGCTCATTCGAATTAGGTTACCAGGAGAAATTTCCCCTTTGAGAACCCTCTTAAAGAGGACCTGAAAAATACAATTAAAATAAATGTAAAGAAAGCAACTGTAACTGATATTAACACTGAAATGCAACACCAATAAACTCTAATGCTTAAGTTAAAAGAGTACTCACATTATTTTTAGTATCTTTGAGGTTGAACATTAAGCTTCTGTACTTGTTCTTGTACTTGTTGTCAGTGTCTTTATACAAGTGAAAAAGCTCTCTCTCTGTCTTCTTGGCAACTTCAGAGGCCCTCTCCACTGAGATGTTCAAATCAGACTCCTTCAACCTAAAATGTACAAAGCGTCAAGTTTTTCTAAACACTGAATGAAATTAAAATTTCAGTATTTACACAGTTCTTTTCATTACTTTTACTCTTGAAATACTTACCTCTGTATAAGGATTTCTCTCAGAGAGTCACGCACACTTCGCCTGATTGCCTCCACAGAGACGGGTTTCTTTGAAGCTGAAGATGGAGTCTTACTTTTTGTCTCTTGTTTCAGCTGAAAGCCTATGAAGACAGAATGATAATATCTACTGAGCAGGAGGGGGCAATCCGTGACCACAAGGATTACATAATATTAAAGATTGAGTTGTGATACAACAATGTGACATACATAGGCGCTTAATATGAAGAAAAATGTACATTTAGATTTAACATTTAAGAAAGTACAATGAGGATTTTTTTTTTGTCTCTTCTGTGTTAAAAAAAGAAAGCACACAAGGTGGGTATGACCTGCAGCAAGCAAACCTGACCACAACTGTATGTAGACAAACTGCATTTAGCAGCATGAGCATTTTACATAGTTTAAAGTTCAGTTATTTTAAGAAACCCTTACCTTACAGATACTCTTTTATTGCTGTCCAACAGTATTTGTAACTCCCAAAATGTCCTCCCTGCTCAACTTGATGTTTTGAAACTCAAAGGTAAACTTTGTTGAATTTTCCAAATATCAACAGTGAGCTGGGAGGCAATTCTGCTGTATCATTTTTATACGCGCCCTTTAACACTATAGGTATCTTTACACCGGACACATGCTACACCCGCATGGTGAGATTTGATTGTAATGAGGTGGTACACATTGCAATTAAATCTAACCTGTCACCAGAATATGGACAGTTGAAGCATTTCTGTACTACATTTGGTTTCTCCAAAAGTGTAGTTCTTTGTCAATATTTAATTAACAGCCCTTTTTTAAAGTTTTGAGCACATTTGGTGATACCATTTCTCATATCTGAGCTGGTAGTACAAAAGGTCTAATGATGTTTTGTTCAATTTAAATAAACAAACCTGTTGTCACCTAAGTATTAAAATAAAACATTTATGAATGTGTCCTAATTGTCTTCCTTCAATCTTGTTTACACATTCTAACACTGAACCATAAACCCAGTGAACTCAGCCCGGCCATGAACATTTTATTTATATTTAAAGCCCCTAACAAATACCTGTTTTATGAGCCGCTTCTCTGACATCTGTGGACTGCCTTCTATCAGGATCCTATTTCAGGAGAGAAGCACAAAAAACACATTAGCCATATTATTAAAATAAGCGGTCATAATGAAAGAAAATGTGAAAAAAGATAAGAAATATTATAAGGTTAAAAAAAAAATACACAGCATGAGTTTTGTGTGTGGGAAAATGTACTAAATGTTGATGAGTACACCATGTTAACCACACACCCATGTGCGCGCCTTCTGTAAAGGCCAAGTAAAAGCAAAAAGATAACAAACCCTCGCGTAGTGGTAACACGGGCTATGATTAATATCAGAGGATGAATTAGCTGGGGGAACAAATAAAATATCCTTTTGTATATCAAAGACTTTTTGTTTTTTTTTTTAAATGCATGATTAAACAGCTTTATTAAAGAACTCATGGTGACACTACTTACCTTTCTTACTGGTCTGACCCCACCTGATGTGAGTGTCTGGGAGGGTCCTGGCCGGGGCTTGGGAGGCAGCTTATGATCCTGCGCCTCAGTCTTCACTTGAACCTCTGCTTTGGCTGCGCTCGGGGTCTCGGGCTCCACCTTTTTGCTTTCCTCCTCACAGCACTTCAAGCACACGTACATCTGGTCCTCCTCCTCCATTTCGCGCACTTTTGTCAGGTCGAGACCAACACAGTCGCCGTGGAACCAGTCGTCGCAGCGACCACAGCCTACCATGAACCTAAACAAAGTGCAGCTACTATTACAAGTGTGCTTTGCTAATGTGCACTTTGAGCGCCAGATACATGCTGGCACAGAGCAAATAAGCAAATATGACACCAATAACAGCATTCCTTACATGCTCATTGTAACCAGACAACAGAGCATTTGACTGTTTTTTAGTTATTGTGATTCATTAGTTTTCACCTTCTTTAGATCATGTCTATAATCTCACGTCTTAAAAGGTCTTAAAAGTCCTTAAAATATAGCATGCTCAACTGATAAATGTAGAACTACATTTGAAACTATTTGTAGGAGTCATGAACTGATTTATTGCACGTTTGGAATTAATTGTATATAGGTTTATTTGTTGTTGCACTATATTTGTAAGTCACGTGGATGTGGGTGGCGATTTGTGTATAGTTAATTTACACACCTGTGCAACGCCAGTGGCAGAAAGAGGGTGAGTGAATGGGACGCAGTATTTTTTGTTGACCGCAGTATTCTTTATAGTTTTTGATCATTGTGATTATTTTGAATATACGTTTTTCACATTAAGTTGCATATTTACGTCAATAAAAGCAACAGATTACATTTTGAGATCCGCAAATTATTTGTGCAGCGAGTCAGACAAACAGTACTACTTTGTTTTTGCTTCAAGTATAGTCGTTACACTATTCAATGCAAGTTAAATCTACAGCTTACACTAATTAAGTTTGAGAAACAAAATAATCTGTAGTCTGCCTTGATTAAACTTTTATATTGGTGAAGAGCAACACTTACATATTATTGTGGTGTTTTTTGCAAAGACCACAACAGTTGTTTCCATCCCATACTGTCTCGCTGTTGGTGGGTTGCTCCTCCGCAGTTTCCTTCTTCACAACCGGAGCGTTATCTGGAATAAACAGCTGCGGCTCTTCCACAGAGATGCTTCTTGCATTTTTACTTTTCTGTCTTTGAAGGATCTTTTCTGGCTTTTTCAGTTTTGGCTTCTCCTGCCCTCCTTCATCGGGCGTTTTTACATACTGGCCTTGACGAGCGTGCGTCATGTGAGCAGTCTCCACTTTGGAGCTATTGTGAGGCTGAGTATGTTTAGTTGGTCCCTGCAGATCAACACGGTTGCCAGTTGATGGGATCTTCTTCCCTACAGGGATAGGAGTACTAGGAGATTTTGGCTTGACTTTACCGTCTCCTTTCCCTTGTATCTTTTGCATTTTAGCAGCCTGCTCACTTTGGGTGTTTTCTGCAGGCCTTTTCAAAGGTGCAATGTCTTTCTTTTCCTTTAGAGATTTTATTTTGTGCAGGTCTTCTCTTTGGATGATTGTGGCTGACATGTTTTGGGTTACTTTATGTCCCTTAATCATGTCGTTTGGTTTACCTGAAACCAAGTCCTTAATCTTGTTAGAAGTCTGTCCTTGTTTAGACTTGAGCAGTGTTTTGGCCACAATCTCTTGCTTTTCCTTACCATCAGTCTTATTACTGACAGCAGTTGTGTTATTCTCATTGCTCTGTAGCTGTTTGATATTGTC
This sequence comes from Micropterus salmoides, assembly GCF_014851395.1. NCBI lineage: Eukaryota > Metazoa > Chordata > Actinopteri > Centrarchiformes > Centrarchidae > Micropterus > Micropterus salmoides. Next base: position 13,148,094 of record NW_024041373.1, read on the forward strand.
TTTTCCTTTACTGACTGGCTTTTCTTTTGCAGAAACACTCAGATTGTCAAGTTTTGTATCTTGCCTGCAGGCACTCCCCATTAATGTCCCATTGGAGGTCTGAACATCGTTAGGATTCACATAAGGGCCCAGCCCAAGGGCTGCATCATCAGCAGAGTTCTGTTCAGGTACATCCACCTCTGCCACATTCTCAGGTACGGCATTCTGCGCATTGACAGCATCATCTGGCAAGACAGCAAACCCAATGTCCCCACCATATGAAAAACCATCATCAAAGCATGCCGACTGGCTCGTTTCAACGTGTTGTGTGTAAGACGGCCCTGGAAGCAGCTCAATCCTGAATCCTCCAATTGTGACTGTCAATCGTCTCAATACAACCGTAGGATTCAGCCATAATCCACCATCAACATCATTAACATTAACACGCCCTCCCAGAGTTAGTTCTTTCTTCAGCTGGGCGCCTTTAACTCCTTTCTCAATAAGAAATGACTTCTGTAGCCTGTTCGCTGGTTTCCTTCCTGGTCGTCCTCGGGCCATGGTGTTGGTGGGTGTGTTAGCAGGTTGTGGGCCGCTGCTGTGTTCTGTTTCAACACGAAGAATCAAAACATAAATAATATAATAAATATGAACTTCTCTTGATTTGAAAGTGTCACATAGTGGAAACATGAACCTAAACGAGCAGCAACTTACCGTTTTCTAAGTTACGTGGACGTTTCTTTGGCCTGCCAACTGGTCTCTTGACTTGTGTGGTCTCTGCAGCTGTCAGTTCGCTGCTGAGGCCAGTGGACGCTGAGCCATCATCAAGACCTGCAACAGCCAAAAGTGTATCAAAGGTGAGGGGTAAATAATCTACACAATGACAGTCAAAGATAAGTGGCAATCACAATTGCCATTTGGCTGACACTGACACGTTTACAATGACACTGTCTCATTTTATACTGTCTCATAATAAAAGAAAAAAAAACAATGAATGTGATATCTGACAGTGCTAACGCTAACATTAAAATGTTTTGTTTTGTCAACCACCTAAAAAGCCAAAGTAAAATTCTAAACTGAGCAAAACCATCGCTGCTCATGAATAAATAAAGTCAACAAGCTGTCAATGTATACTTCCCTTTAAGGAGTTTTCCAATTATTTGTGAATTTATTGTGAAGTGGCTTTTATCGGTCAGTACAAATCTCTAATAGCCATTTTACCGTCTGGTTTGTCTGTTGACATATCTGTTGAGCCGGCAATCTGAAAAGTGGCGTCCTCATTGTCCAGCAGATTGAACTGAGAGCTTGCACATCCAAACATGGGATCTTTGTCACTGAGCATGTTCTTCAGTGAATCTTCCAGTCCGAGTCCTGTCCCAAACTCATTGCTGGCTTCACATTCCAAATTCTGACCTATTATCAGGGACTCATCCAACTGGTCACTGGGTATTAAATGGTTAAAGGTGTCCACAATATCCATGGATGCTGCCGCCTTCCTGTATACAAAATTGTAGACAAAGCAGGTTAAAGTACCAATTTTGATAATGCTACCATCATGCACCATATCCATCATCCCAGCAGCACAGAATGCATCTAACGTGGCTCAGGGGACCATTTTGGTCTAATGTAACGTCACTGCTTTCAAAGTCCAAAGTAGTTTGGCATTAAAATCTCGATATAAGTAATTTAGTGGCAAGCATGCAGTATTTATTGTTACAGCAAGCACTCGTGCATTGTCTGTAGTTTAGAAACACCACTGTGCATTAGATAAATCTTACAGTAGTTAAACCTGGGGTGACAAATAGCTTCAAACTTCTCAGCTGTAAATGCTACCTGGTTAGCTGTCCGGCTACGTTTAGCCAACGTCGCTAGCGTCTCAGTTTTGGCCATTGGTCATTTACGTTTAGCTACATGGACAAATACTTGTTCACTGCCTATAAGCTTGAGTTTTATGTATGCAAGTGCAGGCAAACTATTTATGTGGCCAACTTGGAGAACCTAATGAACTCCAATGGGGACGCTTATGCTAAATGATCTACAAGTTAATGTTTTTAAATCATGCAACGTTAAAACTACCCAACCTGGAGCAGGCCAGAATCTAAGCGTGCATAACTTAAAGCACAAATTTAAAGCTGTCAACAGAGTGCTGCGGATCTCCAGGCGGGATGATTTAATTTCACATAATATAACTTAATGTCTTAATAAAACATCGCGTTTCTGTGACCAGCTTCGGCCAATGAGATGTCTGCTGGTTAGCATGCTAACGTAACAGGACGGCTAACAACAATCCGCTGCAGACCGCGATCAAGCTAACGTTAACTTATGGAGGAAGTTGCCACCCAAGGTAACTCACTGTTGTAAACACCAGTATTGTTGCTATGAACTGCATTTGCATCACTAAATATCCTTGCCAGAGACGCTAAAATATGTCGCACAGAATATCGAAATATTTAGTTAGAAAGCTCGATGCTAACGTTACATCTGTCAAACAGGCTAGCTAGGTGGCTTTAGCACAGGCCTTTGGTACCAAGTTTGTTTGTAGCCTGAGTGCTGCTAGCAGACGTTAAATTATCACACCCTCATGCATCTGTTCCAGCGCTTGCAGTTTGGATATTTAAAAATATTTATATTCATTTATACAAGAGTCTTACCTCTCCCCTACTGCAAAGCTGAAGCCGACTCGTGTAAGGTTACATACTAGCACAGCTGCTCCCAGTAACTTCCTCTAACTCAGCCGTCATTCGTCCCGCTGCTGCAAAGCCCGAGCGACGCCGCTTGTCACGTGGCTTCTGTTTACAGGTAGCATAGCAGCTGATAGACACTTTAACACACGTACACGGCATTGTTTTCAATATTTACGCGTTGTAAACAAGAGGGGTTAACTGTCTTCACGAGCATACCATGTTGTTTTGAGTCAACATATCAAATGCATTCAGCAGGAAAAAGAGCTCCCACACTGACAACTAAGTTGAAGAGGCACTTGAGATTAAACATTTTAAATTTATTTCCAAATATTTGACATACTCTTAATGTAGTTATTTATTTACATTTATTTTCAACCTGGGTGTTTTACCATGATAAAAAAATGAGCCAAAGGGGCAATCAAAAGTCCATAATAACACTACAGGACAGGTCTTCTAAAATATTTTAGTAACCACACAATCTAGTTCTTTTGGCTTACTTTCTTTTAGACTAATAAGATTTCAATATCAAACTTCAACTTGTATTGAATTTCCCCAGGAGGATTAATGTGTTGAAAGCCGTTCACTGTGCACATCTTATGTTCTTAGAAGAGCAGAAAACACAAAAATTAATTTATAGCGCCAGAAATGAACTAGCCACTCAGAGCTGCCACTAAATCACAGTAGAGCAGAACACATAATCATAATATCTAATTCTGAATCAGGTTTGTACTGCAGGTGTCTCTGGTTGAGCAGCCATTGTTTCTTTGGTTTTCTCATTGTTTGTCTTAGGATGAAGCAAAGCCAACAATGCTGTTGGCCAAATGAAATGGAAGCTTCTAAATGAGGCCGTTATTACCAAACTCCTAATATTTCATTGTACTAGAAGTGCTTTAAGAGAACTGAAAACCCAACTACTTTATGTGAAACTGATCAGCCTTTGGTGAGAAAAAAAAAGTAATACGTTTCATGAGAGATACAATAAGTATACAGTCCCCTCCAAAAGTATTGGAACGGTAAGGCAAATTCCTTTGTTTTTGTTGTTCACTGAAGACATTTGGCTTTAAGATCAAAAGATGAGTATGAAACAAGAGTTCAGAATTTCAGCTCTCATTTCCTGGTATTCACATCTAGATGTGTTAAACAACAAAGGACAAACCATCCTTTGTTTGAACCCACCCATTTTTCAAGTGAGCAAAACTATTGGAACGTGTGACTGACAGATGTTTCTTGTTGCCCAGGTGTTGCCTTTTAGGTTGATTGTCCAAACATTAAATAGCTCTGCATGACTAGTTTAAGTTTTCATCCTTGGTACAAACCCATAAAGACTGCATTTCCTTTTAAAGAGGATAAACCAACATGAAGACCAGAGAGCTGTCTATGGGAGGAAAGCAAGCCATTGTCAAGCTGAGAAAAGAAGGAAAATCGACCAGAGCCATTGGAAAAACATTGGGCATAGCAAGCACAACAATTTGGAATGTCCTGAAAAAGAAAGTACTGGTGAACTGAGCAACAGACGTCGAAGAGGTCGGCCAAGGAAAACAACAGTAGTTGATGACAGAAATATCATGAGAGCTGTGAAGAAAACCCCCAAAACATCAGTAAGTGACATCACCAACGACCTCCACAGTGCAGGGTGAAGGTATCACAATCCACTGTTGGAAGAAGACTCAGAGAGCAGAAATATAGAGGCCACACCACAAGATGCAAACCACTCATCAGCAGGAAGAATCGGAAGGCCAGATTGAAATTTGCAAAGAAGTACAGAGATGAGCCGCAAAAATTCTGCAACACAATCTTATGGACTGATGAGACCAAGATTAATCTCTAGCAAAGTGATGGAAAGGCCAAAGTGTGGAGAAAGAAAGGAACTGTTTATGATCTGAAGCACACAAGCTCATCTGTGAAGCATGGTGGAGGTAACGTCATGGCTTGGGCGTGCGTGGCTGCTTCTGGAACAGGCTCATTAATATTTACGGATGATGTAACTGATGATGGTAGTACAGAAACATTTTGTCTGCTAATGTAAGGAGAAATGCATTGAAACTAATCGGGAGGAAGTTTATCCTTAACCAATAGAGCATGCATTTCACCTCCTTAAGAGGAGACTGAAGGGAGAAACACCCCGAAACAAACAAGAACTGAAAGAAGTTGCGGTAAAAGCCTGGAATAGCATCACAAATGAAGACTGCATTAGTTTGGTGATGTCGATGGGTCGCAGGCTTGCGGGAGTTATTGCAAGCAAGGGTTATGCCACCAAATATTAAATGTTATTTACTTTAAGATTATTTGTTCCATTACTTTTGCTCACCTAAGAATGCTGTGGTTTAATACAAACGGTGATATGTCCTAAGTTGTTTAACACATTTAGATGTGAATACCAGGAAATGAGAGCTGAAATTCTGAACTCTTGTCTCATACTCATCTTTTGATCTTAAAGCCAAATGTCTTCAGTGAACAACAAAAACAAAGGAATTTGCCTTACCGTTCCAATACTTTTGGAGGGGACTGTATATCAATTAATTAGCTCAGCTTTGAAAGCCCATTTGAATGCCAACCAATCAAACAAATTATTACTAAAATAGGAGCAAGAAATCAAGACCACTAATCAAAGAAGGTGATTAAGTTGAATGTATGGTATTATAATTTGACACTAGCTCAGAATAAACTATATACAGGCGCTGGTCATATAATTAGAATATCATCAAAAAGTTGATTTATTTCAGTAATTCCATTCAAAAAGTGAAACTTGGATATTATATTCATTCATTACACACAGACTGATAGATTTCAAATGTTTATTTCATTTAATTGTGATGATTAAAAATGACAATGAAAATCCCAAATTCAGGATCTCCAAAAATTAGAATATTACTTAAGACCAATACAAAAAAAGGATTTTTAGAATTGTTGGCCAACTGAAAAGTATGAGCATGTACAGCACTCAATACTTAGTTGGGGCTCCTTTTGCCTGAATTACTGCAGCAATGTGGCGTGGCATGGAGTCCATCAGTCTGTGGCACTGCTCAGGTGTTATGAGAGCCCAGGTTGCTCTGATAGTGGCCTTCAGCTCTTCTGCATTGTTGGGTCTGGCGTATCGCATCTTCCTCTTCACAATACCCCAATAGATTTTCTGTAGGGTTAAGGTCAGGCGAGTTTGCTGGCCAATTAAGAACAGGGATACCATGGTCCTTAAACCAGGTACTGGTAGCTTTGGCACTGTGTGCAGGTGCCAAGTCCTGTTGGAAAATGAAATCTGCATCTCCATAAAGTTGGTCAGCAGCAGCAAGCATGAAGTGCTCTAAAACTTCCTGGTAGATCGCTGCGTTGAGCTTGGACCTCAGAAAACACAGTGGACCAACACCAGCAGATGACATGGCACCTCAAACCATCACTGACTGTGGAAACTTTACACTGGACTTCAAGCAGCGTGGATTCTGTGCTTCTCCTCTCTTCCTCCAGACTCTGGGACCTTGATTTCCAAAGGAAATTTACTTTCATCAGAGAACATAACTTTGGACCTCTCAGCAGCTGCCCAGTCCTTTTTTTTTTTTTTAAGTCCAGGCGAGACGCTTCTGACGCTGTGTCTTGTTCAAGAGTGGCTTGACACAAAGAATGCGACAGCTGAAACCCATGTCTTGCATACGTCTGTGTGTGGTGGTCCTTGAAGCACTGACTCCAGCTGCAGTCCACTCTTTGTGAATCCCCCCACATTTTTAAATGGGGTTTTGTTTCACAATCCTCTCCAGGGTGTGGTTATCCCTATTGCTTGTACACTTTTTTCTACCACATCTTTTCCTTCCCTTCGCCTCTCTATTAATGTGCTTGGACACAGAGCTCTGTGAACAGCCAGCCTCTTTAGCAATGACCTTTTGTGTCTTGCCCTCCTTGTGCAAGGTGTCAATGGTCGTCTTTTGGACAGCTGTTAAGTCAGCAGTCTTCCCCATGATTGTGTAGCCTACAGAACTAAACTGAGAGACCATTTAAAGGCCTTTGCAGGTGTTTTGAGTTAATTGATGATGCTGATTAGAGTGTGGCACCAGGTGTCTTCAATATTGAACCTTTTCACAATATTCTAATTTTCTGAGATACTAATTTGGGGGTTTTCATTAGTTGTCAGTTATAATCATCAAAATTAAAAGGATTGAACACTTGAAATATATCAGTCTGTGTGGAATGAATGTATACATTACACAAGTTTCACTTTTTGAATGGAATTACTGAAATAAATCAACTTTTTGATGATATTCTAATTATATGACCAGCACCTGTACAGTGACTTGGAATACTGCAGAAACTTGACAAGCTATTAAATTTGATCAATAACACATTTATGCAGATTTACTTTCTAATTACTTTCATATGCAATGTACTGTATTTGTATTGTCCACATTCTGCACCTTTAATACAGTCTTTCAGGAACGAGACCTCCAGAGCTGCCAGTCCTGCAGTTCGTTGCTCTGCTTTTGCACACCTTTACATGTTTAACATATAATGTAAAATGTTTAGACCTTAATTGGTTCAGGTGCGCAAGAGTGGCGTCGCAGTACAAATAGGCCACCAGTTCTGGGTTGAGAAACACTGCTAATATCACAAATGGGAAGAAATAAACTAACACAAAAGTTTAAAAGCTTTTAATTAAGTAAATCAGACAACTATATTTGCATATGCAATATGCAATCCAGAATTCAAGGGATAAGAAAAACTTACCAATTTATGGACTAGTTGCTCAAATAACCGATCTTGAGACTTGTGTACTCTAATATCCACCTTCTCCATCTTTTACAGTTTGTTTCACTGTACATACGTGTCGAAATACGTAGCTCTGACATTGCAGATTATAAAGACGAAAATGCTACTCATTTGATTTGGATAGAAACAGTACTAAATGTCCACCAAGACAGACCAAGTGATCCAAACCATAGTGAACTGGTAGAAAACACTATTATATGGCTCAATACTATGACTAATCAGGATAAAAACTGCCAAAATGATTATTGGGATAACTGCTGTTTAAATCTTTCATTTGGGTCTAATCCATACCACAGAACATCATGATCCACTGCTGCCCAGGCCATTCGCTCTGTGGTAAATGTGGCTGCCCACTGTCCTGATGGAGAAACTACAATAGCGCCTCCTGCACCACGCACACGGTCTGCCATGTACTGCAAAGACAACTGTGAAGAATCTGCTGCTGATTTACCTGCATAGGGGAAGAGAAAATTGTAACTCAAACAAATACATTCAATGTCACACCATTCCACAATACAATACACAACTTTCTAAAAAAATCTTAAACCAATGTCAGTGAAAGCCAGAATGTTAATGTCCTACTACAGTATCTAATTTCTTTCATTTTAATTCTAATATGCCTTAAGTATGAAATAGAATCTTGTCTCAGCTAACACACTTGCCAGACAATAAATAAATGACAGGCTATATTGCAAAACTGTAATTATTATAAATTATACTAAACAATTTGACCTTATTACACTTTCTCATAATATATTCACGTATTTTAATCGTCATTCATTCGTGCATTTCACTGTTCTGTGTTTTAATGATTATCCCAACAACAGAAAGGGTGACATCAAATTATATTCAGGCCAGATAAAAACATTTGTGGTTTAGCTTAATGTAGAGTGTTTGACCTTTTGTTACCTTGTTCAATATGTGAAAGAATGAGTCTGGCCAATGTGACTTTAAGAATAGACTCTCCATGACCGGTACAAGACACTGCACCACTGAAGTTGTCTGCATATCCTCCAGAGCCTAATTTACAAGAGAGAGAAAGATTTTTTTTTAAAAGCTGCTCAACTTCCATTCCACTTCAATTAATAATCAAAACAAAGTTGAGAGCTTAATTGAAGTAATAGATTTGCTCTTAAAGTAGAACTTCAGACTCAATGATGATGACTTCGGATTTCATTTAATCTCATTTTAACTACAGTTGAGAGCGTAATAAGTGCCATTTGAGAAAGTGTACCAATGATCGGAGAGTCTCCTACTCTGCCAACCATTTTATTTCTGATCCCTCCAGTTGATGTTGCACATGCAACATTACCAGCACAGTCCACAGCAACTGCCCCAACAGTATCATGGGCCCTAGAATGAGAAAAGTAGTACATCCACCATGAGTTAATGTCTCAGCAGCAATGTCGGAGAACATGGCAAGTCATTTTGACTAGACACTTTGGCATTTCTCTATCAACTTTAAGGAACAGAAGAATCGGTGCTTAGAGCTCGGTGTTGAATGTCTGAAGCTTCTACACTGCAAATGAACACCAGACATAAGCATAAGAGGAAGGGATGTCATTCTGTGCAGTACAGCTCTTATTTATAAAAGCTGGTGGATATATTTTACTTCTCCTGTAGCTAACTCCTGTCACACACACCCCAACAGCTAAACAAAGCAGTTCTCTCTTTGTTCATTTAATGAACACATTTGTTAGCTGGGCCAAAGTACAGTGGGTGTTTCCAAATGGAGAAGGCATTTAACTGGCATCTTATTTATAACAATTTGTTTTATTGGCCATCAAAACCACATTGTGAGCCAATGTTAATGAAAACAACTGCAGTGTTGTTTTTGGTCTACTTAAAAATAACTGACTTCTGGTTTGAAGAGAACAATGTGAAACACACAGGTTTAGCATTTCTCTGAGATTTCTTCTCCTGCAGCATTAACTTTTGCAAAAACATTTTTTATATACACCAAGCACATACTTTGCCACGCAGGCTCCAAAGTTTAGATTTATTTTATTTCAGGTTAGTGTCACCCCAGGCTATTCAGGCTGAAAAGATGCTGTGTAGAGATTTATGAGGATTATTAAGTCCAGACAAGAAGGGTTGGGGTCAAAATAAAGTAAAACAATGCAGATCCTTACCACTGAGTGTTGAAATCTTCCATTACTCCAGTATCATAATTCTTGTGCTTCTCCCATTCTCTCCTCTCATACTCAGTCACCAGTGAGTCAGTGGGAACTGTGACCATGCCAATGCTTTCTGCAAACAAGTTTGCACCTCTGCTTGTCAACATGATGTGGGCAGTCTGAGATTTTCCATGTAAAAAAAAAGAAAAATGTATTTCATAATGTTTTCATTGATGGGCAATACCACTCAGTTCACTGCACACAAAAGCTGTTTCACATTTGAAACATTTATAACGAGGATCCAGATCAGTGCCTTTCCAACCACAAGTGGTCTCATACTGCGTTTTTAAGTAAAAAAAAGAAAAGTATTTAAGATAACACCTTTTCCATCACTGCCCGTGCCAGTGACACAGGGTTGGCAATGTTCTTCACTGAAGACACCGCACCACTACCAAGTGTCCTTCCATCCATGATAACGGCATCCAGCTCCACTTCTCCATCAGCATTTAGTGCTGCTCCGTGCCCTACAATTAAAAACAATCACTCACTAACTTAAACAATTGCTCAGACAACGATTTGATGCAGGTGTTTTCAGAGGCGTGCACAGCAGACAGTGTTGAGAATGACAGGTGGGAGATACACTATATTGCCAAAAGTTTTGGGACGCATGCCTTTACATGCACATGAAGGTTAATGGCATTCTATTCCTAATCCATGGGGTTTAACATGGAGTTGGCCCACCCTTTGCAGCTATAACAGCTTCAACTCTTCTAGGAAGATTTTTGACAAAACTAAAGCCTAAGAGGCCAAGAGTATGGCGGAGTCTATGGCACAAAGACTTAAGAAGTGTCCAGGAAAGGTTTGTGATGCTCCCTGATAAACAAGAGAGTTCAGTGGAAGGATTACAGTCAAAGCTGTATATGCCCGGGGATATATTTATTGCCCAGTTTACATCCATGAGAGCAATAGGGTTACTAGGTCCTGTTCTTTATATAATAGTAATGGTCTATGAGAGGAAGAAGAGAGGAGACTGGTGTAAGCTGAGCCAGCTCGGTGCACGGATGTCAACAGGAGAATGGAACTGAAGCGAGGCTGGCCCAATCACACCGTTGAGAGGACGGCACTGCAGGGAACGGGTAGAGCGACGGTCGAGAGTCGGTCCATCTCACCTGCGTTTCAGGTAAGGGCTGTATAGCCCTTGCCTGGTTTAGGAGTGTGTTTATGGGAAGTTTTGATCATTCTTCTAGATGCGCTTTTGTAAGGTCAGGCACAGATCTTGGACGAGAAGGCCTGGCTCGCAGCCTCCGCTCTAATTCATCCCAAAGGTGTTCTATCGGGTTGTCAGGACTCTGTGCAGGTCAGTCAAGTTCCCGCACACCAAACTCTCTCCTCCATGTCTTTATGGACCTTGTTTTGTGCATTGGTGCGCAGTCACGTTGGAACCATCCCCAAACATGAAATTGTCCAAAATGTCTTGGAATGCTAAAGCATTAACAGTTCTTTTCACTGGAACTGAGGGGCCAAGTCCAACCCCTGAAACCCACACCATAATCCCTCCTCCACCAAACTTTACACTTGGCACAATGCAGTCAGGAAAGTAACGTTTTCCTGGCAACCGCTAAATTCAAGCTGATGATACACGGAGCAACTTTTAGAGCAATTGTGCTGGGCCATGTTGCCGTCAATGGTAATGAGTAAAGATTAATACTGTAATCCCTTTCCCCACCATGCCGCCACCCGCCCCGCCGCTATCCATTCAAAACATAGTCAGACTTGCCACCAGCAAAATTGCCCAGCAACATGGCTCAAAAAGTTGCCCCCATGTATCACCTTCAGGCTCTTTAATAGGATTGCCAGACAGAGAAGTGTGATTCGTAATTCCAGAGAACACAGTCTCCACTGCTCTAGTGTCCAGTAGCGGCATACTTTACACCACTGCCTCCAACGCTTTTGCATTGCACTTGGTGATGTTCAGCTGATGAAACACCACAACCACTAACAGCTGACCGTGGAATATTTAGTAATGAGGAAATTTCTCATTCTCCTGAGAGCGACCCATTCTTTCACAAATGTTTGTAGAAGCAGTCTGCATGCCTAGGTGCTTGATTTTATACGCCTGTGGCCAGGGAAGTGATTGTAACACCAGAGTTCAATGATTCGGAGGGGTATCCTAAAACTGTTGCCAATATAGTGTAGGATTTCATTCCAACTTTGTGTCCAGAGGTTTTATGTCGCCTGCTAAGGCCTCACAGGTCCACATGGTGGTGACAAAGCAGTACAAAAGGAGCAAAAGAGCATTAGTAGAGCACAGTGGTACGAATGACTGATACATCATTGATGTCCAGTTTGTATGATGTGCTATATGATACATAAAATGCATCTCATCTCACGATTTCGATTGCTGTTCATGTTGAATTAAAAAGCTAAAATTGTCAAATGTAGCTTTAATGCAGCTTCATTGTAAAAAGAATATTAAGTTACAACGCACAGTTTGTGTAAAGCATGTAAGCAGTATTTGTTTTCTGTTCACAATGACAGAAAAACATATTGTATGTGCACAAGCAAGATATCTGTCACAGTGCTAACCCTTGATCCATTCCGATTCATTGCTGAATACTGTTCATTCACAGCATGTTAATGGTCCCGGTGAAGACACTGACTAAAAAATTATTCAGGTTATAACCTATTCATTTTAAGTTCAAGTTGTTGCCCCAATGATGTAACATTCATTTAAGCACAAGCAGATTGTTACTTTGTCTTTTTCAAAGACTGCGGTTATCTACTTAAGGGCCACCTTAAAGGTATAACACTTATAACACGTGTCTGTGACTAGCAGAAGATGGCACTTAAACGCCTTAATTATTGCGCCACTATCTGGCCATTGGGCTCATATTTCTGTGGAAGCACATGAACATCATTTTCAGTTATTGGTCCAGATTTCGTGTTTGTAGCTCATTCTATCTAATGTGAATTTGAGCCGGAACCGCGCACAAATACTAATACTAAAAAATTAAAAAAACTGGACGGTGACTGTATACACATAGACTGTATAAAATAGTTAGGGTCCTCCAGTTTCTCCAGTCAGTGACATTGACCAGTGCCACTGGCATAGATCTGGAGTTGGTTCCCGGGCAATGTACAATGGCTGACCACTGCCCCATTGAGGGATGGGTTAAATGCAAAAGAATGAATTTAACATGTATGTGTATGTGACAATAAAGTACCTTATTGTGGGGTTCTATCTCTTTTCCTAATTACATTTTGGTGCAGACTAAATCTCAGCAAGTCAGCCACCTGACCTCCCCTGACCATCATCACTTTGACAGTAGATGGAGTCTGGATGAATGTCGGCATCACCACCAGCAGATGGAGTTAGTGCGCTACACACAAATCTACCTGAATTAAAGAGGATGGTAATCATCAGAGATTGGCTCCTGTGCGGACAGGTGGGAGCAGGTGTAGTTGTAGGATTTTTAAATTGATGAGAGAAAAGAACATGCTCTATATGTAAGAATAATTCTGTACAGTATACCTGCATTAAACACAGTGTTATCTTCCATAGCCCTCACAGCGGCCTCAACAGCATCCAGTGCACTTCCTCCTCTTTTCAGCACTGAAAACCCTTCCCTTGCTGCAACTTTTACTCCATCAACAGAGGCCTTGGCCAGTTCATCTGGTATGGCCCACGCCCCACCATGTACGACTACCACTGCTGACATCTTTAAATTCCTGCAGGAAAAAGACACAAGTAGGTAATGGAGTCTCAAAAAAGTTATAGCTGAGGAAATATTAGCTTAGTAATATCTACAGAGCCTTGTCTGTGCCTTTGAGCACTTTTCAGAGACCTATAATTAGTGCTTAAAACAGTTCATTTTTAGGGTTCTATTTGAGAATTCATTCTAGAGATTGAGTTTTCTTCAAGTGAATGCATTACACTTCCATAGATGTTAAGACTTCTTCAGACTTCCTTGACCTTGATAAACAGCCTCAATACCTCAAGTTCAAGATCATGTGACATGACCAAAAGCTCCAGAACAGCTACTAAATGGATCATGAATTGAGGATGTTTTGTCAGCTGCTGTTTGCAAGGTCAAGATCAAGAATGAACTTTGAAACTCGACTCTATTAGTTGTTTTCAGTTAAACATTAAACTTTTTCTCAGATGAGCAACTACACTAACAGCGCAGCCATTTTTCCATGCATACAAGTATTTTAGTTACTTTTAATAGTCTCATCTGTTGCATCACTGTGTTCCTTGCAAACAAATAGCCTCATAATTACATTCTTACACTTAAATTCATAAATTATTATTATTACATTCATTATTATTACAGATTTCTTTTTCCCAATTTACTTCCATTAAAATGCATTTCACCTCTCACCAAGCCTTTACAGTTCATGATTTACCTGTGCCTGCAAATAAAATATCAACAGTTATGTATCACTTTTCCCAGCTGCATCGCCTGACTCAGTAACATGGACATTTTTATTCGAGTAAGTATTTAGCTGCATGAGCCAACACATCTAATGGCTTCAGCAGCTTTGAACAATAAGTTACATGCAGGTTACACTTCCATTACATCAACCACTATAAGCTGTAGGCCTAACTGCTTTTTGCCTTCTGCTAATGTGTGTGTTAACTTTTGGATAATTTCTTTATTAATCTGGTGCAACTGGCACTGGTTCAGCTGATTCATACATGTTTGGAAGTGTCCATCTGACTCTACGACCAAACTGCAGGACACATGTAATGAAGTCTCCAGGCAATGTGGAGACCTCTGGGACACACAGTGGTTATTCTCAGCACCCAGCAGTAGTCATTTTTTCGTGCAGCTGTTTGAATCAACATGTGTTGATGATAATGCAACATTTGGACTTACCTTGCCAGTCTTCACGCGGGGAGAAACCCTCCGCCGTGGTCACGTGATTTCGTGGGATTTGGAAGCGTTTTGCTCCCATTCATCCCGACCTAGCGCCTGAACTCTAGCGTCAAGTCTCATAGATACAATTCAAGATAAGACTTCCGGCAAAACCTTTCAAAATAAAACACGTACGGACCAACTTCATGAACGTTAACTATTAAAGAAAAACAATCTTACAATCAAGGGTCGGTTTTATGTTTTCCATATGTTATTTTAAAAGTGTAGCCTACCTGATGCACTGTATTTGCAGTGCTATTAAAACAAAGGACAAACTAAAAATCAACCAGACCACCTACAGAGCTGTAGCCTTTTCACCAGCCATAACAAGCGTCTTACAAACAGGCTTGATAAACAGGTAGGCTATTGCTGCCTTCATACACAATCATTTCTCTTTTATGTTACCTTTACAAAAAATATTTCCCCAGGTACACAATCTGTCTCGCGCTGCTGGTAGGGTTAGCTTGCATAGTGCACCTTTCAATACACATCAGTTGGCTGGGCTTGATGTGCCCAGGCAGCTTGTACATGACCCAAAGCCTGTCTGGCCTCACGTGGTATGAGGCTGTAATCCACTACCTGGAAGACAATAGGGGAGGGAAGTGGACTAACAAGCCAACTCCAAAACATTCCCCCAAAGGGGGGGGGGGGCGTGGGACCAACTCCACCCTGTAAAAAGTCTTCAGCTACGGGAGCATTGACGAAAACCAGAAAATCCTCAAGCCTTGGGAAGGAAGCCTCTGCAGCGAACCAAGCTAAAGAAAATATCATAACAGGCATGGAAAACCAAAAGGAGACTGTCCGTTTGAAGGCACCTCACCTCAAAGCGACCTGCCACCTTAGCGACATGGAATGTGAGGACCATGTATACAGGTGGAAAAGCAGCAGGTTATAGCAGAGGAGATGAGGAGGTACGGGATATCCCTCCTTGGTCTGGGTGAAACCAGGTGGCTCCAGTCGGGGCAGGTCAAGCCGGCCAGTGGAGAGACCATACTCTACTCAGGACATCCTGATGACTCTGCACCACACAGAGGGAGTAGCATTCATGCTGTCCAAGGAAGCACAAAGGGCCCTTCTCATCTGGGAACCCATCAACTCACAGATTATCACAGCCAAATTTCAAACTACCCAAAAGAAAATAAACCTCCAAGTGGTACAATGCTACGCCCCCACCAACGATACAGATGATGAAACAAAGGATAAATTTTACATTCAACTATACACTATTCTATAGGCCAGGAAAAGGAAGGACGTCGTGATCTTGATGGGAGACATGAATGCAAAGATAGGGGGCAATAACAACGGCTTTGAGACAGTAATGGGAAGAGAAGGACTAGGGATCATGAATGAGAATGGAGAGAGGTTCGCAGCAGCTTGTGCAGACAACAACTTGGTCATTGGTGGGTCAGTATTTCAACACAAGAACATCCATAAAGCCACCTGGGTGTCTGCTGACCACACCACAGAAAATCAGATAGATCACGTCTGCATAAGTCAGAAGTTTAGACACTCTCTGCTGGATGTCAGAGTCAGAAGAAGAGCTGACGCAGGATCTGACCACCACCTCCTCACAGCAAAGATCCAGCTACCTAACTACAAGAAAGCTCACAGGCAAATTCAGACACGCACAGGCACAAATTAAAAACTCACAGGGTATACTCCTCATAACCAAGGAAGATCAGGTGAAGAGATGGACTGAACACTTCAGAGACCTGCTCAACAGGAAGCCTCCTCAACTGACAGCAGATATTACAATAGCCCCAGACCCACTGGAGATTAACTGCAACCCCCCCCCACCAAGATGGAAATTAGAAAAGCCATTAAGGCCTTGAAAGGAGGGAAAGCAGAGGGACCAGACGGGATTCCAGCAGAAGCTCTTAAAGCTGACATTGAAACCTCCACCAACATGCTCTACCATCTCATGAAAACCATCTGGGAGGAAGAAAATGTCCCAGCTGACTGGAGAGATGGCCACATCGTAAAAAAAAAAGAAAGGAGACCTCCGGCAGTGCCAAAACTACAGAGGAATAATGCTCCTCTCAACACCTGGGAAGGTGCTCAATCATATCCTGCTCAAGAGGCTCCAGAAGGGGGCCGATGAGAAACTGAGGGAAAACCAGGCTGGCTTCAGGAACAACAGATCCTGTGGAGACCAAATTGCCACCCTCAGGATTATTAGTGAACAATCCATAGAATGGAATTCGCCTTTTTATGTGAATTTCATAGATTTTGAAAAAGGCTTTGACAGTGTAGATAGGAAAGTCTGTGGAAACTGATGGCTCATTATGGGATCCCAGAAAAGATAATTAACATCATAAGGAGCACATACCAAGGGATGAGATGTCAAGTCCTCCATGAAGAAGGTATATCAGAGACATTTGAGGTCCTGACTGGTGTGCGGCAAGGGTGCCTGCTCTCACCCTTTCTTTTCCTCCTTTGCATAGACTCCTGTTTAAAGCTGTTCTTAACTTTGCTGTACTTTTCTATGCTGTGCTGTTATGCATGGTATTATTGTCTTTTAATTCTGTAGTTCTGTAAAGCACTTTGGTCAGTCAGTGGCTGCTATAAAACGTGCTATATAAATAAAATGAACATCTGGAGAGGAGGGCGCAAGACCGGAGAGGATGGAAGAGCTTCGTCGATGGCCTATGTTCCTATGGGAATTTAAAGGCTTAACTAACTAACCAGGTACACAATGGATGTGGCCTTAAAACAGAATGGCTTTTCTTTTTAAATACATCAATTGCTTATCTTTATGAATAGAAAGAACTATGATCTGTCTCTTCAGTCTCTTAGCCTAATCATTAGGGCAGTATATGTGTGAAAATATGAATCACCAAAATAGATCATCTTTGTCAGGTATCCAAAGAACAGATGGGGACGAGTTGCACTCCAACCACTTTTAAACCTGTATTACCATTTTTGAAATGTACACAGTGTGTTCATTTTGGATTAAGATGATCAACAATCCTTATTGGCTATCTCTCTCCTCCTCAGTCTTGAAGGCAGAACATGGTGCATGTATAATTTATTTATGTAACACATGTAGGCCTACTGTATGTCCCTTTGTATTTGTGGGCTGTCTAGTAAATGTTTTTTATATAGTTTTATTTTGGAAACACTTTTTGATTCTTCTTTATTCTTGTGCTGGGCTTGACGAAGGCGGGGCTAACAGGGGGCAAAAAGAGGACAGAGTTTATCACTTGGCCAAGCAATCACAATGTGCATTGAGAGGAGTTTTCAGCATTGCCCTTGTAGTTATCACCACCTTCAAGTTAGATGAAAATAAAGCGGTAAACTCTGTTGGGTACAGATTTCAGAAGGATTGTTGGTATTTGTGTCCCAAAACAAAAGCTTAGTGAGCTTGATTTGTGTCTGGAGCTTCAGGCAGGAACCTGTGCCAAAAAATGTATGAATAAGCAAATCCTCAAAGTTACCACTACACCTAACACTTCCCTGCTTATCAATATAGAAAAGCAATTTAAGCAAATTTGACTCCTCATGTGAACACCTAATAATGCAAGTAAATAAAGTGCATTAGAGTCATTAAATGCACAAGGCAAACAGAAACTGGCACTGTAAAGCTGCAAAAATAAGACACATCAAAGAGCTTTGCAGACATTTAAATGTTAAATGTGATTGACTACAAAAACACTTTAAATTAAATAAAGTTTGAATGTGTGTACAAAATACGTGGCATTCGGATATAGAAAGTGAAAAAACACATTGAAACTAAATAAAAGAGGTAAACACCTAACAGCACAACATAACAGGGTTTTAAGACTGTGGTCAGAGTTGCTTTTAATTAAAGAAAAGATTATTACATAACTTGCAACACCACCATTTTATAAAATATTTAGAAGAGAAATTAAACCTTAAAGGCTTATCTGCATCACATGAATGTTGCAGTGAAATGCGCAATGTTGCACTTTGACCACTAGAGAGCTGTAAGAATGCATCAAATCGTTTAGTTAACTTAAAATACTGTAGTGCACATTACAAAATTCTTTGTCCAAAGTGACATTGAAAACATCTTCACTGACAGAGAAACATGAAGTACAACCTATTTTCCCCATCATGTTTCATTTTCGATTCAGTTCAATGTCATGGCAAGCAAATGGCAGCCTGCCTCATTTCACAAGTCTGCAACCATAGGATTACAATATTAAAATACATTAACCCCCATAGTCAAAGTAGCCACTGTAACAGCGGGACAGTCGTCATCATTGTCATGAATAATCTCTGAATGAAATTAAATCAGTGATCAAGTTCAGCAAGCATGAAATGCAAAGACGGTACTGGCCGACATGGGTCTAGCCACTTGTTTTAGGCTATGGAGCAGAAAAATAAAGTTGTGTCTCATTTCAAAGAGAGATTAATCATTTATTTAAAAAAAAAATGGTGAGGATGTGCAAGTGTGATGTTATAATCAATAGTGGGTCCTTTTAGGCCTTCTTGACATTTCAGAAGTGAGCAGAAATAGCAATTAATTAGAGCTGTAATGTTAAATAAGATGAATGCTTTCTAAATATTAAAACAGATGTACAGCGGGAAACAGTTGGTTTATAAAATAGTGCATAAAACAAAGCCATGTGAGTATTCTGGCCTCTGAAACCACATGTGACAAAAACATTATGAGGAATGATTAATGACATGCGCCCACAGTAGGTACAATTGACATGAGAGGTAGGTACAATTACATTTCTAAAACTAATAGTCCCTATTGTACTTTGTACTTTCTAAAGAATAAATAAAGTTCTATGTACATCCACAACAAACTTTGAATTCATTTCTCATTCTTACAGATATGTTCAGTCTTTAATGTTTAGTAGAAGCCTCCTAAAATAACAATATTGGATTTTACAGACAAATGTGGTAGTCTCATTACTGTACAAAAGCAAGATTTCTCATGTCATTCGACCAAATTGGTGCACATAAAAGGGGAAAGAAACACGAATAACATCAGAATCAATTCTCATTCACCTAACACCAGTGTAGTCCCCCCACAGTCTTTATGATTCTGATCAGTGCAGTCAGACTCAACGCTAAAGGTCAAGTGGAGCCAGAATTGATCATTCACCAGCCTCTTCAGCTCAAAACTGATGTGTGAGTAAGTAAAGCAGCCTGCATGCTGCGCTGTAGATGCCTTTACAATTCAAGTCAACACCGTGGCTAGAGGAGAAGAGATGCACTTGATACCACTGACATCACTTCATATGGACCTAATGAAACATTCACATGAAATTACAACATCTTTAGGTTGAAAAATCTCAAGCTTGACTTGACATTCTTGAGCCCCAGTAGGACAGGAGGCAATGGGCATTGCTCTGAATACACATGCTCTACATATTTGCTGCACTGTAAAAATAAATAAAGCAAATATGCAACATTTGTGTGACCAGGTTTTTATTGAGATTCAAACTAAAGTATACTGGGATGGGCTTAGTACGGAAACAAATGAGGGATAATCTGAAATACTTTGCATTAGCTAAAGTAAAAGTCTACAGTGAGAAGGAAACAAGAAATGAGAGCACTGATATTGCTCCCTTCCCTTCCCATAAGCCATGCGATTGAATTCAAAAAGGTAGTTGTTGGGAACCATTTTGCAGAGCTCTTCAGTAAGTTGCCAAAACAGTGATTTACATAACAATACAGCCTAATTTCTTTTCAAGTTGTTTAACAGATGTTGGAGTAGATCAGGTTTTGTTTTTCCCTTTAAAGGCTTCCAAGACACAAGAACAGTAGGAGAGAGGGCGCAGGATAAATGACCAACAGACAGCCCAGTTAAGGGAAGAAATTACTTTTCAATTCAAAGGACTTTATTGGCATGGAGGTTTCGAGGACAATGTTGCCGATGTTGTTTACTCTCGTGGTAGGCTTTAATTTAATAATAAATAACAGCTTCAGAAACGGCCACATGCGACTCCATCAAGAGAAACATTCGTGCAGGCAGTGTTCAGCACCATGGACAGTGACACCATAACTGTGTTCTTGCCTTTTCCCCCCAGCATCTGCCAGAGGCCGTACAATGTCCTTTTCGCATTTTGTCACAGGTACGAGCCATCTTCTCTTGCGAGCTTTGGAACTAATAGAAACTCACAGGCCGCCGTGCGTTACGGTTTGCCTCGGCTGAATCGAGAAACTAATTGGATAAGAAACGTTTTCCCTGTAGATAAGGTACTATCTCTTACTAGTATAACATTACTGATTTAGCTATAATTAAACTTGATCATATCAAAGTCTACTATAATTCAAGCTCCACTATAGACTTTAAAAATTTCCTGACTTATAGCCGGTGAATAATATCTTTATAATATGCTCTTATAGGGGCTTGCGTGTCGCTGGTACTGAATATCCAGTTTGCAGGAACTGGTTTTAACCGATTGCAGCCACATAGCATTTCTAGTGTTATTGCACAGTATTGTCGAATGTATTTTAGGATTCCTTACTTTTTTCACAAGGGACTATTGCAACATAAGCAGCAGAAAACTTTAAACAAACCAACTGAATCTTCTGTTTTGGAGTGAGATTATTGCAGGAAATAATGTCAGCGCCGGCCAAGTAAAACCTCAACTTTTTTTTTAATCCATTCCCTCCTAGCACTTCGTCCAATTGGTATGCGCTCTGCGGGGAGCGTCTTTGTTTTCCAGCAGCGCCAGTCCCAGAATATGGCCAATAATGGTGCTGAGGGGCGGGGAGCAACGCGCGGTCTGCAGACCCACTGAGTCTGATAGTCTGGCGGGGTGCCGAGGAGAGGCAGCAGGCAGCAGGCAGCGGTGGCAGAGATGGGCTCACACCTCTGAATCACAACTCAACCTCCAGTGAAGCATCTAGGAGACCTGGGACGACTATTTTTTTTATTATTGGTTTTTGCTTGGGGTAGAGTGAAGCTACCGAAAGAAGCAGGAGCGGGAAGGTTTACAGTTGCATTCCGACGCTCAGCACTCCTGTCGTCTCACCTGCACGGCCGGTGAAGAGGTCCACTGTGATAAAAATGCATCCAGATAAACACTTACCTGAATTGGTGGCCGAGAAAAACAGCTTGGACCCCTCTTTTGTACATGCGGTGCGCCTGCTTGCTGAAGGTAAGTCAGAAATCTTGTAAAGTCTAATCTACTCTGAGCTTTGTAGACTTGTTCATCAGTGGCATTCCCCATTTTCGCTGCAACTGAACACACCATTGCATTGTATTTTGGGGGGAAGACCAGTGACCTAATGTGAGCTTATTTGACCACACTGCCCTTGACTCTTAGTGCTTTCTAGGTGGCAGTGAGCTGCTCTTTGGTTCCAGTGCAAAACTTTTCTGAGGTTTTCCCATCATCAAGTGAAGAAATGCAGCGAGCACAGAAAGTGTGTGTGTATGCCCACTGCCCTCCAAGGTCAAGGGCTGGCACTTAACACCCAGAAAACAAATGTGAATATGTTCTCAGGGTTAAAATGGTGACAGGACTAGTTACCTACTAGTAACTGTATTATTGACTGGATTTAAAGTGTACTATTAATCTTCGGGCATGTACAGTGTACTGCCAGCTGCTGTCTATTCAGCATAGAGAAAGAATTATCAAATGAATGTATTTTTATGATGTTTTTATCAGACCAAATCAAGCTGCATGTTGCCATCTTGAGTTTTCGTGATTAAAAAGTAAGCACACTGTTCACTATTTAAGTGAATGTAGTTTAGCAGAGAGTCACTGCTCTTACATCACTTCTTACAATAACTGATATCTGTGATCAAGGTCACGGAAGGGACATAATGCAGTCGAGACAGAGGTTATACAGCCTTTCCTTTGACTTAATGATACAGTATGTCTAACACGGCAGTATAACCAAATTCAGCCTGCAGCGTATGTAGGTCTTCATACTGCAGGTAGCCTTGGTTTCATTCACATGCTGAGAATGTGTCACTTCTGATAGGAAACTTATCAGTGTAAAGCAAACACAAGAAACTCAGCTCATTCGCTCTACGGGTGGAACTTTTGCATTTTTCCAGTGCAAATCCAGACTATGTGCTCTCTTATGCCTGCATCTGGTAGGTGGAGGTGTAATCCTAAAAATAGCACTAATAATGGTTTGAGGGATGTGCTTTTGTGGTGAATGGATGAATGAACATACTTTTCTAGTGTCACAGACCCAAATGTGTTCAGCCCAGGCGGGGTTACAGGACACTACTTACTTTCCACACAGAGGCAAGAGAAATGAACAGGAAAACAAGCAAAACACTTGGTACTGTATCCTTAGTAAATTAGATATAAAATGATCAAATGAAACAGAATGCATAGAATTTTTGCTGTAATTATTGTTTCTTACTTTGTGCCCAAATGAAAAGCCTGAATCTTGCTTGAATGTTAATTTCTAATAGTTTTTGACATGTTTGATAAAAGAGGTAAAGTCAAACTGCATGTTAGATTAATATGCTCTGATTGGACAGGGTGTTTGTGCTCTGGTGCTTCTGCCCCTTGAGCTTTCCTGTTGAAATGTGTTGATGAGACACCTGACAGTCCTGCTCTTGTCGCTAACTGTGATGCAGATGGGATCATCTGTCGCACAGTACACTTTGCCAGATTTACTCTATGCTGACTCACATAGCCGGGATACAAACAAATAATGTCGTCTTTATCATATCCGCCGCAATGAACAGCAATAAGCATATATATATATATATATAGTGCAAAAATATAAATACACACACTGCAATACTGTATACAAAAACTGCAATACATTGCAATAAAATAGCATCTATTTTCCTGAATCCAGAATCCAGTTTGCAGGGTCAGCACAAAGCAAAATTATACCACTGTGGACAATCAGTATGATGAACTGTCAGATCAGACAGTCGCATAACCTCAACTTTGAAATTGTTATACATAATCAGCCATGGGCAGCATGTGAAATAATGCTTATTTTTTTAACCAGTTTCACACACAGTTATCAGTTTTGTCAGTCTGTGCTCATGGATAATTCAGAATCATGCATATTAGTGGACATCAGGATAAACTGCGTTCACAGATTTCCAGATTCACAGCTATTTATTACTGAATAGCAAAGCATGTAATCCTGCATTATTCACATGATGCACAATAAACAGCATAAGATATATTTACCATGGTCTCTGTTAGCAGTTCCATATTTATTAAATGAATTACTTGTGTGTTTAAATTATGTTGCCTCTAAAGTCATTTATCTTTCTCAGAGCAGATTTAAAGCTGTTTTGAACAAAGGGGGTGGGTGGGGATAATTCTCTTTCAGAGCAGAGTGTGAGCTTCATCTTTTCCTTGTTAGTGAAAGTAAAAATAACAGTGAAGAATATTTAAATTACTTTGTATATGATACTGTAAAACTATTAGTTGTAAACCAGTCTTCTCACTGTCCCCATAAAAGCTGTTTCTTTTTGGACACAAAGTCAGTTTATTTCAGTGTAGCATAAACCTAATGATTGCTCAGATTGACAGACAAAAGTCAATTCTTTCAAGTGTTGCACTTTAATTTGCCTTTGACCGAAAAACAGAATAGTTGTTTTAAAAGCAGGCTGAAGTTAAAGTAAAGAAAAGGTTGGCTTTAATTTATCCCAAAGGTTTTCTTTACAAGAGTCGCCTACATGCCACGTGGCCCGTTCTTGCCATGAAGACCAATGGGTTTCCTAATAAGGTGAAAATAAAAGCAGACAAGGAAGCAGAAGTGACACAATTGATGGACGAGGAGGGTTGTTGAGAAAAACTAAAGCTCTTTCCATTTATAGCATGTTTTGGATTTTTTGTTACAATCACACGATATACTTTACATTGTCACTAAGCATTTTGCCAGGGTATATAATATCTCATATGCCCTCACAAATGCTGCTAGGCACAGTGACAATACAAACAAATCTGCATGAGATTTGAGCGATGTAGGCTCCTCTGAATAAAAGATGAGTATAGATATGCAGGAGGACCAACGCCATGACTCAAGTGGAGTAAAACATAAGATGGCAAAAACATAAGACAATCCATGTACAGTGTTTTCATAAATTGGCAAATTCTTTAAAAATCCTAAGGTAAGGATTTAAAGAATTTAATGTCCACTGAATTAGATATTTGGATGTCAGCTTAAACTGCCAGTGCAGGGTCTACTTTTGATGTGCCACCACATCTCATTGAAAATCAGATGCTGCATCTCAACCGGCTATCCTTCAATAAATTCAATTCAATTCAATTCAATTCATCGTCTGAGCTTAAAACACCCTTTTCTACACATAGTATAGTTCTGTACTCATCATGTTCAGTTTCTCCTTGCATTTAGCCATTCTTCTAAGTGTATGAGAAGTCAAGTTTTCACTTGAGCACCGAGCTGCACTTTCTTATAATTCTCATCTCACACACGGCAGGAAATGTGTTTAGAAAGAGATGAAGTAACCCGCAGTTCATTACAGTATTAGTCAGTTTTTGCGTTCACGCACTGAAGATGTAAGAGTGAATTCTGTGGCACAAACTCTAAGCTGATGGAAATGCTAACTCAAGCGTCTTTCAAAAACACAAAATCTCCCACAACGTGTTGGGCAATGTCCCTTTAACTTTAATTGAAATTAATCAGACAATGCATGATCAGCTGATAATGAAGAGCAATAATTAGAAATTAAGATGGTACGCTTCAATGAGTGACTGTTGAGGAGTAATACATCTTGGTATACACTCCTTAAATGCAAACCAAATGAGCATATGCTTTCTTCAACACATACATATACATATGTTGCCTGCTCAGTCAGATAGTAAAACTTTTTTTTTTTTATTAAAAAGTCTTTTGTATTAAAATGTCTTACATTCTTACAATTGATTTGGATGATGCTCCACCACAGAGTGGGGTTCTCTCTCAATGAATTGATTTTCATTTAATCTCTCTCTCTCTCTCTTGTTTATAAATTGTTGCTCACATTTTCAGTGTATCCAATATTGCCTGCTCGGTATCCAGCAGTGACCCGGCTCATAACGACAGATAAACACTACCCCATGTGGTATGACCTATGAAAAGGACAATTGCATTTCAGGAAAGTGAGACATTGCGTTACATTTTGGGCATTTAGCCGACACTCTTATCAAGAGTGACTTACAACGAGTGCATGGGTCGAATAAGATTGAATTCCAAGGTCGTGAAGATTTCAAGCAACAGAAACGAGTGGAAGAGCCAAAGCCGAAGCACTCAGACAATAGATATTAGATATCAGATTATGTTACTGTGCCTCTTGAATGTTCACATATAACAGGAAAGTTTTAAATAAAGGCTTAAGAGACGGACAGAAATGGATTTCTTTAAGTCAAAAAAGCTAAACCAGAGGAAAATATAAGAGTAAAAGTGGCATCAGGTGTTTAGGAAAGAAGCTAAATCTTTATGATGCTCATAATATACTGTGTGGTTACACTGGAATGTTTCAATTTCAATTCACTTGTAAGTGACAGATGTGAAGTGACTCCTAGCTATAGGAGCAAAGGATATTTGATACATTAGAGCATCACAGCATCACACAGCATGTTACATTCTCAGGATTTGTTGTTCAGGCAAACTTTTGCTCAGCCTCTGCCCAGGGTTTTTATTAATCATTAAACCGCTACATGCTGATGGAAGCTAATGTACTGTTTCACCCAACATATCAGTAATTACATCTACACAGATTGTGCCATCAGACGAGGAAATAAAGGGCTGCAGGATGCCAAGTGAACACAGTTTGGGATGAAAAATAAAAAGGGATATACATACCGACCATGACCAAACAAACGAACAAATTAATCCGTCAATCATTGCTGTACATTTTGCAGACAAAATTTCATCACAACAGTGCAAAAATGCGCATTTCAGTAGTTTCTTGCAAGACAGTAATTACTATTGAACTACATGAATAATATGTGAATTTACTATAGGCCTACTGTTTATTATGTATATATTTAAGTCATATATATAAAATGTATAATAACATAACACTGTATACTTTAAAAAACACCCTATACTACATATACATAGAGAAACTGATCTTATATGTATATAATAATGTATTTTGTATATGTTTCCAATCACGCCATGTTGGCTACCAAGGTTTTAGAATGTATTCCATCCTGTTTGGTTTGTAAGTAGTTGTAATAAATAGATGATTATTGAATCGCAATCATGATTTAAATTTGTATAATGTGCAACTGCTTTTTAATATGTAATTGGTTTGAATAGTCATTACTTTTTCACTTCACTTTCCATCGCACATTCAGCAGAGAAAGTTGAAGATAGCATTATAATTAGACTGAAGATTTAATACTTTATCAATGTGTCACCGGCTGAGTGCAATTTGCCTCAGTGCAGCTCAGTTAAAAACACATAAACAGCATGTGGCCAAACAGTGGCGCACATTTCCAACCCCCATGCATTTACATTCATCAGCCCAGAGTGGAAAAGGCCAAAGCTAATTGCATGTCTCGTAGTCCATTGCCCCCACCAAGTCCACTCTGCTAAGCGGAGTGCTGTTATTACCTCTTTCTGTGTTTCATGTAAGCAAGCAATCAGTTATTGGAGAGTAATTAGATTGATTCATTTTTGCTCCTAGTCATTATTGTACATGTACCATTCAGTAGGTAGAAGAAAGCAGTGAATAATTTAGCTGTCTACAGGCTAATGGCAGCACTCAACAAAGCCTTTGTTTTTTGGCCTCTTACTACAGTTGGTGTAGGTGCCTACAGCGCAATAGGGCATATTTCAATATTTACTGGTTCACACTGTGGAAAAATTTTGGCTTAGCATTTTAGTATCAATCAACAATATAGTGAACCTCTAAAAAAGGATTTTAATGAAAACTTTGGTAACACTTTCTATGAAGGTCATCGCATAATGACTTATGCATATATTTATAACACGATATAATGCGTCCATAAGACATTATAACAGTTGTTATAATCAATTACAAACATGCATTAGGCACTATAGCAAAGTTCATAATGTATTATGAACTTTTGATTTAATGTTTTATAACTAATAGTAATACCAGTTGATGTCAATGTGCGGAAAGAATCTCCGACCATGTTCCATAACACATTATAACCACCGACTCTGCCTCGTTATAAATACACTTTAGTCACCATTTAGAATTAGTGATATAAAATGGAATAAAAGCTTATAGTAATGTTTAATGTTATATATGTCTTTGTTTGCTTTAAGTAAAGTGTTTGTCAAGTGTTTTTTCTAACTGTGAGGTGTCCACACTTGAAAAGGATCAGACTTCGGATTTCACTCAGAAAAGATTTATTTTGACCAGTTGAACCGGTACCAGTGACAGAATCAGCATCAGGTGAAAAACCTTTAAATACAAAAAATAAAAAGCATTTTGAATAAACAGGTATTTTTCCCAACACAGGTAAGGTTAAGTATTTCAACAAAGTAGAAAGTAAGTATATTTAGATTAGGTAAAAGTGTTCAAACATTTTGATAAAGGTTTTAACTAAGGAATATTCTTTACATTTGAACTAAAACTATTTATGCATTTTATCAATTTTAATTAAGCTTTAACAAAGGATTTTGGGTTACCATTTAAATATTAATCTACACAAATTAGGCAGGAAAACCACACTTTTTAACCATATAAATTTAAGCATTTGGGTCTTATCAGTTTACTATCACTTTAAGCCACGCAGTGACATTTTTAAACTTTTCCCCAACACATTTAGCCCATTAAATACATTTCTACACCCAAACAGACAAAGATCCAAATGAGAGTCCATGTGAGCTTACCAATAGCCCGTCACAATCAAAAAGTCCCAGTTTCTCACAGTGGATGCGGTGCTGTGGTCATCTCCGTCCTCTCAGTCTGTCGCACACTAGTCAAATGACTGATGTGCGTATTTGTACTCCGCTGATTGAAATGGGCGCGAGCTTCTGATTGCCCCAATTCAATTCACCTGGTCGAGCGTGCGCAGGGCGCGCACAGTCACGTGCGGGCTGCTGTGCAGAGTGGCGTGCAGGTGAGACGGCATGCAGGAGGAGGAAATGAGATGGGCACACTGAAGACAGCCACAACTCCGCCGGGTCAGCGCGACACCTCTCTCCACTCGATCTTTGCGTGGCGATGCCCGGAAAGATCGCACTCTCAGGTGGGCTGGTCTCCGACTTGATCTTCCACCGCTACGATGTCCCGATGTAGTATGGTACTCGATTCGGGATCTCTGGCACTAGGTTTTGGACTTCTCACCGAAATGCTGGAACTTGGAGAGGCCCTCACATGAACATCTCGAACGACACCTTTGGAATCAGGATTCACACCGATGACTTTTGCAAGCCTGAACTGCCCTCTCAGTGCGTTTTAGTCGCAGAGCCAAACTATGTCCCCAACGGCAACGTTCCTTTCAGCAGTATGCCATTTGCTGCGAATGAACAGGTTCGGACCAGCGAGTTGGCTCCAGGACTTCCAAAAGTAGTTGACTATAGTTTGTACTTCTTTGAGTCTTTCGAATGGGTAAGTAGTGTAGTCGACAGTTTTGAAGTCTCCACTTTGTGTGGCTCGACCAAGCAACAGGTTGTTTGGCGTGATGTACTGGATGTGCTCTTCTCGGCTCTGAACTCTGGCATCGATGGGTCTGTTATTGGCAAGATTGGCAGCCAGCTGGAGCACTGTCAGGAACTCACTGAAGGTAAGGCCTTCTACATTGCCAAGACTTTGGAGGGCTCTCTTGGTGACTCTGACAGCAGCTTCGGCGGCCCCGTTTTTCTTCAGGTAAGTTTCCCATTATTTGCTTGCAGGTTCTGGCCTTTGCTTTCTTGCAGACGATACACTTGTCAACGACTTTTTGGGCGATAATTATTCCTCTGATGACCCACGCCTTCTTCCTCATCCGCAGCAGGGTTCCCGCCACTCCATCATGTCCCTCGCTGTGTGCTTCTCTGGCTAGCAAGGTGGATAACCAGGCTTGGAATGGTAGAAGAGGAACAGCTTTGCGGTCTTCTTTGAAGGTCTGGACTCTGCCACCACAAACTAGAAGTCCACTTGTCTGGTCTCTGTAGACGACTTGTTGGTCTGTTCTCGGTCTGGTCTCGGAACACGTCTCGTCTTTAGCTGATTGTAAGGACACCCGAGGATGGTACTGCCTCCCACTTTTCTTGGTCTCTGGTCTTGGCACTCAGGAACTTATTAGCTGCTCTCCAGATCCACGCCACAGTCCCGACTAGCCTTCTCAGGTTGCTGAAGCGCCTTTCATCGACTAGTTGTCGGACTGCTGCTCCTACTGGTGGTCTTCTGGATTCTACCCGGGCTGGATCGTGTGCTGTCTTTAGGCGGCTTCTGGCAAGTAGTGCTACAAATGTCTTTTTCTGGATCTTTGTGACTTTGTCTCGAGCTTGGGCTGTGACGTCTCTGGCAGATTTCTTTGGCCACTCATCGTCAGGACGGTCTGACTGTCGACAAGATGGTACCATTTCTCGACCTGGAGTCGGCAGTGTCTCTGGAAGTAGGTCTTGAGGCGGGCTGCGAAGACGGCTCCGCACATCTCAGCTTTCACAGGATCGCCTTTGTGGTCGAGAGGGGTCAGCTTGGCTTTGGATTCGACCAGTCTTACGACGACACCATGGCTGCAGCCACGGTTGCTTTGTTGTCGTCTTCCATCAGCTGGTTTGGCAGGATCATAGTCTTTGGCTCTGTTCTGGGCATCTCACTCTTGGATTCTTTACTCCCACTTCGATTAGAGTAGACCCAGGGCTTCATGTAGAATCCTCCAGCTTTCAGGATGTGCTCGATGTTGGCTGTGAGGCATTTCAGATGGTCGAGGTTGTTGTGCGAAGTCAGGATGTCATCGACATAGGCATCTTCGTCCAGCACGCGTCTCTCTTCTTTGAAGTGACTGAATGAAGGCAAGTTTGCAGTCTCCTGCATGGCAGTTTGGGCGATGTTGACTCTTGTTATGGCATAATCTTCTATTTCGGCATTTTCCCTGTCACGCCACAGGAATCTGTGCAGGTGGACCTCTCGATCTTCCAGCCAGACAGAGTTGTACATCTTGCGGATGTCACCAAGGGCAGCGTAGACACCAGTTCGGAACCTCAGCAGGACAGCTCTGATTGGGTTCAGGACGTCAGGACCTTTGATGAGGATGTCGTTCAGACTGAGACCTCTGTACTTTTGGCTGCTGTTCCACACTAGTCTGACTGGGGTGGAGACTGATTGTGGGTTTGGTGCGATGAGATGGCTTATGTACCACACTGGCCCGGTCCAACTCTGCAGGACGTCTTTGGACAGCTTCATTGCAGCTCTGTGGTTCACCATCTCATGGACTTGTGCAGTGTAGGTCGTTTTCCACTCAGGTTATCGACAGCTGCTTCTCGGTTCTGAGGAATGTTGCTTCTACTGCTGGCCATTTCTCACGATCTCCATCTCCCTTTCTTCTGCAAGCGTCATTTCTTTACCCACTGGCTGGCCGTTCCCGCAGCGACACCCCCCACATCTCGGCTGGCAGGCGGCTCCGATGCTTTCCCACCTCCACCACTTCAGAAAGTCTCTGCTGCTGGTAGCTGTGCTAGACTGGGTCTCGGGGTGGTCAGGATACTGGCAGGAAGCTGGGTTTGTAGTGAACTCTCGATACTTGACTGCTGCAGTTCTCATAGATCTCGCGAAGTGAGTCTTAGACGTGTGGGCCATCAGGGTGACGTCCTCAAAGAGGTCTGGATGGGTGCCCCCGACTGTCTTGCCGAATGTAATTATGTTGTGTTTTTGTACTAAACTGCAAAATGTTAAAAATTCATACAGAATTGAAGAAACATAAATAAAAGTTGTTTTCCTGCGCAAAATGTGTGTCACTTTACTTAAAGCAAACAATGACGTGTTATAAGGTCTTATAATTAGTTTATATGGTATTATGTCCACCTGTAATATATTATACAGGGATAGATATTTTAACACTTTACTTAAAGCAAACAAAGACATGCTATATATCACTAATTCTAAATGTTGACTGAAGTGTATTTATAACGAGTCGATGGTTATAATGTACTATGGAACATGGGCGGAGATTCTTGCCGCACAGTAATATAAACTGGTATTACTATTAGTTATAAAACATTAAGTCAAAAGTTCATAATACATTATGAACTTTGCTATAGCGCCTAATGCATCTTAGTAAGTGATTATAACAACTGTTATAATGTCTTATGAACGCAATATATCGTGTTATAAATATATGCATAAGTCATTATAGCGATGACCTTCATAGAAAGTGTTACCAAAACTTTAAACAAAAAAAAAAATAAGGAGTGTTGTTCATCTTTAACATACCAAAAACAGCCCAAACCAGTGTAAAGCTAAATTACAACTACAAGCATCTAAACATGGTAGAATCGGGAGTCCAAATATGTTTGTCTAGCAATATGCTATCTGCAGTGTTTCTTCACTGCTCATCAGTTTGCGGGTTATTCAAGGTTTCCAGTCTTTCAGCCAGCTTTGCAAAATAAAAGGTGAGCAGAGTGTAAAAAATGGTAGGGATGCTTACTGTGTGCATTATTTGTCTGCACAGAGCACATGTCAGATTTCATGACGTCCTGAGTTTGCTCTGTTGGGCGTGATGAGGTTCATTTCATGCTCTCATCTCATCAAATCCCTGCATAGCATGACAGTGCAACCATGTCTGGATTAATCAAACCTGTGTTAGAAGAAATACATTTTGATTGGATTCATTATAATGAGCCATTTTACAATAACTGTATGACTGGATTTTAGTGCGTGAGATCACTCTGGATCCATATTTCTCTTTTGACCCATCAGCAACAAACAAATGTGGACCCCCAGCAGTGTGGTAAGAGGCAATTTGATGTCACTAATGTCATCTTAGAGTCAAAGCATACACATTTTACAAACAGCTCCTATTCAGCAGTGGAACAAACTGCATGCTTTTGTAGCATGGACTGTAAGGTAAACAACAACTAAAATCCAATAAAGCTACGATTGGAGGAAAAACAGCCAAGCAGTGAACATATTATCTCCAACAAGTGATGCAGCTTCCATTCCCTTTCTTCTTAGGTGTTTGAACTGCTTCCATGCTACTATATACTGATAATAGCTCAAATATTGTAGGGCATTGCGTTGTTTGTGATATTTTCTTTCTTTTTTTGCAAACTACAGAGCTTAAATTTTAGATTGCTGGAATTCAAGTCTATGCAAGTTGTGAAATATGTAACTTAATCAGTGCAACACAGTGCATCACAATAGGTGTATTCATGGCATATCTCAATAGCAATATTGTTTTTTTTAAAAAGCTAAGCTAATTGTCTTGTTTTGTACCTAGATGTTTTCCGGTGGTGGAGCAGGTTTACTGAGGGCAACTTTTGCTGAATGTATGTTGATAAGGTTAATAATGAATCTGAATGTTACCAAATCTGATGTCTGAATTTCTAATATAGACTGGTGTTTATTTACTGTTATTATCAACACAGTATTGCTTGTATATTGTCATTTTAATGGTGTCCAGGGTAAATGAACTTCAAACCATTGCTCAGTCTGTGTTGATGCATACTGACCAAAGCAGATGTATTTAACCTTAAGCCATGGCAGGCTGACTGAACACCTTTTCTCTTTTTCAGCTAAACCTTGTCCCCTTCTTCCTACTGTTGCACACATTTATCTGGTTGCTGCCCAGTTAAACCTTTTTTTCCCCCCTTTCTTGGCCCGCTGAGCTGCTCCGCTGAAGCAGTTTGGGCAGCGCAAGAGAAGGGATCAAGAGCACAAGAATAGTCACTAGGAGTGTTTTACTCAATCAGTTCCCCCAATGAGATTTTTTTTCATCCTAAAACCAGTGACCTTCAAAGCACATTCTTACTTCTCTGAACTTTTGGCTCCCGTCGCTCCCTGCCACATACTCGACAACGATGATACTAGTGTGAACGTTTCTCAAGATTTATAAGCTCATTTTCCTCTTTTTCACTCCCTTTCCCTGTCTGCCATTCTCTGTCTCTCTGTCTCACACACACAATCTTCTTCTGAGTTCACTGGCAGGCTGCAGACCAGAATAAAGGTATTTCCCATTATAGACTATTCCAGAGTATAATCACCTTCATGGGCTATAAAACATCATTACTTTATTCAAATTATATGAACATTATGCCCATTTGAAAGTGAAACACATCACAATGGAAACATAACCCAAATTCTCTCCCACATGCACAAGTCCAGAACTAATCTAAGGATATCAAGAAATAGATGCTTGATGAAACCTGGAACTGGGACTTCACAATGAGCAGAAAAGCACTTTCCAAATCAAAATGAGTTTTATTTGATGGTATGACTGGAATGAATACACTTACAAATGTATTCTCTCATGTAACAAAAACTTGAACAAGACAATAGAGTCTACAGCAACAAGTACTCAAAATTAAACAAAATACGTTGTTTGTCCATAGGCACAAAAATTATTAGCTTATTGTACCTTCATTGTCATGGTTGCAATAATAACCACAATGTCAGGGAAAGATCATGGCTCAAAGAAACCAATGTTGACTGTGTTTAGGAAATGGGAAACAAATAGCAATCTCCGGTCAAATGTTTAATTGACCCTCCATCCACTGAAACCTGGACTTTGTGGCAACAACTTTAGTTCTGTCTTTGTTCATAATCCCTACTGTTGCTAGAAGGCTTTGTCACTTGAACATAAACATGGTGTTTTGGGGCGTTTATTTAAAGGACTTCTTGAGAGGAGAGTCTCGTCTACAGCCAAGCAGCTCTTTAGATCACAGTGGTGCTTTCAGCTAATGCCACCATGCTAACTTGCTCACACAATGCTAACTTGCGGGTGTTCAGCAGGTCATGTTTATCATGTTGACCATCATGTTAGCATGCTAACATTTGCTAATTAGCCCTAAGCGCACAGTGCAGCTGAAGAGTGTTGGTAGTTTAGCTTGTATTTATTCATAAACAAAAGTAATAGTAAAATTTTACCTGATGATGGTGATAGAGGAAAGCTTTTACAATTCATCCTCTGGGGACCATGAATGTCTGTATCAAATTTCATGGCAATAGTTGCTCAAATATTTCAGTCTGGACCAAAGTGGTGGACCCACTGACAGACTTTGACATCCCCAGAGCCAACCTCTAGATTGGCTAAAAACCTAAAAACACATTCTCCTCCTTATGTATTCTATTTATATTGTCAGCTAGTCACAATCCAGTACCCTGTCTACTGTATATAAAGGAGAGCTAGTTTCAAAATATGCATGTGTTGGCACATGACAGGTTGTGTTTGATCCTCAGGCAATCCACATAAATGCTATTTTTAAAAAGCACATTTTGGAAGCTCCTGCTATCCTGGGACACCTGTCCTGTGTAAAAGTGTCACATAAGAAGGTGTGAATCAGACGTGTTGATAGGAATAAAAGGTTGGAGGGATCTTTCAATCCTGTTAACGTGTGATTTCAGCAAGAGGTTTCCCGCAAGTTCTGTACCCAGTGGCAGGCGATGGTGGTGTGAATGAATATTACTAGTTCACAGAGTTCACTGGGCTTTATTGATACCAAGGGACTCACAGATTAGGAGCGTGATGATACATTTGGGTCACAGGACGTGATGATGCACGAGAACAAGATGAGAAGATTTGTAGCACTATTTTGAAGAAATATTTAATGCTGAAAATAAGGGAACCAGAAAGATTTTGAGCATTAAACTCGTAATTTCCTGCATTCTGGAGACATTTTCTGCTCCAATTTATGGTGGAAATGTCTTTGTTTATATGAAGGGAAACTATATTTAAATAGCACTCCTAGTTTTCAGTCATTTGTTAGTTAACAATTCTTGCCGAAAACAAATTTTCAGAACATTTTTAACAAATGCTTTCAAAAAGTGATAGGGACAAAATCAGCCATTTTAAAATGAGGTGGGGACATGTCCCCAGCGTCCCCAGTGTAAATGACACCTATGCTTGATACAGTCCTTTCCATTACAGCCTCATTGTGGAACTTGGAGCTTGTGTATGCTTTTGACAAAAGCCTAAATTATTTGATAACATTATAGTGCCTGATTCAGTGGCTCATGAAAGACATCCTGAAAGTAATTAACAACACTTTCTTAAGCAGCTATCTCTGTTAGTCAAGGCTCCTCCATCTGGCACTGACTTCTACATACTTAATAACCTAAAAGGCATTTTTAAACAGTCATTCATTTGCACTCACCCATTTTGATGACCTCTCATTTTTAGGCAGTTTTGCAGCTTTGGTGAGACTCATCTCAGAGAGTAACTGCAAAAAAGTGGAGACAGCATGTTCCAATTTAAATGATCTTCTTCGGACAATTGGACACAATTAGAGAGATTGTGTCATGCTGGATGAAATTGGTGCATTTCAAGCGTCTGGAGTTCGGTCTGTGATTTCACAGACAATAGCAATATCAAACAAATGACCTTAATTCATGGAGTAAAACTGAAACCAATGGCCATTAGAAACTGGAGTGAATGCATACTTAAACTGCCTGGAACAGAGAGATCATTAAGCTGGAGTTATGGATGTCCAGAAGGTGATGTCAAAGAAAAGATTTAGAAGGACCCTTAACTCACTTTTAACATGGATTTTAAGGTGGATTCAGCCACTTATGAGGACGTTTTTCTGTCCATAGTTGGTCTCCTTCTTTGGTGAACATTTGCAAAAAGAGAGAAACGCATTCATTCAAATGTAAAGCAAGAGGATATAGCAGGGATCAAACATTTTAGCCATTTATTCGTCCAAAATTCTGCCCTGTAATGAAACATGCAGTTGGCTGGAGCAGCTTTTAACTTCACAGCTTTGTCCACTGAGTGTTGACAGCTGAGATAAGGGTGAAGTGCCCCTGTTCAAATGAACCCTTGAGTTTCAATATAGCAGCCAGGAGGGGTTGGCGACTTGTTCTCTGTTTTGTTCAGGAACATATTTTATTGTCCAGCAAGTGTGTTGCAGACTGATAGTTGTAATTCCACTGAGTATTAATTAGAGACAGAGGAGGATCCCCTCTAGGTGAACAACAGATAGCTTCATTTTGGGAGTACTTAATGTATTGTGAGTGTTTTAGGTCAAGTGCTATGAAATGCATCAATCCAGAAATATCACTGTTCAGGGTGTTCAGGGACTGTGCCGTTCATATCAAGCTTAACAGTTAATATCCACCTCTCATCTTGCAATAATGCCGGGGACACGCGAGAGGACTATTGGGTCAATTTGCACAAGACATGCCCATCTTGAAAATTTATAAGGAGAAATACTGCAGCTTGATTGGAACCAATGATCTGCAAATATGATCTTAATATGAGAGTCCACAGATCTAATCTAATCCAACCCCATTTGACTTTTACCAGATAAGATCAAACGTTTTACATATTTAATCCTTCATCTGCATAAGTCCTGTGCTGCATGGGGATCAGAGACTGCTGACAGCCTACGAGAGCTCAGTTTGCAGTGAAGTGAGGCACAGCAAGCTGAGTGTGACTGTCTGCTACTGTTGTTATTTTGATTGGAATTACTGGATCATGAGATTACAGGGCCCGATGTAAAAGGACGTATCAGGAGTCAGCGGGATAATCTCAAATCATTACGTTTGCAGTGTGAGCATATTTACAGCTGAGACACAAAATAATCAGCAAAATGTTCAATGTGTGATGCAATGCATAGTTAAGTTCCTCCTAATGTGTCCCCAGCACTAAAATTACACTATTTGGCTGTCATGCTGCAGTTGGCTCCAAAGCAGACTCGGAGATGTTGACTGATGCCTTTTTAAGTTACATAAAAAACTAATTATCTTGTTATCTGTTTTTTTATTTGGGTGTTCTGCAGAGATTGAAAAGTATGACGGCGATGAATTGAGAAAAGATGGTGACATGAAGAAATACCTAGACATCATCAGCAATAAAAATATCAAGCTCTCTGAAAGAGTTCTCATTCCAATCCAACAGTATCCAAAGGTAAGAGACTCAACACCCACATCTTAGCCTAAGAAAACACACCGTACCTCTTTTTTTCTAAACAGTAATGGAAATTTGCAGTGTTTTCAAAGTGTTTCAAGCTTGTGTGAGACATTGTTTCATTAATTTTAGATGTCAATCGGTAGATGGGACACTCTAGCTTCACCTGCTCCACCCTTTGCACAAATCGTTTTTTGTCACTGAAAATCCCACTGAGCCTCAAACAGGCTAATAGAAAGTCATCAGGCAGTGTCTGTTTATTCTGATGTGGTCATCAAAAAAGAAAGTTTTTAGTATGCTAAAGCACTCAAGGGTACAGTGAAGAACAATGACCATAAATCATTGAGTGACACAGTACGCGTTATTCTGAGTCATGCAATGTCAGTACTGACAAAGTTTGAAATGTAGCCTAATGAGGCTGCTCCATCAGGCAGCTAAGCAACATCACACAGCCCCCTTGTGTGGAACCAAAAGGCTTTACTGCCACTGTAATCAAGGAAACCTGGTTCACTGACTTAGCATTCATGCAACAGGCAGTCAGAATATTGGCTTCAGTGTAGCCACACAGATTGCAACAGAACATATTTCAGTATAGTATGTTGATTATTTGTCCCGCTCTGCAAGTACAGTATATGCTATTATGTTTTGTAAGTGTAGGTAAACAGACAGATAAATGTCAGATATAACACTGGCATCTACTCGTAGCTATACAGAAAGCATCTTTTTGCTTAACTGTCTGTATCATTTTTGTCTTTCAAATACAATATATCTCTGTGCCCAGCTGTCATTTTCATAACAAATGTCATAATTCATTACATTCGTGTCAAATCTGTTAAGTGATATATCAAGATGACATTTGTTCTTAATTGGTGTTGCTAATTTTGTTAGAATCTCTTTTTCAAATCTTATCTGAAAGTACATGTTGTTCATTCTTAGATATGTGATAAAACTGACTTGTCAGCATAGTTAAATGATACTTGCCACCTCTCAACTGATTTTTTTTTAATTAGATGGTATTTTAATGAAAATAAGGAGATATGATGATGTATGATACGTGGCATCCATGAGTAACCAGCCATTCTAAGATCCCATAAAACAAAACTGCTGTTTCTATGTTGATAATAAAATATCACTAATTTGCCTTCCTTAAAATTACTTTGTTGGTGCATCTTGTTTTCAGTGGTACAAACACCAAATCATAGGTTTTGGTGTGGCAGAGCCAGAACCTCCCATCATATAAAAACCTGCAGGACACACTTCTTTAAACCCAACACTATCAAAGTAGTCTGTTCTTCACTGTCAGTTTGCAACAATATTCATCATCGGCACTCTCTTCTCCTAAAATCGCCGACATATATGCTCAACCGTTGCTTCCACACACTGACACTTTTTGTCTCTAAGCGCTCGTTTGAAATGAATCACTTCTGGTCACTTTTCCTCTTGTTGTCGCTGTGAGTGCTCAGAAAGAGAGTTATGGAGGAAGAGATCCTCAACAAAACACTCTCAGGGTCCATTTTTCAGTCTTTGCCCTGCATACTCCCAAGTGAAGTTCCTTTCTTTGTTCAGTCTTGCCCCTTAACATCTTGTTTCATGATCTCACTGCTATTTCATGGGCCCATACTGTACAGCTGGTGCAACAACACAGCAACACTACACGCAGTCATTGAAATTTAGTTTGCTGGTTTTGTCGGGCTTATTAGAGAAGGACTAGGAAAAAAAGAGGACGTCAGGAGGGCAGAGCGGTACTTTAGTCCAGTGAGCCCCTCAGGACATTCCACAGAAATCAATTTGCTGTTTCCTCCTCCGGATCACTGTTGAGAATGTAATTAAGCTGTGTTCAGGAACTCCTCACTCTATTAAATTGATTTCAAATCTATAGAAAATGCTAATTGAGACAGTTTCTTGGGAACACAAGATCCACAATGACTTAGATATCTTTCTGTCCTTGTGTTTCGGCCTCATTAAGTGCATTTTCTGTCCAAGTGTCCATTTTTCATTCAAACATACTTCTTAATTGTGTTGGTGTTTTTTTGTTTCTTGAACTTACAGCCCACATACTGCAAAGCTAGGGATAAACATTTGTGGGAATGGCTCTTCCAGAGACCTCAGG
Organism: Micropterus salmoides; assembly: GCF_014851395.1. Taxonomy (NCBI): domain Eukaryota; kingdom Metazoa; phylum Chordata; class Actinopteri; order Centrarchiformes; family Centrarchidae; genus Micropterus; species Micropterus salmoides. The sequence goes on from NW_024041373.1 coordinate 13,187,541, forward strand.
ATACAAAATGTTAAGTATGTTCCATACTCTTGGGGGGATAGACGTGAAGTAGTATACACACATACATTACCTGTACTGTAGGCATATATCAGTTTGACAACTTAAGACTCAAATTAAACAGCAATATTGTCTTTCTGGAAAATCAAGCATACTCATTCTGTGGAAACCTCCATTTTCCTGTGGAGACTACAAATTAGTAAAATGAAATGGTCGTAGGGTTCAGTCCTACCTGCTGGTTAATTGCATTGACCTGGCGTCCCAGGTGTGAGTCAGCTCCTGATTAGAGAGCCTGTCCTCAACAGAAAAATGGCCATGTAGGTCATTCTAGCCACACAAATTACGACTCATGTTTACTGTGGCAGCGACCTCTAGTGGCCATACAGAGACAACACATGACAAAGACGATTAGCCTATGTATTATAAATAGTTGTACTCCGGTGTTGGTGGGTTTGGTGGATGGATAGTAAGTTAAATGCTTTTCACCTGGAGACCCATAGTTCCATACAGCTGCACAAATGTCAGATCTGGTCCTTTGAGGCATGGACAAACACCACCAGTAGAGCTGTTATTGCACTGTTATAGGATACGCTCGAATGAGTCGTATTGGGAACGCCACCGGTAGGGGCATTATTTTAAGATACGCTCATATGAGTCGTATTGGGAGGTCGGTTAAAACGACCTATGTTGTCGTTTACAGTTGGAGGACGTATTGTGATTAGATGGTTAGTGAAAACCATTAGCTCTTAAAGTAAAAAAGAAAAGCTGAGGACCAAATAGATAACTGAGATGTTTTTTTAAAAAGTATTGTGAAACAGTATACTTATTGTCAAAAACAAAACATTCACAGCTACAATACACAGGATCAAAACCTAGTTCTGTGTAATGAACGTAATTGTGGCAGCTCTGCAAAGTAAGCAAAGCAGTGCAGTCCAGAGGGACAGAGGAGTTGTCCAACAACAGCTTCTGTGACCTAATTGCAGAGTCAGCAGCCCACAAGACTGCAGTGTCACTATCCTAAACATCTTGGTAACACTGCATTTTGAGTTAATGGTCATTAGCCACATGAAGGAACTCTTTGATCAAGTGCACGCCATGCAAAAAAGCTTGCAGAGCTTGAAAAGATGAGTCACATGCACCACATGGCAAATACCTTACAAAACAGATCTGCAAAAATGTTTTTATCAGCTGCATGACAGATTAGGGAACACATGTGTGCATTACATTTGTTTTGTTTGGTGCTTAAGCAGAGATACACATTAACATTGGACTTTGATGAAAAAACTGTTTGTACATTGTGGCTACACAGATATGAATTCTTGCCAGCTTTCCCTGATCAATATATTTGACTTTTTACACTGACAACATCTGGTCCCGCTGAGAGGCACAAACTAAATGGTTTTATTTTACCCCACGCTGGAAGCTCACTTGGTGACAGACCAAAGTATAAAATGTCATAAATCTGTTCTTTCACGTTTCAGCAGTCTAACAGTGCTCAATCGTGCTTGCAGCTGCCATCTTGCTGCAATGTAATTAAATGCAAAGTAATTAAATTATTACTTGGGAGAATTCTTCTGCATGGTTTCAGTTTTGACGATATGTCACATGGAAGATTAATGTCATCTAACAGCCAAACAACCAGTTCTGGTGAAATCATTGTTTATGGTACACTGACAGACACATACCACAGGCCATTTTCACTGCAGTTCTTGTTAATAGCATTAATGATGGCCGCATTTCTGCAGTTACAGGGCTCTGGTACTGTGCCTAAGTTCTCGTTAATGTTATGACCTGTGCTTTTCCTGCCATAACAAGACAAAATGTCTGCTTAGAAAAAATACCAGTTTAGTGCTGTTCTGTGATACTATGTAGTTTCATTGTTCTGATGATATTAAAACAAGCTCCAGGTCCATAAATATCTCATTTGTGCCGAAAAGTTAATATTAATGGAGTGTGTCACAATGCAACAAACATAAGTGACTGACACTTTGTCAAGATTTGAATCAGAGAAAGAGAGACTACTATGGCATTTAAAATATAAAAGCCAACACAGCATGTTACAGGAATATCTTAATTTATTTTATTTTATTTAGCAAGGGCAATGCATCTATTTATTGCACCAAATGTAGCTAAAACTAATTTTCATTTGTGGTCTTTTTGCTGCCAGCAATGAGCAGTTTGATGCAGTAAAAGCATAAACTGTAGAAAGAGACGGTTTTAGTGCATAAAACACTGTAATACAATATGCAATTAAATATAATACAGTCTCTGCTGTTAAATATAGATGGTGGAGCCTGAGCCTACTGTATAGTTAATTTTAGGATATTCACTTTTTTCCCCCCCAGGTGGTCCAACTGCAATATTGTAACCACTTTAAAATCTTTATTAGTATATTGTATTTCCCTACTTGTTTTTACAGCCCACATACTGTTAAGCTAGGGATAAACATTTGTGGGAATGGCTCTTCCAGAGACCTCAGGATACAAAACGTGAAGTTTCATACTCTTAGGGGATAGATGTGAAGTAGTATACACACATACATTACCTGTACTGTAGGCATATATTATTTCCACAACTTAAGACTCAAATTAAATAGCAATATTGTCTTACTGTAAATTGGTATATTGTATACCAATGGTATATCGTATTTCCCTATTTTGTCGCTCAATCATTCTCCAATCTCCTACAAGACATGTGTAAATAAATAGTAGATTGCACATGTCACCCTACCCCTCCGGTCTAAATAATAAATTCACTTTCAGCTGTCAGCATCTGAAATTCAATGTTAGCTACTTACTGGAGAGCTGGCAGGGAACATGTTTGCTCAAAATGGGATTAATGCTGAACTAAACCTGCCAGTTAAACCATAGAGTTATTTTACTGCAATTTCTAAATGCAAATATCAAAATATTAAATTAAATTACTAATTAAAAGTCAACGCATTTTAGTTCATTTTGTGCCGTGTATGATTTGGTTGATAGAATGCTAAAGTAAGTTAAAATTTCTGAACCAATCTATTGGAATAAAACCTTGAAGGGTGATGCATCTTGTTACAGACTGGCCCTGGAATTTGTATGCATCATTCATAGGGGACGACTTGTGTGTTTTGTGCACCGCTCTCTGTAAAATCTACATTAGGTTTGTTGTCGTTTTACAGGCTGTCAAGATAAAGACGTTTGGCCTTGGGGCCTCGCTCCAGTGACCTTACCATCACTTTCCTCTGAAAAAGTGACGAAACCTTGAAAACAGGGTTGATCTCGGTTAACGGGAGAATAGGAAATGCATCTGTACCTGTCATGTAAACAAATGATACACTAACAGCGCGCTAATGGAAGTCTGTATATAGTTGTATGTTGAGATTACTGCTTACTCAGCAAAAAATATGATTAAGATAATCAGCATAGTCATTTTCATTATCCCTTAACTAGAATTTATCCTCTGCTCTTTAATGAGACAGCTTGATTAGCATCTCATAACCTTGGGGCATGAAATGTATTTCCAATGGCTGATACTGCCTGCTAGTCTGAGTCCTGTGCTGGGACAATTCTGCATGTGTGTGTATCTGAGAGCGTTATAAAAATGATTGTCACCCTTTTAATTAGAATTAATTGGAAACAATTCAGCTCTCACATTTAAACAAGTTTTTTTTATTTTTTTTAAAGTATTACCTCTGCAGGGCATTTGCTTTAACTATCCATTCTGTGGGTACATACACAGCCCACAACACATTAAATTGTATTTTGTCCTTGTGGGTGCCACAATTTTGAGCTTATCAGTCGTGGGTTATTGTGACCTTTAAATAGTGCAGCAGCCATGCTCTACCCAAAGAGAAATTCCATTTTTGTCTGCCCAGAGATGTCAGTGTCCCAAAGAAAGGCATATCGTGTAGAAAGGTGTTTTGCTTAGATAAGTGCTGAATACAGTAGAGGGAGTACAGAGTGTGAATTAAAAGTAAGCACTTGTACGATAGCATCACAGCTCCACTTTGGGATCCCACTGAGTCAGTGTTTGTGTGATGACTTTGTCTGCCACAATGCCGCTCATGAGATATAAGATAAAATGCCTTCCCAATGTTAAAATCTTCCCACATATACAGTGTCCCAACCCTATACGAGACACTAATTTGAGCAGGGTTTTCCGTAAACGGTGCCTTCATTCTGGAAATACGACACAATCAAGTGAAATGTCAGCGTGCGGCATAGATTCACTTGATTTTAAAGAGTGCTGATTGACACTATTGTCCCACAACGCAGTGTACAACAGGAATGGAGGAGCTACTCACAGCTGGAGAAAAGCAAAAGCAAATTGTATCTAACAGTGAGACAGCTACAGGGAAAACAAATACATTGCATTTTTATTTTAAAATACATTGTACGTCCTTACTAAAGCTGATCTGATCAATAGCAATGGATCAAATGACTAGATGTAATGTTAAAGCTACTTGTGATGAACTAAAATTATCACCCGACTGCAGTTCTCAGCTCTGTGGAGCATTTTAGCTTCTTTGAGCTCATTGTTTTGGTTTAATCTCACTGCTCTCAGCCTCATCTATAGCAGCGGCAGGCAGCTGTTTTAGCACCAAACAGCAGACAAAGTTAGCAACCAACCGGTTGAACATAGTTGGGCAATTAGCAGCTAAAGAGCCAGGTATCTTTTTCAGGAGGTAGTGGAGACTAAACCAAAGGGTTAATACAAGTGAGAGATGGACACAAACCAGTCCTTGCAACATTCATGCTAATGTTGCTTAGTGTCTGCTACAGTAAGTTGAAGTCTTATAAGGTGATAACATGTCAGTGTTTACTGCTTGTATTGCTGCCCCAAAGTTGCAAAAACAAACAAAAAAAAAATTTATGCTGCTTTAAGTTTCTAAATATGAGGTAGTAGTTTGATGTCTGTCAACACATGCCTGTTTTCATCTACATTACATACTGCAGAGTATACTGTGTAGCATTATATAAGAGTGAAACTGAGACGCGGTAACAGTATTGACTACATACACCTCTCGTTTTGCATTTTCAGCAAGATTTTTAAAGTAAAAGCAATCCCATACAAAAAAAGAACAATTTGTTGTTTGTCATTTAAAGGCCACAGCTTGTTAAAGACTCACGAGAAAATAAACTCTGTATGAATTGATTTTTCTTTGCTCTAACAGGAGAACTAAGTGGCTGCAGCTCCGACAGCAAAACACAGTCCATCTGGAACCTTTTCACGGTCTCAAACAGCTTTTGTAGCGTTGCATCACTTTGGTATTGGTGGCTGCACGTCTGCATTGATCTTGGCTCAAGTTTGTCACCTGTTCGAATTTACAGGAATCAAGATATTTGTTTTCTTTTCTGTCTGTGTGTGTAGGCCATCTGGGCAACAGTTCAGGCTTTACATATTAATAGGAATTCTTAAATTGTTATTGGAACATTCTGCTTGTTTGTTGTGATAAAGATGTTGGCTGGTAAAAGGAAAGATCTCAGTCATTGTGTCACCATTTTATTATTTGGATTGCAACTGGTTTCATTGCGCTCATGTCTTTGAAATGCATTGCAACTGTGAATATTTTTAACATTCAGTGCGCAGTATGTGATGTGTCCCAATCCTAAAAAGACTGCTTGCATATGTCTGAAGTTGTTTAATTAGTGTTTTGACCAGAGATAACATCCTCAACTAAGACTAACGGTTGTAAAGTAAAGATACGCCTTAATATCAGATACCACTGATAGCCTTAACACTGACAGTCAACCTCTCTTCAGAAACTTGGATTCCGTTCTGAGACACTCACCAGGGGAACAGTAAATCTCCTCCGCTTGTCACACAAGTACCAAACAACCACTCATCTGCTTTCTTTAATGTTTGCGGAGCTGATAGGACACACTCCTAGAAACACACTCGCAGCCCAGTCATCCCTAGTTGTCATTAAGCATAAACCTCTGCTCGAGGCTTTAATCCTCCTATCAGACAGGACCTGAACACCCCCAATAGCACAGCTCGCTAACCTGGCAGAAAGTGCCTCAGGACATCTGCAAATCTTGACTGGCCACTGTGCACAATTTTCCAGCTTAAAAGCTGTAAAGTTTGTTTTGTTATTAGATCTGTAGTGCTACAGCACCTTGGCAAGTTGCACAATTTCATTATTTTCACACTTTTCATAGAACTGACGTTTTATTAAAAAGCACTAAAACATGCTACAGTTTGGTACATAAAAAAAAACCTCATCCTGAGGTTGCTTTGAACTTTATTTTTTTGTGAATGCTTTCTTTGATCTCTGCTTTTTGGGGGGCTTTTCAGTGCTTAATGGCCAATGTAAAAAACAACTTACTCAGCAGGTAATGTGAGCAATCCAAACAAACAAAAAACAGGACTGGTACAGGCTGTTAACCAAAGACAAGGAAATCCAGAGAATAAATCTAACATGGGAAGAGCACATGGAACACAGGCACTCGACATGGTACAAAGGGAGTAAAACAATTCTGACACAGAGAGGAGGAAACACACAGACTATATACCACACAGAGGGCAGGATGATTGAACACAGGTGAGATACATTAAGACAGGTGCAAACAATCAGCCAGGAAACACAAAGTTAGGAAGCAAAAGCTGCACAGAACACACAAGGAAGAAACCCAAAACCAAATACAGAAACGCTGCTGCACAGAACAAAATGGAAATGAGTTTCTCAATTTGCATGTGTTTTGTCTAAAGACGAGCTTTCTTAAAGGTTCAGTGTGTAAATTATACTGGCATCTAGTGGTGAGGGTTGCGAATTGCAACCAGCGGCTCATGGTGCATTCACATGCTCCTCGGATGGTCCCATTTCCTGAGTTGTGAAGTTCATGTGCTCCTAAGTACGAATGTGGAATTAACATGGACGCTACTACAATGTTTTGTTGGATTAGCATTATTAGAGCATATAAACAATATACAGACACAGTTCACTCTACATGGACAGCAAACTAACCGTTATAACCATATAACAAAGTGTTTGCAAAATATGTATATGCAATACATGATTTTGTGCGAATCAAAGTTCTGTATACTTCTTTATGTCCCAGGTACACCTTATTTCTCTTTTTGCAATAAAGATTTAAGAAGGGAAAAGTACTGCTACTACTACTACTAACGTTACATCTTCTTCTTCTACTGGTTTTCCGTACGTATTCAACATAGTAACGAAACAGGCTCTGTAGAGGCGTTTGTCTAATTGGGCTACTGTAAATATATGGCGACGCAAGATGGAGACTTCCAAGTGGTTATGTAGATAGAAATGGCTCATTCTAAGGTAATATTTAATATTTTAATTTGGCTGGTATTAATATAATTAAATTTATTTATGAATATTTGCTCAATGTCTAAAATGGCTTTGTGCGTATATGTTGCATTCAAAACACCCTTCTAGCTAATATCTGCATAGTTATCAGTGTTGAGACTGCGGGGGGCACATTGCATCATTTCAAACCTCATTTAACACCGAACCGTGCCCCTTTCTAAAGCCCAAATTGCTCGCCATGGAGCAGCAGAGTGGCTCCAGACATTCATTAGCTTAATGAAAACAGGCCACTCTTCTTCTACCGCCCAGCGAGCGCATACTCAACGTAGCCACAACGACCATCTGTTCCCAAGCTCCCTGCCAGCTATAGGATAGTCCTGTCAAAGCAACCCCTGTGAAGAAAGGCATCCACAAAGGTGTCTTAATCATTCAGATCAGAGGACAGGCAAGGACAGTAGGGATGCTTTTTTTTGCTTTAAAGATGGCTTCATCTCTGTGTCCCCTGGCACCTCCCTAACCTGAGATGTAGCGTGCACTCATGACGTTAATGATGTTCGTGAAATAAGCTGAGTGTGCAGTTGTTGGAGTTGAGTTGCAGCAGCCACACAGCTGGCAGTGAAGTTATTAGCCGCTCATCCACAGTGGGAGAGGCTGCTTTGCAAAAAGGTTAATATCATTTTAAGGTTGGCCAGAGTGTGTTGTGGTGGGCGGCTGACCACCTGTTCAGCTCTGGAGGTGGTCTCTTATCATCTCATCCAACAGCAAACATTTGAAGGTCGAACCATTTATTACAGTTAAAAAGAAAATACTGTGTGAGAGCCTTTATGAGTTTGTTTCAAGTAGGAAAACATTAAGACCCTTTTTTCCCTCATTTCCTAATTGATCCTCTGTTCATATTTTCTTCAGAATTGACCCATTTGACTACAGTTGTGTTATGACTTTCACCTCTTGGATTAATCACCACTAGTCTCAGCAGTGTTGCGCCTGCGACAACCCAGAGCTACTTTTGAACACTAGCTGGTGCACAGTGAGAGGCAAATGATAGTCAGGCCCCGAGGCTTGAATCTGATAGTTTGTCATCTGGATAGTATTACTTAATTTCCCACTGGGAAGAAACTCATTATTTCTGACTTTATCTCAGCACTGACCTCTGGAACAGTCTCAGCAACGCTATTGGTTTGGGCCCCTTTTCTTTTTTTTCCTCTGCGTGACATGGATGACCCTAAACGCCAATAAGATACATGGCCAGCAAGGGCACAGTTCAAGCAAATGGATGGATGCATACATTAAGCTGGACAGCAGATGAGAGTCCTATTCACCTTTAATGTGCTACACACAGAGCACAAGTATATTGATTTATTACAGGCTACATTACAGCTTTTTCTCACATGATGAATGGTGACTGGAATGTGAGATTATATTGATAATAGATGACTAATGGCCAGCAAACATTTTTATGGTTAACCTTTACGTCAAACGGATCAAATTCCTTTTACATCCGACACATAAAGAGAGAGACTCCTTCAGAGACAATTGTCCATATATAAGTCAGCCTTTTTGTCATATGCCTTTTTTTCCTTCTGTGTTACAGTTTAATTTTGTCGGGAAGCTGCTGGGGCCACGGGGAAATTCCATGAAACGATTACAAGAAGAAACGGGAGTGAAGATGTCCATCCTCGGCAAGGGGTCCATGAGGGATAAAGGCAAAGTAAGAAAGATATCGATTTGTGTTGAAATACAGTTCTTTGGTCGGTCCAAGATGCCAATCAAATGAAAATATTTACAGAAATAAAGGGCCTGAAACTCCACCAAGGCACAGAAAAATATTTGAGCCAGAAACATCTGAGCTGTAACTGAGATGAATAACACCCAGAGTAAAATTAATAGCTCTCAGTTGACAAACATATGTAGGAGAAAACAGGAATGTTTTTCTGTGTGTTGTTTAATAGAATTTTCTGCAATAGTCAATTATAAATGCAAAGTAATGAATCTCTTTGCCAAAGTCATTTATCCTGCTGACTTGTAGTCCCCTGGAGCCAAATTTATCCGAGCATGTTTAGAGACGACCTGCTGGAGTTGGTATTCATGCTCATCACAGGTCTCAGTGTGCTGCTATAGAGTTACATCGCTATTATTACTGTAGCTTCCAATTCAGACATCTGGACATGACAAAAGACTTGCAGTGTTATCACCTCTCTGGTGAAACCGGAGCAGCATTTCAAAACATCAAGAACGTGTTGAGGGTAATATAATGCAGAGGCTGTTACAACTTTAAAGCGCCTGTAATCGATATTTTTTATAATAATAAAAATGAATCAAATGACAATGTGAAAAAACTGTGACAAATGTGAAAGGGGTCACTCCTCGTGATGAACCTACAGAGAATTGCAGCTACCCTCGACTTACTTAGCTGTGAAACGCTTTGTGAAACAAAATATAACTTTTTTTCGAAAGTAAGAAACACAATAAGTTCAAGAGAAATGTAAGATCAAAAGCTCATTCTTCAGCTTGGAAACAGTAGTTTATATTTTATACCTGTTTATACAATGTTCTTTATTATTTTACCTGCTATTTACTCCAGTTATAAGCATCCGAATTGTGGATTTAATGTACATACTTGTAAAATGTGTAATGTTATCCAACTAATCTTCTGGATGCCTAAACTTTTGGATAAGACAACTTAATAAAGCCCCAAAGTCTTCAAAAACTGTATGGCTTTTAATTAGAAAATACTTTTCATCTGGATTTCCAGTCAGGGCTAATTGTGAGACTAAAGGCACTGAGAGTTTTGAATGTGCCTTGGCCAGTGCAATAGTTCATTTAAAACTTTGGCTTCCTGCCACTAAGTCCATTCAGTTTACATACACAACATTGATTTGCCTTCAGTGTATAAAATTAATTAAAGAGGTGTTAAAATGTTAAGAACAACAACTGTATGCAAAAGAAGGGTTTATTTACATGCATGCAGTGAATAGGATGTGCTACTGCACTGTACAGTACAACATGCAATATGTCTTTTTATTATTTAATAAATGGATTAATAATGGCTGGTATTGCTAACATGGTGACATGGAGTTTCAGTCTAAGAGAGATACAAGGTGCTGTTTGCTGCACAAAAGATAATAATAGACCCCTAACAGTTGTCTCTCAGTAAAGGCAACGATCAGATTTAGTGTTTGGTCTTTTCTGTGTGTGATATTGATTTTGTGTACAGTCTGAGCAAGTCTGAAGGACTCTGTGATGAGACTGACACCTAAAGGTCGTGACTGAAAGGGCTGACTGCCATTCGAGGCAGCTGCTCACGAGGCACTGTGGCACAGACATAGGCCAAGTCCCATTACAGGCAAAAGCACATTGTCATCACACATTTCTGCCACCTCATACCGTTCCTCAGTAGGGCGCATCAGTTCAGCAGTAGGTTAATAGCTCAGGTTTGGAAATGAAGCATCGGAGAAGCCACTCATATTAGATCATATAGTTAATATTACACCTTGTGCACAGATATGGTAAGCATGGTGTTGAGTCATAGAGCTATAGAGAGAATTGAGTTCCTAAAGTCCTTATAGAAGTGCAGTCATGTTAACTGATGTGTAGCTCTGTCTGCGCTGTTCCTGCTGTAAACACAATCATCTGCCCACTTGCGCGTTTTGATCTGATCTGTAATGACCTAGGCCTTCTGACAGGAAATGTGAAGCCTGCTGATATTTTAGGAGTGATTTTTAATTAAAGCTGATTTCTCCCCGAGGGTAGAGAACGGCCCTGTGATGCAAGGACAAAAGTTTGAATCCCCAGATTGGCTCGGTGAGTAAACTATATGAGTGGCACTCTCACTTCTCTTAACAGCCACCATCAAGGTGTCCTTGAGCAAAGCACTCAACTGTTAAAAAAACTCCTTAACTCGGTTTATTTTGGCTTGACTGAATAATCTCTACATTGCTGAGTATGCAGCAGCTACATTTAGTAGACAAAACATCTCCACTCCATTTCTGACATCACTTCCGATTATTTGTTCAGTGTTGAATTGATTTGACGATTTAACTGGCTCCTTTTAAAACACAGTTGGGACTGGCCCCGAGCTATATTACAGATCTTTTAAGCCTTTAAAGTCAGTGGGAAGCCTCAGACAGGGTCCCTCAGGCCTAAGAGGGTTCAGACTAAAAGGTGATTGGGCTTTTCTTGTCATCAGACATTGGTTTGCATTAGGGGCTTGGATTGACATCTTTTGTTTTCTTCAGTACCTTCTTGTGGACTTGTTTTACCTCTCTGCGTTTTTACCATTTTACCCTGTGGAGCTCTTTTGCTTTAAGGATTCATGAGCTTGATGTTTGCTTTTATTTAATTGTGAAAGCAGTTGTGTTTGTCTAGCTCTTAAAATGTGTTGCACAAAACATCATGTGTAATCGAGCAAATAAATAAATAACATAGGTCATAAGTAAAGATACTGTATTCAAAATCAACATCAAATCATTTTTAATCTAAAGACGATCGTTAAAAGGATGTGATCAGAAGCGTGCACCACACAGTAATGTAAGGATGAACTGAACAATACACACTGAGTAGTTTTAACAATGTGTCAAATGACAGTGTTTTTTATTCATCAACCCAAAGTATGCTACCTGTTCAACCAAAATGCTGGTGAAGATTGTGGAGAATTTAGAATATAAAGAGCCGGATATTTCCCTCAGGAGTTGTTAGAAACTAAAACAGAGCTGAGGGAATATTTGTCAGGTGGACAGACACATGACTCCAAATAAATGCCTATGTTACTTGTTCTGCGTGTGCAACTAGGAAATTGTTTGCTAAAAAGTTCACAATCAACTTTATGAGTGGGGTAATATATGTCAAGTGGCCAAAAACTCAATTAATTAACAGCATGCACTTGTTTACCACCATTTATGGTGACACTTATGGAATTTCTAATTAGATCAAGAGAATCTGAAAACCTTGCCAAACTTTTTCTTTGTGTTCCTGGGTCATAAAGAGAGCAAGAAACAGAAATCGCACTGCATGTGCAGTTTGTATCTGTCATGGTGACACCTGCACAGTGCGTGCAGTGGAAGAAAAGTGTGTATCAAAGTGACATTGACGAGTACATCGACTTTATGAAAAATTGAACATGTTTCAGAAAAAGGCACATAATGAAGTTGCCTTTAGTTCTTTGTGTTCCTGGCAAAGTCCCTGGATATTTTCTCCTCTCAGCACCTGGTTGGGAAGGATTTTACTTTGGAAGCTCTGTTTTGTCATCATCTGACACTGTTTGTGCCATTTTGGAGCCAGACTTTGTAAGGTTTATGTAATGTTACATAGACAGAGAAAAGCAGGCAGGCAAGAACGGGAACAGGTCAGCGTAACGTAGTGCCTCCTGGGTAATGCAGTTTATTTGGGACCATTATGGATCGCCTAGAGAACCTGATATGGAGCTTGCAGAAAAGAGTACCAGCAGCTTGTGAGAAGTGCCATTGCACAAGAAAAAGTCATGGTACACCAAAGAGTAAAATGTAGACCAGGTGTTGACTGAACACTGAAGTAAAGACTCTTTGGAATATAACTCTCCTCAATGTTTACATAGTATCAATTTCTGAGACAGTGCTTCTATATTTGTCCCTTGGGTGTCCCTTTTTCATGCCTTTTTGAAGAGTCGCCAAATAATTTACTGACCATCAAGATGATTCAACTATGTCCATCCATTTAAACATTTCCTGGAGCAGTATTGGAGCCAGCAGAACGTTCTTCACAACAAATCATAAAATGCAATTTCTATCAGAAAAACATTCACTACCAGCCTCCCTGGTGCCAGAATCTGTGACTGAGCTCTACTGTATAGCCTGCCATGCTTGTCGTTTTTTTTCTGTAGTTGTCAGATGAGCAGTAATTATTACCTAGGAGTTAAGTTATTTCTTACACAATTGAGGGAAAGGCCACATATCATTCAGAAATGGTTTTGAATGTGGTACAAGTGTCTTCTTGGTGATGAATGTAGTGATTGCTCAAGTGGCTCCTTGTCTTGAAACCAAATCATAAATGTTACTGTGGGTTGTAGCCTGCCTGTCAAAGAGAGGCTTTGGATGAAAGGAGGAAATAATGTGGAGTTGTGTGTCACAGTTGTTTGTCACAGTCACATTAAAAACTCTACATTTTCAATAAATTTTGGAGCAGAAGTATCTGATATGGCTAAATGTAGATTTAAAGGCTCCAGGGATGGCAATGCAGTCTGTTTGTCAATCAGTCCACTACTTTGGTCCAGACTGACTTCTAAGCTATTGGATGGGTTTGCTATGAAATTTTGTGCAGACATTCATGATCCCTAGAGGCTGAGTACTAATGTCTTTGGTGAACCCATGACTTTTCATCAGGTCATAATTTCAATTAGGTTTCTAACCATTTACCTTGAAAATTAATCCCCACAGACTTTAGACTGTACCTAGAGTTTGCTTAAGATCAGCATGTGAGCATTATCATTGTGAGCATGTTAGCATGCTGACGTTAGCATTTAGCTCAGACCTCCCCTATACAATCGCACAGAGCCACTAGTATCCTCAGTGGCAACCTTCAGCAGGTAGAGCAGCTAAAATTATTCCAAGCTGTCTCTAGTCATTAATAAAATGTTGAATGTTCATACAATTAAATGACAAAGGTATGTTTTATCCGTCATGTATTAAATTTTTTTATACTGAAAATAAAATCAACAGATCATTTTCATTTAACACCAGCACAGTTTACCTGTTTTGTTGTGTCAACCTGCAATGTGCAAAAGGAAGGGACTTTTCCATACTGAAAATACCACATGTTAAAGCACAAATGGAAAAGAATCATTACTTGCTTCCTTTTTTTTCACAGGAAGAAGAATTAAGGAACAGCGGGGAGGCCAAATACGCCCATCTGAATAATGATCTTCATGTTTTAATTGAAGTCTTTGCTCCACCTGGAGAGGCCTATTCCCGCATGAGTCACGCCTTGGAGGAGATTAAAAAATTCCTAGTTCCAGTAAGTTTAATTTTTATTCCTGTGATGTATATGATCAATTATTATTGCTGACTTGATAATTTCTCCACCAGGCTTATTAACACAAAGCAAACATCTTCTGAGTTTACAGTATCCAGAATTCTGCTGAGTTTCCAGGGTTTGTTTATATACAGTAGGACTAAGATAACCTATAAGTGTGAATTTTTTTCTTTGCATTACATTACATTACCCTACACTGCAAGCCCTTCTTACAAATGAAAAATAATGTATTCAGTAATTAAAGAACTTGCAAGACTCCAGCAACTTATAGCCCGGAGAACTTAGCAATAATTAATGTGCATGTTGTGTACTAAGCTGTAAAAATTAATCTAGCTTTGCAAATGTGACAAGCCTCATAGAGGAGTTGTGCTGCGCGAGTCGACATTATGGAGTTCATGCTTCTTCCAATACAAAGACAATGTTCTTACAAGCATGTCTGTTCACTGGGCAAGGAGGATGATGATACTGCATCTCTGCACCAAGCATTTTATACCCTTCCAAATACAAATAATTTCACAATGTCTGCCAAAAAAACAAGTAACAAAATAAATACAGGGTTTTAATCTGTTTGAGAAGTTTCAAATTGTTACCTTTCAGGAAAAATACTAAATGTAATCACTGGACATGTGTCCCATTTAAGTGGGCTTTGCACTGTATAACTGCAATATGATATTTTACTTCCACACACGGTATTTCCAAGAGCATAGATATATTGCTGGCAAAGACTCAGCGCTCGCATCACTGCAGTACCTTGAGAAAAGATGAGGTATTGTGTATAATTATTCTTATAAAAGTACAGCCACGTTTTCTAATGAGTGTACACAGGATTTGCTGTAATACATTTCTTTTTAAATAGGTGCACACACTCAACAAACACAGACAGTTAGGACAGCGATTTGAATTTAGTGTGAAAATCTGCCAGCAGAACTAATGATGCAGGGTTACTAGGAAGGAACCAACTCAGTAAGATTTTACAAAGTGACAAAAGGGCTGAAAATAATTACTGCGGATGGGAATGCACTGTTTGCTATATTTGGGGACACCCAAAGCCAGGTTGTGATGGTTTACTGTGTTATTATTATAAATGCTCATCAAAACTGAAAGTACGGGGGAAACATCACATTGATTTAAGTTATATTATTGAAGTTAGAAATCTTAGAGATACCCTATACTTTATCCATATCTCATTAAAAACATAAAAAACAAAGACCATACCATCTATTTTACAGCACACGCTCGCTGCTCTAGGGATCTTATGGATTTGCAAATAAACTGCACATAATGTAACACAACAGCCGTCTGTCAGTATCCATAGTTACAGGTGTTTTCTCCCTCTGGTGGAGAGTGGCAAGTGTGTCCTGCTGTTTGCCTTTTTTCTTTATTGCTGCAAGATGGTTGCTGTGTTGTCAAGAGTGAAACTTCAAGTGAATTGCTAGTGGGGATTTGCTTGGTTGAAAATAATCAGCATGAGTTTAACAACTTGTTAAAATTGTTAGTTCTTACTCAACTTGGTATTGTAGAATTGTTTATTCAATTGGAATTAAAGGGAAACTCCACCAAATTAACACATCACAGTCTGTTGACAGGTCTTGGGGAGTACTACTAAACATGTGAGGAAAGTTGTATAAAGCCCTTTGTGGCTAATAAATGCCTCAAATGATATCAGCATTGGTTGGGGCTGATGTTTGAAGGTGAAAATAAATCTGGAGGTGAGGAGTTAGTAGCCCGCTCCTCACCTCTGCCTAAAGCTAGTAGCTTTACGTCATGTTAGCTGCTACTATCATAACACACAGGAATGTCTGACCAAACTGTCAGCAGAGTTAAATTGTAGGTAACGTAGGCGCCAGGTTTGGCAAGGAGGAAGAATGCGTTTGATCCTTTAAACTGTCCATCAGGAGTTTGACAGTGTCATAGAAGAGCCATTTTAAATTGATGGACTACTGTTGTATGTAAAAGGTAGAAAGTACCACCAAAAGTTGACCCAGGATAGGTTCACAGCGACAACAGAGACGTGTAGCTGTCTGCCACAATGCATTACACTGCTGGTTGCAGTTGAAAATCTGAAAAAGTATATATCAGAGCATGTGAGCTGAGGTGAGTGACTTGTGCAGCACGTATTTCTTCTCTTCACGTGTACTCCTCTCTCCATGATGTTTAAAAAACCCTATAATTTAAGAAAACCTGCTTCCTACAGAGCTCACATCTATAAAACAGGAAAGATTAATATACATTATTTTCCTTTATTTACCTCCTTATGTGTTATCTACACATTTCTTGTGTTATAAATCACAATTATTACAAAAAACACAATCACATGAACAAGTTGTATGACCATTAGAATTTCATATGCATAATCAGTGTGTTAATAATTTATACCTGTAGAAATAGAACACAAAGGCCACCAAGAAGGGCAGTTTGCCTGAGTTTTATCAGTCGTTGAAGCGATTGAGAAGAGAAAGCTTGTCTTAACGGGAGCCCTCAGATCTGACTACAGAAATGCTGTAAGTGCCGTCAGCTCAGAGGCACGCACTGTAGAAAAGAAAAAATGCACACAGGAAGCTAATCAGTGGACTATAGTGTGTATATAGACAGAGAGTGAGAAGCACTGGAGAAGGACTGGCAATCCTCCTCTTAGCTGGATGAGCTTTTGGCCTTTATCTCGGGCCAAACTGCAGTGGAGAGCATTTTGGCCAACAGAGAGTGACACAGATGCTTGAACAAGATTCGTGGTAGTAATTTGTTTTTTGCATAAAGTCAAACGTGAAGTCAAACAAAAATCTAAGACAGGCCTGTCTTAAATTTCCTGTCGATATATCTTTTTTTTAATCTATTTGATCCATATGATCCCAAAGAATGAGCCTCAGCCCCAACACTGAAGACTGGCCTGGTGTTGCAGAGACAAGCACTTATGCATTATTATGTTCAGATAAGATCCAGACTGTGCAGGTGTTCTTGACAATGCGGGGCCAATTTTGCTGTGGAAATGAGGCAGGAGCAGTTTCAGCAGAGATCATTTTGAAAGAACTCATCATGTGAATAAATAAATTTTTTGCTGTGCATTAGTGGTAGATTTTGTTCTGTAATAGCGCACAATATATAGATATATATGCAAATTTTGTCAAGTTGTGTCACCGTATGGACCACTTATGTTTTCTGCATCAGGACATTGAAAGTAGCGCTGATGCTTCTCTGTATTCAATATCAAACCAAGCCATGGTGATGAAGCAGCACATATAAAAGCACAAGTTCAAATAATGAACATTAATAAATGTAAACTTTTGGTATCACCAAATACACAATCAAAGTAAAAAATATCAAGATGCAGGCTAACAGCTGCTGCAGCTGCTCCTGTGCCTCTGGATCAGTTGGTCTGCTGTGCTTTGGGAGGATGTGAACATCAGTAGGTTGATATGGAGGGCAGCTTGTACTATGATCATTTTTCAGAGCTTCTTTAGTTAAAAAAAATAGTGTTTAGACACTGGCATGTGCACTTCTCCACAAGGTGTAAAGTGGTGCATCTAAAAACATTTAAAATTTAATCAGATTTTATCATCGGTCTTACTGCAAACCACAATCCCCTCACAATGCACTGGCCTTTCTTGAAGTCTCCTTACCCACAGACAGTGACACATGTAAAATATATTTTAATGACTGAATCAAACTCAGCGTCCGAGGGTGTCATTTGTACAATATGAGTGTATGTTTGTAAAACCATATGTCTGCAAACTGCATTTTGTTGTTGACCCGTGTGCCTGCTGTGTGAGGAAACTTGATACATCACACGCTTACATTTCTGCCCATCCAGCACTGCGGACATGGCACATTGTCAGAGCTTCTTCTGAAACATCCCGCTCACCAGATATGAGAGGGTTGTGGGGTCATCTAGATGGATGGGATGAGTCCTTTGCGTCAGCTGATCTAACGCTAGATACATTTCAACACACATTTTGTTAGCTCTGGGAAATTGAAATCGGCTCATTCACATCACCATGTGCCATGAATCTGCTCAGTCTCTGAATGTCCTGTATATAACCACTAAATGTTTAGCTCTGTCGTCCAAAGAAACCAGTGCATGTACTCACAGACATCCATCCGATATCTTCATATGTAATATTAGCGATCTCGTTAACTAATATTAATAGTATGGTTCAAATAGTCCCTGTAGCCACCTCAAGTTCTCCTGAATTAGAAATGTTTGGGAACACAACAATCTTAGATCATATTAGTAATCCAAGGCCACATGATTGATTCAGAAGCTGGGATTGATTTGTTGTTTTTGTTTGTTTATCTATTTTGTTTCTGTTAGAGAAAATGTATTTACTCAGTAAAATCATATCACTAGATACCTCGGAGGTCTCAGAGGAGATCTGGCTTGACAACATCTCTTTTAATTAAAGATTAAATCCACTGAGATTTATTTCCCACAAAATGCTGAATTAATTTTGTGTGTGCATTTCTGTCAGAATAACATCCAAGGATATAGGAGCAGTTCTTTCATAAATGCTCCCATAGTCATCAGACTCATATCGCTGAGATAAAAGATAAAATGCACATGGCAGGAAATCAGTCAGCACAGCCAGACATGTAGCAGGTAGGCCAGAACACAAGACTGATTGATAACGGCATACTTCATGTGGTGACCCCGTAAAATCTAACTTTAGCACAGTGAAGGGCATAGTTTGTGTACAAGGTTAAGCATGGGCAGACTGAATCTAAGTGAGCAAACAGTCTGACCCGAGAAGCCTCAGCAGGAGGTTTATCTCTGTATTCTCATGTTGACGCCTCTGTCAACAGTCAACTTTTACAAGCTCTGGCAGATTTGTTGTGCTTTGGATAAACTGCCAGCTTTCCAATTAAAATCTCTGCCAGTCTCCTGTAAACCAACAGAATGCTGCAGGCCTTATTAAGTCATTAACAAGAGAAGCACATGTGTCAAATGTTTTGGGACTCTACCATGAGGTGTTTTGTTTTTTCACTTCTTCTGTGACATATGGGTGTCAAAAATCTGTTCATCATATGGTCCCGGTGTGACACATATCCTATTACTGTAAATGGAGACCTATGACAACGTGACATCCTCTGTATGTTATCCTGTCCCCCTTTCACTTTTTGTCAAATAGAATAGTGGAGTGGTTGTCTATGAGGAGAACGATGCTGGAGTTGCTTTAGATGCATAACGCACACAGTATGCTCTTATCGCAATGTCCCTGGTTGGTTCCGGATGAGGACCTTTGTTGAATGTCATTTCGCATCTCTCTCCCAACATTTTCTGTCACATACTGTATCTACAGCCTAACTTTAAATAAATACAAAAATATATCAAAATATAAGATAGAAAGTATTCAATATATTTAATTCATTCATTCAAACCTGCAGTGCAGAACTTTTGTCTTTCCATTCTGACAGTGAGAGTAATTACACAACAGCTGCTCGCCCTTCACCTCTGACCACCTCAAAATATTCAGTGCTAATGTGTGACAAATAATGCAGCAATATTAAGAAGTGATGCTTTTGATGTTTTGCTGAATCAGTACCTGAAAAATTTGGCATCATTGAAAACAAGATTCTGCTCTGTACAGGAGAAAATCCAACTGTCTGTGGTCACAAAGCAACACAGAAACACATGTACAAAAGATTCTCAACGAATGGTTGAAGATCCAAAGATCTGAGATTTTGGTATCATCTAGTCCAGGATCAAAGTCAGTATCTTCTCACACATAAAAAATATGATTCATAGTGTTGATAGTGGCCAAAACCTCCACAGGTAACCTTTACCATTGGACAAGATGTCTCCTACTTCACTGAAAAGTCCATTCTCATTGCACGTGCACTGAAGGCTTCAAGTTTCCACATCACACTTATGTAAGTCGTAGGACTGACACCTTCTGTTCAGATCGTCAGTATGTTCTTGGTCACAGTGGATCTAGCTTGCAAACAGAAACATATGATGACCAAGTAATCAACTCTGTGGTAAATTATAGTTAACAATAGTGTTATTACAAGTTTAATAACACATACAGAAGAATAAAAGCATGTAGATAGGTAGTCTAGGAGGAAAACGGATGGAAGAACAAAACTTAACAAAATGTATTTTGAAATATGAGCCATTTGTTAACTTTGCAAAACCTACTTAAAAGATAAATTAAACAATCCACATGTTTTCACACATATTTCAGTCACATATTTTTCATTTAAAATTGAAGGTCCACCTTTAATGAATACATGCACATCCCACAGCCAGGGGGAAATTTCCTATCAAACTGTAACTACCCTAGCGCAACCCCAAAAAATTACACTTTTAAACAGAGTATAAATATTTTTGGTTTCATATTATATCATACCAATATAATTGAAATATGATTTTCGTGTCTGTATAGACTTGTTTAATTATACTATAGGGGTGTTATTTTTACTAAACAACTAGGATAATTATTCTTGACCTATCCCACTTTGTAACTATGGCAATATATTGCAAATGAAGAGCCAGCTCTCAGAAAGGAAAAGAGCCATAAGACCTGGCTCCCTTTAAAGAGCCGTAATTCCCATCACAACTCAGTCCACTGTTGTGAAGTCACCAAATCAAACTCTTATGTACCCGTTTTAAACTCAGATTTAAGGTAACCACAGAGGAACTTCAGCAGAGGAATCTGAAAACTGCTTTCAAGTATAAAACTCTGCATCTACATCATTCTGCTCAGTGAAGGTTAAACATTAACTGAAGTAAATTTTAAAAAAGCAAATAAAACATTTCTGAGTGGGACATTTTTGAGATCTTGTGGTAATAATTAAAAATGGGCAGCTCATCCTAAAAAATTTTAAATCATTTGAACCTGTTGATTTTGAAAATCTGCTCTGGATGATGTGCGTTTTTGGGGCTTTGTTGCTCACCTTTCAGCGCGTGAGAGCCAGAAAGACACAACAAAGTTGCAAAAAAAAACATCGATGACCAGAGAAATCTGCTTTGTCGTCGTTACAAAAACATCTTGCCCGGAGTACCGACTCTTGTGGGCTTTGCTTATGTATTTCTAAGAAATAAGCCTGTTTATCTGTCAGCAGTGACAAGATAATGAATACTGCTTTGTCCACTCCTTTATCTGCGGGGTAATGATCCATATCATGTTTGATAATGGATTGAGAAAAAATGGTTCAGATTCACAAGATAACAATATTCCACAAAAAGTTGTTGAAACGGACGATTACTGGCCTCGTGTGCAGACAAAATAAGGAGCATTTTTCTGTTGCTTTAAAGTGAGTAGAATTTATTTTTAAATGTTATTTCCTTTTTATGTCCTCCTTCTTCTCAACATACAGGTTTGTGAAATGTCCTATTGTGTTGGTGAAACATTATTTTTTCTTCTGGCCATCTGGAAGTAAATCGGTTGTCAAAAATGCACACTGGTTCTGCAAACCCCTTAACAGAAAGAGAACAATTTTCCTACTTTTCTCGTTTTTAATCATACAAACTTAATACTAACAATGAATCCACAGCTCTTTAGAGGAATATTCATTGTCTTTTCCTACATTACTAATCTCTCTCCTGCATTTTGTGTCCAAACATTACCGGAAGAAAACATTCTTCGTTCAGTATTCAGCACCCAGCAAAGCTGTGTGTTTCCTGCGTGTGTCAAGATAATTTTAATTTGATGACATTTGCTGCTGTTGCGAGCATCTGTTGCAGTCAGAAGACAAATGCCCTTGTTTTTTTTTCTTTGTTTCATATGAGACATGCTGTATTTTGTTCCCACAGGACTACAATGACGAGATCAGACAGGAGCAACTGAGAGAGCTCTCCCTGTTGAACGGCTCTGATGAGTCGAGCAGAGGGAGGAGTGCGCAAGGGAGGAGTGTACGACCAGCAAGCACAATATCCACGAGGTAGAGTACAAATTACAGCTGTGTAAAAGGGCTCTGAAAGAAGTTGAATACTACATAATCAGGGCAATCAGGACTTCTTGAAGTTAAGAAAACTGAAGGCTGCTACGTATTTTTATGAAAGATTTATGAGAAATTGTGGAAATCTTCACTTCAAAAACCTTTTGCTGCACGTTAACACTTGTGCTTCTAATTTAAACTACAGTTACACATGGTGAAAACTTAAAGAGGTATTCCCTTTACGTTAGTACTGCAAGAAATCCATTTAGGCTTCCAGATTAATAGCCTGCATGATAAATTCCCCACATCAAGTGCGAATATTTATATACGTCTATAGCCTAAATTTCATTTAGATTTTAGATCATTTTTCAGACTAGTCATTACATATAGCCTACGATCAAAGTCACATGCATATATATACGTATAGCTACTCTAGATCTGCTGCAGGCTGTACAAATTGGCTAGAATAGGCTAGAATAATACAGCATAATGCATACATTGTCTAAGATCATCACTTGTAGTTTTTCCAAGGAAACCCATCAACTGTAAAATTAGCCTATTGGCTTTACACCCACTGATGATGTCATCTGATATGTCACTATTTTGACACAAAATTTTTATGGAAAAATGACAGGTACACAAAAACTGTAATGTTTCGTACTGTTTTAAAGAGCTGGTGACGTCATGACTGTTCATGGTGATGCGTTGTATTTGAACCCATCTTCTGAAGTTAATGGAAAGGACTGGCGTATCACATGCATGCAAAACTGGGCTTCCACGTATGCATGGCACTGCATTTGAAAGTGTAAAAGTTGTGTTATTTATACACAGGTCCCTATACACATAAATGGATTAAGTGAAAGTCACTTTCCTTGCCTTCTTGTTTCCAAATCCATCTTGGATGTATCATCCTTTTCAACTGATAGAAGAGCAACCCACATGGAGGTAGTTTTGAATTAGTTTCAACTTTGAAAAGCTTTGCTTACTTGATGCCACCATAACTGGGATAGTCAATAGGATCCTGAGTGCAATCTCACAGTTGGGGAAAGTTCCTTCAGTCCTTCACAGCACAGTCATAAAATTATACAGAGGTATGAGGCCCTGTGCGGTTGCACACTTCACACAGCCCATGTGACAGGCCCCACCAATCTTTACACCTGTTCACCAGTCCCATGCTGGTATACTGCACCTTCATACTTGCGTGTACTTTTAATGCCTGGGTGAGGCAAAACGTGACACTGACATGGTATTATCTAGTGGTGGGTCCATTAAACACTTTGGTGTGAGACCTGTAAGCCTGTAGAAGCAATAAATCATTGAAATCATCCTGTCTGCCTCGACTGTCTGCTCTTGGGTCCTTTCCCTGTTGCCGCTCTCCCTCACTGTTGTTATTTTCTCCGACTTTATAAAACTATGTTTATGTTGTTGTTTGTTTTCTTTAGAAATCCAAGAGTTACAACTGTGTTGATGACAGTTTTTTTAAGTGCCACTCATATTGTGGCATTGTCCTTATGCAGTCTTACCAGATTATATGCACTGTTTTTTCAACAATTAAGATAAAGATAAGCACCAAAAAATGTATTTCATTAATTTTATTATAATATTGCGAAAATACTATATCCACAAATTTAAATATGCAAACCATTTTTGTTACTTGTTCATTAAATCAAACATCAAACGATTGATATGTGCTATTCCTTTGATCTTTTCATGTAGAGATATCCCCCTGGTTACCATTATTGTTAATGAGTTGTTTCTCTAAAAAGAAGTTGAGAAGAAATGAAAAAAGAAAGCTCCCTTCAGAGCCACAGAATACATTATACCACTGTCACCCAAAACTAGTCAACCATTTGACTTATGGATGATCTAAAAGAAAAAAAAAAAGATGTACCGACCTTCATGGTGAAATTTCAGATTAACTGGGTTCACTGGCAAGCATTTCAATATTTCACATAAACCAGTTTTTAGCTCTCTTCCTTGGGTTGTAGGTGTAATCTCCTTTTTGATTTTATTTTGCCGTTATGTCTTCTTGACGAATCAAATATTAGCTGTTTGGCACATACAGCTGAAGGGCTTGAAAAACTTAATATTACAGAGAATTTGATTGGCTTAGCCGTGCATGCAGCTGCTGGTGCGAAATGCCTGCCTCTTCCAGTTTCCTTTTAAGTTCGTTTTTAGACCAAATTGTCTGTAATCTACCTGAGCCGTAGCGGTCCCTCAAGAGTAAGCAGGTACAGTTTGCCATGACAGCTTGGCCTAATTCTGGCAGCACATGTAGATGAACTAAATCCAGCAGAAACATGGGGCACCCCAAATTTAAAGTCACCACCACCACTTCCCTACCCAGATTTCCTCCTTATGGCACACCGATAAGCGATTATTGTAAATCTCCATGAAAAATATGCACCAGTAATTCCCCTTGGAGTGTCTGTATTTTTGGATCACAATGGGCTGCTACCTAGTGAAGGATGTGCCAGAGGAAGAAAGGGTATCCTCCTAGCCCACCTACATCCTGCTGCTGTAAAAATGTGAAGTTAGCAGACAATAGACAGCCTTGCAATGCTAAATCCACCCTTCAATCCCTGCTGTGTTCATGTGGTTCAGCAACTGGACAGTCACACCTCCATAAAAGAAACAATCCACCTTAAATTCCTCATGCCTGCCCAACTCCTTTGGCCTTTAATGTCTCTCTGTTAAAGTCTTTCCTCTTTATTGAAAACTCTACCTGTCTGACTACGGGTATGTCTACAACCTGAGTGTGTTCTGCAGCTTCAGGCAGATGGAGGTGTGATTTTGTACAAACACAGGCTAGGCACTGCTCCATCGTGTCATTGAAATAACCCAGTTGCGTCCCACAGGCATGTTTGCAGAGCTAAGGAAGACACAAAGTGACACTCCTCATCCCTGTGATCATTACAAGATCTACCTCGTTGCCAGCAGACGTTACGCTTATCTTGTGTTTCACCCAAGCACACTGTATGACAACCTCCAACTGAGGCATCCTGCACAAATGCAACGATAAGAGGGATTTAACAGATTTCTTACTGTCTTAACTCCACTTTCTCACTGAAATAACAGCAGCTTATTTACAGAGATTCTTAAGGGGCAAATTGATGCCATGTTTGTCTGCCTGTTTGCTTTACCAGGGGCCACAGAGGCACAGGAAGGAGTGTAGCTGCACCCCGGGGAGCAGCGGGAGCGACACACAGCAAACTTCCCACGACTGCTTTAACTAGGGAGGTACAAGCGCCTAGAGTCAGGGGGGCAGCAGGGAGTGCTGGATACAGGCCCCCGCTGTTAGCAGCAACACATGAATCATATGACGACTATGTAAGTCCAATCCTCTTTGCACACATTGAAAAGTATAGCTGATAATAATTTTACTTGAACTGTGTGTAAATCAGACTTGGTTTAATCCCCTTTCATGTGATCTGGATGAGTCTTGCTTTACATGGAAAGGTAGGCCATTCAGGGACACGTGTTACCATACAACTTAGAATGATTTTGGATCTTCTAGGCAGCACTTGGTTTCCATTCATTTGAGCATGATATGAAATTCAACTTGCTTGACTTAAAAGTATCATTGAGTCGATATGCAGTTGCAAGCAGTGATCATTTCTCTTCCTCTTTTCCCAAACCTTATAAAGCCACAGATTTTCTTTTCATGGCAGTCCTTAATATCTTTATGTTGCTATGCTGATTTGTAAATAAATATTGCACTTAACTAAACAATGAATAACTATTAATTATGCTGATTGAGTAAATTAGTTCTGTTCAAAAGTAAAATTAGCTCAGATTTAAGGTTTAAAAAAATGTGCACACAATCATGCGCTGATTCTGTTTTTAATTTACCTCTCTTAGTCACTTGAATTATCTCCGCTGCCTATAAAGAGAACTGTTTTGTCTCAAGATGTCTCTTGAGCTTACTTGTCAGCATTGCCACTTTTGACAGTTTTGCCCCACAGATGAGGAATTCTGTTGTGGGACTGCAAGCGGTCCCTGTCCACGAGAAGTGTATCAGCTTTGAGCTCTATTTACTGTGACACATCTCTCCATCACTTTCTCTGACAGTTGCTATTTCTGCCTGCTGTGCACCTGGAAAGCTAATTGCACAGTAGCAGCATTTTTTAACGTGGTGATTTTGATGTTTATTGCTCATTCCTTCTTATGTATTTGATGCTTGAACACAATGTATGTTTTGCAGTTAATGTAAACGTCAACTCACTTTTTGATGTGGTGAAACACACTATTAAATAAGCACGCTTGTTCTGTCTGTCCTTAAGGCACTTTGAGAACCATTGTACTGTGTTAGATGACAGTCTGAGCTGGAGTCAGTTGCCAGAAAGCACTGACATTCTGTGAAAGTCTACTCTACAAGACGAGTGTTAAGCATCGCGCCATGAGATCTCGCAAGATTAAATTGTGACGAGAATTCTCATCAGATAAAAAGCTGTTTGCGAGACTCAAGCAAATGACATTTTTCACACGCTGTCAAGCCACACATTAATTTTCTCACACAGTGAAATACAAATGTATAACTGATAAGACAAGCTAATAAACTCCACCCAGTTGATTGACACCGGCATCTGGTAATATTCTGCCTTTTCTCTGGACATGTCAGAGAACACAGATATGTGGGAGAGATTCTGAATGTGCAGAAAGTTTTGACCATGAGCAGAAAATCTGCTGAAACACAGGAGCTATTAAAGTCCAGGAGTTTCTAACTAAATTAAAATTATAATAATAATTTACCATTATGGTGAAAAGGTGCCACAGTCACATTTAAAGAGGTTACTTTCCCAAACAAAGACTCAACGAGGAGGGAAGACTAAATCATGAATCAGCAGGGATGATATTAAATAAGTTGATCTACAGGAGGAACAGATCTGATAGCAGCACAGAATGACTGAGAGCCGCACTGACTTAGATTCTGATAGAGTTAGGCTATAGAGTTTGAATTGTCACCTGCCACCTGAATTTTGTGTTTCTCTTTACATAAATAAATTTAAAAAATCACCTTAAACTGGAGCAGAAAAATTCATCAGACTGCTGGAAATAAAGTGTTTAATGCTCAAAATATTCATACAATTCAGCATTAAAGATTTATCTCGTGGGTTAAGTGTCTCGTCACACCCCTAGTAGTAGTTAATTAAAACTCACACACACACGCCATTGCTGAAAAAAAGCAAAAAACAAATATAACACAAAAATAAATATGTTACATGTGTTATAGGTTACAGTCAATGTAGGTCCGCTTGAGGAAAATGTAACTTTGTAAGATGGTAAGTCACAAATCTATGAAGCGCTGCATTGTGAAAAGCTGCACCATTAACATGCAAAAAGAGAAGACTCTACTTGGAGATGCAGGTAGTGCCTTGTCCAGTGGTCTATACAATCTTTGTTCACATTACTTTGAACAATCATATCAAAAACAAAAAAATATATATTCAAAGCCTTATTAAAAGTATGCTAGTCCTCAGATCTTGGAAATTTCTCAAGGTCATTTTGAAAAGACTACACAAGGTGAGCTCCAAGTTTCATCCAAATGAAAGAAGCCAACACTTTTACCAGTCTATTTCCTCAGAGCCTTCCTGCTAAGCAAAGCCCCCATGTGTGCTGGCAATTGAAGATTGGACTGTCTGCACGGGGAAATGCACAAGCGCAGTCTCATTACCAAACCAAATTGAGTTCTGATGTAGAGCCTGTGTATTTCTGTGGAGTAAAAAGCGAGGCATTTCTTCTCTTTGTAATTGGAGGTTGGAAAGAGGGGCGGGTGCGCAGAGACTTGGGGATTATGGAAAGGAGTTTGTCCTGAACATTTTCTTCCCTCATATCTCACTTTACTATTTTTTTCTACTACATTACACAATTTTCTTAGAGCATGTTTCCAGAATGTAGCAAGACCTCTTTATACAAAGGTCCAGGTTTGTTTGTTTTTTCAATCACTGAGTATACAAGATGCTGTACTGCGTGTTGTTATTCCACTACAAGAATCCTGCACTGTACAATCTAGTGGAACATAATAATAGATCAGCAGCAGTAGATGCGTCTTTGTTGCAACATCCTGTATTTGTCTTTGGGAAAATATGCACAGTAGTGTGTATGGGTATCGTGTAGATCGCTGACTGATGGACTCTGTCAAGCTGTCAGTCTGCCTCATAAAAGTGATACTGTGAGAATGTCCATAATTGGATCTAATCGAGGTTGGTATTGATTTAAAACTTAAATGGAAAGCATGAGGAAGTTGGCAGTTATCATATATCATTGTTTGCTTTATAATTTATAAAGGTAACATTTTCTCTTTATCTTTCTCCTACAAATCTCACCTTGCTATATCATTTACACCAGCATTCTTCATTGATTGTTTTCTTTGCTCCTCCCAGAGTAGTTCTTACTGCAATGACTCAAGTAAGTTTTTTACCATTCAGGTGTACAGAATGCTGCAAGACTTCACTTGTCTAACACTGATTGGAAACATATAAAGCAGCCCTGCCAAAAGCAAAAACAGATTTGCACTCCCATGTGTTATTTTGATGTTATTCTGTGAAGGAATTCAAGCCAAACAGACTGAGGTCTCCCTTTTTATTTAGAGTGTAAAAGGATAATGCCACTGGTATTTTTTTATTTGCCTTTTTGTCAAGAAATCCCATAAAAAAAACCAACAATGAATTGATCCAACTAATGTAAAGTAAAAAGTGCTGTCTGTGTACCCAAACCTGATATAACATATCTGTGCCATAGAGTGCCACTGTTGTCCAAAAACAATTAAAAACACATTAATGACTCACACTCAGTGGCACTTTATTTAAAGTCAATTCCACAGCTTCTGTAAAAGCTTACTAGAGCAGCAAATGTGTGTTAATCCACAGTTGAAAATAGTCCCTAACAAAAACACAATTTACTCTTGTTTCAGTAACTTTTTGCTAAAAACTACACTGTCCAGCTGTTTTAGTAAGTTATTTAACCCTTTTAAAAAATGAAAGTATACATTTGTTACTTGTTTTCCTACGTCATCGGCAAAAAACAATGGACATGGGGCTACAAACAATGTACTGAGAAATGTACTAGTAAATTGTTTGCTTTGGTCTTTCTTTTGGATTTCTGGACAATACGAAAAAATTTAGAATAATGGCCACTTTATCCTTTAATTTGACAAACCAACATCTGTTTGACTTGACAGGATCACAAGCAAGCATGCCATTTAAGTAGAATTGCTGAGTGGTAAGAATCAGGTAAATTAGGTTATATTAAAATACTGTTACAGCACAATGCCAGTTTGTAAATAGTTAATTATCACTAATTAAAAATGAATATTTTTCAGCAGGAACAAAAAAATGTAATTTCAAGGAAATTATTTTAATTACACTTTCTACGTATATTTATCTAAACACTGGTAGTTGTTACGTAAATATTTATTTTAGGAAACACTGCTCTGATTTATTTAAAGCTATAAGGGTTTGATTAATATTAAATAATCTATTTTTATATATTTTTTATCAATATAAGGTACATGGATTATCTTCATCTAATAAAATAAGTAAGGAAACATCAGATAGCATCACAAATCAAATCAGTCACATGACAAACCTTTTGGTGGGGCCAGTGTTTCCTGCATCACAGCAATTTTGGAGTTGCATTGTCCCTCATCCTTTTATGCACAGTCAACACAACAAGTTATTACATTGCTGCACAATCGTCTCACAGAAATCAATTTGCATAGGATTGCTTATTCATACCCAGCACATATCATGTAGTTATGCATGCATCCTGTACTTTGCCGTCACTGTGTTTAGTGAATGAATGACAGACTATTGTTTTCTCCTCAATTTGGGATGAAGTTCCCTTTCTGCTGCGGAACAGGTTATCATGTAACAGGGATTATGCCTGAGACTGTAGTGATTAATGGACTCTGTCGTGGTGTCAGTGTTGTAAAACTAATACAGTGACACTGACCATTATTGCACCTCTTAAAGGATAGCAACAATTCAGAAGTGAAGTGGATTGCAGTGCTCCTTTGGGGGGGGGGTTGTTCGCTCTGTATAAATTGATCTATCACCTCCATGGAATGAGCTACCAATATTTTTACAAGATGAAGTCAGTATTAACTTGTGTTAGTTTATATCGTTCTGGGCTGATACACCTCACATGTTGTCACATGAAATCCTCCTAATCCAGAGATTGATCGTTGTCAGGCTTTCCAATTTAGGGAAAGATGTTACCATTGTGCCACCAAATCATCTGCTGTGTATCTGGTAGATCATGGTCAGTCCTTTAGTGATCCAATAATCCATAAAGGAATAATTAAGCCAATCTACCAAAAAAAATCAGGTCCTTTAAGATGAGGTGTTCTTAAATTATCTATCAAGACCATTTGATCATAAAAACCTTAAACGTACATCATATGCTCAAAAATACATGGTGGTCAACCTGAGCACAAAGTTCCTGGTTTAACTTTAGGAGAATGTAAACACATTTTCAGGCAAGCCTAATTAAAAATGCAAAAAGTTAATGATGGGTTAGCTTTTTTATAGTCTTTGACAATTATTGGTCATACTTATTACGTGAAGAAACTAAGCAATCAGCCACCCATCTGCATTAAGCTGCAAAATGAATCTCCCATCTGTACTTTAATGTGAAAGTGCTTAAAATGCAGATCCAGTCAAAAGAGGTCTGTTTCCCAGTGATACGTTATCTCCTAGTTCAGCAATCTTCTGTGTAAAATTGTAATAATAATTATTTACAATGTACCAGAGATGTCTTTCCATTATCTTTCCATTATAAAGTATGGGATCTGATGTGGCACACTGTATTTTTCATGCATTAATGAAAAGGGTATTTTACGGTTACCACATAAAGCACAGGTGGAATAGGCACTACTTCAAGTTGTTGAAGGTCTTTAGCTGTATACAGACAGTTTGAATTTAATGTGAATGAGATTATTAAATGCATTACAGTTGTATCGCAGAATCGTCTTCCCACTACTTAATATGTGATCTAATGTAGCCTTACTTTTCAGACTATTTGTTTTTGTTGCATTTATGAAAAGTGTATTTTATGGTCTACCACATTAAAGACAGCCCATATTTCAGGCTATTTATTGTGAGTTGCACTATGAAAATTACCATACTGAGATATGTTTTTTTAGGTGTAGAGCTATGGTGTACTTTAATAGATGAAGTTGCTGCCAAAGTGGTAAAGTGACCATTATAACCATTTTATCTTGGTTTTATCAGGCTTTAATGAACAAATGTTACTAATCCCCTAGTAAGAGCAGCAGAGAGATATTTCACTGTAATCAGTAAAAGTTCCTCCATGTGAAAAGTCCAAAGAGAGAGCAGAGGGAGATTAAAGATGTGATTGATGGCATTTTGTAGAGGCTGGGACCATGGACTCAGTTTAATGTTAAAAATCAAATCCCGTCTGGATCAAATCTTATCTTTTAATGTCAAGGCTGATGATGGAAGAGAGGAATCTGAGAGTGATACAGGATTCTGGCCCTGACAGCAGGCCATGAATTGTACAAATTGCTGGTAAAAATTGAAAGGCATAGCTTGGTTTTTAAACCTGAGCCCTGCAACCATACCGATGCAGTGCGGGAAATGCTATAATGTGATTAAACACAGAGCTTTGGGAGGCTTTGAAGAAAAAAAAAGTCTAATCTATCTGCTGTGGAAAAAGGACACCCTTTTGAAATGGGGGGAAAATTCTCCCCAAATCATCTATTTCATGAACATAAAAGATGCGTGAGATTTGTGAGTTTCTGTCTATTTCTTAAAGGAGAGCAGTTTCTCAGGCCACCTCTATGCACATATGCTGTAATTGCTTTATAACAATAGGTTCGGATACACTGCTGAGTTCACATTTGTTAGATTAATTATGGAAATTATCCGTGCAGAACTCTCCTGTTTATTAAAACAGATGTATGACACACATTTCCACTCAATGATTAAATAGAAGAAAAGCTCTGGTACAATGCATAATGGTCTCGGTCGTATCATCGGGGACTGAAGCCGCCAGTGAGGGGAGAAGCATACCGATGCAGTTACATTTAATGCTAAACTCTACAAGCACACCAAGTCCTACAATAACTGAAGACTGAGAAATTCTTCAAATGTTCTGCTGGTCAGCCAATATGACAAACGTGATATTGTTGTATGTCACTGTTCTTGAAAGCAGTCAAGTATTTCATGGGGTAAAATTAGCTGTTTTCTTAAATTTAACCATGACACAATTTGAGTAAAAATATTCAAAAGTAAACCCATACTTTAAGTGCACAACCCCTAACAAAAGGTGCATGCTGATTGAATTTGCACAGGTAGAAAGCAAATGAAATGCAGCATCTATTCACTGAGACAAAAGGCTGCAAATCTCATTTTCCTCCCCATTCTGCTTTGTGGAGAGGCATTCACAGGCAGCTCCCTATGAAGATCAGTCACTGTCAGGGGACATACAGGTTGTCAATTGATAATGAAGCACAGTGCTAAGGGCCTTTAGGTTCTCGCTGTCCTAATTACACTGAGCGAGGACTCTCCACCCCTGTGTTAACATTTGATTTATATCCTCTGCCTTGTTAGAAAGGACCAGTGTTAATTGTTTTTACAGATGAGTGTCAAACTAGAAGAATCAAGCCTTGTTAATTAGAGGCTGGACTATTTACACACAGTACCTTGTCAAATCTCAATGTAGCCTCTGTTGTGGGTCAAAGTAATACTGAGGTCAGCACAGAGATAAGTGTGATGAACATTTTATTAGGGTTTTCTATGACTTGACACTGAATTAATGGATTCATCATATATTACAGCTGTTGCATTGCTTCTGCTTAACAATGCTTATCTGTATTGTCACTGTTAAAGACTTAAATGAATATTATTTTTATTCAAATCCTGTCCTGTATTGCACAGTTAGTTAAAAAAAGAAATCTTAACTCAAGGTTTACATTTAGTTGACGCTTTTATCCAAAGCGACTTACAATTGCTATACATGTCAGAGGTCACACACCTCTAGAGCAACTAGGGGTTAAGTGACTTGCTCAGGTACACAATGGTGGATAGGTCACAGTGGGGGATTGAACCCGGGTCTGTCACCCCAAAGTCTTATCCATTGCGCCACTGCCACCCCTACTAGCTTACCTACTAGCTTTTTCCAGAGCTGTCAACTGCATCTCATTGTCTTCCTCAGCTTTCAGAGTTTGGTTGTGCTTGGTTGTCACAACATTAATTCAAAAATAGATACTAAACCAAGTGCTGCTTTAGAAGTCTTACTTCAGTAGCCCATTCACGCACAATTAATTAGCACTATGCTAAAAAAGAAGTGGTGTTGTAGACAAAAAAGTAAGGCAGACAATGAATCACTTAACCACTTGAAACTCATACCAGATTTTGGGCTCCCTGCATCCAAACATACTATTAGCAACTGGATTGTTCAGACTATTTCCCTGGCCTATCAGGTGCGCGGTTTGCCTTCACCTGTGGCTGTGAGGGCTCATTCTACCAGAGGCATGGCGGCCTCTCGAGCCCTCCTTTCCGGGGCCTCTTTGCAGGATGTTTGTGTAGCGGCTGGCTGGGCCACTCCGCACACATTCATTCGGTTTTACAGTCTTGACCTTCCTTCAGCACCTGGCACTCGTGCGCTCTCCTCTTAGTCGCGCCACTTTATTGCACACTGGTGCAGGCGGGGTTTTCGGCACAATATAGTGGGTATCTCATTCCCATAGTGTCGTAACCAACGCAGTTCGAGTTCCCTCGAAGGGGAACGTCTCGGGTTACATATGTAACCCTGGTTCCCCGAGAGAACTGCGTCGGCCTGCCGCACCTCTCTCCCCGCCTGAAGCGCCTGCTTCATAGTTTAAGCTAATGATGAGTGTGTACAGGTGTGCTTTATACTCCTCCGGTTATTCCGTCACACCTTACCGTTCTAGCAACAAACCAATAGGATTGGAGTGATTTCATTCACGTTCAGACCTGCTACGCCTAGAGGCGTTCCCACAGTGTCGTAACCGATGCAGTGTCTCGTTCCCCTTCTCGGGGAACCAGGGTTACATACGTAACCCGAGACGTTACATTTGCTAAGTTAGGATTGGAAAATCGTTGCTCAGGGTGAGGGGTTTAGCAATGTAAATTAACCTTGACTTACACCCAATTATTTATATTACCACTTCATTCTAATACAAGTTTACTTGGATCTAAAAGCTTTTAGATTTTAAAACTTTAAAATAAAAGTCAACAGCTTCCCAAAAACTTTAGTCAAGAAAATTGAAAGTAGTATAAAATTAGCACTATATTTTAAAAGTAACATTTTCTAGATGAAAAAGCATAAACCGGACAACTGCTGTGTTAGAAAATGTAAACAGCAGCATGACACTGAAATAACTTTATGGATATGCTCCTCCTGGTGAGCTGAGCAACACACATCTTTCGAGTAAACAAACAGCTGCAAACAATATGCTGGGTTATTCACCATCTTTATAATTTATTTTGTTATTTATTTTGCACATATAATGCACTAAGAACACTGACATTTTATATGTTCTAAAGGCCACACAAATATTATTACAGTAAAAATGTACCCTTTTAATAAATATATAAGAACATGACGAAGATTTACATGACTTCTCATTCCTGTAATTTTTTATCATAACTGAAGGGTTATTTATATAATACATTTGACTGAAATTAATCCACTGATTGCTTTACATTTATGGTCCAGTGCGAGGTGATTTGTCATACGGGATTGCTAACAAAACAGTCAATTACTGAGATATGCAGGTCTCTGACTCTGCCATTGTGGGGGAAAGACTCATGCAAGAAAAGGAGAAGTATTGGATCCCCTGAACAACTTAATCCCTGACATAATCCCTAACTTTAATTTAGTCAAATTCATGTTCTCACAAATAAAACCACAGAGGAACCAGCGCTGTTTGAATCAGCATTAACCGACAGGAGTCAGTGTGTGAGTGTGCCTTAAATGTAATTTCATTTGTGTCGCTGCACTTGATGTCCTTCACACTGATGTGTCTGCTTTTGTGTCACCAAAGCGTTACCAAAATCAGCCACACTGAAAGCAGCTTGATATCACTCTATTGTTACAGGCAGACATGGAGCAATAATGAGCTGTTGAGACCACGTCTGGTATAAACCAGCTTCACTGAAGCTTTCAACACATTTTATTTCTGCTGATTTAAAACGTGTCCCAAAAAGGAGCTGAACACTTGTATGCATCATGGTAGAGCTTGATCAAACAATTAGAGCAGACAATAGCTAGGTTTACTGTTCTGCACACACCTTGGTCTTACTCCAGTAAAGGTGTTATTCAGGTTAAGCTGTTTACATGAACCTTTGATCGGCTGAGATTGATTTTCCCTGTTGTCATGAATAAACCATTTAACAGAATATTATGTGGAGTACTTTCTTCAGATAGATCAGTCCACACAAACAGCGTAGGTTTGGTTTCAGAAGTGGGGACTAAGCAAAGGAATCAAGAGTTTTTTGCTGTTTCCTGCATTTATATACATTTCTGTCAATGTAGCAAATAACAAATAATGATGAAATTGGTTACTGTGCTTTCCATTGTATGAAAATTAGAAATGTTTTGTAAATATATAAATTGCTGCTTCTCAATGAACTAACCTATAACCAATTCTAGTTTCCTTGATAGAAATCTGAGTGTACAATGCCAAAAACTTCCTCTAAGGAGAAAGGGCAGCCTGAAAGTTGCCTGTGAGGCAAAACCCAGGACAACAAACACTTGCCTCTGCTCATAAAACTTAATTGCCGCGAGTGCACAGGGATAATTGAAAGCAACTCTGATGAGTGTTTAAACATTTCATCAGCTCATCTCTTCTCTGATCTGGGTTTTGGCAGATGGACAGTTCTGGTGTACAATATATGTGCATTTGACACATAACAGTTTAAAGGATGTTGTTGTGTTTAGAGAGCCTATAGGAGTAAATCAACTGAAACTGTAAAAGTGAGATGGCCAAAATAGGATTTTGAAAAGTGAGGGGGACATGTCGCAATGACACCCTTGAGTCCACCAGCAGTAAAAAATAAAATAAAATAAATAAAAAGGTGCATTGATCTTCTCAGTGTTTAATACATGGGAAAGAATTGATGAATTTATGATATTTTGTGAACATTGGATGGTTTATGCAGATGACAAAAAAGTGAGAGAAGTGAGATGTTTACAGGCCACAGTAACCAACTTAATATTAGAGTACTTCATATTAGAAGCTTAGCCCGCCCCTGTGTGGTTTCTTCTTCTAACCGAGTTATAATGTTTACTTGAATTGTTCCAAAACCAGGTTACTTGCATAACTGGGTTGATAACAGAGTCCCCTGTGGATGTAAACAGTCACTCACTTGATTAACAGACTGAGGGGAAAAAACAGTCAACAAAGAGATTTGCAATATGATTATCATTTTCTCTGCGGACATTTTAAAAACTACATGTTGAAACCTTTTGTCACATCATAATTACATTACATTGCATATTGTCATCCTAAAATGCAATACTGAAACTGTCAGTTTCCTTGGCAAACACAGGCTTGCCTTTCGCAGAATGATCTTTCCTCTATGCTGGAAGAGGACAATAGTGCCATGTGTTTATTAGAAATAAACAAACCTAATATATAGGTGCTTTACCAGCTTTACAGCCACAGAATGGACACTTTTATTTTTTTTTATGTGGTTTCCAATACTTACAATGGAGCAGAGACAAATCATCTACACAGCTGTACATACATTTAGGAAGTATTTACTGTGAGCTGCAGGCTGTTCAGCTACTTTATTGTTATTGAACATGAGTGTAGTTGTTTGTTGCTGGCTTTTTGTGGTTGTTTGTTGAGTAGCTACTTATCAATAGTTGAGATCCATATTGCAGTTTAAGACTCACAAGGTGTCCATTAGGCTCCACCACTGAGACACGTTCCCCTGCAAACCTTTGATCAATAATCTCTGTTGGACATTAATTTTTCCTGTTTCCTCTCCTATTATGGACACAAAGTACTTGGACTTTGCCCGTGGAACAAAGTATTGATTCTTTTCATATTCATCTCTAACCAGTCAGACTGGATAGAGATGAGGAGACAAGTCAACTTTAACGCTTTTTGAATTTCTCACAGGGCTACGACGATGGGTATGGTGGAGAATATGATGACGAGAGCTACGAAGCCTATGATGACAACTACAGCAATCAGTCGAAGAGGTGATATTTACACACATGCAAATGCATAATGCAAAAAAAAAAAATCACCATCTGTCTACTGTGACTTATAATACAGAATGTGAAAGGTCCACTGTGAGCAGCTGTCTTATGGGTCATCACTGCTGTGCATTTCAGTATTACAGTACATATGTTCACCAATAATAAATAATAAAGACCTCTACTTAATGACTTTGTTGTGTCATGACATTTAGGCTAAACAATGAATTACCTTGTATGTTTTCTTTACCTTATCACAACCTATTGCACTGTTCAGTGTGTAGCCTATAGATAGAGCTGCTCGCGCCTCAGTGAGTGAGAGAAAGAGAGTGAAATGGAGAGTACTATGAGAGATGAATACCCGCTTCTTAAGGAAAGTTTTAAAGGAGACCTATTAGGCTTTTCCATATTTTATGACTTATCTACAATGTTACAATGTTGGGTGTTCATGTTAAACCTTGTCAAAGCTTCAAATAATGAAGTAAAAGTACTTAAAGGAAATCCCTATGAGCCAAAACCTCAGATGTCCTCCTGTTCTGATCACTCTGTTTTTCTACTAACGGCTCCTTTCTACGACATACTGAGCTAAACAGAGCCCGTGTTCCATATATGGTCATTTACTCCACACAGCAACGCTCAGTCTGCCTGTACCGCTCGGCGACAACAACAGCCTGGTAACATGCTTCCAATGCCAATCAGAAGACAGATGGCTTTGAGAGGGGAGGCCTTAAAGAGACAGGAGCATCTATAGCTTGTTTCAGACAGAGGCTGAAATGAAGGCCTACATGAAGAGCCAGTCAAGCCAAGACAGAGAATTATTTTTTTTAAACTTTAAATCATGCAAAGCTGCCATACAGGAGTCACAGAACTACAATATAGGACTGGAAAAGCAGTATAATAGGTCTCCTTTTAATGAAAGGGGCATATAATTTGTAAAATCTGCCGCACCAATTTTTCTGGCACAGACACTCTAAAGCACATGGGTAAAACATATACAGAATAACACATTGTTGGTTTTGTTTTTCTTCATGGTATTTGTCAACAAAAGAAAAATATACAGAATAATGCCAACCAAACTATTATATATATATTGTATTTTTTACCCAAGCAAAATATTTCCCTATCGTTCCTTATTATACAAAAATTATGAACAAATACAGCTTGTTGTTCTTTATTTTGACTGATTTTTCCACTCTGTCTGATTTAGCATTTCAGAATATTATGAATATGGACATGGAACCTGTGATGAATCCTACAGCAACTATGGTAAGCACAGCTTATTTTTGTGAGCCAATCATCATTGCTCCAAATATCACTCTTTTTCATGTGTTTCATGTGTTTCATGTGTTATCCTTTCTTTCTCTACTGTAAATTGTTTGATGTAACAGTAGTGCAATCATCATAATCACACTATTAGAGCTGAAACAAATATTTGATATAAATCAATTCATAGAAAATAATTTGACACCTTGATAACTGATTCATCATTTAAGTCCTTTTTCAAGCAAAAATGCCAAACAGTCTCTGACTCTGGCATCTCAGTTGTGAGAATGTGATGATTTTCTCTGTTTTGCATCCTTGTAAATTCAACATTTTTGGCTTTTGGACTGTTGGTCCAGTTTATCCAGAAAATAATTGGTAGATTATTCGATGATGAAAAATAACTGCTAGTTGCAGCTGCAGCTCTACACACTACTTAGGAAAGTCCAGCATTAGGTTGTACAATATCAGTATAATGACTATTGCAACCAATTTCTGTCACAGCAATATCTACAACCCAGTCAGTGGGTGAGAACAACTCCTCTCCTGAAATGTTTTCCAGCGCTATCCTTGTACTTGATTTAAAGTCAGTAATATTTCAGTAATTTACCTCTATTGTTAAAGGTAATAAGTCAAACCTTTCCTCCTTTTCTACACAGTATAAGATTTTAAAAACAAACATTTTAAGAAGCATCCTGTATTTAAATGAATTTCTGACAAGAAGAAAAAGTCTTCTTGGCCACAGAATCCTGGCTGCTGCTTCACTGATATTTAAAAGATGTTTCACAGCAGAGAAACAAAGGAAAAAGCCTTGTGGTTCCAGCCCACTTCTAATCATCCTCACCCAGGGAGTCGATCCTGCATGCATCACCCCTCCTACCTTCCTGGCTACAAGCTGCATTTGACTAGAACAGTAAATGTGCCAGTGGAAGCTCAGGGGGCTAACCGATGCCCGTTCTAAAGGTGGACTGTTTTGCCTTTTGGAGATGTGCCCTCATTGGCGTATTACAGAAAAGCTGTTACTATCTGCTTTGTTACCTCTGCTGTGCACACAACACTGCTGTCCAGTAAAAAAAAAAACTTGTATCTCCAAAACTCCAGTTGCTTTATTTCTTCTTTTTTTTCACAAGGATTTAAGCAAAATAATCTTCAATTCATTACATCTAACCATTAAGTAAAACATGTAAAGCTTTAAATTTAGGCCAAAAAATTTTTAAATCACCAACCGTAGACTTACAAGGTTGTAGCACGACAGCAGCGATAAGCCAGTTGCCACAGCGGGTGTGCAGGCTCATTCATTTTCAACACAATGAATTGTGCACTGGGGTGTTGAGGTCAGACCAAACCAAAACCACGGGGGCAATGATTTGATTTTCTGCTCCATAAACACTTTTCTTATTTAGAAGCAGTGCAATGTGCCATGCAACCGAGGTGGCCATCTTTATGTAATTTGGCTCTAAGGCAGGCGCTGCTGACAGTCAGATCTCAGTATTGGTCTAAGAGAGGGCAAAGAGCTTATGAAATTAATTTTCTGTGGAGAGAAGCCTCTGTAGTACCTGGGATAGGATTTGCTCGCGTGAATTTTCTTGTCTTTGGTTAAATGGATTGTGAGAGGACAGTATACCGTACCTGAGCTCACAGTTTGACTTTGTAACATGAACTCTCTCGGCACAGTGAATGCATCAGCTTTCTACAACGTGTTTTTAACTGTTTTTGCAGAGGAGGAGTGGACAACTACCCGTCCCATTCTCAAAGCCCCAATTTTACGGCTGACGAGAGGGGGCTACAGAAAGCATCCCTATGGTAGATACTGAAGGTGCTCCAGATCTGTGACCTCCTATTTCAAACTGTTTATATATTTTTTAATTCCGCATAAAAAGTTGTAACATTTGCATTTTTGTTTGTCTCCTTCAGAAACTGAAATAAAAAATTTTAAAAAAGCACTTAAATCCACAAACTTTAACATTATTGCAGTATTATGACTGCTTTATTCATAAAGGTAAAGAGATTTTTTTTTGAAAAATACAGAGGAAATGAAAAGAGACATTCATCTACAGTCACCCATGTATTGGAAGGTTGTTCTTAAAATTGGCTGTTTAAATTCCCTTCATTTCACCTCTACCCACCACCCACCCCAAAAAATAGTGCTTTTGGATTTTTAACATTAAACTGCATACTTTTTCATATAAGTTATGACAAATTGGTTTCCATGTATTGCCTTTCATGCAGTGATTATCAAGGTTTCCTGGCGCGCCCCTGTAATGCCAGAAAAAAAGAGAGTCATGGTTTCTTGCCGTGACTTGACCGAGAGACATGTAGCGTGTATGTTGACCAATCATAGCTGTGTTGTCTTACTTGCAGTACACCTGACTGCACTGATTGTTCCTCTGTTGCTTCGTTAGATATACAGTATTTTGCGGTCCTGTGGGTCATCACTGAAGTTGTCAGATTTTGAGAAAGAAAACTAACAAAATACATTTTCACAAATGTACTAATTATTTGGCTTAGTAAAAGTAAATCAAGAGCGGGTTTATGGTTACTTTGTCTCTTGAAGATCAATGTTGGTAATCAGAAGCTCCACTTCCTGTTTGATTCCAACTTTGGCTTCAACTTGGTATGCAAAAATCATTATCACGGTAACAGATCTAGAACCACGTATTGCTCTGAACACAAATGACCTCATAAACTCCATTAAAGGCAGCAGATGGAAACCAGACCTTTTCCAGATTTGAAGGCCTCTATACAAAGTGACCTGGACGTTTCTTATGAAAAGGTTTAATGTTCAGAAATCTAAATCAGTCCTCACGTTGCCCCATAACTGACTGCAATATGATGACTTAATGGTAAAAGTTCATGGAGTTGATACCACAGACTAAAGTTAGCCTAAGTTATATTGTGACTTTAAATGATATAAGATGTGAGATCGTAATCGTAATGCAAAACTTCTTTTTGTTTGGGTTGAAAACAATCAGCAATATACATTGTGTGATTTATAATGCGTGCTTTGTTCTGTGTGTAATCTGTATTTGTACATAAAGTATTTAATAAAAACAACATAAACCTCAACACAATGTGTAAGACTCTCTAAATAGGTGGCTATGGAGCTATAAATTGGTAATGTTTCTGCAGTCTGTTAACATCACTGACACCGAGCCCATTTAACATTTGCTTTCAGGTAACGGCTAACTCATTTAATAAAGAACGCCCACCAACCTGTCCTGTCTCCAAATGACACATTTGTTAAATAATTCATATTCTTGCTCAATCGTCCTTGAATCTTTGATCACTTTCTTATATAGACTAATACATTTTTTTCTTAATCATTCTCTGAAGTTTTACATCAATAAACAGACACTGATTGACACTGAGAATGATACGGAGTTAAGAGGTAAGAAGTCCTAATATATTCTCATAATTAATGCCTTAAATACGCTCAATGTTTGAAGCTGGCTCATGAAGAGCATACTGGGCCATATTGGTATTCACCCTCTGATAGTATGTTACTGTTGAGTGGAAAAACAACACACTCAGTGTGTCTTTCATCTGCAACACATCAATGTCTCTGCTAACCTCTTTCTGCATTTCTGTCATTTAACCTGAGAAAGCTGTATAAGCACTGCAATT
Source organism: Micropterus salmoides (assembly GCF_014851395.1). Classification (NCBI taxonomy): domain Eukaryota; kingdom Metazoa; phylum Chordata; class Actinopteri; order Centrarchiformes; family Centrarchidae; genus Micropterus; species Micropterus salmoides. The sequence continues at coordinate 13,229,749 of NW_024041373.1, forward strand.
TTCAGTACTTTAAACATCAAAGCTGAAGTCCATTCAGCGATTTGAATTCTCTTTTGTGATTAGTACACCTGAAGCCTGGCTCTCATTAAGAGTGTAGATCACGGGACTGAAAGGAAGACTAAACACTAAGCAGGTAACCCTAACAATAACACTAATTTAATCATTAAATGCTAACTTCCACTTTTAAAAAAAGTAAACCTGCCCTTTTTAATGCCAAATAAAATCCCTTCTCTAACTAAATAGCCAATAAGGAATTTAGCTAAACTGTGATAAAAGAAATAATAAGTTTTAATAAAAGACACTAAAATAATGTCCGGCAATCTAAACATCACACCAGTGATATAAATAAATTCCCAAAATTTGCTCAAAACTCATCATAATCTTTCATGATATTTATAGTTGGTTTACTTTTTTCAGTGATGGAATATAATGACTGTTCTGTGCTATATATTGTGAACATTGCATACATATTACATTGCATGCCGTCCATCAGTCTATAATTATTGATGGCACATAATGTTTGACATATTCTATATCATACTGTTTTGTTTTTCCCCTATAGATAAGGAAAAACACTATTGTGTGATTTGGCCAAAGCAGAGAGGGATGTCACAGGTGAGTGGATATAATGACCAGGAATGTAGCTGCATTGTCACAGGAGTCGATCATTGCATGTGTGCACATTACAGTTTTGTTTTAAATATCTGTGGTCAGTAGTGATTTTTTCTTTTGACATTTAAATGAGACATAATTAACAGCAGGTTAAGCTAGTTTGGCCTCCTGGTTTGATTTAAGTTTTCAAACAAAGCAAAAAGGCTTTAAATCCGTACTTTGAATCAACAGTTTGTAACAGACTGAAACCTCCCCCTATCTTAAAGTGTTTGTTTTAAAACTTCGTTTTAACTTGTTCGTTTATGTTTTGTGATTAAGAGTAACATTTTCTTGTGGTTCTCTGTGTGCACACTATTGAAGGATTAAAATATAATTTCCTTCCTTCTTACTAATTTTCCTGCAACATTCTCATGAATCCACCATTAAAGCTCATTTACATTAACTGCAAGTGTTACAGTACACCGCTTTATTCTCTGACATCTCATTAAAAATGCAATAAAGCATAGACATGCAATTAAAGTAATGGAAACAAAAGGGATAAAGGAAACAAAATCTTACTAAAGCTGCAACATGATTAGAAGTAATTAATCATCTGATGAGTAGAACAGCAGAGGAGTGACTATACATGAGGCTGTCTTGAAAATAATTATGTGCATGCAATGTGGTTGGGTAGATTTTAAAATTAAATGAAAATAATATTTACTGTACCTATATTACCTATTATTACATACCTTCGTTTCTGTCAAACAAATGTGATTATGTATTACTTCCGCACCAGTTATTTGCATCTTTCCTTTCTACTGTTTCTGTAATAAATCCTATTTAAGTGTATTTTTCACTCCAACCCGAGTTTTATAGCTGTGCAAATGCAGTTACACTTAATTCCTATGGACAGATACCTGCTGACTTTTTTATTATTCATGTTTTTCTTTTGCCATTTTTTTCTAAAGGTGCAATTCTTTTTTTTTAAATGTATTCAAAAGCATAACACCTTAATTTCACACTTGTGCTGATAATGCATAATACATTTTTTTAACAAAAATGAGATGTACAAGACACAAGTTGTTTATATTGGTGCTAAATTGTTATAAGATATCCAGTATTTCTCCTGTAAGGCTGCAATCTGTCATGAGTTTGCATTTGTTATATGCACAAAGATGCCATGATTAGTCCTAAAATTATTTAATGTTTTTACTGTAATATAGTAGGTGTGTTGATTTTTACCAAAAACCAGCCAAGTTGTCATCACTCTTGGCTGTAGTCATGACTGCAAAAATTTAGAGCTATTTCTTTTCTTAAATACACACATATCATTTCCATGATAATTATAAGTCTAAAATGCATGAATACTTACTTACAAATGTAGAGCTTATGACTTTTGTCGCAGCAGCTTCTTACGACAGGCTTTTCTGTAGTTAATACAGTCTAAAGATTCAAAAGAGGAACTGTGTCCGCTTTGCAGTTATTCTGAGTTTGTGAAACAAAAGATTGTTTTTCTGCAAAATTACAGGAGGAACATTATATTTTTTGGCAGAAACAACATAACTATAGATTAAATGAAAGAACATTCATCAAAACTTCATGAAACAAATACTGCGTTTAAACTGGGATATAAGCATGGCAGTTTCCATTTGTCTCCACCGCTCTTTTTTTATATATTATTATATAATGGTGGGCCAGTTGCCAGAACAACATACAGTACAAAGTGCTTATATGGTGGCAAAAATAATAGGTATATATAGTGGAGTTTTTTCTACAATGATGCACAGAAAACCTTGTTTCTGAAATCATACTGTGCTGCAGTCCTCCTCTGTTTTACTGTACAATTAGTAGACAGTTTCATTGCGATTTAGTCTAAATCTGCAGTGCTGCAACATGACTAACATCATGCTCCCTTTGCCTTTTTGCAAAAATGCATTTTCTACTTGTACTTGTGCTTCTTTCCAGAGCAGCAGGCACGAGAATCTGCTCCCAGAGGACTGAAGATTGTACTCAGCCATCAGACATGCTCGAGCCCTTCATCAGTCAGGAAAGTAGCTTGGTACGTATTTCAAGTTGTTCTCCATGAAGCATCTAACTATAAAGCTGTCTACGTTCTTCCACAGCACTGAGTTTGAAAGGATTAGTTGTTGAGGTTACATGAAGAATTGCTATGTCAACTTAATGCAAAATTAACAAGATGTCATCGCTTTGCACCTCATTGACAGATCACATTCTCATACAGTATACGGCAGTTTTCCCAGGATATTTTACTGTAAATCAGCAATGAGCTACAGCAATGCTATTTATTATTTATTTATTAATAAATATAAAGAAAGCAGCATGCTCAGTGTAACATTTCAGAGGGAAATGGCAGTAAAGCAGCTCAGACATGGCTGATTGGAGGAATTCATGTCATTCATGGATGATTGTTGATTCAACCCAAGTTCAGTTTTGTTAAAAGGGAAGCTGTTGCGAAACTCCATCCATCGTCAACCGCTTATCCTGCGTACAAGGTCACGGGGGGCTGGAGCCAATCTCAGCTTACATTAGGTGAAAGGAGGGGTACACCCTGGACAGGTCGCCAGTCCGTCGCAGGGCCACACATAGACAAACAACCACTCACACTCACATCCACACCTAAGGACAATTTTATTAGGCTTAGCAATTAAGCTAGGCTGCATGTCTTTGGATGGTGGGAGGAAGCTGGAGCACCCGGAGAGAACCCACGCGACACGGGGAGAACATGCAAACTCCACACAGAAAGGTCGGGGCAACCAGGGTTTGAACCCACGACCTTCTTGCTGTGAGGCACCACCGCGCCGCCCTGTTGCGAAACTCCCACTAACTAATATCATGCTTACATATCTGGAACTGAATAATTGCTGATGTCTGAGAATATAATTCCCTATTTTCAACTCCTTTACTTTCAAAGTGTGTTCTGTGACTTGTCCCTTAAAACTAACTCTCGTGTTTATTTGCACCTATGAGCTGGAAGTGATCAGTGCTGGTGGAAACCCTGTGTATGCCAGTGATGTTCATGCAGCCTTTGCCAGAAGCACTCTCAGATCCATTTTCATAACAAGCCCGCCGCCAGCTCGAAACCAGCCAAGAGCTGAAATCCCAAAGCCTGCTAAGGATGTTAATGCATTTCTTAAAGTGAATGCAGCTGATAAAACTCTCACATTCAGATTACAAAAAGGATTTTTTTAAAAAAAGACTCATTACTCATTGTACATTTTTGTTGTTGTCACTGCACAAAGAATGGAATCTAAGGTGCTTATAAAGACTTTGCAGCTGTCTTCACATCTCTTTGCCATTAGTCCACACATGGATCCACGGTGATTCTTGCGCATTAAGCAGTCATGGGCTGCAGCCTCGGGCGCAGTAAGACACAGGCAGCTGTTTGTTTTGTTGGTTTCCCAAGTTTATCACCTTTGGCAACAGTCACAACACCCATAACAGAATACACATTAGTCTATTTAGTGAACACTCTCTGCTCATGCATTTGTTCCTGTGAAAAGATCAGGATAAATTGTGTTTATATTAACTTTTATTTATTGCACACAGAGATACATTTGGACTTGGAGAGGAAAGATGGTGAAACACAAAAGGTGATGGCAGGATTAACAAATGACTCAGGTAGGGGGGTGATTGTGTGTATCAGCTGTTACTTTTCACTATTATAAAAGCCTACATACAATTGATCTTTGTCTATGTGTTTGCACCTGAGTTGCCCTCTATTTCAAAAAACATTTCTGATATTTTTCAGCCTGAATCTTACTGAAAAAAAATTCCTTTTCTTCTTTTGGACCATCAGAATGTTTGAAGGCTAGCTGTGCTAGCTGGTCATGTTTCACATCTCACTGTAAACAAAGCTGTTTCACAATAGTTACTTATTTTTTGAAGTAATAACTGTTGGTTGCATTCATTAAAAGGGCCTCAAATAAGTTGGACTGTTCAAAGGTCATTTGAGGATACTATATCCTTGACCTCAGACTCAAAAGCATGTTGCCAGCGGAGCTCATATTCACTATTTCTACATTAATGGAGGCCAGGTGACAGCACATAGCAGCATTATGCTACGTGTTCATAGGTGTCATTTACACTGGAGTTGCTGGGGACATGTCCAAACCACATTTTGAAATGGCTGATTTTGTCCCCATCACTGAAAGTATTTGTAAAAAATATTCTGAAAAATAGCTTGCACCAAGAAATCTCCTCATCTTGTTAGAGAGGTTGCACAACTCGGGTTGATACTAACAGATTCTGCAGTCATGTAATGATACCATCTGCTTATGGGTTCAGACTCGCTGAGAGAGAGAGACATCCTCAGATATGCAACACACTGTACTTGCTAATTCAGTCAACGGCTGTGTGAACAAATAAATGATGGCTGCACCCTCTTTTGTGCCAACTGTCATGCTTAGTGCTTTATTTTCTCGAATGATTGCACCTATTTGTTCTTAACAAGACAATAAAGGCTCATTTGAAAAGGTTGAGGTGAGAGTGAGGAGGTCTAGCTCCTTCATTGCCATCTCAAGGACAAGCTGATTGTCTCTGGCTAAAAGCTTCATCTCCATACAGAGCGTCACTGTGGATGTCAGACGCGTGTTGACAGATTATAACTGGAGGATTCATGAAGAGACCGCCAGTGGATCGAGGGGAATTACCGTGCGGCATTTGATGCACACCCAGCCAAAATGTCAGACTCGGGGCTCAAAGGCTCGCTGCATATACAAACTACTACACACCAAGGACACAATGTCATTTGTCAAACGTCCTCAGAATCAATCCAGACAGATAACAACATGCTTGTCACATGAATAGTTCTACATATTATTACAGACTGATAAGAAGATGGATAGCACTCTCATGTCTGTCCTTTAAATATGACGCTACAGCCAGGAGATGGTTAGCTTAGTATAGTCTATCACATAACCTTCTATAAACCCACAAATTGTTGTCTTTACACTTCTTTTATGCAGGAATTAAACAAACCAGACTTAATGTATTCAATAGTGAGCTAATAGGCAGATTTTTTATACCCTTTGACAGAGCTACACTAGCTGTTTCCCTCTGTGTGAGCTAAAGTAATCATCTCTGAAATCTAGCTTTATATTTAGTGTACATGAGAACGGTGTCAATATCCTCATCTCATTCTTGGCAAAAAGGCAAACAAGTGTATTTCCCAAAACTGAATTTATTTTAAATATTTGCATCTATGTTGTGCTTTGCTCTTTGTTGACTTTCATGATACAATGTATGTTTCTCTTTTCTTTTTGTTTTACAGGTTGTCAAGTGTTATGAAGCCAAGAGCAAGTTGCATTCCCAGTGGTCAATAAAACTTTTTACTTGTGCATATAAAGCAATAAAGAGTCATATTTTTTGACATGTAAAAATGTCCTTAGGTTAGCAAATTTTCATTTGAACCTAAATTCATGCTGTCCTTGCAGCAGAAAAAAACATTTCTTTAGCTTCTGATGTTAGAAATGTTTTTTATCATAATGTCACTTCTGTTCAGTTTAACAATATTTTGTATTTTGGCCAATGTTGTGGCCTTAAAAAAAATTGGAAATATATAAGAAAATCTAAACACAACTGCACCTTATTTTAGCTATGTTGTCATCTGGCGGCTGCTGTCATTATCAACTCGAGTGCACCCTGTGTCTGTTTCCAGCTCGCTAATAAATGGTTCACTTTACTGCTGCCAACATAAACATGTTAGTTCATTAAGCAAGTCGAGCCCACTGCTAGCATTCTGGCCAACTGTCACAGCTACTTTACGAGCCCAACCCGTCACTGCCGCCGGAATATACTTCAGCAGCCAGTCACAGCTCACACCTCGTGTCATTTTCTGAGAGGTAGTGATAATGAACGGTGCAGTCTGCTGCTGTACATATGGTACACAGTGATTAACACTTGAGATTGATAGGAGCAATACAAGCATCCCACAGCTCAAATAAATGTTCATCAATGTCTTCTTTCTGCATTTGTTTGTTCATTTTTGATCTACAAAACAATAAATTGATAGCCTCGTAAACCAGGCACATCCCAGCTTCTCGCAACATGTTCAAATTGAACAGCTTGCAGGGCTAACGAGTCAGATTTGATGCAAAAAATCATTGGTTGCTTATCTTTTGGGGTGGAAAGGGATTTCATCTGCTCAATTGTATAGCAGACTCATTTCATCAAAACAGCCACCCCTGATTCTGCCATTTGTTTAATTCTTTTGCTCCATGACATGCGCTCTACACACAGCCTGTCAGACAGCATAGCAATTATCTTCCTCGATATCACTTGATCCAAATATTGGAAACACAAAGACACCAAAGTGGGTCAGGATCTAGGCAAGTACCCAGAAATGTTCAATGATGCAAAACAGTGCATAGTAATAACTCTAACGCACAGCATTTCCCCCAGACTGGGACGCATACCTGAGCAAACTCAGCTCTGTTTAGACAGCTGCTTGATGAGCCAGAATAGAAAATGAGGGCTTATAATCACCCGAGTCTAAAAGGGCCTCTTCACCAGCGTAGCACTTGTTATGAAATGGTGTGCAGAGTCAGAGTCCTTGACATGTTTTGATGATTTTCATGTTGTTTCCCTTGCGACAGCAGGCTGGGATCTAAGCCAGGTAACAGAAGGTGAGGATGTATAGCTTGAGCTGCAGTTTTGAAGAAGATGTTTGCAAGAGACTTCTATATCTGATCCTAACTCCCTTTTGCACAAAAGCCTGACCCCCCCCCCCCCTTCCAGCTCATTAGAGCTATTGTTGGAGAAATTGTGAGTTTTGGCATGTTGTGTTGCGCTACTGATGAAGTCATCTAGCAAACAAAACATCTTCACAAATATAGTGCCAGTCTGATGCACAAGATTTTCTTTGGTTCGTAACGTTGTAGGAAATGTTTTGCAGGAGGTAGCCTTCATTGAAACATTTGTAATAGGATTACATAGCCCCCCCAAAAAAAGCCCCCCATGAAATACAATATTCCTACCTAAAAGGAAAAATTGACCTCCATTATTGTGATTTTCAACTGTTTGGGCTCAAGGTGTGAACTTGCATGAGTTTCTCTCAAGGAAAACTAATCCAATTCATTCCGAATAATGTCTTTAAACAATCAGAGTGTCTGAATCTCTTCCCAATGACCATGCATAATGCACATACAAGCTGCTAAATGCATCTCCATATTCAGATTACAAAGAGCTATTTATGAATAAACATTTTCCTTTGCAACTGAGCTTCTGTAAATCACAAAAGGCAGAAGGTGTTTATATGAGTATCCCTGCTAATGACTGTAGAAGATCCACAGCTTATGTATTTTTGTCCACAAAATCTAAACAAAGTAAAACCAAATCTGAAAAAGCTTTTGTGTTATATTAGTGCTGCATTTATCTGATACTGGTAGATGCAAACAAAAAACTATGTGCATTATGAATATACATAATTAACTTATTATATCTTCTTTATCTCCTATTTCTTAAAATAATATTAAGTTAAACAAATTTGACGAATTTCCATTTTATGTAAATTTAATGGACAAGTCATCTGAATCTGAAGTCAAGTGTACTCATAAAGCCTTTGTTTAATTGGACCCAGTTATGACTCATCTATTTGAAGGAGTTTGGTTTGGAGCAACATAAAACAGTTTTTGTAATTGTATGCTGATGACTTTTTTTTGAACATCTACTGAATGATAATAGAGGAACTTTCTAAACTATACAAAAGCTGTTACATTAAACTTATGGCTGAAAATGTGACAATGTCTTTTTAAATTTTTATCTGCCTGTGGTTTTTAATTGTCAATACTTTAGTAACACAGCTACTCACTGTGCCATGGATGAAAATGAGCTTCAGTTAAACCCTTACAAGTTGTTTACTGTGACATGGATTCGCTCACATTCTGTATGCCTTTCTGTCTCCTTCGCTACTGCTTGTTACAGCCTCAGTATACATCTGCTGAATTTGAGTTATAATTTTACGTGAGCTATTCCAATCATGGAAATCCACTTAATGAAAGTTCAATCAGCTTACAAACTACATCTAAGATTATGACGACACCCCAGGTACCGCTGGCCTGTTTTTCAGCTCTTTTCGGCTGTACATACCCCCATGAGTAACGGTGCAAGATGTCATTTTAGATAAATGCCTCCGACAGGCGGGACTGTGATGTAGCTGTCAAGATTCAGAGTCACAGACGTCCCCAATGAAGCCTTTTTGTTTTGCATAGATTGTATTTCTTTTCACAGCCGAGGAAATAATACAGTTGTTGCTTTCAAACTGGATGACAAAAGTGCCTACAGGTACTATTGCTCAAAGGGTAAGTAGATCGATCTCGCCCACATGGAAACAGCAGGCTATTGATTCGTAGTTTATTGTCAGTCAAGGTTGTGTTTGAGTCTTTTTATCCCTGGGTACTTTAATGAAGCGCACATGACAATAGTCTGTACTTTAACAATAGGGAACTCTTTATAGCCAAACAGGTGAAATTAGTCAGACATCACTGCAAAGGACAGTCAGTGCTTTTCACATTAACTGACAGTTGACAACTGGCACTCTACACTAGCATATTATAGGTGAACATAAATAACTATATGTGATTATATGCCACCTGCAGACAAGGGGAGTAACAGTCTTTGTACTTTTCTTTTAACCTCCACTCAATTAGTAAAAAAAAGTTTTTTTTTCTTTATCACCAATCAGCTGATAAATTTGAACTTAATGTATTTTATTGTTTATCTATCCCTGGCTACCTGGCTGAAGCTAACTTTCGTCATTAAACTACACTAGCCAGTGTGCATAATGTACATCATCTGTACTATACTGCATACTGCTATTGCATGTCTATATGTACTATTGTAAATGAGCTAGTAAAAGAAATGAAGTTTGAATTTATGTTTTTGAACTGATTTGAAGTTAAAGGAATACTATAAAACTAAAAAGCAACCGCACGCCACAATAACAGTTCATATACATATATATATAGTACATTATTACTTCACTGCTGCTGTGTATCTTGTAAAAATACACTAAGGGTTGCTGTAGTAATCTGTTGAAGTTGATTAAGAGCTTACCATTGACCTCACTTTATCAGTTCGGCAACCCGTGAGGCTGTATTAGTGTTTGTCTCAAGTGAAAGCAGTCCACGTCATTTGCAGGACTGAATAAAAGGCAATGCAAGAGCCGCATAGAGAGGCACTCTGACATTTTCTAATTCAGACATACTTTTAAACCATGTGTAAAACAGATGAAAATCTTAATAAACCTTTTATAGAAAATGTGTTTTGATGTGAATGTAATCCCTTGATGGATTATTTAAAAATGTAAATTTTTCAGGTCTCCTGTTGTCTGATTTGATTGTCTTATTGTGCAGATTTTCATCTACTGTATAAGGGCTAAGGCCAAATTAGATTCGGTTGCTCAAGGGCAAGCTCTTTATGAAACATGATTACAAAAACTATGGCGTCCTCAGTTAGTCTATATACCATACAAGCTCTGTGAGGTGTTGACATTACGCTAAGGGGTCAAACTGATGTAATTGTGAAAGCAAAACAGGGTCTTTTTCCAGCTTGCTCTGAAGTTACGGGCTCAAATCTGCACACGTGTGCGGCCTTCGACAGCTAAGACATCAAACTACAGACAATTATGGGGCTTGGGAAAACTGCAATTCTCTATAGCAAGTGCTGCTGGAGACCCTGTGAAGATGAAAAATGCATGTCAGTAGTAAAAAAGCTCAGCTCCCCGAGGGGTTCTGAAACTACGAACCACAAGAAAGAGATTAACCAATGCAGCTGTGAGAGAGAAGTGAGCACCCTGTTCTCCTCCGCTCTCCCTCTCAGATCATTTCTAAAATAGTTTATTTTTTAATAAATGTTCAATGACGTGTGATTTAATGGGGCATATAATTTGTATCAACTTGAAGGGCCCAAAGGATGGTTTGTCTCACAATGATAAATCCGGTGCTTTTGAAAGTACAAAAGCAAAGAAGAGAGAAACTGATGCATTTAACAAAACATTGATATTTCACTCTATGGCATTCTTTTTGCCACTAAGCATATCTCATAGCAAAGTCTATGCCTAACGTGAAGCATTACATTCCTTTGTTATTGCATTTGGCAGAATTTGCCTGATGAAAAAGCAGCTACACTATCTTTGGCTCTAGTAATAGCAGCTTATGAGGTTTAACCAAAAAAGATATGGAACCTTATTCATCTACATGTTGGCTTCAAACTGGAGTGGATGGTGTGAAACAAAATGCACTTTCAGGGCCCTTTCTGTGGCTAGGACTTACAAAGATTCACTTCTTTAGGAGGGGATCAACATTGAACATAACTGGAAAAAACCTTCTTTTATATCCATCAATCTCAAGGGGGCAATCTGGTGGACTTGCTGTAAGCTTTGGCCCATCAATCTATCAACGTCAGAGAGGAAATCCAGGGGATTGCTCTTAACTCTGGTCCCTCACTCTCCCATCTTTTGAATTCTTATCTCCCGTCTGGTCAGAGCTGACACAGAACTAACTCTGTGTCAGCTCATGAAACATCAACAAGCTCCAGCGCTCTGTCTCCACCAACACCCCCTGCAGGGAAAAAGGACGGACATTCAGCTGGTTGATTGTCAGGGCCATTATGTCCCCCCCAACACCCCACAGTCCCGCAGCCACAATTCCCTCCATTAACAAGGGGGTTTGCTTTCCACTTCCCCTTTGATGTGTCACACTCTGCTGCGGATTTGTTATTAATACATGTGACAGAATCCACTTAACTGGTAGAGAGAAAACCGGAGCGACAGCAGCTATTCAGCACTGACGCTGCATTCACATGTGTTTCTGAGTGTTCTGTTAATCCACAATTAATTATAGATGAATCCTCATCAGAGAGACATTGATAAATATAATCGACAGTATGTTACACACACAAGAGACTAATCAATAGACCAACTTCAGACAGATATTCTGTATTTAACATATTTGGTAAATACACTTCTTTCTCTTGCTGAGAGTTAGATGAGAAGATGCCACCTCGTATCTGTCTGTTAAATATGAAACCACAGCCCGCAGCTGGTTAGCTTAGTTTAGCACAAAAGACTGGAAACAGCCCGGTGCTGTCCAAAGGCAACAAAACTTGCCTTAGCTCCTCTAAATCTCACTCATTAACAAATTATATCTTGTTTGCTTAATCCATACAAATTGTAAAATTTGTGGGTTTTACAAGGGAGTTATGTGCTGGACTATTTCTTGGCCAGTTGCAGTAACATCTTGGAGTCTTGTCTGGCTAGCTGTTCCTGTTTCCAGACTGTATGCTAAGCGGCTGTAGCGTAATTTTTTATGTACAAACATTAGCCGTATTAGTGGTATCAATCTTCTCATCTAAATCTCAGCAAGAAAATGAGTATGTGTATTTACCAAAATGCCTAACTGTTTAATAATATAATTTTTTTTTTTTTTCATATTTTATTCACAATCAAGTACATACTCAACCACATTCACATGAACTCTGGGTGTTAAAGATCAATATTTAATTTTCCTGCCTTGTCAGAATGTACTCAAAATGGCTTTTGGTATTTAAATGTGGTCAAATTCACGCAGTGATAATTTGTACAGTCATGGACATACAGTAATCCACACAATGTCCACACAGGCAATAAAGCGGGACAGTTATGCAAACACAGATACAGACAAATGAGATGCAAGTCATTTTCAAGTCAAATGTGGATATACAACAACATGATCTCATTAAATTCTGTCTTCAAAGCTAAAATAACTCATGGGGGAAATAATTGCAGCAACAAAGATGAAAACGTAAGCTCCCTTCTCAGTTAGGTAAACTCTAGATGGGCATCAAATACGTGGTCAGAGTTCACTAAGCAGTGATCCACAATAATGTAAAGAAGGGTAAAACCAACTTGCATGTGTGCCGCAGTGATTAAAACCTGCTTACCAAAGCAAGCAGGAGCAAGGATGTTTTTAGTAACTAATGCTCGTCTTTCACAGGTTTTGCCCAACGTAAAGTCTAACACAAAGCGACAGCATAGCTGCAGGTGAAGCTTAGAAAGAGTGGAGGGTTTGTGAGCAAAGTTAATCACATGAGCAGCGGCTCACACATCTGCCAGGTTAATGAGACAACACCCGAGGGAATAATGATGAGTTAACATTCAGCTGCAGGAAGTTTGCCTCCAATTTTACAATCAACAGGGTTGTCACATATCCTGACAAAGACAACACAGATATTTTCTATTTTTTTTCTAACATCCCACTCTTGCACAACATCAAGAGACAGTAATGTACCACTCGTGGACCTCCCAATTTAGACCAATGGAATGATGCCAGCAGGTGCATCCTCACTGTACTGTAGGGCCTATAAACATTGCAGGAGGGACACAGGCTCCGACAGTTTCTCTGTTAAAACCTTTCTGTAGTGAACGACTTTCCTGTTAAATTCACTTTCCTATTTCAAGTCAAGTGTGCCTCACAGGGTTGAAAAACAAACAAACAAAAAACTCAGTTTGAAGGCTACTGGTTTTCTTCCACATCCCAAAACATGCAAGTCAAATAGAACATTGCAAATTGAGTACCGTGAATATAGCTGTTCTTAATACATCTACATGCTTTTCAGTAATGGATTTCACTTTGAATGCCAGTATAAAGACAAAATATAAATGGTAATCAGGGTGAACTGTCGACCTGTCCAGGGTTTACCACACCTTTTGTCCGATGTCTGCTGGGATTGGGTCCAGCCCCTCCTGTACATAGGACAAGCGGTTGACAATGGATGGATGCTAATCAGGCTTCTTAGGCTTGAAATACATACTTTAAACTAAATACTTTTAATCTAATTTCCATCATCAGTCTTGCCACTTCTCACAGAACAGTCATACTACTCTCATCGCCACCTTTGCAAAGTAATTAAGGCAGGACAATTTCATTAATGAATGCCACACTAGTGTAATTTCAATTTCCCCTGAGCATTCATATGACTATATGAATGCTCAGGGGAAATTGAAATTGTTAAAACTGATTAAAAAAAACAAACAATAATACAATTATGATTGGCCTTGCAACACATCAGACACATTTGTAATTTACATAATTCTTCAAATAGTTGCAAGTCTTTCCACAGTAAAATGTTTCGGTTTATTTTTTCTTAGCAAAGTACAAGCACTGTGTGTTTAATACATCCCAATTGGACTTTGTATTGTAGAGAATATAGGCAATATACTCATGGATCGCATTTGAGTGAAATCTGGGGAATAAATGAATGAAATATCACCCCCTTGCCATTATTTCTAATTACACATACCTACGACAGTGGAGTACTTTGCCTCAATAAAACAAAATAACTTTTGTTTGCACAGACTACTCAAAATGCTAGGAAAATGTTACATAGTTAACGTTTTAAATCTCAAATGCCTACAGCCAATTCACATTTTAACTCTGATAACTTTGATCACCTCAACAAATTTCAAATTATGAATTGATTCTACAGTAACATATTTAAAGCCATGCTATTGTGCAACACACAAGTCCACTCACTAGCTTTTTCCTGGACTTCAACCTGCACTTCATGGCATTTGCTCAGTTACCAGATGTCTACTTTCACTATTCTTTGGGCATGACTTCATCAAAAATCCTTTCTTTAAAAACTCAATTCATGTTCACTGACTTCCCAGTCATTTTCCCACAAAAAAAACCAAAGCAACAAGTACAATTCCAAGCCTTTAAGAAATGTACTCCACACTGCACCTTAACAATTTATTTCCTGCAAGTGCGGCAGTGACTCCAGTGCAGAGAGGAATAAAGTTTGTGACTTCAGAACAGCTAATTTGACAAGAATCCACTAAAGACCCAAAATAATCTGCTCTTTCTCCCACTGAAAAGCCAATACTCCATCATGACTACACAAGCTTTTATGAGATCTGAAATGAGGAATGAGACTGTTATCAAATACATTTAGCTCATTTTTAAGAAGCCGGAGGGCGAAATGTACAAGTATGCATTATAGGATGTTATCTAATCTTTAAAAAAGTAGAAAACAAAATACACACAAATCCCCAAAATTAACCAGAGCTGCGTCTGGTGATGCATATCAAATAGCAAATCAAACTGCTACACATTTGGTCCCTTGGGTGAAATAGGACAATAAGAAACACCATGCTCTGAATAGTGTACAATGGACTCATTGTTCAGTATTCAATATTCCCTTTTATTCACTTTCTGTAACATTCCTATATTAAAGCTTAGATTTGAAACAGCATTACTCGTCTTTGGATGAAATGCAAATGAACTTGAGGTTGTAACGTTTGCAGCATTTATGAGCTGCAACACGTTCACAAAGCTGCAACAAAGGCTTCCCTCCGTGCATATAGACTCCCCTTCTATGTCATCTTCCATACGAGGCTCGTGAAGTAAATGCTGTGGTTAGGTCTTTGATTAGATTCCTCGCCCTTTGGTATAATGCACCATCTCCAGAACACCTCTCACCCATGTAATGAGTACAGGAGAACAAATCACACGACGGAAGCAAGCAAGTTCATGACTAATGATTGTAAATCCATTCGGAGGAGATAAACACCGTCCTAGTCAACTGCCTGCCCACAGTCTAAGAAAAGTGCCAGCTTTGTCAAATGTAGTCATGCTCAACCAAATATTAAACATCAAGGGTCTCTTGCTGACAGCAGCCCGGCTGCTCACTGTTATCCTGTTGCCTTATTATACTGAATAAATCCTCTCTATGTCAAGCACCATGCCTGGATTTTAAGACCTAATTTAATTCCAGCTATGTGCAGCTCTGACGCTACAAGTGTGAGGCAGTGATGAACTGCGGTCTGAATGTGTCAGTAAGTCTTGAAACAGAAAAGCCTGCAGATCAAATGTGCATTACTGCTGTTTAAAAAAAAAAAAAAAAACTTACACCCCCAGGGACCCAATAAAAACACAACAACTTCATTTTAAATTAACAATCATTAAATTGTGGATAGGTTTTCATTCAATCATCCAATATTTAATTTGGCCTCCTGGGAAACACTTTTGTAATCACATAATTCGGGGCTCCCCATTCAGTGCATCTAATCGGATCTAAAGTTCGTAATCTTATAAAATGCACATAGAGGGGAGATAAGAGCGCAAAACGGTACCTCCTGAAGAACCAAGATTAGAGGAGCAGCTGGTATCGCCAAAGCTGCAATAGTGCAAAAGGTTCTTGACTTTCAGACATCCAGCATTTTTTGACAAATTACTGAGAAGGCAGAAGTTTGAAAGAAGAAATATCTCCTGAGCACGTGTGCTTTGAATAAATTGCATTGTGCATTATGAGGCAATATTCCAAGGCAGCATAATACAACTGTGGAAATTGTTTATTTTCATCCATCCTCCTGCCACCATTCATCCATATTCCTGCCAGCAAATACAATGACATTGTTTCTGAGACAGCTGGGAAATGTTCTAGTCATCACCCCCAAAACCACATCCTTGCCAAAACACTGTACACTGAGACTGGGAATAAGCCATGCAAGTTCAGACCACAGTGGAAACAAAGGAAGAAAACAAACAGAGAGACTACTTTGAACACTTGAGTTAAATAGCTAAATTAATGATGCCATGTCACTGTCACGTTAGCAAGGAAAACTAGAAAACTTGGCTTTGGGCTGATGCTGAGGTTTGAATAATGTCACATCAAGGTTAACTTAAAGTGTTGAAAACAAATCATTGAGAAATTACTGATTTGCAACTTTAATTATGTGATGATACAGTGACTTTTAATGACTCAAGTTAGAATATCGACCCAGTCCTCATGAAAAAGATGAACAAACATTAATTTCTACAAAAATAAAATCAGGCATCTTGAAAGAAAGAGTCCAGTTCCTCCGTCATCTCGGCCAAACCCTGGGGGGCGTTTGTTGCTGCCTCTCGAGCTGCACTGGATCCTCTGGCAGCGGAGTTTTCCTGCGACCTCTGTGGAGTGTCCATCTCACGCTTTATGTCCTTGCCTCCGCCCAAAATTTTCTGGCTCTCTATAAAGTATTGGTTGGGGTGATTGAGTGAGAAACTGGCGTCCTCAATCTGCTCAACAAAAAAAGAGAGAGAGAGAGAGAGAGAAAACACAGAAGAGGAAAGACGAGAAAAGAGGAACACAAATCTTAGTTCTCACAGAAGTGGCAGGTTGGTGGCATAAAAGGTGACCTAACATTGAATCAATCAGTGTAAGATGATTATGTAGCATCTGCCTTATTGGGGACAGTGTGGAATGGTTTGTTAAATTAAAAACAATTTACTAATTTATTAACAATGAGGACAGCCGTCTCTAATCGCCAAATAAGCGAGCTAAGTCCCCGGCTAACTATTCCATCAGCGCACAATGAAAAGATGAAATGCCCTTTCAGGAAATAAAAAGTCAAAATCACTCTTTGTCAGTAAAAACCTATGAATCCATTAATAGATGAAGCTCGAGCTCTTCCTCTTTCTGTGACCTTTTCCATAATTTTTAAACAATAGTGATTGATGTTTTCTAAACCTTTCATTTTAAGAGGTAAATGTTTGAAATTACTGTGATAGATTTGCACACAACAGTATGATCGTCTTCCATTAAATTAACGTCGGTAAGGAGACATTTCACATTGCTATTCCTACCTGTTGAACCGCATGAGTGAAGAAAGTAATTGTGTCAAATATTTTTTTGAAGCATGAAACACTTTAAGGAAAAATACGTAGGGATTTTACTGCTTGCTAGAAAAATATTATAATATATCTGCAGTGGGAGCTGAAAGGGATGTTGATCAATACTGACTACTTCTCCAGCTGCTGAGATTTATCACTTCCCAAAGTGAGCCTGAACGCTAACACATAACGTCCCTGCTTTTATCAGCATAGTAGCTTGGTAGGAATGTGAATTCACTGTGTACAAATTGCCCTGTGAAGCAAGTTAATTAATTTTACACATGACTGCAGAACACAACATCTTTGTTTGTTTCATCACTTGTTTGCATGGGCTAATTGAATATACATGTAATGACTGTACGCAAACACATGAGCCCAACATTTTTCATTAAAGTCAATAAGCAGCGAGCCTAGCAGCACAGAGTCACAACGGCATACTCTCCACAGAAGGGTTAAAGGAATATAAGGAATAGTTTGATATTTTGGGGAAAATGCTTACTTTGCTTTCCTAATTAGTTATGTGAAAAGGCTGATAATGACTCGTCTCTGCACATTAAGATGGAGGCATGTGCGGATTATCTTAGCTTAGCTTCTTAACTTCCTTTAAAACCACAAATTGTCGTTTTTACATTTACGTTTGTGTATGAATTTAGCAAATTACACACAATGTGTTAATTAGTGGCCTTTAGAGGTGCTTGTACTTTAGTGGATTTTTAAAAAATGTTTCAGAAGAACCAGGCTAGTGTTTCCTCCATTCCCAGTCTTTACGCTATGCTAAGGTAAGCGTCACCTAGCCCCATACTTACTGTACAAAAACTGACGTTGAAATTATCATCTCATATAACTCTCAGCAGTAAGTGCATTATTAATGTAAACATGCCATGGCCACAAAAGTGTCCGTTTCTGTAGTTACTCTAACAATTCAACCACCTCCCACAACTTTAATGCTGTTTATAAATGGTGCATTAGTTGATGAGCTGTGGGTGTCACTATGTGTGATGCTATTTTCCAAGGAGTTGTTCATATTGTGTTTGACAGCGTGTAGTATTTTCTATTGAAACTGAGTTGTTACAGCACGTGCGTGAGTTTCTAAAATCACAGCAGTTTACACTTTGGTGTTCCCAGTGGTTTGGTGCATGATATTGCTTTAATACTGTGGAGTGACGCCAACAACTGATGCAGAGTCCAACCTTGAATTTTTATGAACCGATCCAACATGTAAACTGTGTGCCAAACTCAGCTGAATGTCACAAGCAAATATATTGAGTTTAAGTCCCCCCCCCCCCATCACTGCTTTTTTTTCCCCTAATACGAGGACCTTGAGTGTGACTGAAAGGGAAGATGACTCAAGCATGCAAACTAAAAAAGATTAAATAAGTATCCACAGGGGACAAAATAGATCTGAATGCTATAATAAACCTATAAAAATTAAGTGGCTATGACAGCCAGCTAATGATGGGGGGGATGACAGTTCTGGGTCTCTGCACGTTCATGCATGACAAGTAAAGACCAAGCCCCTGCCTCTGACACAGGTAGCCCCGGTTACTCCCTGCTTCAAATCAAATCTGCACTTACATTGTGTGTCAGCTCAAAGTATTTCTGGCACGCCAGCTGATAGTGCATTCCTTTAATCAGCTCCAGGATCTGCAAATAAAAAAAGGTAGAAAATAGAAAAAGAGAAGTTCCAAGGTTTAAATTTGACTTTTTTCTTAGTGTTAAACTGTTGCATTTTAGATACTGACAGGACATTAAAGAGCACACTGTCATCATTTTGTGGTGTTGCAGGCCTGTATTCAAAATTGTTTTAATTGGCTTTCAGTCAAATACCTACCCAAACATTCCTCATAAATCATAATGACAGCAGTGAATACATCCTTCAAGAAATCGATGCAAATTTAATGAAAACAGACAGGCTTATTTGGGGCTAATTTAAATATTCATGCCTAAGTCAAGTATTTGTAGAAAAAACGTTGGCAACGATTACACCTTCTAGTCTTCCGGTACATCTCAATTTTGAGATTTTCCAATTCTGTCTGTTCTTGTTTTCTGAAGCACTGCAAAGTTGAAAATGAGGCGTGAGCAGACATTTTAAAGTCCAGACTTTGGTTGGGTCACATAAGAGCTCCCACATTCTTGTACCAAAACCACTGTGGTGTTGGTGCGACTGCATACTTAAAAATAAATCCAAGGTCTTCAGCACTCACTAAGAGAGAGACTCTTATGAAGAATCTGCCTGTACCTGGCTCCCTCATTACTCCCTATATTCCTGAAGGCTGCCTCCAGTGTGATACTGCCACAAGCATGCTCAACACTGGGGCTGCTATTAGATCTGTGATGAGCTGTTCCCTATTTCTGCCAGATATAGCAGTTTTTATTATTCTGTTTAATAAAATACCAGTAACATTTGCAAACATGTGCACTAAAGACAGATAATAAAGTGCAAACACTAGAAGTGTACTGAGTTTTATTGCTATTTTCTCTCATGCAAAAGGGACAATTATAACACTGATGTAATATCAGTACTTGACTTCCTATTTGTGAGCTTTACTCTGGAGGGTCCTTAGGGCAATAGAGAAACAACATGTCAAACCTCCGCTAAACACCATCTTTACATTTTTAGGTCTTTCAGAAATTAACCACAATAAAGCAAATCATTATGATTTTGATACATTGTCTATGTAGATTGCCACGAAAGTTTGTACAGTATCCTAATCACTTTTGTGATCCTGACTTTTCATCTAGCGCCATTATCAGGTCATTTTTTGAATTTGTCCAATACATGTACTTTATGTCTAATGCTAATAAGCAAATGTTTATTATGTTAACATTATTATTATGTTAGCATGCTAACATAGTAAACTAAGATGGTGACCATGGTCAACATTATAGCTGCTACATCAGCATGTTAGCATGTTGAGCATTTTGTTCAAAGGATCGATGCAAGTACAGCCTCACAGAGCCGCTGGCATGACTGCAAGATGATAAGTTTTGTTAGGCTGTAATCTGAAAGCTATTATTAGCACAGTCTCTGTCAAAATGTTTATTCTTCTTAACAAGTCTGCCACAGGTTGGTATCTGCCATCTGCCATGCAGTTGTTTAATTCGGTCCTGCCAATACTTTTGACTTTTGTAGCTGCTATATTGTCTACTAAGGATGAAACTTTATCAAGACTCAATGTCCAAGGCCGTGTCTAAGACCAACTGCTCTCAGCCACTGGGGGCCTGGTGCGTAGTACCATTTGCCAGTTTCTGAAATAGTTTTTTTATTTGGCAGATTTTATGAACCCATTCACAAAATCATTTTATATTTGCTGGCTAAAGGGCTATCCGGCCATTCGAAAGACCTACACCTGCAGACAGGAGGGCACCCACCTGATTGACTCCACTGGGAGAAACCTTGTAGAACTGAAGCTTCTGCTTCAGCAGTTCGGGGTCACTGTGTCGGAATGGGCATCCTACAAACAGAAAATGAAATTTAATTAAAATAAATATAAATAATAGTCTGACTGATGGGAGTACACTGAAATACTCAGCATGTGCATGTGAACACTATATATGTCAGTTGTATCACTATTACCAACATACATTGATTGTCTAATAAAGTTTCTAAATTCAACTGAGTTGCCTGCCGACCGCCATTAAACTAAACGAAGAAGAACAGAATTGCATCACGCCCTTGTTAACTTCATTGCTCATGGTCAATAGGTTGCTTGCTAGGATGGCTGAAAGTCTTGGCACCATTTTACAAAAGCCAAAGATAAGGAGGAAGTTCCATCCAAGTTAATTTCTTGTAACGGGGGGAACACACCGCCAGTGTTAAAGCACTTGAACGTTGCGCATTAGTTAAAGGCAAAATGCAGTACTTTTGACTGCTTTTGAGCCGGAACACCGCCAACTCCGGCTCCTCCTCCACTCAAGGTATGCGTGCACCCCAGCTTTGGAGCAACTGATCTTTGACAATTATAATCCATAGACCGTCCATCCATAATTTTCGGCGGGGTACCTAATTATGATGTCAAACTTTTTTCTGCTTTTTTAAGCAGCCAACGTGCACCAGGAGATACATCATCTAGAGGGCATGATTAAAGGTTTTTACCCAATCAACTTATTCATCAGCAGTCTTGCTTGTTGTTAGTATCTTGGTCACATGATTTGGTTCAGTTTATCTGTTATTGTTTAGTCAGCCTGATCAGTCATAATGGCCGCCAGAGGTGCAGTAATGAGTAATGTAATGAGTATATATTATATATTACACATTTATTTTCAATAAAAAAAATGTATAAATTAATGAATGTATATATGAGTATTGTCTTAATATGCTGATGAAGAAAATATAGTGTAATTGTGTTTGTGGAGTTTTAAACTGGAGGAAATGTTAGTATGGATATACATAAACAGTAGGGGTGGGGGGAAAAATTGATACAGCATAGTATCGCAATATTTTCCGTGGCAATATTGTATCAATATACAGATGTCAAGCATCGATCTTTTATTATATAAATAGTACATGAGAATTTTACTTTTTGGTACTATAATAATAAAATCTATTTCTTTTTCAGTCCATGAGAAAAAGAGTTGGGAAAAGGGTAATGAATTGCAAAATATCACAATATGTTTAAAATCGCAATAATATCGTATCGTGAAGAAAGTATCGTAGTAATATCGTATCGTGGGGCCTCTGGTGATTCCCACCCATATAAACAGATATTATCATGCACAGGTATGAAGATTATGACACTATAACCATATCGTTTCCTGCAGGGCATCCCAGTTAGCTCATTTTATGGCAGCAGAAAGGCGATTAACGTTACAGAAGTGAGAGACAGGATGAGAGTGATAGAGCAGTGGTCCTCAAACTTTTTCACATCAGGGACCCCCAAACTAACACAAATTAGACCACGATCCCCCATTTGATAAGATTATAGTGTAAAACATCCAAGCATTAACTTGCAAGATCAAAAGAATTGGAAAGGAATAACATATTGATGTAATATGATGCAAATCTATTGAATGGTTGTGATATTTACTAAAGGTAGCACGCTAACCAGCTAACTTTTGTACCTCAAGAGTCACTACGGTGTTCAGTATCTGTATGAGCAATCCACAATACCTAAAACAGGCGGACTTTTCATTTTAAGATCTACACACACACACACACACACACACACACACACACACACACACACACACACACACACACAGAGTGGCATAGTTATTTTAAAAACTAGTTTGTGTGGAAGTGGTTCTGACAAACAAGAATGTATCTCTTCTCTTCATGAAATGAAACATTCAAATGTTAACTATTTTGACCTTAATAGGGCAACATATCCTGGGAGATACAACTCATAAAATCTGAAACAAACAAAATATTAAAAATACAATAATAATAAGGTTTTACTTGGTTGCAAATAACAAATAACAACATTATGATATTTTTTACAACTCATTTTCCACTTCTGTCTGCTTAAGGGTTAAATCACATTTTCTATGGGCCAAACAACAATTGCTACAACAGTTTTACTGCGATTTCAATAGCCTAGAAAAGTATCGACAGTGGTATCAATAGAGATTCAGATCATTAAGCAGTCTCGAAAATGGTATCAATATTAATAAAAATGATACCCATCCCTACTTATCACATGGGTAATGGCTTCCTCCAACTGCCGTCAACTCACCGTGATGGTCGCCTTGGCTGGGTGGGTTTGATAAAATCACCTTCATGCAACTGTAGGGGGTGTAGTCTGCTCGCTTGCCTTCTTTGCCAAACATGTGGCGAATGCCGTAGGCATATGCTTTGTCAAACTTCAGAGGGAAAGAAAGGGAGAAGAGGGGAGCGAGGAAGAGAAGGCATTAGTGAGGATGAGAGTGTAAGAGGGACAAGGTTGGGGTGAAAAGAGACATTGTCATACATCATGTCAGTTTCGACAGGGTGTTTTCCTCAATGAAATATAGAGCTATTAGAGAGAACCTGCTGTAGAGGTGTCGCCACACTTGAGATAGTTGAATTATGGATACCGTAATATGGCCATCTTTCCTTATCATTGCTTTTGCCCCTTGTCCTGCAGAGCACTTTGATACAATATGAAGAGTATGTTTTAAATAAAAGAATACATTTATGAAATCCAAATACGACGTGCCAGTAGTGTAATGCGCCCACCTTTCCTACCTAAAAATGCAGCACTTCAATATTATACCAACTAATACTAACTAATACCAACATACCGGTATATTACCAACTCTTGTTTAAATTCACATGGGCATGCATATAGTCCTTGTTAATGAGCTTGTATTGCGCTGAAACAATTAGTCGATTGACAGAACTCAATTTACTCAAATACTATAAATTTTAAAGGTACTTTAGCCCCTTTTCCACTGCACGGTACGAGCTCGACTCGCCTTTTTTTGGTTTTCCATTGGGCAAAAGTTGTCGTGTACCTACTTCCAGGTACTTTTTTTTAGTATCACCTCCGTCAAGATTCCAAGCGAACTGAGGCAATACAAAAATGGGACGTGAAAACACAGCAGACTACTGATTGGTCAGAGAGAATGGTCACTATTCACTGAATCATCATTGCACGCGCCAGCCAGAGGCCAGCAACAGAAAGTTTTATATTTCATCACTAAATCCACTTCTGAGAAGTTTTGAGCTGAGAAATCAACTGTGTAGGTTTCAGATATTGACAGTTTAACGAAAAGTGATGGCTAAACAAAAACGTGCTTGAAAGTTTTCAGAGTTGAGAAGCGGTGGTGGGGGGGGGAAGCCTGCGGCAACCCACGGGACGAGGTCACGGGGCCATCCAGCTGCCCGCTCACAGAGCCCTCTGGTCTCACTGTTACAGAGACCGCTGCAGCAACAACGGTAGAGACATTCTGAGTAATGTTGAAACTTTTAAACTTAAATCAAGAGACAGCTGTGTGTGTGTCGCATTGAATATTTAGTCGCGGCAGTTGTGTGTGGCGTTACTAAGACGACTAGCTATCTACAATGGAAAACAGAGGACGGCGGGCTAAAACCGAGTCGAGTAGAGTCGAAAGCCAGGAGAGTTGAGCTGGTACTGGTAATGGAAAAGCGACATTTGAGTAGTTCCATTTTATGTGAATTTACACTTCAATTCCACATTTCAGAGAAAACTGAAACTTTTTACTCCACCACGCTGACAGCTTCAGTTTCTAGCTACAAAAAAACCCACAAAAAAATAAACACACTGTACAGTTGCGCCCCTTGTGACATTTCAGAAGTCTATGAGTTGTTTGCAGTTCCAATAAAGACGCATTTCTCCTGTAAACCTCTCAGATTATTTCATTTCATCATATTTGAGGCCAAAAATGGTAAAATTATACATTGTTTGTCAAAAAAGCAAAGACTACAGAAAGGTCCTGGAACCAATATAGATTTTTGTATCAGAACTTCACCATGGAAACCTAGGACCAGTGTATGCTGGGAAACGAAAAGAAAACTGCCATGCTGTGATCTGCTACAGTCATGTGTGAGCTCTCCCAGTTTCTGATTTGATTGCTCTTCATTCTCCCTCTTTGCTTAGGCAAGTATTTTTCATTGTGTTAAGTTATCACCTATTTTGAGTTTCTAAGAATATTGTGATGGCTAAGACGCTAATTAGTTTACGCTAGGCTAAGTTAGCTTTATGTTTCATTGCAGCTAGCTCGGTTGTGCTTTATTTTATAAGCTACACAGCTACGTTAGCTAAGCGGTGCTGCTTACCTTCATACTGTGTGTCTAGCTTCTTTAATGATATAAACATCTCATTGTACTGTTACAGTTTCACAAGATTCCCAGTAAACTTCATGGAAGTGAATCACCTGTGTCCTGGAGTTTCTTGGGAGTGTTTAAACTGAATGGAAATGTAGCCCATGACATCTTGTTTTTCCTTCATTCCTTGCCCATTTCACAACCTCAGATTTTGCAATCCCTTAGAGGAGGGGGGCTGACCTTCTGGTTAGGACTGGACTTAAGTAACTGGTTGCATCTAAAGCAATAAAAAGTAGCAACACCTCAACTAGTTTTATGCTGCTTACATGTCACATTTGTTTTTAGGATATTGTGAGGGGCATTTGTCACCATTGATAAAAATAATCAATAGTTGCAGCCATAGGCTTACATATGATCTCCATTGTATTTAAATACAATGTAAGAATACATAAATAAGAATGTTAAGTAACTGTATCTTTATCTGGATTTAGTTTGTTTAAAAGTAAACATCCTTTTTTGATTTACAGTACAGCTCCAAGTTATTACTGACAAACAAATCCTAACTGCATTCACAGTTGGACAAAATTAGGCCTTGCCTAATCTTCTTCAATGTATCTATAGCCACAATGCAGCAAGGCTTGAACTTAATCAAACTATGTGAATCCCTGATTTAATATCTGGAAAAGCTTATATGATCTCCAAAAAGCAAAACATTAAAGTCAAGGACACAAGTGAACTGTGTCAATCCACTTTATAGTGGCAGACTTCTGCAAAGCTTCATACCATCTTCTGTGATCGTTGATGGGGGTCATTCTAAACCATCTCCACTGCGAACTCCTTTTATATGTACAGTGCTCATGTGCGACCATTAAAAATGAATTACAGGGACCCCTGCCTCTAAAATCAAATGGCAAAATACACACAGTGCGCTTCAACAATGGCAGAACACAATCACCATGACTGCACCCATCATAACACATTAATGTTGCAATAAAACACTTAAAGTTGCTAATGTGACAAGCTGCAGTGGTAATTTAAAAATCCATAAAATGTTCTTTAAGTACAATAAATCAAATATTAATTATGGAGAGCTTTTAAGGATTCAAGAGGCCATTTCCTGATTTAAGACCCCCCTACTCTATTAAAATGAATCTTGAAACTCCACTGGCACTAAAGTGTGTTTAATATGCATTATGTGAAATAATTAGGACATTAAAAAAATCCTATGTGGTCTTAAAAAGTGATACAAAGAATTAGAATTTGATAACATTTTTTACTTCTTTTTCTTCCAGGTGAGACTGAGATGGTGTAACTCACAAAACATTGTGAATAAATATCAAACCGCAAATATGGATAAACCTTAAAACCAACACTAACGTGTAAAAACATTTGATTGAACAGTTTGACTTGCCATTTTCTAAAGACATGATTTATCCTCACAGTCAGACAAACTAGTCCCCTTAGCAGATGTTGTACAAGGCATCCTGCAGTTCGTTTTTAACTCGTCCTATTTTTTTCCTCACTCATAATGACTGCAAGTGTTCATTTCAATCACCAACTGTGTTCCAACACTTCAGCCTGCACTTCAGATAATCCTGGATATACTCTGATACAGCTGACCTCCAAACTGAGGAAATTCAGAAAATCAGAGCAGAGAGTCTACACACAAGCACAAAAGATGCATTATAGGAGCAGCGCCGCAGCACATCTAGTGCACATCTTGGCTCATGGGGCTACATCACTATAACATCCCTCCACACTCTAGGACACATTCACAAAAACCTGCGGCAGTGGAGACAGAGAAATAGGACACAATCAAAGGGATTACGTACGTGTGTGTGTGTGTGTGTGTAAACTTGGCATGGCTTCTTAGGCTCAGTCCATAGTGACTGATATGCCTGTAGCTCCAATTTCTCATCTATGTAATACCATTTAAACACTTCCCTTTTTAGTTGCACTACAGGCCTTTTCAAAACCTAAAAACAATAAAAGGTGAGGGACTATAAAATACTGCAAGTGGACACATGTATAAGAAGTTTGATGTTGCATAGAGGAGAAAAGGGCCGCTTTTTAAAAAGGTAATTTCAAACACAATGCAAGTAGAATTTTAAACTAAAAAAGGCAATGGAGACAAATAAGAACTGTAGAGTGCTTAAAACGCTGTGACAATCCTGCCCAGTTAAAGAGTCATTGGGGGAAAAAATAATATGAAGCAAGAGTGCTGGACTTACATATAAATGAAGGTCCAAGCCTTTGCCAAAAGAGTTCACACAATGCTGATTAAGCCCATCACTGCCAGGTAAAAATCTCTCTGCATTCGTTGGTTATCAGTGTTTTATCAGTGTTGTTGTTTGTGTTGTTTATTATGATTGTATAGTTTGTGTTAACATGCTCCGGCAATGTTGTATTATATGCAGTCATTCCAATAAAGAAACTTGAATTGAAACTGAACAGAGATGACAAAACTCTCTAGGAAGTATGACAGAGTTTATGGCGGAAAAACATATGAAAAGGGGAGACAATCATTTCGAACTGCAGGTTTAACATTCTGATAATTTAGTTTTTTAGTTTTATAAGTTGTACCTGTTGTTATGTAATTACAAAAAGAAAGGAAAAGCACATGTAAATAATACAATTAATGATGGTTGGATCCATCCCCTAAATTTGATTTTTAAATTATTGTGACCAAGCACCAAGTACGTGAGCAAGGCATTTTAGAGTTAAAATATTAAAATGTCAGTGCTCTCTGGTGCAAAAACTATGTAAAGACGACCTCAGATATGTCTAGTATTTCTGTACTGCAATTTCTTGGTCAGCCAACACATATAGTCATACAGATATACCTTTCATAAGCTAATTTCAGCTATATATCCCCGCGCCTAGCCCTAGTGTGCGTAATTAAACTTTTTGTTCAGATATTCTGTTTATTTAAGGATTGGGATCATTTACAAGTTGTTGCAATATTAGCACTATTCTGCATGCAACTTATCTCAAGATAAATTATGCCTTACTTTGTAGGAATCCCAATCAATTCCTAGATCCTCAAGAAAGAATGACCTAGTTGAACATTGTGGTTTTGTATTTTATGGACTTAAGGGGAGGGGGGGGAAGCATACTAACATAATAGTCCCTCTTAATCTCTTGAATCCCTCTTGGATCTCTTGAAGAAGTGAGGCAGATAAAAAAAAATAAGTTTCAAGGAAAGCCAATAAGGCGCATGGGGCTACTTTCAAATGTACTGAAAATACCAGTGATAAAAAAATAACATGGTGTTCATTTGTAAACTTTAAGGGCAGTTAATATAAATTGTCATTGCAATGGATCTCTTCCATTGATGGAAAAGACCCCGGAGGAAATCAAACCTATAAAAAGGTAAAAATGGTGTCAGTTTGTGGAAATTAATTAACCTGAAGTTAACATCTGTAAAACAAGCACTTCAGAAGCAGTCCTACCCCAAGGCAAAAAGCACACACTAAAATGTGGTACAAATAGACACTCCTCCAAATGAATAGGCTAACTTCCGTGGCAAGAAAAATGGATAGATCAAGTTGATTTCATCAATTTGCTCTCTCCCTCTAGTCTAATATTACATTGCCTTTTCCTCCAGGCCTCCCTTTCGGCATCGCTGCCTCCCATCTTTTTCTCTGTGCCTGTCGCATACTAATGAGCAGGCTTTGTGTAGCATGCCACAAAGTGCAGTCCCTGACTTAACACATACATCATTGTGAGAGCTGCGATCTGGTCAGCACCATTCTGCTGCCTCTCCCGTGGAACAAGAGCTGCACTTTGTGCACAGCCATCACACTTTCTCTGGGAGCTTGTACATAGAACCTGGTCACCAAAGACAGCTGTTACATGAATCCAGTGTACTGTAGTTTCCCTAAGCCTCTTACTGAGGGCCAATAAGAGATATTAGGACAGGAGAGACTGAAGTCAAGATGAATGGACACTGCTTTATAAGTTGGAAACATGCTTTAAGAGGTTACAGCAACACAGCTGCTTACTCAACTATTGTGTTTTTGTAACAACACAAATCTCTGAAATGGCTGAACTGAAAATCTATTAGTTTTTTTCTCTTTGCAATTAACAGTTAAACCAGCAAGATACTTATTGGCCAACATTTAGTTATCTTATATAGTGCCATGACAATATATATATATATTTTCAACTTAAATGAAAATCGTTAAATGTTTTAGACACAATGCATATGACCTATAGAGCACATCAGGTTTAGATTTGTTCAATAAATATTCAACTTGCTAAAATTCTTAATATAAAAATCTCCTGACTTCTATGCATTAATTCTTTTGTTGACGTAATGTCATACCATTACACAGGGTAACAAGCATGGCTGAAAGCAAATGTAACATCACCACCTCAAGAAGAAGCACCTGTTTGAGTATGAGGAGAGCCAAAATTATTATTATTATTATTTGAGCAGAAGGCAAGTTAATGGCTCATGTGGGTGCTGAGTGCTCTGATAGCCTATGGAAATAAGCTGTTTTCAGTGTGTTAGTTCAGCTTTTTATGCTCCTGTACCTCCTTCCAGAGTGAAGAAGGCTGAGCAGGTGTCCAGGGTGGAGGTGGTCACGGATGATCTTTCTTGTTCTGGAGAGGCAACGAGAGTTGCCGATGTCATCTAGGGAGGATAGAGGGCAGCAGATTGTCTTTTCAGCTGACCTTATCACCCTCTGCAGCCTTTTCTTTTCAGCCGCTGTGCAGTCCGCATGCCATACAGTGATGGAGTATGCTAGCGCTCTCTCAATAAAGGAGTGGTAGAAGGTCATCAGCAGCCTCTCCTCCAATTACACATCAGATCTCGATGAACGAAATAGTTCAAAGTTAAAAATCATTACCGTACAAAATCACACCGAAAACCAAAATTAAAAAATTTTAATCACAGGTTCATCCAACCTGCGTGACTTCTATCATGGCAACTCATAATGTGACTCAGTAGTGTGTATGGCCCCCCACGTGCCTACATGCACTTCTGAAAACATTTGGGCATGCTCCGGATGAGACAGCATATGGTGTCCTGGGGGATCATCTCCCAGACTTGGACCAGGGCATCCATGAGTTCTTGGACAGTCTGCGGTGCTACTTGGCAGGGTCCGATGCACCAATACATAACGTCCCAGAGGTTCTAAATTGGATTCCCGCCTGGGGAATGTGAGGGCCATTCAATGGCATCAATGGCTTCGTCATCCA
This sequence comes from Micropterus salmoides, assembly GCF_014851395.1. NCBI lineage: Eukaryota > Metazoa > Chordata > Actinopteri > Centrarchiformes > Centrarchidae > Micropterus > Micropterus salmoides. Next base: position 13,259,908 of record NW_024041373.1, read on the forward strand.
GGAACTGCCTACACAGTCTGGGCCACTTGAGGCCGGGAATTGTCATGTCTCTGGCAGTGCTCCTCCTGTTCATTTTCGCACAAAGGAGCAGATTCTGGTCCTGCTGCTGGGTTGATACCCTTCTACAGCCCTGTCCAGCTCTCCTCGTGTAACAGCTCGTCTCCTGGCATCTCCTCCATGCTCTTAAGACTGTGCTGAGAGACACAGCAAACCTTCTTGCGACGGCACGTATGGATGTGCCAGCCTGGAGGAGCTGGACTACTTGTGCAACCTGAATGGGCTGCAGGTACCACCTCATGCCTCCAGGAGTGACAAGGACACTAGCAAAAACGGAAAACTAGGGAACAATCAGCCAGGAAGTATAAGGAGAGAGCAATTGTCTGTGGCCACTACCTGCAAAACCATTCCCTTTTGGGGGGTTGTCTTGTTGTTGCCTCTTCAGTGCACCTGTCATTTTCACTTACACCATAACAGGTGATACATAGTTTCCTATGCTTCCTAATTGGACAGATTGATATCCCTGTTTAATTGACATGATATTATATTGTGATGATTAAGTGTTCCCTTATTTTTTGTAAACAGTGTACTTATGGCCCACAGATATAGAATAAGCACCCTTGTTCCATAGATTCTTGCTGGAGGACCCAATGACACTAGCCAGCGGATGCCTACACATCAGTGGGCTGATCGAAGATGGCTCACTCTCTTATAATCGGGACTCCGATTACACACAGAGACATGGCTCATGGATGTAAAAGACGTGGAGAAAATCAAAAGTGTGGCTACACTGCACCAGGCTTGATACAACAGCACGCGATGCAATATTTGCAACGTAAGATAATTGCTGCCAAGAGCGGCGACACAACACACCTGGTGAAGCTCTTGACTGTGCATGGAATAAAATTAAGAGCAGAAAGTTGCTCTGTCTTTGACTGCAACAAAACAGAGCCAGTGCAGTCATCGTCTCAGTGCTCTACTGCCACCAAGCTTGCTTCAACATGCCCACCATACGAGCAGTGTTGGGCAGTAGCGTCGCTACAAGTAGCGCCGTTACTAGTTTAACTACATTTCTCAGCTTGGTGGTAGCGTCGTTGTTTTCTGAATCAAATCAAAGCTCTTTTACTGACCGAGTAGCTTCCACACACGCTACATTTTCCCAAGCATTTCTGAAGGATCAGTAAGTGACGCCACCGCCACATACGGATCTGTATGTGCAGCCGGTGGAAGAGGTTCCGTGTGACAGTGACATCACGTACTAATCCTTGGCCTGATGTCGGTGACTTTGCTGCAGTGGAATAAAGACAGGCACGGTTGAGTTTACTTTCTGTTGTGATAGTTGTTGTCTGGCCACCTCTTCCTTTAGCGAGGAGGAAACTTTGATATGTAGTGGCAGAAACTTGTTTCCATGAGATGAGATGAGAGATTTCTCTCTCTCTTTCTCTCAGGCCTTTTGCCATGAATGTTTAGGTTGCATTGTTCCCAGAGCACAAATTCACATATAAACAATAAAAAATAGATCATTAATAAACAATGAAATGACATTATAAAAACTAAAGAAAGAGGGGAAAAAAACAACAAAAACACAATATAGCCCTATGTTACATTGAAAATATGTCGTAGAATTTTGACAAGCAGTAGAATTTTTCAAAGGAACAATTATTAAAATAAACAATATTAATGATAATAATGTGATAATTAAGTTACTTTATACAAACAACAATGGTTCTCAGTTTGTTAAATAATAAAAATTCAATTAAATTGGTATTGAAAAAGTATCGTTCAAGAACCGGTATCGAAGTCGAGGTATCGTATCGATATGGAAAATTATTGAACGGTACCCAGCCCTAGTAATGAATGTGTGACTGAGTGAGAGCAGGTAATGACTGTCAATGCAGAGCAGAGGAAAAGGTAAGCACTGACGTTTAGCAGTAAGTGTTTAGTGTAGGTTACAGTTTGTCAGTGAATAAAGGCTGCAGCTAAAGCTCCCATGTGTAAGTTATTTACCAGCTGCTGGAAAATTAAGGGGGTTATCGCATGGAAGATGATGTGAGGCAGGTTCATGCTGCATCGCCTGCCTACGTTGAGGGCGTACACTACAAAACATCACCTCAATCCAGCATCACTGTTAATGGTATTGAATGTCATACTGTCAGGATTTCTAAATGTCCTGGTAAATTGTAATCCCTTCATACCGCCAAAAACCTCCCATTACTACTGAAACTATGGCACCAGCAGGAATCAAAGGCTCAAGAACTGCTAAGTACTACTAACAATTATTCAAATACTCCGAATTGCTGCATTAGGAGTGTATTCAGCTCAACAACAAGTCAAATAATTTCTTGGCACTCACCTTACACCTTATTAACAAAAGTGCAACACACTTCCGTGAGAGATTAAGCTGTGTATGGGTGTTTATCAGTGTGGGTCAGATGGATAGTCAGATGGACAGCATTACTTAAGCTTTCACTTGGCAAATAAAAGTTACAAACTAGAAATTATTATTAAAAGAAAATGTTAAAAACAGCTGACATGGCTGATTAGACCGTCCATACATTGCACGCCCTTGCAAACGAGTTCACACAATGCTGATTAAGCCCATCACTGCCAGATGAATCTCTGTATTCACAGTATCTCACTGTCAGAAGTGGAAAAAAGCTTTGCACTGCAGGTTTGAATGATCCATCAAATTAGAGTTTTTTCAACTGAACTGCTAATTAAAACAGATATATACATTTATGTCTCATTGTATCATTTAATTACTGCCTACATTTATTTATCTATTTTCCCTATTTTTTGTGCATTTAATTGGATGCTTATTTATTTATTTCTGTATTTATTTCTGAATTTGTTAGGATCAGTCCTCCATACTACTAGTCACGTCAAGCAAGTCAAGACAAAAAAGAAGAAAGGCACAATAGGAGAATGTCTCAGAATATCTTTTTTATGATTATGAACCTGCAGATATTTTCAGTATTGGGTGATTCCATATTGCAATTGTCAAATGTCTTAACTTTTCAGGAAAAAGTCTGTTTGGTTGTTTTTGTTTTGTATTCAGGGGACCTTTAAAAATCACTGACATGTTTTGGGTGAGTAAAGAATATGCAAACTGAATTAGGGCAGCAAATGACAATTACTTTCATTATTGATTCATTATTAAAAGTTTTGTCAGAAAATAATGAATGTTATTAATTTTCTAGTCGATTAATCATTTCAGCTCTAGTCAAAAATCAATAAATTATAACTTCAAGATAGATCTTTTTAATTTTTAAATTTTAATTTTTACTACTATTTACTATGGACCATGGTACAGAATAAAGTTAACTCATTTGAACTGAAAGTTGATTTTCATGTTTCATGCGCTTTAGAGTGTATCTTGTAAGAGACATGGCGTCTCAATGGGGAATTCCTAAGTGGGTGCACTGAGGACGGAGCATAAAAAAATAAATAAAAAACTACTCAAAAACCACAGTGAAGCCTGAATCAGCGGTATCTCACTTCTAAGACAGGCCAGCCAAGGCAAGGCATAGAGGGTTCTAACAGTCTTAAGTGTATACAGTCATATCTGTAAAAGCTAAATCGATACAATCCAAGCAGTTATCTATAAACGGGCAGTTATTATTTCTTGACAAAGATTAAGGAAATGCATTAACATTTATAAAGCTAGAGTTTTGAACTAAGCACTCAAGCCAGGGTAAGTCAGACACATTGTGTAACAACATATCTGCAGCTATCTAAAGACTTAACGGAGGAAACAAAACTTAATGCGGCAGCTGCTGATGTCAGAAATATAAACATCATCATGTGAGAACTGTTAAATAAATGTTGGTGTAGTCCAGACTACATTTCATGATAAAAGTGTTACAACAAGAATATACAGCATAATTTATATTGAATTGCATAGAATGAAATTCTGCCTGCTCTATGCAAACTCTCTTATTCACAACAAGAGTAGTGGTTCTCTTCATGCGGAACAATTTTAGTGTCTTTACCGAGTCTCTGTCTTCTATTGAGAGACACAAAAAGTGAACCTACAACCACTTAAGTCTCCATTAGCCTCATCGCAGTACTGCATGCAAAAAATGATACCAGTGAACTTTCTTTTAATCAGTACAGCTGTGGATAGGGTCACTTCATCACCAATGAAACGGCACCACCCATTCAGGGGTCGAAAAGCACTCTGGAGAGGAAGAGGCATTCAGACATTTCACACCACTGTCTTACAGTCCAGTAATCTGGTGTTCAAGGATAAACTTAACAACGAGCACAATACAGAAAACACAAGCCTTGAAAAACTTAATGGCCTTTTAAAACTAAAATATTTGGTAAAAGTCAAAGACTTATATGAAAATTTTATCTCATTTTGAAAATTTTAGGTCTATAATCTTAAATAAAATAAAAAAATCTGTAATCTGTCCAATGTGTCTTACGATATGGGTGAACTGGGTTATTACATAATTTTCATTCTTCATTATCCAACATTTAGTTAATATAGTTGGCTATGATCATATTATGAAATACATCCCGTAAATCCATCTCCTTTACTAGCCGTTGGTTGCAATGGCTTATGGGTTGAACAGGGCAGTGCAGGCCACATCCACATTAAACAGGAAATTGAGTGGTGAAAAACCACTGCATGTGCTCACTTATTTGTTTTAAACATTACCTTGTCTGCATCCACTTTTCCTCTTATGAACTCCATCCTCCAGAACTGCAGTGCTTGCTCAAGAGAGAGGCCGATACCTTTGAGGAAGAGGCCGTATTGCATACGCCCACCATGGCGGAGATGGTGGTTCTCTCTCAGGCTCTGGTGAAGCTGCCTCATACACAGTGGGAATGACTTTCCTGAAAGCTGGAGGCAGACAACAATTAATGACCAACATGCAGATATGGACTACTATAATTTATCAGTACCCGTAAAACTCTTTTTTTAGTCTGGCTTAATTTTCCTTCGTTTATTTCATATCTCCCTTTTCTATGGGACACGTGAAACAAAGTGAGTTGATTGATTAAAATTGTATATTGTACAAATACACTTTCTATTCATTCCAAGCTCTGGGCTGCCAGAATTACCGTACAAACCTCAATTCTCCCCTTTTACTCCACCCGTTCCCAAGCACAATGGCACCTTGGACTTGACATTTTAAGAATAGATGGTCAACTTACTGAATCAATTTGTTCCAAGGAGATTTTCCCAACATTCTTCTGGATGCTGTAATCCTGTCCCACATACGCATGACTAAAATAAGAAAACAGTGAAGAAAAAAAAAAAATCAGGACAGTGATGAATTACACTCAATTAGAAATATTAAGGCAATTTTAGAAGCAATCAGGGCTGCCATTAGTATATTTTCTGTGGGATGTTTCCTCAAACTTAACAAACTTAAAACTACCATCTGATTTATAAATTGATGACTTTGGCAACCCCTCGAGTCCCGTGTGTCAGAGCTTTCCATCTCATTGTGTTAGAGATTAGTGGCCTGCCCACTAATCTCTAACAACCTGCCCACTAATCCCCATCAATAATCAGGAAAAATGACTTCTTCCATCCCTGTATTCATGTTCGTTTTTATCTGAAGTAAGATAAACACCTTCACTGGGTTCTGAACTGCTCTACTTTGCAAATGAAGCTGAAATTAAGTCTGCTGCTATTAATTTAATGAAAACGCATATGTGCTGTTAGCAATTTACATTAACTTTCAATTGTGAACAAGTTTTTACAGTAAGTCATCTATTAGCAGAAGTTTGCAGCAGCTCTATTGTTTGATCAAACATGATAACTACATGGGTTTTTCCTGCATCGAGAAATTTTTGGAATCCCCCAAAGACGTTTTAGCAAGCGCCAAAGGAAAAAGTAGCATTTCAAATCTTCAATTTATCAATAAATAGCAATTCATCAAAAAGACGTTGAGCAAGCAGAACATAAATTTAAATACGATGTCTTGACTTCCAGCAGTCACCTCTCCTCCTGTCTACCGCCGCTGTATTTTGCATACAGCATTTTGCAATTTACATGCAGCTGGCACTAGATTTATAAACCAGCTCCTGCGTTGGTTTGACTGCGCCTGAACGCTCCGCTACGAACATATCGCTAAAGGGAGACATGCAACCTTCGCATTAACCAAACTAGTATTCCCACTAGTGAGAAAGCATCTGACAACAATCTCATGTTGTGTCCTACATTTATGAAAGGACAACTGGTATCTGTCTGGACATTAACAGCTAAACAGCCAGTGGAGCCTTCAAACTGGATCCCGTGTGCAGTGCTTAAAGTGGATCGGTGCTCATCAGTAGTAACGTTACTACATTTTACTCTTTGGCATACCAGGACTTTTCTTGACACCGGCACTTCTCACAAGCTGCTGCTACTCTTCGCTGTCCTCTCCATATCAGGTTCTCTGGATGCTATGTGACGCTCACCTGTTCCTGTTCTCGCCCGCCTGCTAATCTTTCTGTCGGCGGAGAAAGATGAGGGAGAAGCTCTGGTGCTTTTCATGCAGCCGTGAGCATAAAGTAACTTGTCAATCTCACTTTTCGTTAACCGCCGAGATGGGACGGGATATTAAAAAAGGTTGACGTGTTGTTCTGCATGAATAGGAATGATTATTGACAATTTAGCACTTAGTAATAACCAATGACTCACCACCGTGTGGAGATTTTTTTATGCACAATAATTTAATGAATAAAAACAACCCACAAAAATAAAAAAAAATTTTTTACAACTGTTATTAATATTATAGTTGTGGTAAGCTATAGTAGCCTATACTATGATCTGAAATTATAATAAATTCACTAACATTTACCCTAATCAATGCTTAACCACAGGGGTGTAATATCAGAAAACCGGTTTATTTGTGAAACAGTTGAATTTGAACTAATAAGATGTTTAAATGTTACAAATACTGTATAAACTACTAACTGTATAAACTAGACTAGGCAGACAATCCAAATAAAATGTAAATATAATCAAATGGCCAGAAATAACAAGAAAAGGCATAGATTTCGGTCATTTCTTTACGTGTACTGATCATCCTTACTGTCGCGCGTGGTCAAAGACCCATTCTGAGCCAGGAAACACCCTGCATGTAAGGTGCTTTCTTGTAATGGGTAAAATCTAAAATATACCAATGGGAGACTTATAAAAGAACATGCAGTTTTGGTGCAGTACTCAGATGAAGAGTCAGGCTTGTGTTGCATTTTGGGTGAAACATAACCCGCAAACACAACAACATGAGCAACAGCTGTTACTGCACCATTCCTGTCTTATGGAAAACAACTTGCAGTGTGATCACAGCACAGACTCTGTTCACAGTTGCTCACAGTACGGCATTAAGTAAGTATCAAACCATATGGAATTCAGCATATGCTGGGTGTATAATGAGCTCTGTTTAATCAATTATTTTCACCATGAAAAGCACGTTTTTACAGAACTTAGCAATCTATTCCAAAAACAACTACAGGGAGGAAACATGGCCTTCATTACTCAACAACCAATATGTCCCACCAAATAAAGAGATACAATACAGTGCAGGAGAAATTGTAGAATAAACAATGCCCATCTTTTATAGTCCTTCTTACTTCAAGACTGAATAACTTTAACAACAGGAACACATGATGCTGCACATGTATCCAGTCCACAACATCTGGACTTGTCCACAAGGACAGATTGAGTTGACTCATCCAGCAACAATCCTCCAATGTTCTTTGGAGCCAAAGATCAATTCTGCTAAATCTACTTTTCTATAGACTCCTGGCAAAGTGGCAGCCACGTTATTAATCCTGCTGCTTACCTGAGGTGGTTAAGGAGCGGTTGGAGCCGTTCATCAGAATGCACTGCTGGTAACGAGCGGGCTGTCAACTGCAGAGGAGATGGACATCATGTGAATTAGGGTCAATAGTGTATGTCAAAGGACTAGAACCGCCTAACACTGCAGGTTAAGTGCAAAGATTAAGTACAGTATTACACAGAACAATGAGGCCACAGCTCATTATCTTGAACAGGTTGAATAAATGTTATTTTAAAGAAATAGTACTTAAAACTAAAGTAAGAATATGCAATCACTATATGAAACATGTAAACTATTTAACCAAACATGTAAATACACCATAGTGTCTATGAGAAATATATATTTGTGGGTAGTTGGTGATTCACATTTTAAAAAAGTAAATACCTGGCCACAATTACAAGTCTTGCAAGGATGTCGTGTGAATGCTTGGCGGATTAAATGCCATTAAAAGTGATAAACTCCCCTAGCTGTAAAACAGGTCTATGATTTTCTTACATAAAGTTGAGCAAATAAACATACACCTGAAACAGGACATTGTCCTGAAACATCTGAAGCATATGAAACTAGGGCTGAAACGATTTATCGATAAAATCGATTAATAAAATGCTTCGACACAAATTCTTTGCATCGATGCTTCGTTTAATCCATGTAACTATACAGCACAGTGTTTCGCACGGACATTTATTACTGTCGCACATCGCGCTTACGCTGTGAACAGGACAGGATTATAATGTAGCCCTTTGCAAAGTGGAGGAAGAGAGAGAAAATGGCGAGGGACAAATAAGAAAGTGTCCAAAGTATGTTATTATTTCATGCTAAAGAAAACAACAACTCAGTCCGTCCACCATAAAACAAAACTTATGTCGCCTTGGCAACAGCACGACGGCAGCTGAACAAAAAGGTGTTCTGCCAGCGGACCACAGACAAGGTAACACTAACAGCAACTTTAGCAATTAACTGAAATCTTGATTGATTGTTGAGTAGAACGCTAGCCAAAGTAAGCTGCAGTCCTCAGCTGAAAATGTGCACACGTGCGTTTGTTGTTCTCCTTTTTGGGCCGTGAGTTGTAACCTCACAGTCATGAGTTAACTGCATGTCGGGAGCTGTACCTTTTAACTCCCCTCCAGCTCTCTGTAGCTCAGACAATCCCTGCTACCTGCATGTGCTAATCCATCCTTCACCCATATTCTTTGTCTTTATAACTGTTATCTTTATAATAACAAACAACAGCTGTTTTATGTGCAGGATCGCTCATTTCCCGTTTCACATTTAAGGTGTGTTTTCTTGACAAAACGTGGTTTGGAAACCTGCGTCGGGTGACGCAGCTGGTGTCAACTACTGTAGTGAGAGTGTGTGTGTGTGTGTGTGTGTGTGTGTGTGTGTGTGTGTGTGTGTGTGTGTGTGTGTGTGTCTCCCCCTGTCACCGATCAGTCACGTAGTGTGAACACCACGCGACTTCAAGACTGCCGTCATGACGGCAGGTTGTGCACGTTTATCACCTATAAACGTGCACAGCTGATCCCGTTAGGGGGGCACCGCCGCCGCCGCCAAGCAAAAGTACTTCTTAAACGACGCATCGATGAATCGTTTAAATAATCTATCAAAGCTTCGAATACTAAAATCATCGTTAGCTGCAGCCCTATATGAAACAACTGCCAGATGATTCCTTACTATCCTCCTCTACTCCCTCTTGACGTTTGGTTTTGACATCCTGTCTGAAAACATAGTTCAGCTTGGTCTGAATTTATTCAGCTGTGAGTCTGACTGTTATTTTTTTTTTTATTTAATAGCAAACCTACAGATGTACACACATCCCTCCACAACGAAGAGCTGTACTTAGTCTAATTGCTTTATACACGACTCCAATGAGCAACACAGACCATTTCAGGGTCTGCCTTACAGATACACTGAACACAGTTTAATAAACTAGATATTTTCTGTTAAAACGAACATCCAACCAGCAACTGGTGTCATATGGAGAAGCAGCTTTCAATTTCTGCTATGTCCCCTTGTCGTCCCCACTGGAGGAGAATAACCATTATAGTAACACAGAAACAGTCATAATGGCACAGTTACAAGAAAAATAGTTTGGGAGCATTATTCCATTCCAACAGTTAGTGGTCCGGATAATTACCAGGAAATGGGAGAATGGCGCAACAGGGACCAAGTTCCTCTTTTTATTTGTTTTTCTTTTCCAATTTGGAAAAGACGGTCCTGCCTGTCCCATGATGGAGGACATGTATTCAGGTTAAATGAAGTACATGTTGTCCACTATGCTAACAGTAGTACAGAGGTAGTGATCTTCTATATTATACCAAAAACAACTCACATTCTACAGTGTAGTTTTTCAGAGTAGAGTGTAATTCTGGTAATCAAGCTTATTCCAGTGTGCCAGTAGTGAGTTTTAGATGAGTGCTTCAACTTGCCAATATGCATGACAGATAACTGGCCAAACGGAGCCGGACTCTTTGGCCCCATTCACACTACTGTTTTAGTTTACAAAACGGAGAATTAAAACTAATACAATCTCATGTCAAAAACTCTGTCAGTTGCACCGTGTCTGCTTTGCATGACTTATAAGACCCAATCAGAGAGCAAAGCATGAGCATCTGCATCATCATTTCTGAAGTCCTCCGTTTTTGCCTGTCTTCACTAAAACGCCCTCTAGAGTTTCAAAACAAAAAAAACTTTGTTTTCGCCATTTTAGTCTGGACGGGAGGTGCAAACATAGCAAAAGGTCTCCGTTTTAAAACAAAAATGCAGTAGTATTGAGGGGGCCTTTGTCATGAACACAGGCATTACCTGGAAATGCAATGACTGAAGGTGACTCCTCAGTTAAATAAAAGAGGCAAAACTTTGTGCAAACTGCCAAATCATTTTCTATGCACAAAAGCAACAAACTGCCAGTTCCAAGGTAGACTCAAACAGCTGTTTCTGAAATGCTTCGCATCTGGTGTCTCTTTTGACAAAGGCTTTGTTTTTTTAAACTCAACATCAGCCTCAAAACTCCTGCATCAGGGCTGGGCTCTAATAGACATGGGCATGTGGCCAGATTGAAGTCTGGGACACGTAGTAGGTTATATAACCTATTATATTTTGACAATAAATGTAACTACCTACCCACCTAGTTGGTTGTAGCTATCGAAGTAATTCTTGACAAATATGCTTGCTTTGATCTAGCAATGGTGTTTCTAATGCAAATCTTCTCTTCACCACTATTATCACTACTTACTAAAATCATAATGCTTCCACGATACGATACAATACGATACAGGTATAGAACATAAAAATATTGTTGGGTGATAACACATAAAATCTACATAAAGTCACCATTAGAAAGGTTGAGATCCCAATCACAACAGCAATGACTTGCAGGTCTGTGGTTGTATGTCACCTATATTGTAGGTTCATTAATAGTCTATTCATCAAATATTTAATGCCACTGCCTATGGTTGCTGAGCATGCTCGTAGCTGTTCCTTTGTCAGGACCCCACCCCATGAGGTAACTGAACCCTGGTTGTCTCCTCACATGTATTATAAAGAATGCCTCTGGTTCCCAAAACATCATCCCTCAGGGCTTTCAATGCATTGCACAAGCATGCTGATATTGCGCCTTCACAGACCCCCTTCCACAGGCTTTAAATAAAAAATTTAAAAAAACATCACACCCGTAGGGAAAATAAGCACTTTCATACTAGCTGTCCCCGGTCTTCCCTCCAGACATTTTATGTCACGTGTGCATACTTATTCACCTCATTTGAACCCAACTTTTCCTTCAGGGCAATGAAAGGAACAACCATGGTTGCAATTTAATAATTTGCCTTATAGAACCAGGCGTACTGTACGGACAAAATGTATTTACATAAAACCACATGTACAGGAAGTCGACATAACAGAAACACTTACAATACAATATTTAAACACGTCTAGTATAATGCAAAGTGAAGAGGTACGTTTCTTAAGTCAGTGTTGGTGGTGTTGTATTGGATTGCATTACATAATGCAATGCGTTTCTATTATTCTTTTAAAGTCCTGTACATTCTCTATACAAAAGGTACATTTGTAATATATGTTCACACCATGAACAACAGCAAAGTACGCCCGGTGTTGTCATGTTTCTCTGAATTACAAATTCTCATTTATCTTTGAGCTTTCTGTAATATTACATAACATCCATTATTCATCCTTTCTAAAATGGTGAAGAGATGCAAACACTTACTGCCAGAGCTTTAGACAGCCTAGTGCGGAAATCATTGAGCACAATGGTGACAATGTCCTGGTGAGGGATGTACACGTAGCCTGCTTTGAGGTACACTTTCCTTGTTCGCACCAGATCCAGGGCATCTTGAAATGGAACCTTTAAAACAAAACAAGAGTTAATATTGAATGCATTCAAAAGATATGATGTTTATATTCTGCTCACATGCATGTGAGTGACAGGATGCTAAGGGCAACCCTTTGTCCTTTGTAATTTTGGCTCCTTAAAACACGATAGAAGGATTTACACTTATTCCGGGGATGTTCAGTAAAACTAGTCTGATGTTTTACATTGTCTCAACAAATAAGACTCTCAGCGACAAGCCTAGAATGTACATTTAAAGTCAAATAGCAGGACATACTATTTCCCCCTTTCCTTTTGTGAACAAACAAACTCTAGACTTAAATCCATTCAGCTGTGAAAGACTACGACAGGGATCTGACAATCAGCCAATTATTTCTGCGGGCTCTCCATTCATACTGATTTAAAGAGATTTCTCCACTATGTGATCACTTAGTGATTCAACAAAAATTGTGTTCAAAACATTTCTTTAGAAGTAAGGCAAGACACACTCAGTGGCAGAGTGGTGATTCTACATTTGGGAGAGCATGAATTCTCCAATAAGTTGATTTAAACCGCCTCAGGGACCATTATGTGCTCATTTATTTCATATCATAAGATGGTCAGTCTCCATCTGAGAAAATATTAAGCCCGACGGAAGGGGAGTTGAAGAAAAACAAATACGACTAGGCAGACAGATCAGTGTTTTACTTCAATGTAATCAATGTTTTATTTTTAAAAAGAGACCAGACAGTCTCTAAACTGCCTGACTGGTACTCTTGGGCAGGTTGAGATTACACAGTATGGGTGACTAGGGATGGGGATCGTTAATTTTTATTGATACTGATACCCTTATTGAGACTGCTTAACGATCCGATTCTTTATCGATACCACTACTATTATTTAGTGATGGTTATTTGGTAAGACCAGACCAAACATGCAGGCATGGGATAACGTTAGGCCTGCACGGTATGAGGAAAATATTCAATGTGCGATAACATTATATATTGAGATAACATATGACTTGAGATAAATAAACATATATTAAAGTGTACATATTAACTGCCTGGTTGTTTTTAATTTAATATTTTAAATACAGCTAAATGTTGTTTCTAGTGCAGCAACATTACAACAGCAAAGTAACTCAATAACTTTATCTGACATCACAGTCATCAGTAGTGAGTGACATTTAGTAAAAATAACATCAGTCTGTATCAGTCCCTCCTCTCTCGCTGGCTGCAGGTAATGTTACCAGGTAGGAGGAGGAGCGGCTGGTTTGTCTCAGCCATCAGCTGAGTTTTAAAGACTACAGACCAGTCTTTGCTCCAGACAGACAGCTTTCTATTTAGCTTGTTTTAACATTTGGCTAATGTCAAGCCAGCGTTAGCTGTGCTTGTATAAAACATACAGGATGAGAGACTGAGGACAGAAATGATTTAATTAACCATTTCTACATGTTTAACGTTACCTTACAGACAGGTGTATTGATAAAGTATTGTCTTTTTACTTGCAAAGGTTTTTTTGCACGTACTTACAGTAACGAGCGGAGCTGTCATCAACTAACGTTACAGTAGTTTGGAGCTAACTTAACCCTCACCGTAATCCACCACGATTGTGTGTGTGTGTGTGTGTGTGTGTTTGTGAATGTAGTCGACAGAGAGCAGGCAGAGACTGCACCCTGATGATTTTCTTATGCATAGCATTTCAAATTAAATTAGATTTGATGCTCGAGACTTAACGTTACATCATAGGACCCGCAAGTCTCGATAGCAGTATCGATAAGCTCGAACCGTATTGATTTTCGAGTTCTGAGAAATTTTGGAACCGGGTCTCGATCCCCATCCCTATGGGTGACACTAATGAGAAAGTTTGTGTGGGAATTAGTCCAACATTGGACAAAAGGCAGAAATTACCACAATAGAAATCCAACTATATGGATTAACAACTTTTCATTTCTCACCATTAGGATATATGTTTTTCTGTAAATTCTACCGATTTTGGTGGTGGAGCTGGATATCTTAAAGGCCACCTCTGAATAGGACCCAAATTATGTAGGCAGAGGGTTCATTTAACATGTTACACATTAGTTTGCTATAATCTTAAAGGGTCATTTCAGTATTTATACCTGGGCCCTATTTTCACATATTTTGCAGTCAAAATTACTAGTGGGGGGAGAGAGGGATGGATAGATGGCTAGATTAGATATAATAAGAAATAAAATGTATGCACCAAATAAGCAATAAGGTATAAATACACACTCACATGTATAAATGCTCTAAAAATATAAGTTATTGCACAAAGTTCATTGGTGCTCAGAGTCCGTTATTACATTAAGCCAAATGAGACACATGAATATAAATAAATACTTTAAAATATAAAATAAATATAAAAATATAAACAAACATCCACATTCTCTCATGTTGGCACCGTGACACGCCTGCTCCACAGCCTGTTGAGCTCCCATTACGTTACTAATGTAACAAAACTGTAGCAGCAGGTGAGCGTGGTGTAGAATAGAGCATTTCTACTTCTAGTAGGTTATTTCTTATTTCATAATTTTAATTGTACTTTATTCTCCACCTTATTTTAGTGTTTACTCACTACCCAAATCCCTTTCCCTTCAGTTGTCTTTCCTCAAACCCTGTAACGTTGCCTAATACCATTTAATTGTTTATATACATGGGTGGCCTGCCTATGTAAAGTCTATTTGTGGGAAACACTGCTAAAGTTATGGCACGCTGTAGGTCTACACTTTGTAAATATTACAGTACACCTATTTTATTGTCTTCCAACTCTGTGTGTCACGTGACTATTTTGGTCCAGTCATGATATGAAATTGCTTCTGCATAGAGAATTGCGAGGCGGCTGCCTCCGTCAAATTTGGTCCCAACTCCAGCCCACAACAAAACTCAGACAGGCGTCTTCATGGTAAACACCATTTTCTAGCAAGCGGTAGACTTTGTGGACTTCTGTACGGTTGTGGCATTACACTGACCTGGTAACGCTGTATCGTAATGATCGTAATGAGTACAGTGCGTAGGGAAAGATGCAGTAAACTTCCAGAGAGGAAAAAAGAGTTGTCTGATTGGCTGGACCGCAGCACAGGGCCTCGATAGTGTTTCCACTGGCCCCGTCTTTGGCACACAGCAAAATTAATCAATACAGAAAACAAAAAGTGCTTCCCCTGGTTGTTCCAAGTTTCAATGTAGTTTTATACAGCCAGCAGTTGTTTAAAATGCTGTTGCACTTTTTTGTAAACATTGCTCTACTAGGCTCTACCTGTGCCTGAACGTCATCCTGTACAGTAGTCAGAGTGCGTTTGTTTACACCGCTGAAGTGAAAGGAAAAAAAGGTTTTCTAATCATCTTATTTCCCACTTTATCGAACACAAAGGTTCAAACAGGCATCTGCAGAACATATTAGTTCATTACAATACCTACAATTACAATTTACTGAGAACAGCAAAGCATTTAAATTAGAAAGTAAAAAAACTAAACATGATAGGCAGTCTTGTAAAAGTGAGCATTTTAAATGCTTCAAATACAGGAAGAGATCTACATAAATAACACTTTGCCAGCAGAATATTCAGTATTTGTCAGTATTTGTGGTCATGTTCTCAATCTCAGAGCTTAACCATGTCTTATGATGTGCTTCAGTAAGAACAAACATAACTGGGAAAGCTGCAGAAGATTTAAAGCCCCCTTCCAGTGTATTTTGACATTTCTATGATATTTCATATTTTTCTGAGTTATTTCCTTACAATGTTGATTACCCACATAGTTCACCAAATATTTATTGACAAATAGCTTAATTTTGTGCTCAAAGTTGCAAAAGTGCTTAGTTGTTAAAACGGGGTGGTGACGTATGACTACAGTAATTCCATAAGTCATTCTCCAAGCTTGCGCAGGCGCACTGTCACGTAATCAGCGGAAACACTGAAAACTCGAACATGACAATATGGTCATCTTATCATACTGCACATTAATTAAAGGAGCCATGTGTAGTTTTCAGTGGCCTCTAGCTGTACAGTTTCAGACCACTTTCCACCAACTTCCTAAGCATGTGCTTGTGCACATGCTCGAACTATATTCTGACACACCAGAGACAACATCACAAAAGATGCTGGAGACTCCCACTGTGACAATACAGTAATGTTTCTATCAGCTTGACGTTGAACTAATCAATGCTTGTTGCATGATAACGCTACACTGACATTGACTGCATTTAGCCGACAGCTTTTCAATAACTATTTGTGTATCTTTCATCGGAGAGGCTCAGCAATGTCAGCATAGCTAATTTATTGGATGATAACAAAAATGTTTAGTGAGCAAGACTGAATATTATAAATGAGATTGTTGCCACCCTTTAGTATAACAGACTGCAATAAGTAACATTACTGAACTTCCACCGTGTTATTGTCCTTTATGCCATTATGTTGCATTATTGTATATTGGGTCATGTAAGTTACAGTGACTGAGACGGTGGAGAAGCTGTACCTGAGTATCAATAAAACAACGATAAATCAAAATTGAACGGCACTTTGACATTACACAGGTGGCACACAGGATAGTCATATGGACTGCGTTAGCTGGTGAAGGTGTTAGAGAACTTCATTTTGTTAGCTGCGTTGTTGTCGCTGTGTGTACTTTAATATTTGAACATATCAAATAATTCCAATAAATCGCCCAGCCCTACCAAGCAGTAATCCTCCGACTCATGTGGGAAATACTGGAGCTTTTCATAGTAAATGGAAGACTTACTTTGAAGATAATTACAGTTAGGAGGGTGATTTTAATGTAAGAAAATCTTTTGGCTGTAGATATTAATAATTTTAAAACAGTTAACGGTGCCATGTCTAGATGGCTTGCTTCTGAAAATGTCATTCACTATGTGAGAACTGAAGGATTATATAAACTGTAGGATAATAATGTATATAGAAACACTGGTGTTATGGAGGCATAAGCACTTAACATTCTTAGTAGTCTCAATGGGGAGAGAGAGAGAGAGGGAGGAGAGAGAGAGATGAGTAACTCACTTTGTAGAAGTCCTGATCCTCCACAGTGATTCCACTGACGGCGTAACTGGAGTTGACAAGTTTATCCAGCAGAGCCTTCTTCTCCTCGACACTAATCTGAAAAGTTATTGATGAGGATGATGAATTTCAGTGAATAGCTGCGAAGGCAGAACTGTGTCAGTGTTAATACATTGAAGGTGGATGCTCATGGAAACCAAACACCATTTATCAGATGAATGCACCGTTTTCATCCTTGCTTGACACATTATGTGTTGATGAATTATTAAATAGATTTTTTCCCCTCCATTTTAGGAAAATCTTCCGTAGGGCTTTCCGGTGGTGGGTCTAAAGACACACTTTAAAGTAAAAGAGAATCTTAACACACTGTTATTATTCCCATGTGATAAGGATTACTCTGACTGTTCCTTAATGAGGCTTAAACACTCATACAGGAGGTTAGTGATAAAACAGCTCCATCTAGTGAACATAGTGGAGACAGCTTGTTGGCTTTTGGTCTCTCACTACACACTCGGCTATTAAATTGGGAATGTAATAGGGCTGCAACTAAGGATTATTTTCACTATCATTTAATCTGTCAATTATGTTCTCTATTAATTAATTAATTAGTTGTTTGGTCTATAAAATGTCAGAAAATTGTGAAAAATGTCAGTGTTGCCTAAAGCGCCAAGATGACAACCTCAAATGTCTTTGTCCACAACACAAATATATTCAGTTTACTGTCACAGAGGAGTAAAAAAAACAGAAAATATTCCTATATAAGAAGCTAGAATCAGAGTAGTTGTACTTTCTTTTAATTATTCAAACCAATTAATCAATTAATTATCAAAATAGTTCATGATAATTAAATAGTAAACAGCTAATCGATTATTTGTTGCAGAATAGAATTGATTGATGATTTCAGATTGTCCCCTGTTCAGATCAGTACGCAGGCCTTTACATTTAGGTGTGGACAGAGGTTAACCAATAAGAATGCCAGATAAGTATAGGTAAACCTCAGGTAAAAAAAAATAATAAGAATAATTAAGAATACTGTAGCTTTAGCATGAATGATCTTTTGAGTTACTGTATTTTTTACATTAAAAGAAAAAAGAAAAACAGGCTTTCAAAAACATTTTAAAGAAAAACTTACTGTGTCATATTGCAGGTTATTTCTGTGAAGAAACTCAAGCTTCAGTTTTGGAGGCAGGTCACTGAAGCGGAAGCGGAAAAGATCAACTTCCTGTTGTATAAACCACCGTCTCAGGTCCTCCCTTTAAGATATTATTGGAAATAAACGTTTATTCAGTTGCATTAGAACAAAACCCATTTCCATACAACGTTTTTAGTCAATAACAAAAAAAAACTACAGACTTACGTTTGGCAGAAGGCTAGTCTGAGAATGAAGTGGGAGATGTGGTCCTTCCTTCGTTTCTCGTATTCACTCGGTCCACTCTGAGATTTTCTGTCATCCTTAATGGGTAAAGGAGATCCAGTATTTTAATGACAAATTCAATTTCATTTAAAATCATTATTTCTTCATTACTTCTGTTGTCTTGTTGGGTATATTTTTAAAAATTTTTTAAATTAAAATGCCAAATTTTTAAAAGCAGTTTTGTGACTATATATACACACATAAAAGAGTGTACTGTGTACTTTTTAACTACAGTAGACACGTTTATGTATATCTGTTTGTGACCTTTTTATGCTGCTGTCTCGGCCAGGTCTCCTTTGTAAAAGAGGTTGCTGATTTCAACGGGTCTTACCTGGTTAAATAAGGGTTAAGGGTTACAGTCATATTTACAGTACCTGTACACCATCCTCCATCATTTAGGCTATGGTAATTCAGCTACCTATATATAGTTAGCTGAATAGCTAACCTATTTTTTATTTTTTTTTTTAAACTCCCTCTCAAACTATATTGTGCACCTGCACCAGGATCCTGCTCACTCAGAAAAAAATGTACTTATTAAAAGACTTATGTTCCATCAGTGCGACCAATTACATTGTGAGTGAAAGAGACAATAATTCATTGATCCTACGTGTCTTAAGGTTCATACTGATATTTACAATTTAAACTGAGATTACAGGTTATGTCCAATAAACATTTTAGTGGCGGAAGTGTGGAACAAACTGAGCTGTCTTGTGCACACAGAGTCACAGTGTTATATAAAAGAGAGACATGCAGAGGTTTTTGTTCTGAGCTGAGAGTAAACTGATGCTGTGTAATATTTGAATGTGAGGGCAAAACTGCTGTTCAAAGAAACAGCACATAAAAGTGATTACTTTAGATAGTCCTGAGTAACAAACTAAAATCCAACCAGGATTTAAATTCTGACCCCCAGTAAACCTCCAAACTAAAGTGCATCGATACGAGATTGCCCGTTTATCAGCCCTGCATTATTTTTAGCTAGGTGTACCTAATAAATTTGCAACCAAGTATAATTTAAGGCAACCACAAGCACAATGGAGCTCAGTAGAGAGCACTAACTACATACATATATACGATGGATCAGTGCGGTGTGATCATGATGATGACTTATTTTGATGTAAGTCGTGCTATTCATACTCACAACCTCTGGTCTGTAAGGGAAGTTCAGGTTTTTAAACTCAGACACCAGTTTCCTTGTGTACTGCTCTGAAAGTTTCACGTGGCTCACTCCCAAATTCTCAATGGTCTTCAACACTGCAGTGGTAATCAAAGAAGACATTATGTCAACAACAATACACGTTAAAAATGGATTTTTACAACAGCAGAGAAAACATCGCGATTTAATTTTTGACTGGCATGAGCCTTACATTTCAGTCTGTCCACAGCGAATGCCTCAAATTCAGTGAGAGAGACGTTTTCGAGAGGAGGCTGCCCATAGAACTGCAGAGCATGTCCATACAGCTCCGCCTGAGGGCTGGTAATGTCCTTCTTTCTTCTGCTGGAAAACTGCATGGTAACTGATGGTGAGGGAAAAGAACATGTTTTTAATAATGTACAATAATGTATCACCAGATAATAAACCGTTAGCACTCATGTATATGCAACTACAATTTTTCATTTAGAGAATGCAAACACAGTGAGGTACAGACCATTGTGAGCTTCAATACAAGTTAATAAAAGGTACACAAATCGTCTCTCTTCTGTACCATACTTTATATGTTTGTAACAGTTTCAGCCATCCTGTCATTTGGGGGAGTGTATAACAGACTTAATACATAAAAGGTACCAATGTCAACAATTAGCCATGCATTGACCCTATTTGGTCTGACAAGTCATAAGACGCTGCGACCCTCATTAACAATAACCTCTGTAACTAAGTTAACTTTGTGCCATTCAGACTGTGCAGAAGTGGCACCCTGTACAACTTAACTTGTGCAGCAGATAACGTTACGGCATCTCCAAGAAACTATTCATCTATGTTCTCTCTATCAACATGTGTTTTAATCTGCAGTGACTTGGCTAAAAAGCTGCCTTCACTAAACTCATATGGTTCATTATGAAGTTGACTCTAGCAAGGATACAAAACCTGGCAACTGTGAGCCCACTACAAAGACAACTGAACTGACCTGTTGGTACTAGCTAGCGATGTGTTGTGTTACACTGGGTCCAGCAACCCTTCTCCAATACGTGGTAACGTTGCATATGTTAACGTTAGCTCTTTCTCCATTAAACCAACTGTAAGTTAACGTTACCCCTGACAGAGAACAACATTAATTCTGCCTGTAAAAGAGACCATTTCGCTTATGTTATCAAGAACCACAGCACCAATTAACTTTACGTTAAATAACAACACAAACATACTCTTCTTCGTGGTGAAAGAAGCTAGTTAACATACAGTAAACTACCTTAAACAATGTCAACGACGCCTCACAAGACATACGACAAGTACTGGGGCAACATTTAAATTATTGTATTGTCGTTACATTACCGATGAGACGACGGAACAGCTTGTCCTCAGCTCAGTCCCGCCAAACAAAGTGGGCTGTCCACCAAACGCGGGTAAACGATGACGAGTTCAGCCAACTCAGGAAGAGAAACCCTGTCGTAGACTGGTGGGCGCTCGTTTAGTTGTTCCGCCCGGGCCGCCATATCTCTCCCGCTGACGATGACCTCTGTGAACAGATATGATAAGAAAAGACTTCCCACTTTTGTGTTATACATATTCACCAGCCGTGTAGCCGCAGAAGCCCCGATTCAAAATAAACCATGATTTTATACATTGTGTCGTTTTTATGAATTTTTCGTTTCGCCGGGTGCAACAGGGACTTACGGGGGCAATTGTACTACGTAACAAACGCACCAGAACATGTAGGGTTACCATTAGACTGCATATAAAAAGGTTACACATAGACTGAAAAACGGTTTTTTAAAATACATTAATATGTAGCACGTTTAGCTACCCGTATATTTATTTATAGAGAAGCTTTCTGTAATGATTAATCAAAGTTAATGAAAAATATTGAGCGTGGACCTACGAGAACAATAACTATTAGGCTACCTAGGCCCTATTCATAACACTCAAACAACTCTGCAGCAAGGAGCTGTCAAGGATATAACAGTAGTTCCATTTTTCTACTCTATACTAGACTATACAATGCAAATTGTATAATTCTACTCCATACATTTCAGAGGGAGTTATTGTACTTTTTCCTTATTAGAAATCAATACTTTCTAGTTACCTTTCACATGAACATTTATTTTAAATATTAAAAACATGATGAGCTCATAAGATACAAAGAGTAGCCCTAGAGCTTTAAGTTTTATAAATAAATAAATACATTTAAAAAAGAAGTTTAAAGTATGTTTTTGTTTGAGTGTGATTAAAGGGATGGTGGCAGAAGGAAGAAGAGAGGACAGGGTGGCAGTGATTCAAAAAAGTCAAAGTAAACTTAAATGAGAAGTAGGCCCATTGAAGGAAGCAGGAAAAAGGAAACAACAATCTTCATATTAAGGTTTTGGTAGTACAGCATATTGTTTAAAGTGGAAAAACCTATAGGAAATAGCTTTAATAGCAGAAAATTGTTACTCCTTACATTTAATCTCTTATACATACTTGTACTATTACTATTATTGTATTGTATTATATATATATATATATATATATGCTCTTTATCCTTAACCTTTTCCTGTTATTATAGTCATTATATTAGTCTGTCCACATATGTAGGGTATGTCACAGCTGTGATATTGTTTTATTGTTTTCCTTTCTTTCCGTTCCTCTCCTCTCCTTGAATGTACATGCAAGGCCAGGATATGGTCCTTTAGAACATATAATGAGTAAATGAAGGTAAAAGACAAGGCCTGATTCAGAGCCTCAGAGAGACCAATTAAGCTTTTATTTAACCCTATGTCGTATTTTGCATAGTAGTTCTGGATATGAATGTTATTCTATGTTATCTATTTTATTGGTGATGGTAATGAGCTATTTCACTGTTTACCAATTGCCAAACAACATCAAGAAGAAGAGGAAGAAGGAAAAGGAAGGAAATCCTAATGATAGACACATAGGACCTGGAATTTACATTCCAGAGTTTAATGTCAAAATGTATCATAGATTGACTGATAAATTATAATATTTTATGCAGAAATAATTACAATATTTTTTGGTCTTCAGTGGTGCATGTATAGCCATTAAAAACAGTAATCTTCTCCTATTCAGCAGCAGCTCTCAGAGGTTTGTCATCAAGGCAATCTGTTGGAGATCTAATGACAGAAATGCATATTATGCTATTAAGAATACAAAAGATGGTTATAGAAGTGCAGTTTTGTTGGAACCCTGCTAATGTGGGTGTAAAAGGAAATGAACAAGCAGATAAGTTGGCAAAGAAGGCTCTTAAAGAAGATGACACTAAAGTAATTAAAGTGGCTATGGTGGAGAACACTTGTCAGAACGAATTAGATACAGATAATAAAGGCATACATTATCACAACATACAGAAGTCAGTTAATTTTAAACAGTTTAGCGGAAAATATCGTAACCGCAAATCATCATTACAAGATTAAGGTTTGGGCATACAGGGATAAACTCTATATTATGTTTAATGGGGAAAGGGCAAACAGATAATTGTAACAATTTAGAAGATGTTGAGCCCATTATTATGCAATGTAAGAAATGTAATTCAGAAAGGGAGGTTTTAGATAGGGCAGGAATTGAGTTTAAAATCAATATTGAGCTCAACACAGGACTTCAGGCAAATCAGAAAGAGGTTGATAGATTTTATAATAGGCCTATAGACAGCGTTAGGACATATGGTGTAATATTATTATTATTTATATAACTTTTAAAAAAGTAGAATTCAGATATGATAATGCCGTAAATCTACACATACGGTAGGTGGCGGATGCACCTTTAAAGTTGGTTGCGATCCGCCAATAAACACAGAGATGAAGAAGAAGAAGAGGAGGAAGGAAAAGTCCGAGACGGAATAGTTTGTCAGTTAACTCTCTTGCAATCGTGATGTACTCTTTGCCTCTGCTGCCTAGCAACAAACACTTGCGAACTAGCCAGCAGCCTGGTTAGCTGCTCTCGTGCGCGACGTAGTTAGCTGATAGATAGCAGTGCCTTTTCATCCCGCAAATATCACAAATTTTACTCAGTTGTCGACGTTAATTAAACTTTATCTGCCGTTTTGAAGCGGAGAACCTCGGGCCTGTACTGTCACTAGCTGGATATTGTTAACGGGCGGAGCAGAAACATTTTTTCTCTGTGAAGAGGGGCTAAGCTTAGCTAGGTCATCTTAGCAGCGGAGTCACTAGCGACTCTTGCCACATAGAAGAGCGGAGGGAGGCGGTAACGTTAGGGATGTGATTGTGGGTTAAGGTCAGCTGGCTGGTTAACTTAGCTCATCTAATGTTGGCGGACACTGGATGATTGAAACGCGATTTAACAGGTAAGAAACTGCCCACTTGACGGTTTTGCTAGGTTTTCGTCCTTCCAGCAGTTTCCCTTAGTCAGGGAGTGGACCAGCAACTGCCTGGTGTCTCAAGACCCCAGAGATGTTCAACAGGTCGTACCTTGACCAAAGCAAGGGAGTCTGATTTGAGGGAATACAGCAGAATGACAGCTTGACTAACTTAAATATTTCATCCCCTCACAGAATTACCTACAGCAATAGTACACCTCAACAGAAAGGAGTAGTTACATGTCATGGTTTTGTAACATTTTTGTCTTCCCTGTGCCTCTAACCGTGTCCCGTCTTGAGGCCTGGGTAAATTAACATTGAGTCTGTAAACATGACCAGGAGTTTTATCGTCTACATACTACACAAAGTAAGATGCTGGTGAAATACCAGCCAGATGCTGGTGAAATATGCAAAATGCCTGGTAGATTTCCTTCACTCACCAGCCAAAACAAAATAGTTATCTAAAAAGTGGCCGGTACACTTTGAACATTCACTAACCATTTGACAGGTGGACAAAAACGTTAATTTTGCACCTGTGTATTGTAATGCATGATACCTTGCTACCATGTTATGTGGATAGGTGTATATTTCAGATCCTGTCTCATGTCTTTAAAATATGTATAGTATGAATAGGGCAATGATCTCATTGTAGGTAGAAAAACATAACCAGAAAACCCACAATATAGATAGGCTAGTGCAGGTATGGAAAAGTACTTTTTTAAATGTCTTAACTGGTGTTTATTATTCTGGAGTTGGTAATGTGGAGTCGAAGTGGAAGTGTCATTGGTATTTTAGAAATTATTGTGGGATAAGTCCCTAAGTGACCTTGTATTGTTAGATTTTACCACAAGATTACAGTGATTGACAATAAATGATTATTATTAATTCATTGCACAACCCTTTTACTGATGTTAACAGCACAATATTTGTAAGAAAAGTTTCAGTTGTTGTGTGTGCTAGCGGACTTTCTAAAACTAGTGGTCAACTCTTCTCCAAATATAAATATCAGCAGGTAGCCAGCTTTATAACCCCCCACTTTCACTCAGTGTCTGTGACCCTAAAACAACACATTTAGAAGTTATTACAATAAGTTATATGAGAGAACTGCAAATGTGTAACCTTGCTTGCTTTACATGACTTAGACTAAGCAATTGCAGAGGTGCTGCAAACTAATTGAAAACTTCATATTAAAGTATGTACAGATAAAGAGCTGGCTGTTTATTTTAAGGCATGTTTTGCCTGCGCGTTAAAACAACTGCTGCGTCATGCAGCCTCAATCGTAGCTGATGAATAATATTTTGTACTGCAATACATATTGTGACTCAAATCCAGACAGGCGGTTGGACACCACAGTTGCACAGCAGGTTGTCTGTCTCCGCTGGGAACAGCTTTCCCTCAATATGTTGTTTAGCGTTGCACTCAGCAGCTACACACACACATAACTGTGGATGACCCAGTTGCTATGTGGACTCTGCTGCTCTCAGTGCTAATGGAAGAATAAACACATTGCACAGTCGCTTCAAACTACATAAACAGTTCCAGTAAATTCCAGTCAGTGTGTATTTAAAGCCCTTTACTAGTGAACTCCTTGCCCAATTTAATTCTCGTGAGGAACCTGTATTGCTGAAAATAATTGAATTTCAAATTAGACAAGCTATAAAAAAATTGAGAAAAATTAAATTAAAATTTATTGAAAAATAAGATGACTCAATAAAAAACTCAACATATGTTGCAGTCCTAGTAGCTTGTAATACAAAGGTACTTGTATCTTTATGTGTGATTGTACTGCATCAGAAATAGGTTGTTATTACCAGATTTCACTTATTGGTGTGTTAATGTGTCATTTTATAAAAGTCATAGTTTAGCATTTTTTATATTTTGTAGGCAGAGGTTTTGTGGATGCACAGATCTCATCCATGGTTTAATCAGTTTGCTGTCTCAGATTTGTTCATTTTGGTGTCTAAAAAAAGTTAAAGCATCTAGATGCAAGAAAACAGTTTCTCTCATAAAAGCAAGAAGAAATCCATGTTAGGCTAATTGATTGAGGAAAGAGATTTTACAGGGCAATACAAGCGTAGCATTTATAGTAGCCACAGCTACTGCTTAAGTATTCTGTGTATGAACTGAAAGTTAAAGTAACGTTAAATATTTTATCGCCAATAGAGGTCAGAGAGTTGAAACCGAGCTTTACATCTGTATCACCAACCTTTACACAGTAACAAACATGAAGTTGTGCATATTTGATTTACTACATATTGCTGTTTCTGCTGGATGTGTTTTACATATAGTATTTAAATGTGTCACACATCAATGTTTTGTTTGTTGTACACTATCAGGTGGTATATGTGTTGGTGTCACATCACTGAAACTACCCAGGCTGAGTGGAACTGAGAAAACCAGCCAGACGTCGCCACCATGTTGGAGGAGGACATGGAGGTGGCCATCAAGGTGGTCGTGGTTGGCAACGGTGCTGTCGGCAAGTCCAGTATGATCCAGCGTTACTGCAAGGGCATCTTCACTCGGGACTACAAAAAGACCATTGGAGTGGATTTCCTGGAAAGGCAGATACTGTAAGCAACTTTTCACAGACAATCTTATTCCTCTTAGCAATTAAGCCAATACCAAACTCCCAGGAACCACAGTTTAGTCATACGGTGTGACAATTTTCTTCTCAACTTATTGCAAAGTTGACAGACCGCATCTGCCAGTAAAGACTTTTTATATACAGTAATGAAGATCCCAGAAGGTGCATAATCAGTGAATATTGTATCCTTTAGGAGTGACCAGGAAAACCTATTTTGGTGTAACAAATGTGTATATTGTATATTAAAGTATTTTTATTAATTCATCAAAACACAGTGAAATATCAAAGTACTACATTGTGAATTGTTTGCAAAAACTACTTATTTTATAAGCAAGTTAATTTACTTAGGAAACCGTGAGAGAAAAAGTTTTGTTTTACGAGAATACAACAGAAAAACTAGTGTGATGTGCTGTGCTGCTGATTAGATCATTTCCCCTCCTAATTGTTACAGTGTAAATGACGAAGAGGTCCGACTAATGCTGTGGGACACCGCTGGGCAGGAGGAGTTTGATGCCATTACCAAGGCCTACTACCGTGGTAAGACCCCGCCACTAATATAACACGGCTGCTTTGAGTCACTGTCCTCCCTGAGGCCTGAGGTCAAGATTGTATTCGTCACGTTTGTTTTTGTTGTTGAATGGCAGCGTGGCATTCAACCAAAGCACATGC
This sequence comes from Micropterus salmoides, assembly GCF_014851395.1. Classification (NCBI taxonomy): domain Eukaryota; kingdom Metazoa; phylum Chordata; class Actinopteri; order Centrarchiformes; family Centrarchidae; genus Micropterus; species Micropterus salmoides. The sequence goes on from NW_024041373.1 coordinate 13,287,168, forward strand.
ACTGTGATTGTCCAGTAAGAAGTTGACACAGTGTTTTTACATCCTGGAGGAGGATCAATTTTGTATCATATTTATATCTGAATAGATTAAGTCCTTTTTATTTATTTATTTTTTAAAGAATGAACATCTTTAACATGAACTGTCTGTGTGTTGTCTTGCGTCCCAGGTGCCCAGGCATGTGTGCTAGTCTTCTCTACCACAGACAGGGAGTCATTTCAGGCTATTGACAGCTGGAGGGAGAAGGTGGAGGCAGAGGTCGGAGATATTCCCACAGTTTTAGTGCAGAACAAAATTGACCTGCTGGAAGAGACGGTTATAAAAAAGTAAGTTACAGTAAAGTAAGGACAGATGGTAATATACGGATTAATTAAAGAAGGATAACTTATCATGAACTAAGAAATATTGTATTTTCTTGCGTTGCAGCGAGGAGGCAGAAGCTTTGGCTAAAAGGCTTAAGCTGAGATTTTATCGAGCTTCAGTGAAAGAGGATCTTAATGTCAACGAGGGTCGGTAACTGGAAATGTGGACAACTCGTGTAATGCAAGAGAAACAGTCTCGTTCTGGGTGTTCCTGTCATAACATTTCTGCCGCTTCTGTCTTTTTAGTTTTTAAGTACTTGGCTGAGAAGTATCTTCAGCGACTCAAACAGCAAACGGCAGAGGAGACAGAGGTGGTCCATACAACAAGCAATAAAATAGGTAAGGAGTCTTTCTGTACATGTTACATTTTAAGTTTTTGTCTTTAATAGGGTGGCATCACTCAAAAATTGTCTTTTTCCGAAGGTGTTTTTAATACCACAAGTAGTAATGTCTGCAACCAGAGCTCCAGCAACGGCAGAGAAGTCATCACTTTGCGACCTAACAAACAAAGGACCAAGAAGAGTAAAAATCCTTTTGGAAGCTGCAGCCTACTCTAGATAAAATCATCTAATTTTAGTGACTGATTATTGATTCTCAAACTAGATTGGTCATTGTTTTATTCTGTGGAGGTAGCCACATTTAGAGAATGGGAAATACTACTATATACTACTTTAATAACCTGATGTTTAATCTGAATCCTAAATTCTTTCCCCGCATTGATGATTGACTTTCTTTTGATTAAGCCTTGCATTTCCATCAATGATCTGCGCACAAAACCTGTCAACCTCTTCTTGTGGTTGCCTTAAACAACAGCTGCAGCTATAGCTTCTGTATGTTGTTGTGTCATGACTTTAATGAAAAAAACAAAAGACGGTTTGACATTTCAACTGTGCAATATGTTTGCATGTATTGTAGAAGAGACACAGATTATTTGGTACCATATTTTTCAAACTGTCAACAGAATATAGTTCAAACTATACTGTTTATCTTGAACGAAACCCTGTCGGAGCCACAGTTATTTCTGAGTATTTTTGTACGAATCAGAAAAACAGTGTTGAGTGATATTTTCACTGAAGTGTTGACACAGTGCCAAATCTCCTCTTTCTGAGCTGTAGTTAAACATGAATACTGCAGCAATGTGGATGTAACATGAAATGAATACAATGTGCTTCTATGTATAACCAAATATCAATTACTATTGACACTAAATAGTCATCTGTCGTCTGCTTACACTACACTTTCAGGTTTATTAACCAAATTCTGAGACTTTCACAAAGTCTAGGCCTTTGAGATGTAGAACAAGACCTGAATTAATGATACTCTGCTCTTTGAGTCATAGTATCTCAAGTCACACTCAGTTAGAGCACTATGTTTTTGATGGCAGTTGTTTACATTTTACATGGTACAGCTTTGGGTAACTCATTGGTTAGCCTCAGTAAATAAGTTTTGTTACCTATGTGTTCAGAGTTCACTATTTCTAACATTTCAAACACTAAACATGGTACACGAGTTTAGTTTTTATTTTTTTGTCTGGTTTCTGTAGTATCTATCAATTTCTATTCAGTAAATACCATTATATAGTATGTAGTCATGAGTAGAACGTAAACCCTTGCTCTCTGAAGGTACTGAAAGCTGACCACCACCAGGACTGGATGTTTTGCTTGTGTGTGACTGAATATGCAAGAACATTTCCCCTCACTACGTGAGGGTACTCCAAAAAAGATCTCCCAAACTAATGTTCAGTCCTCAATACAGCTATCTCTGAACTGTATCGTATTGCCTTGTCTGCATCAAGCCTTTTTAAAAAGAAATTCTTGAACTGATTATCTGAAAGATGCCGGTTTACCAAGCACAAAGAAATATGTGACGATGTGGAAAAGTATTCTATTTAATTTCCTACAATTCAGTTACAATTCTACATATTTTACATGGAGTTAGAATACATAGGACATCTGGGAATACATGTGCATGCACATTTGTATCTTTTAAAAAACATTTAGTAACTGGTCTCAGATCTCTGCTAGAGGCTTTTCCCAGATTCAAATGAATTTCTATCTCAAATTAAAGTTCAGATGGGACTGTCTGTTGTGAAAATCCCAAAAGGGGGCTTAAAATGTGTTCCAGTTATTCCATGGGTACTAAGATTGTTTCACATTTCAAGCTGTCTCATTTGGCTGTTTGTGAACAGTGCTGTTTTGAGAAAAAAGAAAAGTGTGTGGCATAACTGTAATGCATGCAAGCCTTTTTTCCACATCCGTGAATGTCCAATCATGGTTGCAACGCCACAATGCCTTGTCCATGTTTACATTCTCCCCCACTGACCACCAGGAAGCATTTAAATCCCTCCTCTTGCTGTTTGTTTAAAATTGCCTGCTCAGTAAATCTGTAAATAATGCTTTCTTTTATTTGTAACATTGTGTTTACTTCGCCTTTTTTGCTTTTTGACTGAATGGATTTAGTGCACTTTACCATTAAGATGGCATATAATCTTAAAGAACCATAAGTTACAACTAACCATACTTATGTGCTGTCACTCAGGTGTTGTAATAATCTTTGTCTTACTGTTAATCTGCTTTTTCTTAAATTACTTCATGAACCAATTTCACACATTTAGATGGATGTGTATGCTTTCATTCTGACAGAAAAAACACTCACTGTTGGATTTTTGTTTTAACTGCTAAAAATGTATCACAACTTTAAGTCTGTCCACACAGCTTTGCCCCTGATGTTATGTTTAGGGGAGAAGGTTGATGGTAATCTGACATAAATAAAACTTTACTTTTTTCTTGGGCATTGAGTGTGTAATTTAAACGACTGACATTTATTTTGCTTAGTTGCTTGTGGCTAGAGTTATCCACGCCAATGTGGACTGTAATGGTGTGAGAGTCTTCACATTCATGTTAAAAAAGTAACCAAGATTGGTGTGGAAGTTCAGTCTCGATCATGGAAACAGCAATTTTGCAAAAAGTAGTCCACTAGTAGTCCACTAACTAGCTTTTTTAAGTGCTTTCAACCACATCACCCTTCCACAGCAGGTGGCCATTTTCTCCAACTCCAACCACAAAGGAAGAACATGCTAATGTGGTTGAAAGCTCCTGAAAAAGCTAGTAAGTGGACCTTAAGAAGTTATTGTCAAACTTACTAAGATGTTTATGCTTGCCTTACAAAGGCAGCATGTTACATGCTTTACATGTAGAAGCAGTGACTATGACAAAAACTTTTAACCCACCAAAAAAATCATTACTAAAGAATGCACACGTTACCTGACAAAATGCAGATACTACACCCTGCCTTTGGATAATCCTCACTGTGTTCTCAGCTTTTTAGCCCCCATTTTACCTAGCTTGAAAGTTAACATAAGTTTGATACATTTTCACAGTCCATAGCAAGGAATCAAGGGGTTATGTTTCTTTCTAAGTACTATTAATATGTAGTAATATAGTATCAACATCACACATTCATTTACAATTTCATACATTTAAATATTTGAAGTAAAGGCAGCATAACCACCAAATCATATGAAATCCACTTGGATTTGGACAGCAGCTACTGAGATCTGCTGAGCTAGCTACCAGTTTAGCTTTTCTTCTAGACTTTTAGCTGCTGCCGTGTTTAATTATGTGGAATAATCAACTGAATTACCCAAATGTCACTTGGATATTTTCATTTACATTTATTCATTTCGCTAACACTTTTATCCAAAGCGACTTTGGAGCAACTAGGGATTAAGTGTTTTGCTCAGGGACACATTGGTGGATGTGTCAGTGGAGAATTGAACCCCTGTCTCACACCAAAGGCATGTGTCTTATCCACTGCCCCATCACCACCCCCAATATTTTTACATACTGTACATAACGGGACAATCAATAACTTAGCTTTAGCGAAGAATACTGAGAGACAGATAACATTACTGCATTTTGGTTAGGTCTGCTTTGTAGTTACTGCAAATTTATTTTCACAGAAATTACACATTTCTATGCTATAATATTTTTATATAGTAATATATAATGCCTTTGTAGGTCAGTATTGCTGACACTAACACTACGTTACTATTGCTTGTTTTAGCTAGGTCTCCATTTTAGCAAAGTCTTTGATGCTAACAGAATACAGTTTATAGACTAACCTGAATAAATAAGGTACTTGCATCATCTACTGTAGCCTATTTCTGTGTAAGTTTATGTACAAGTAAGTGAATGTGTATGAGCTAGATGGTTTTAGGTGCAAACAAGACAGAAACAAGGGTTCATTTTTGTTCTTAAAACTTATGTGGAATAGGTCCTCTGAAAACCAACTGATAAATGTGACACCTTGACAGTAGTCCACCCTTGACATATTCAACGACTTCTGTACTTATTAGACAGTGTGTTTTTTATTTATTTGATGATCTGACATAAAAACTGCTTTGTGTAAACATTTACTAAAACCTACAGCTTAATGTGATTTGTGTTTCCTTCATTGAAGAGGTAGTAGCCAACATGCACATCCAAAAATTCTTACCAAGTGCCTGATTTAAAAAGGTGAGAGTGAAAAAGATACTTCAAAATTGGATAAATTGTTTTTCAAGCACTGTATTTTCCAATAACCAGTGAACTCCAACAGAGCACTATTTACTTACTTAAGTCTTACTTAAGTGCATATGTGAATGATTGAGTATATATATTAAACAATCCATATTAAGTAGGTCTGTGTGAATGACAATGTTTTGAAGGTAAAACTTGAGAAATCACTGTAATATTTGTTCAGGGAGAATGATGGTGTTTGTTGCTTCACCGGATTTTTTACCCCAAGGATCTCTGTAATTTTCCCATACGGATTTGTTTGCTGCTACATGTGGAGACCTTCTAAATTAGTAGGCCTACATGATTAAAAGAGGTCTTTGTGAGGTTAGTGGCATTAAAGACATATTTTGTGTTTTGGTGACCAGTCTTATTGACAGCCATTGGCTTTTGGGTCCTCCAGTTTTTGGTGATCCATAATCTTGATGTTCTTCTTAGCATTTTCAACGTTCCTCATCAAAGTCTCCAGCCTCTGTTTGATCTTCTTCTGGTCCTCCAGAGCACAGCTGATCACTATTGCCTGAAACTTCTGGTCGATGGGGACGGGCGGTGCCTCGGTCACACAGGCTGCATGCAGGGCCAGCAGCCGCTGCCGGCTGGCATCCACGTCATCCAGTAACTTCTTCACTATTTCATCAATGATAGTCGTGGCCTTGCGTAGCGCATCCTCCTGCTGGGGGTTTCTGATTGTGCCAACAGAGATCTCCACAGACAGCGTACGGCCCATTATACGGTTTGCAGTTAACTCTAACTCTTCTCTCTCCCCTATAAAATATAAAACAAGAAAGAACTCATTGCTGCATCATTAAAGAACAAAACACACTGGTGGACAAAATAATAAAACACCTAAGCAATCTACTGTACATTGGCTCAGTGTTTCCTCAAGGCATGGAGACTCTGGTTTCAAATCCTTACCCTCATCCTCACAGTGTGGAGTTTCCATGTTTGTGCTCCAGTCCACTCACACCACACAGACACAGCTCAGGTGAATGGGATTATTTTAATACACATAAAATATCCAGCCCAAAATTTGATGAAACGTAATCCAACAGGGCGGCCCTGCTAATGCTCTACATTTGTGAATATTATGAAGTAATTAGATTACATTATATTATATATTGTTTCCACATATTGTATTATTTGCCATTTTAACATAATACACTATATGGTGCACAATGGTGGTATTTGGGTCACTGCACTGGATTGCATTAGATTATTTATGTAATGTCCAACCCCCTGTATGGTTAGACCATGGTGACTAGTGTATTGATGTAAGGTGGACATAGGCTACTTCATTTGGGAAATGATGAAATTGGGATCCATATAGTTGGTAGGCCTATTTGAATGTAGACCTAATAACCCTTTCAGTATATCCTATAATATCAAGTAGGCCTATATGTTAATGATATGAACTTGGCAGGGCACAAATAATCCTGTTGCCTTGTTCCTTTTTTAAATCCCCTGAGGTTCTTGAACAACACCGCCCAGCAACATAGCATTCAAAGCATAACCTCACTGGATCACAATGTTACAGTGAAATCAGAGCAGCTACAAAGACACTTTCACTGAAAACACCACTGAGTACTATTTAGTCAGACAAGGCGTATCAGCCTCTACAGTGAAGTTGTGGGAGTCCGCAGCCTCACCAGGACAGATGTTACGCATTTCTTGTCCGTTCTGGATGGACTGAATCATTTCCAGGAGGCACTCCCTTTCCTGCTCCAAGGCCGATGCTGCTTCGCGTAAAGCCTCCACCCTGACAGACAAAGAGACAACACATGACCACAGCCATCCATTTACAACCACATCCTTTCACTGTAAAAATAAATAAGAAATAACGGGCTGTTGTAACGGGATAACAATGATAACTCAACCACCCGAGTATCAGAATCTAATCCACGTTACTGGATGAATATTGTAATTATCCTACAACAGGTTAAGATTCCCACCTACACCCTCTTATTGTATTTTCATAAAACTTTAATAGGCTTGCTGCAGTTTTAATCAGTGCAACAACCCCTTTCTCTCTCGTCTACTTAGGAATGCGTTATATATTGCATTTACTGCAAAATATGCGAGAAGCCATACAATATACCTAGCCTACTAATGCTTCAATTGCACATGCTAAGGCCTGTACCTCATTTCCAGCTGATCCAAACTTTCCAGGAGTCGTCCGGAGCGATCTGCCATGGACAGTGTCCTGCTGAACTTCGCGCAGGAAGCTTCGTTCATTTTCGCGTGTATTTTTGCTTGAGCCATGAGGGCGAATGATTATTGTTACGATGATGATGATCCGTCCCGGAGAGAAACTCTTCCCGTGTGCGATCAACACTCCAAGCTGTCCAGCTGACAGCAGCAGCGCCCCTGGGAGAACATTGCCTAACATGGGCTGCTACTTCCTTCACTCAGTCCTCGGAGAAGTTTCCCGAGAAGCCCAGAACAGTGGTTCCCAACGTCAGGTCCGCGGACCCCCTGAAGGGTCCCTGACAAACTCCGAGGGGTCCCCAGAAAAACAAGGGGAATCTCAGAAAATTTGAACATCATGGAAAAGTTAATTAATTTATAGACTATAATAGCCTGTTCTGCGATATGGATTTTTGATTTCCTTGAGCTGTATGTGTTGTTAATCAGCCAAATCTTTTATAAAATTAGTCTATTGGAGTATTTCAATTTTGGGAACCCTAGATTAAGAGTAGGTTTTCATTTTAAATGGTTATTATGGTACCTGGAAGATAAGATAAAAAGGTCAAAGTTTAGTCGGCCTAGAATGATATATTTTGTTCTTAGCAGTTTAACCTACTATTGAACCATTTTAGTCATATTAATTTCTATCAATTACTAGAATAAAAGATTGCATATATTATATATACATTAAATAAATGACCCACATTCATCAGCCATGTTCTACACAACTAGCTGAAGGTTTTATAAATTAATGCCTTTACATCTAAATGAGGGGTTTATGCTATATGACAGCAGATCTGGAAGGACTACATACAAGTCTGCAATGAAACTGGAGACGGCAACTGGAGATGCAGTTACCACTGCGGTCACAAGTTCAGCTACGGCATTTTGCAGCGTCACCGATGCCATCTATAGCACACATGTCGACACACCAAAGTGTCAAGTCTCCACAACAGAGGACTGTGCATAAATCTACAGCCACAAAGCAAACGGCCCAAACATGGGATTTGCAAACTACAGTATGATCTGTGAGGGAAATGGCCTTTATTGATTATTATATATTGATAGAGTTATAAAATAATTAAATACACACAACAAAGTAAATTTTAAACTAACATTTATTTATTATATTCTAAACACAAATACCTGGTACAAAACATCTCAATACAATGTCTGAAGGACACTGTGTTAAAAGAAAACAAAACAAGAATCTTTTCACATCCTTAAAACTCCAGAAGACTTCTTTTAAGAGCTTCCTCCAACTCTGTAAAAGAAAAGTAAAGCAGGATATAAGGATCAAAGTAACAGCATGTCCAAATAAAGCATTTTATTAACATCATCAATTACAAAAACATCTTTAATTGTTGAAATTATATCCCCATATAGCTCCCAGATTCATATATACATTGTCTAGCACATCTCAGACAACTGTAACCTGACCTATCTTCTTTTTATTTTGTAACCTGCAGGGCAACCTTTATAAACACTCAATTTTATCTTTATTTATTTGAATATAATTGTCTCTGTATCAAACAGTCCCTATGTAAACTACATCCTACCTTCCCCATCAAGGTCAACATACGAGGAATGTTTATCAGGCTCAAATTCTCTGCAGTAAAAGTGAATCACTGTGTAATATTTCACTGTCAGAAAAAGTACACAAAGGGACATGCAGTAAACTCAGCAAAACCGAGAAGAATGTAGCAAAGGATTTGTGGCTACAGGAACTAAATTTGTGATCGCCACAATTACCGTACTATGAAGCGAAAACACAAAAAAACTACCTGCTCAGCCGTATAAACCATACAGTCTATGGTATAAACACAAACCTGCAGACTCTCTTGCTTCTTCTGCACTGAAAGAAGGTGAATGGTTCATCTCCTCCTCTGAATCGTCTGTAACACACACACACACACACTCTAAATGAGCAGCTGATATATTAAAGTCAGTATTAAGATAGTTAAAGACACACAAACACTTACATATCCATGTATATCCTGTATATATGTAAGGGATTTCATAACTTTCAACTTGCAGATGTAATACGGTATGCCTAGTCTTAACTTTATCGATAGTTGATTCCTCTTCAATGAAATGACATGGTAGCTTTGAAAAAAAAAAAGATGGTCAAAACACAAGCACTTAAATCTGATGTAATATAGACTATATGTATATACAGTGTCCCACAAAAGTGAGTACACCCCTCACATTTTGTAAATATTTGATTATATCTTTTCATGTTAGGGGTGTACTCACTTTTGTTGTCAGTGGTTTAGACATTAATGGTTGTGTGATGTGTTGGGGGGGAGCAAATTTACACTGTTACACAAGCTGTACACTCACTACTTATTTACACAAATGTGAGGGGTGTACTCACTTTTGCGAGATACTGTATGTACACTGCATTTGCTTGCCTACCCATTTCCTATGTGGCATAAGTTACACAGTGGTTATGTATTGCCTGTATATATGTTTGTTGCCTACTTTCAGGTGCTTCACTCTCTTCATTTGCCTGATCCATGTTGAAAAACACCAGTGTTTCATCTTCAATCTCTGAAATGACAACATACAAACAGAAGTAAAAGCGGCACACAAACGTAGATAATAAATGTCAAAAGGTTTAACTGATTTACCATTGGCGTCTTCTGGTTTGATCTCCACAGCATTGACTATCTTGACAGCAGTGGGCTCTGATTTCATGTCTTTACCGCAGGTCCTGGAGCTCCTGCAAGGCTCCAGCGTGCAGTGTTGGGAATGATGGTGTTTATGGAAACTTGGCACATCTGTAAACCTCTCCTGGCATGCGTTGCATTCTACGTCGAAGGTCTTGTCCAGGTTCAAAGCGGCGTGCTTTGTGTGGACGTGAGTCTTCATATGTGCGTAGGAAGGCAGAGATATGCCACAAGGAGCACACACATACTGACATTTCCCTTCCGTGGCCAGATCCCTCATGCATTGCGTGTATGTAGCTTTCATGTCCTCTTTGCTCTTCTCTGAACCCATGCACAGGCACGAAGGCTGACTGGTCCCTGCAGCAACAGCAGGCTGAACAACTTCAACATCATCCATGCAGTAGTAGTCCTTACTGTGAAGACTCTTATAGTGCTCCAAGAACTCGCCCTCGGATTCAAACTGCATGCTGTCGCAGAGTCCGCAGAAGTGGGAGCTCTTTATCTGCCCGTCATGCTCGTTCATGCAATGTCTACGCACCGTGGACTCTTTAAAGAACTTCTGAGGGCAGTGTCCGCAGATGAACCTCTGATAGCTGTGACTGCTCACGTCACTGCAGTGTTTGTGGACGTCTGCCTCTGAGTCAAAGGTGTCCTCGCACATCCTGCACATCCAAGTCTCCTCTGCTTTTGAAGTAGACATCTCTACTATGTCCTGCTGGAGTGCGGACTTCGTGGAGGATGAACGTCGGGTGCCTTCTTTGCTGGTGGACGGCTTGTCATCGATGACCATGGCAAGCTCCTCGGGCACTTCTTGTTCAGTGTAGTAGGTGTGTCCGCTGTGAGCTTCGGATACGTGTGACAGGATGTCTTCGTACCGAGGCATTTCCACGTTGCACTTGCGGCAGAAGAAGAGGAAGTTGGAGAGATGAGCTCCCCCGTGAAAGCGACTCATATGCAGGCGGGTTATTGAGGACTCTCCCATGAGTTTGCCACACACGCCACACTGATGGAAAACCTGGTTCACAGCCAATAGATGATTCCTGGCTGCAGCCTCCTCTGAGAACTGCACGCCACACTCGCAGCACCATGCTGTTGCTACATTTCTGCTAGTGCTACCATTCACGCTCAAGCTTAGTCTCTGCCGTTTGGCTGGAAATTCTTCACAGCTGCTCCTCTTCTTGTTTCTTTGTTGAAAAGACATTTCAGACCGTCTCCTGCCCGGTGCCTCTATAGCCCTCTGGGTGTGTTGAATTTCACTAAACCTGCAGTACTGGAGGACTGCTTTCTCCATTGTTTGGTTGACCTCCACATCATGCTGGGTGCATTCTTTGTGTCTCTCAATTTCAGCTTGGCTGAGGAAGATTTTGCAGCAGAGGGAGCACTGACCTTGCACTTGCAGCTCTTTCATTACCTGCACTACTGTTTTATCAGCTTTGGCCACTGCACAGCCATGTCTGCAGTGCACACTTAAAAAAAAAGAAAAATAAGGAACAAAGAGAGCGAAGAAATCAGTTCCACAAAACATCTGAACAAAATCAGTGTTGGCAATATAAACATATAGTATCAAAATATATTAATATATGTACTGAATAAATCACTATAAAACTTACTTAAAGTGAGCTTGAGCTGCCTGATGTGAGATCAGCACTTTGTGACATAAAGAGCATCGGACATTGAACGTCACATCCTTGCACAGGGCGATGAGACGATTCTTCACATATTGTGGGATGGGAACTGGCAGTGCTCTTCCTCTGGTTTCTTTAACAAAAGAAAAGTGGTACACACAGTGTTTCTCAAATAATACCTCCTGAGCACTTTCTTTAATACAATCTTGTGTAAAATAAACTTAATATGACAACCAAATATTTTCGAATATTTCCCTCATCTAGTGTGCACTGGAAACTTATGCAATTCCTTTGGGGACACAATCACATTTATGCAAAAAGTTAAAGCTATAGTAAGAACATGCATTTATCAGTTAGGAAAACCCACAATGGCAATAGCACACATGAAATACAAAATTGTTAAATGTTACTGTTTAATAACTATGTTTTCAATCACCTGTGCCCATTCATTTTGGAGATTTGGATAGGTGAGATTTCAATCAAGATGTATAGAAATATGTTCAATAAAACTTACCATTCATGGCCAGTGACTCTGTGAAGTGGTTTTTGGCTGACATGTGCTTAAGACACTCATCTCGGAGGTTGAAGAGGAAGTAGCAGGCAGGACAGGCAAAACACACGATCCGCTGATAGCTCTGCGTGATGCTGTGACCACCAGCAGTAGATGATGACAGCTAGTAATCAAAACAACGTTATTCATAAACTGTTTCTTCTCAAAAGAATAATAATAAATGGCACAGTCATAAAAGTGCATAAACCTTAGACTCAAGATGTCTTCTCCATGCTTCTTTAGTTTGAAAATTTTGACCGCAGGTAGCACAGGCGATGAGCTCGGAAGGACATCCTTTGAGGTTGATCGTTGGGTCACAGGGCGAGTGATCAAACCTACACACAAGATATTTTATTGCACAATATGCCACATTTGTCCACAGGAAAACGGTTAAAAAAGTATTAAAGCTACACCAAAAAAGAAAAGGATTACCTTTTTAAGTGCCCCTCGAGGAGAGACCCATTGTCATAAACTCGACCACAGTTTATCACTGGACAAGTATGTCTAGTTGAACTATTTCTGGGGAAAGAAGCAGGTCGGTGTCTTCTTCCAAAACCACCACTGATCATTCCAGGTTGAGGACCTAAATAACACACAGACACCCCATTTACCTATGGTATTAAAATAACATAACATTATAGCCTGCAGATAATCGTTTTTAGTCAGCATAAAATATAGAAAGCAAGAAGGCTGAAAGAGACGTTCCTCTGATGACTGATTATGCATCTATTCTGTGCCTTGAAAACACCAAAAGATGTGTTACTCAACAGAACAGTGTGAAAAATGAAAACAATATGGGTGGGTAATGAATGATACACACTAAGAAATAACATAATATGTTTATGTAGCTGATCTGCTGTTACCAAAGCATATCATTAAACTAGTCACAGAGTAGTTTACATGCTGTTACAGCAATACAAACTGACACAATATTTATTATACAAAGAAAGGAATAACTTCATGTATTACATTTGCCAAATTCACAAAAGGTGGACAAATAATTTAGAATTTCAAAAGCATTTCACAAAGTATTTAAAGTTTCCTCTTACTCAACAAATCAGAAAAGTACACAATTTTGAAAGGGAGTCGGGGCGGATTTGGCTCCACCTCAAATAGCACCCGCGCAGATTTTGCTCTGGAGGACAGAGATCTGATCTCAATGCAGAGAACAAGAATGCGGTAAAAATACCAGGTGTACGTGGGGTGTAAACAGGGTGAAAAGTACATTATAAGCTGCACACAACTTGTCCAACACGTAGTAGCACTGTAAAAGGGTGTCATCTCATTTGCATGCCTATTGCTCTTTAAACAGACAATTGAATCTTCCATGTGAAGTGGATAATTGCAGCAACACAAAATTGCATACTGGCAAAAATATAAAACAGCACATGAGAGAAAGTGCTTTTAAAGTTGTTCTATAGACATAAATCAATTCATCGTCACTGTGGCAATGTCAGTAATTGTGTAACAGCTTTCTGATCCAGCTTAAAAATGTACCTGGCATCTTTAGCCACATGTCTACACAGCGCTTTGCTTCCTGATTTATTCCATTGGTAGAACTAACAGCCAGCTCCTGCTGCCCATGAGCTTTCTGTAAGATTTGCTTCTCCTGAGAAAGAGACAAAAAGAGATTAACAATAACAGAGCATCTTTTTGAAACTCGCCTTATATGACAAGATAGACAGGTTAGTGGAAACCGACAGACAGAGTTTAATGTTAGTTTGCTAAGTGACAGTATAATGTTGTATGGAGTGAATGCACTGCTGCTGTTCATCCTAGTATTGTAGGTTCCCACAGTTTTTATTTTCTATCCATTGTGCCCACAGGGTGACACTGTTGCTGCTACAACTGGCCTAACATCAGAATCAGAATCAACTTTATTTGCCAGGATTGTACATTGCTTACTTATACAATAATACAGTTCTAAAATCATTAAAAATAAGATAAAATAAAACCAAACACCAGCTACAGTATAGAGAACACAATACATACACACTATAAAAAGAAACAAAAACATCATAGACAGATTGAGACAATAATGCAATGAAGATTGCAAAGGAAGCAGGAGTAAATTATTATCATAATAGTAATTATTATTATGTACATGTTGGAGGTGGATGTGATCTACAGGTACACATACACATACCTGCATACATGTACACAGTGCGATGGAGAATAGTGCAAAGGATGCTGGAATAAATAACCTCAAATACCAATAGAACAACATTTCTACTTTGCAATTTTAGGCAATATTTACGGAGTGAGAGGAGGTTCGGAGCGAATATGCTATGCACTGCAATCAAAAGATTTTTTAAATGGGGCGCCAAATTTACCTGGGAGGCTGTTAATCTACCTGGGCGGCCGACCCAAGTATAGCCTATGTGTGGGAAACACTGTATGTATTGATAATATCGCACCACTCTTTATCTATTTCAGCAGTTGTCAGGTGATCACATTATTTTGATTCAAGGTGGATCAAAAGGCACGGTCTACCTTCATTGGTTGCCAGATGTTGCACTGGATAAATGTGAATGTTTGGATGGAAATTCTGGTACAATACTTTAATTTCAGTACTGATTACGTCAAATGTGTAAGTGGAAACTATAGACAAAGTGCGCATTTCCACCTTTTTTGCCTTTTAAAATACTTTTTTTACAAAGTGAAGCAATGAGCACAAGTTATTTTGCTTTTAAATGCAAGATGAAGAAACCAACTGAAGACATCTCCAAAAATGCAATACCCTGGTTACAGTTTAACAAGCTACCAACAACAGCAGCACACTTTATTTTGAAATAACCTTACCTTGAACGCTCTACATTTATCAGCCCTTTCCTTTTTCTCTAGAGCCACCTGGTGCGCTAGTCTGTCCAGGGTAGATGTAACACGCGCTTTATGGCAGCTGATTTTATCTTCAACCTTGAGGAGAATAACAAGACAACTATTACAGAAAACTGTACACTTATATTCAGTCTATATTCAGTGTTCCATTTAGCCACTCACTGTGCCTACCAGTGATGAACATCCCTCATCCTCACTCTCACTCAGCAGATCAATACAATCCAATACTGGTCTGAGAGAACCCTCCTGAAGCAAGACACAAAGACAGTGTCATTTAATGTTAAGAAACACAGCTACATTTTATAAGACTCAAGGACATCCACAAACCCTGCACAATGTAAAAATAATGTTTTATTATATTTAATTCATGCAAAAACATATTGTCATGGAAATAAAATATGCTATATTAATATAGAAATTCATACTGATCAGCAGGCTTATTAAGATGTTATGGCACAATTTGTTCAGGCAATTTTTTTTTAAATAGATAAAGGGTACACATGACTTACTGACACAAACTCCACTTCTTCCACCTCATCCTCCTCTGCTTGGATTGGAGAAGACATTTATCTGAAGAAAAACAAACAAATGTAACTTTTTGAAGTCCGATAGAGGCATGTGTTGCTAATGTTAAATCAGGTGAGGTTGCTCAAAAGACTTCTGTTAACATGTTTTTAAAACCATCTGTGGTATTTTATTATACTTAGCAAAAGTCGGTATGAGGCCTGACTAAAGTAACAAAAACACGACTTATTCTGGTGTAAAGCAGGTAAATCCTATTAAAAATCCAACATGGGGCCTCCTCGCGTAACATTACCCACCTGAGTGCTTTACCTTGGTGCTGCCACTTGCGGGTGAGAGCTAAATTGCAACAACGGGCTGTAACAAGCCTGTTGTTGCAATTTAGCTTTCGGCCACCACCAGCAGCGCGGTGCTGCTGAACAGCACTCTAACCGTTAAGCGAAGACGCAACTGTAATTTTAATGTGTTACTGAGTTTAACGTTAAAATCATAGATTAAAATGCATTTAGCTGCACTCCATCGATGCATCATATTTCACCATCTTCACACACGCACACACGACATAGACGTGCAGTTTCCTAGTCTGTTGCTGATAAGATGAGTTTGTGTTATCAACCATCGTCTGTTCAGCAACTTTATATGAGCAGCCAAATCTTGACGGCAATCCGTGACACTCCCAGACGTCCGGGTCCTGGGTAAAAAGCTAACGTTAGCTCTCGTTTGGGGCGTGACGTTTGCGGTTGTAACGGCTTTCCCCCGCTTCACTAACATAAAATAAACACGCCAAAGTTGGACTTGGGTTGGCGTTAATCGAATACGGTTGAAATCAATGGATGCATGGAGCTAAGTATCACATTACCTACTGCTTATTGTGCTGGCTCCTCAGTTGACAAGAGTGGTAGCTAGCAACAACATCGATCCTAAATCAAAGTAAACGCAGCTAGTCTGGTCTGCGACGTCACGGAACTGAAGCGCTCCTGTTCCACGTGGAGTGTGCCGTACGGGCGGGGTTACTGGTCGTTGAGACGGAGACAAACGCGAGAACAAACTCCGCCCGTGTGTTCTTATCTTGTCCGGGTCGAAGCGTGAAGCTGTCGCCAACTCCCACTCTATTCATAGTTTAGTTCTCCAACTCGGGTGAATAGCTACCTGATGCTCACCGTTCACTTGAGAAATTTGTTGTTATGTCCTCAGTCATAACATTGCTGAATCAGCTCATGAAAATTAATTGGCAGCAGAGGAGTGACCAGGGCTGTGCCGGGGGGCTCCCCAGCCCTGCTCTTCCTTGTGGAAGTAATAAAATGTAGCCTATTCATTAGAAAGTACATACATGAGCACCATAGATAACATGTGTTAACACTGACATACTGATCACGTAACATTATATTTACAGTTTACTGTATGTAACTTCTTTGCAACAAAAATGTGTGGCCATGCAGGAGTAATATGTATGTGCACATATGTTTTGATAATGTACGTGGACATACGTTTGTGTTGTAACTATAGCTATAGTAAAGCTTAGTTTATGTTGTAACTATGAGTAATGAGCAGAATCCAATCCAAGCTTGTTTTATTTTGTTTCATAATCTTTTTGTACTATGTGCTGAAACCATAGATTGTAATAGAAAGCTGAAACTCAACATAGGAGGAACAATTCAGAACACACATAAATGACCAGGAACAAACTAGGAGCCCTAAAAGAAGCAATGCTAAGCGAGCAGTCATACTGCAGCCTCATACAGGTGTCTAGCTGCTTGTGGAAAGGTGAGTACACAAATGATAATATGATTTATGCAAGCTCATAAGTTCACATTGCAATAAATGACAATGAAATGTGTACATTTGTTGCAAATAAGCACACATGTTGACATACTCAAAACTCACCACCACTCACCACTTGAGGGTAGAGGGTGTCCTACTGTACAGACCATAAAGCCCCTACTGGATATGTAAAGTACACCACACATATGCTAACATGTAAGCATATTTGGTTACTGCTTGTATGCAGTTGTAGCTTATAGGACCTAAAAATGCTATATAAGTCAACATATAAGAATAACCAAATACAACCATTCCAATACTTTTGATGTACTGTAGTCTATAGAAAATTTTTTTTTCCATCATGTAAAATATTTATTGACAATGTTTGGTATATAGATCATCATACCTTTGCACAAACAATAGCTTTTGCATATTGTGGAAACTCATGTTAACCAACCACATTTTGTCTGCATCTGGCCATTTTGTTTAGGTGCAGAATGGCCCTTTGCAAATTTGCAAAAAAAAAGAAAAAAAAATCTCCTCTCACACTGTGAAATCTTTCATTTGACTGAAGAAAAAAAACGCCCTAAATGATGTAACTTCATCCAAGAACGACATAACCCATGCTGGATTATGATTTGAGGTGGTTTCTATTTTTCTCTCCCATACTGTTGCGCATAGCATCTGCCTCTTTCCAGCCTCTGTCAGTGGGCCTACAACAAGGTGCATTTCACAGGGATGCTAAGCCTATACAGCAAAATAGCCTACAGTGAGAATAATATCTATAAATAATATATCAGACATACATCTTGTATTACCAATAATAATATATTGTATTAACATTGTAGGTGAGCATATGTCATTTGGGCAAATGCAAAACATGATCCCCATAAACTATCTCACTGGACTTCTGAGCTTCACAGACAAACATCTATATTAGTCTTATTCTTATTGTTATTACAGCATTATTTTTTTAGGGCAGCCGAGTCTGCAGCATATTACTGCGATGCTCAGATGAATCTGCTGACTCCCCCTGCCCCTGTGAAAAATAAATAAATAAAACGTGCGTCTCTGCTGAGTCATGCATTGTACCCCACAATAATGATAGCCTATCAATAGTCTCAGCTGTCTACTTTGAACATATAGGCTTTCCACGGTTTGCTCTGCGATAGTTCACGTGTGTCACTGTCCTTTTTTCTCATCTTGAGCTCTCAGCGATATAACGGCAGGAGAGGAGCCAGCTGTCCGAGGCTGCGGGATCTGTCCTACATCTCGTTTTATGATGATTGCCGCGGCGTTTTTGGTCCTGTTACGGCCCTACAGTATTCAGTGTGTGCTGCTATTGCTGTTGCTTTTGCTCGGGACTATAGCGACTATTTTATTTTTCTGCTGCTGGCATCGCAGGCTTCGTAATGGAAAACATCCAATAAAATCTGTGCTCTCCGGACGCAGCAAGAGCCGCGGTGAGTAGCGCAGGCCAGCCGCATCTCCTCATCCTGACAGCTCATGTCTGCACAGCGCATGTTGTGAATCCATAGTCTGTTTTATCTTTTATCTGTATATATGCGGCAAAATCAGTAGCCCACCCGTATCACCTGTGTTGGCTTTAATAGCCTAAGAGTGAAGACACTGAGATAGGGTGTTATCAGTGTGTAGCTTATATCTGGAATTAGTGTAACTCGGAATTAAACATATATATGTAGTTGATATATGACATGTCATACTTTGTGGTAAATGTTCATAATATCTCATTCCAACACATTTTATCTGCCCTGTAGTTGGCCTCCGAACACATCATTTTCGATCAGAGGTAGGATGAACTTTTTTCATTATGGGTTTGTGTCAGTCCTCTACTATCCAGCTGGCAGGGGAAATCAGGAGTTTAAAGTGTAAAAGCTTTATGTGCCTTGTGAGCTTCTCAAGTATAATGTGAGAAATGCTTCACCCAAAAGCCTCTTTCTTTGTACTTTTTACAGAACTGCATGACTATTTTAAGGACCATGATGTGCGCAATGCGCATGTGTGATCAATAAATAATGTCGGTGATGTTGCAGTGTCATTGTTTAAGGAGGGTTGAAACTCGTATTCTCAGAAACACAGATTAAAACTCAGGTGTAAATGAAAAGACTGAAACACTGTGTATTTTATGATGGGCTAAATAAGCCGTAGCCTATTTGCAATCACGTTATATGCCAAAATATCAAGTAGCTTTAGTCGATCTGTTTCCGTTTTACATACTTTGCTTTCAAAATAAAACTTTGAAATTTTAAAACCTGGAAGTAGCCTATATCAAAATTCATGGAAATAGCTTTAGACCACTACCACTGTACCACACCACCATCTTAAAATTATATTTTGGCAAAACCTGCTTTGGTGGACATAAGTCCAGTGTTTCAGTAATTGGCCTTCCTGGCATGGCCTATGGAAAGGATTTGTTTGTATTTAATTAAACCCAAAACTAAAAAGGGGTTGGTGAAATGTAATTGTAGCACATCTCAATAAACTTGTAGAAAACCATCATTCATTTAGAGTACCATATAGACCTGTCCATTTTATTGCTATAGTTTAAATTTACATTTACTGATGCCTAAAAACAAAGCTCTTAAGTTGCAAAAGCAAAAGCTTCAAAAACTTGCTTTCCTTTCAAGTTATGTTATTGAGCCATGGGACACCAAATCCCTACTGGTACAGTACTGTAGGGACTCAGTATTGTGTTCAAGGACACAACAGCAGGGGAGTTGCTGAGCTTTAATGTTAAAGATCAGTGTCCCTGATAATTACTTTCAAACATTCATGTGTTGTCCAAAGAAGTGTTAGAAGATGTTACAAAAAGCTTGCTTTTCCTTCTTCTGTAGTGGGAGTATCATCTTTCTCACAGTGCCTCCCTAGCTTAAGAAACCTGAATCACATCACAATTAAGCTATTATTGATATTATGATGAGAGCTTTTAGTTTGTCTTGCTAAGTCTGCTAAAAGTATAATCTGATTCCAGCTTGACAGTTGTTCCTGTTCCCCAGGGCTTCAGGCACAGTCCACGTCATGCAAGAAGGACCATACATACTCGAGTGACGGAGGAAAAGCCAAATCTGGTCGAGATTCCTGAGAGTGAACCTGATTCATCATCGAGTATAAGAAAACGCAAAGTGAAGAAGAGAGTGCTGCCAGAATTTTACCAGTCTGTACAAGTCACGCCCACACGCAAACCTGTAGGTACCCCCTTAACTGAAATCATGATTAATACTGATACTATCATTTGCTTGCTCCCCTCCACAGGGACATCAGTGTGCCTTTGAACCCGGTATGGATTCAGTAACTTGCTCAAGGACGCAGGGCAAGTGTTTGTCTGCAGGGTTTAAACCCTGCTCTCGAAGGATGGTCATTTATAGGTCTTATGGAAATATATATATATATTTTGTTATTGTGTTGTAACCTATATCCATGTGTGTATTGTTCAGTTATTGACAAATATGGATCATGAAAATTATGTGCACTTGTCATCATAACAATCTTTTCAAACATATGAAACCTGCAGGTTTAACACACAAAAAGAATTTGGGATCTTTAAGTAATTCCAAGGGACCTTTAAAGGGACATTCTCGGGATCCTAACTTAGCATGAATAATTTAACATGTCTCCAGTAGGAAATCTAATTTTACTTTAATTAATACAAGTTTTGTGTTCAAATAAATATTTGTTGTTACCAAATTAAACCATACATTTGGCTATTATAGTTATATGTTCAAATTGAGCCAAGTTGAGTTAGTGTTTTTACATTAGTGTGCAAATTCTAATGGTGTTGCAGCCCTGCATTTAAATTGATGTATTAATATATTACATTTACAGACCATAGAGCATTTAAAAAAATATTAATCTGTGCATCATTAACACTATTAGTATATAATTGTATTAGCTTTCTTGACTGATTTCCTGTTTGAATGATAATCCTCCATTTTAATAGATTCTTTGATATCTGTTAATATTGCCTTAGTTAGTAATAATCTTAGTTGGCATGCTGGTACGTGTCCTCTCTAATCCATTATAAGTCTGTTAATATTTTACCATGTTGGCATGGGAACATAATATGTATCCTTGTATGGATCAACAGCTCAGCTTTTTGTTAACTCACCAGAGTTTTAAGCCTTTGGCTTTTCATTTCTGATTCTTTGTGTTACCCTGTGAATTAGCTGTACTGCTTCCAAACATGAGTTTGCTCACCATCCTTCAATACTTTTATCCGTTTAAGATAGTGCAGTTAGTAAAGTAAGGTGAGGAGAGACAGTATAACAGCCAACCTATATATTGATCCATTTCTTCCTGGAAGGGAACGTAAGGAAAGCTCTAAATGGAACATAGAGCTCAAGAAACACGAGGTCTTGGCTGGAAATATGTATGTACTTATGGAAACATAGGGCATAACCCCACTGGGCCCCTTTGGTTTGTTGGGCTTTCTTTATGCATTGCTGCTCTAATCTGAGAATATATTTTCTTGTTCCAGAGAAAATCAAACCCACATCCACATAACTCTGTGTCTGCTTTTGAATGTAATTTATTGTAACCAGAATATTAATGATGCTACAGAGCCTTTATCTCTACAGCAAAGGACTATAGCTGCTGTATAAAATTCTAATTTATTGCAAGACTTGACATGACAATGTTTGAACTGACTGTGTTCAAAGGCTCCTATTGATCTATGTGACGTTGCAACACCATGCTTCCTTTAGTTGTGTTGCAATACTGTAGATAACAGACACAAACATTTTTGGGCTTTTTGTCATTTCCATTGTCAACAAAGAACATCATCAACTTCATCAGAGCCAGCTATCATAAAGAATTATGTCATTATGTTACAGTTGATTACCTCTAAATCAAATACTTTGTTTCCATGGGAAAAACTAAATGAACATTTGTTGTGCAGATGAAATGCTTAACCTGGCAGTGAGCAAAAGATAAACTATCTTGTGTTTTCCAATAATGTTATTCTAATTCACATGTTACTTGAACAACAACAACAATGACAATTTGGAGGCTTACAGAATAAGGAGAGGCCAAGATGTTCTTTAAGTGAGCAGACTTTAATATCTAATAGTCCTTCATAAACAAGGGCTGGCCTAGATCAGCCCACCATGAATCATTCATGATATGTTTGCATTTGTAGCCTGTGCAAAATGAATAATCCAGAATGTTTGCATTGTCCTGGTAAAACCATATTGTTGTGGGTTTTTAACCGATGATCTCTTCAAATTACCCTGACCAGTGTAAGAGAAGTACTGACGACTTCACATATGAGTGAACTCAGTGCCCACACATTTGATCGTAAATGGAATATTGTATAAATGCATGTAGCAAATAGGCAATTTAAAGTTTTTTATCAGGGCTTCGTCAAAAAAATTTTTTCACTGATATCTTTCCTGTTGCCACTGTATTTTCAAATGTTACAACAAAGATAGTCAAGGTAACAGTCGTGTCCTTATGTCCACTTTTTAACAGTAACAGGTCCTCAGCAAAGAATATTAGGTAACGTTGGACCTCTTCGCAAAAAATAGCAGAATTTGTACATTCCCTAATGGAGAGTATATACTTTGTAGTAAAAGAGCTATATGTAAGAATTTAGTTTTAAACATTCAAAAATAGTATCAATAGTATATAGTAGTAAATAGTATCAGAATGTGAAGAAATTAGTTATGACTTTATGTCTAAGACATCTATGAAATGTGTATCTACTGAAGTTAGCATGCTAACCAGCTAGCCTCTGCCCATCCTGGCTTGTAATATTGGTTTTCTTTCCGGGTTTGGCTCCTGGCACCACTAGGCTGACCCTGGCTTAACATCTTTATCCCCTCCCATTGTGTCTTTGTTGTCCTCAGAGTCAGGGTCCTGGTCAGAGCTGCTGTAAATCATCTCGGTACTGTATTTCCTGTCGTCAAACTGGCCTCTGTCAGTCTCAGTCCCGGTCTGGGCGTGTGTACTCGGAGGCTGCTAAGCCTGGTTCCCTTGACCGCTTGCCCAGTGTTCTAACAATATTTGCTACCTATCGGGATGTGCTATCTAGCAGTTCTGTGCATGCACATGGGTTAGGGATAAGGTTAGATGCTATGGATTTGCACTAAGGTAGCAATTTACAACTAAGCAGCATAAATCGTCAGAACAGCGGTTCTGTTGCCCATTCTGTCGCTGCTCCCTGCCAGCATTCCCTCCTGGGTCCCCCCCACCCCGGGCCTGGAAACCTCCTCCTTCTACCAGTTCAAAGCTCCTGTCCTAGCGGTGTAAACACCAACACTCCCCAGTGCGCCAAGCTCCCAGTGCAGACAGAGTCAGCAAGCAATATGGAGCACTAGCTGCACGGCTAAATGTTAGCAGCAGTTAATGCTTTATCTGGTGATATGCTGCTCCCTTTTTGTTTGGGGTATGAATTTGACCAGTGTCCAGTTCTTATTCATGTTGCACCTTTGAGGCAACATTTTGCTCATCATATGAAAGAAAGTGAAAAACTGAACAAACACATTCCTTTAGCATCCCAACTAATAATTATTTAATAATGCGCATTAACTTTCCTCGAATCATGTCGTTTTTTTCCTTTTTAGTGGTAGGAATTATGAATAAGCAGAAATTGCAACACTAAGCTGCCTTTTCAGCACTGACTTTTATCCTGATTAAAAGTGATGCAATGATGAAAAGGCTGCTAATATTAACAGCGTGTTGCTTTTATCAGCTCTGCAGACTGACACTGACCCAGCACTGCCAACAGATTCTCACTACTATTTAAAAATAGAAATGAGGTTCTGTACCCCTGTAGAAATACTGTCAGAAGCTTTCAACTACATTCGCCTGGTTTACATTTCATGCAGTAGTTCCAGGTTTACCTTCAATAAGTGGCCTTACTGCAGACTGTACTATAAAACTGAAGTGTTCAGCATCATAGCAGTCTGTCCAGTCATCATACAGGTATTTTTGCACCCCACCCCTCTCCTTTTCCATCAGGATGTATTTACCTTCAATTGTTCTGTTGCTCAATCTCAGGTGTGTCAGGGTGCCTCAGGAAATTGCAACAGAAAGTATTTTTTATCAATGAGAGATTGTGTTTTGTGTGTTTTATTGTATTTTTCTGGTTAAAAAGGCTTGGCAGGGTTTAAATACTTAAACCAAGTGCAATCCTTGTTTTGTGCTCTCCATCCTCTCAGTTAGCTCAACTTAGGCCTATATAAATACTTTCACTGTAACATATGTGGTTCACACCCAGTCCACAGTGTAGAATGTTGTGTCGCTGTGTCCTCTCAGCAGGTCACCTCTCTGTTGATCTAATGTGCATCTGTTGTGAAGTCCCTGCCACGAGACACTGTGGTAGCCCTTGTCCTCTTATTGCCCCCCGTTTTTGATGTATTTGTAGTCACCCAGCAGCTTTGTGCAGGGATGGCGCTCTAACACCACCGTCACTGTCGGGGCTGCTGTTGTTGGCTACCGGGTATGACGCGGAGACGCATGCAGTCTGCTCTCCCATCACGATCCAGCTCTGCCTCGACAGCACACAGCGTACCCATCCCTTCAGCCCTCTGGAGATCTGACATCACCTCGCATCCTTAATGCTCCGATAAGGTGACGAACTCGTGGCCGGAGCATCAGTCAAAGGGCGTGGCACCCTTTGATCCTGACGCACGAGATGTGTGACTGAAAGGAAGCTAATAACGGGCAAATAGGATTGTTTTTTTCTTCTTCTTCCAGCTGACAGGTCTCCATGTATACAGTGGTAAGTCTTACTGTTGACCTGGCGGGGGTGCCAGATACTATTGATTTCACATTGTTATTATTTGGCTCAATCTTTTATTGTTATGGATCATTACAAGCTGGTGGCTCGTGTCACGGAGCGTCCTCACACCTAACGTGTGCTCACATTACGCACTTTGACCCGCGATGGTGAGAAATAGAGTGCTTTGTGCGTATTGTTCCTGCCCTGTTCGATATAAAAATCGAGCCAAGCATTGCTCCTTTTCTTTACCCCCCGTTTTCTTTTGTCTCACAGAGCTCCAGTTCGGGGAACCCTTCCCTACACGGCTCCATGTCTTCCTCGGCGGATTTCTCGGACGAGGATGATTACAGTGTGAAATCTGGGTCGGCATCACCTGCACCCGGGGACACTTTACCGTGGAACCTGCCCAGACATGAGCGGTCCAAGAGGAAAATCCAGGGAGGATCCGTGCTGGATCCGGCGGAGAGAGCCGTGCTCAGGATCGCAGGTGAGGGGCAGTCTGATATGTAGCTACTGTAGCGAGAAAAACAATGATACACGGTGGGACTACCTGAGCTTGTAGCGACTTGTTAAGGTGCATTTTCCCCTGGTATCCTCACTGTTATCTGGGGTCCTAATCAGGGGCTGCAGTGACGTGGATGTGTGGTAGCCTATATGTGATGGTATTTTGGTTTGTTCTTATTCTGGATAAGATGCCTTTAAAAGACTCAGTTATTGGATATGAGGTGTAATTTTAAAAAGCTACTATTTATTATCTCTTTGAGCCATACTCTGTTGCTTTTCATCAAAGCTTTATCTTAAAGACCTTTAATGTATCATTATGTAATTTTTATATAGGCTGCATTATTGAGATACAGGGCTAAGCATATGGCAGCATGACGCGTCTTATGTGCCCAAAACGTTGATAATAGAAGTCAGGTTGGTATTCAGACAGAAGAAATAACATAAATGCTTCTGACATGGACTCTTGTTGGTTTAACACTTGATAACCTTACATAGGCCTACTTGATGGAAAAAAGTTTTATAGCACTTAATGTTTTATAATGATACTTTGACTCTATTTGACGTTGTAAAACCGTTGTCAGAAATGCAATATAGCAAATATGGTTATAGTGCCTGCTGTGGGCGATGTTTTCCCGTATTTTCACGGGAATCTGTGTGATATTTTTATTGACAGCTGATCTGGAATTTTTCTAGTGACGGCTGATAGGCTATTGACAGCAAAGACACAAACATGATTTCAAAAAGCAGTCGGTTATCTGACAAAGTAGACTAGTTTAAAGTCTCTGACATGTGGAAGACAGCGAAAGAGAAAGTGGTCCACGTTAGGAGCCGGTAGCCTACAGAGACGCCCGACAAGGGAAAGCGTTTATTATTACACACTGTAAAAAGTGAACATTTCATTCAGTCTGGTTTTGACCTTTTGACCGTTGATACTGAGTTAAACTTTGGGGTGATTTAGCTTCTTGTGTTAAGAAAATTACATTTCAAATTTATTCTAATTGCATATAAGAGTCAGTATTGGATCAATGGCCTGACACTTTTTGCAGCGCGGCGCGTCCGGCATTCCTTCCTATCAATCTGGTGAACGCTGGAGAGGAAGCGTCGCCTATTGGACAAACCGGCAGACAAGGGAGGGATGTAGGGCGTTTCCTTCAGTGCAACAACAGCGCCGATCACTCTTGAGTCCTCAGCACATACACATGCTCACAAACACACACATACATACTCACACACACACGCACACACACACACGCACGCTGTGTCCCTGTCCGCCGCTGGTGAATGTCCAGTTTGTGGAGTCCGGGTTATGGCTCAGTACGCAACGCAGGCTAATGTGCTCTCGGACGAACAGGAATACCTCCAAGCGTATGAGGATGTTTTGGAAAAATACAAAGGTAGGATCAATGCTGATTGGATGTTGTTTCGGCTTTGGGACGTTGAGGAAATTGCCCGATTGCTTGCTTGACAGTTCAATAAATGTCAACCTGCCCCCCCTCTCCTCTCTCTCTCTTGTGACTGGCTAGTCTTAGTGTCTTTATCCCTGCACTGGAAAAGTGGGAATATTTCCTGCATGACATCACATTTAGCCTGAATTTTAGTAGCCAAGACAAAGGCTTTATTATGTTTTTTTTTTTAAATGATCTCAGTTGATCATTAGATTAGAGGATTAGTTCTCTTGTTTAGCTGTTATATGGAAAAAGGTGGCTCATATATGTACGGAAAATACATTAGAAGCCAGGTGATCTTAGTGTCTAGGTGTTTATTGTGAAACAGAAAGGTCTAAACAAAGAAAGTATACTTTCACTATGTAAATTATATATTTGTATATTTTAGGGTTTTTCCCATAGGGAATACGAAATGTTGCTACCTATGTGGTGTCTCAAGGCAGAGAGCACAATGACATAGCAGGGTGAGGCGTTCGGTCATATCAGTAGCTCATGTCACTTCATGTAGCTGCTCCTTTTGGGTCTAGCTCATTAATTAGAGCGAATCCATCACACATAGGAGGTCTATGTTATTCAGTGTCTCTTTGACAGCTCGAGCTCATGACAAAATCATACACATGCACTCGGAGGCCAGGCCTGTGGGGATGATGTGGTGGAGCTTCAATTCAACCTGACAGCAGCAGGGTTTTCACTCCTGTGTTTCCTCTCCACACAAGAACCCAAAGTAAAACAATAAATGCTGGATACTGTGTGCTATTATATTGAAGGTTTTGCCGTGAGCATGTTCTCTCAGCTGCTGAGTATTGCAGCCAGCAGGGCCAGTCAGCTGTGGTATAAGGCTTAAACGCCCTGATTGGACTCTAATGGGATCATATGATGTAGCATCATTAGGAATCCGTAGCTGTTGTCTTCAGGCAGAGGAGCTGTGACACACAATGAGCTTACTTATGTTTCGTGTTTTCTTCTATCACTAACTACCACTCTGCGATTTGTTTTTGTTTTTGAATGTTATACACTGGTTTTTGGGGGATATTTGACTCCCCGCCGTTGTTGCATGAACGATGAACTTTTCAAAGAAGGGTAAGGAATTTTCTGGCATTAGCTTGACCATTTTACCTTCAAATTCCATAGTTTATGGTAGCATTGTAGCCTCATAATAATGTTACTATTACAAATGCGTTGTAGCCTCATAATAATGTTACTATTACAATATATAATGTTTCTTATATGTAAAACTGACCAAATTTAGTGTTGTTTTCTTTTCTTACCAATATTCTGCACATAAAAATGTTGCTAATGAGTGATCCTGGCAGGAACTTGAGATCAGCTGGTGGGCTAATCATAATTTCTAGCAAACTCACCTACAACCCTTTTTCAAAAAGCTTTGTTTCAGCAGTGTCTTTATGGCAGAAAAACACTTTCCAGCTTTGACACTTGAGCCACAAAGAATTCACCAATATTTATTAACAAAAGGTCAGTTAAGGGAAGAGGCAGCAGCCTGTAGTAATAAACATGATCAATTCATAATTTCTTTAAAAAGCTGTGGACTGCTTGTGTCTGAGAATGGAGTAGAGTGAGATGATGACAATTTTCACTGTAAGATTTACAAAAATAAATAACATTTCAATTTATGTGAGAAAGTTGGAGAAAGTTAGTTTGTAGAGGTTGTTTTTTTGTAGAAGTTATTGTATACAGCATAATAGTAAGCAGTATGTTTGAGTATACATGGTGGAGAAATGTAGCTTAACGTAAGAGTCAAATACCTTCTGCCTTTTTAAAAGAATTTGTCTCAATGTGTCTTCCCGGTCATGAAAAGGCACATTTTTTCCAAAAGGAGCTTAATGTTAGAAAAATCCCTGTTTTTTATCATTACTTTAGTTTTATTTACAGTTGACGGGATCACCCAGAGCCCCAAGCTTCTCTCCATGTGATGCGAATCAAATGGGGGCATTTTCATGACAAAATCAAGTAACCAAGCCTACAGCCAAACAGACCAGAGAACAGCCAGTGGGCCAGCTATAAAATCGAAAACAGAATTGTCTTTGTCTCACTAAATAAATGTAGGGTTGGATCATTTTTTTTATATTTAACCGTGGAAGCTTGACTTTATTCCAGAGTCATCTAACGCCTCTGAGTGAGTGCCGTCAGCTCCAGAGAAAAGATAAAAACTGGAGGGAAACGCTACATGCTTCATTGTAGTGAGTGAGTGCCATTGAAGCGATGTGACCTTTGGTGAACTCCAGCTGCTGCAAATAAATGGACAAATTGCAAGATCAAGGAAATGCTCCATGAAGGTCTGAACTGTGTTTGAAATAAATGTGAGTTTAGGGTTTTTGGCGACTAAGCATAACAATCACTACTCACTGGGAGCATGTGTGTAGTTGTTATTGCTCTAGCTGTAAGAACGCCACACTAATTAGGTATTAGAGTTAATAGTACTCTTGACAGTTCGTGCTGAAATTCAATGCAGGCTTCACAAAAAGCTGTGAACTTGAGCAGTGAGTTAAAAGCATGTTTTCTTAGGCACATACAACAGTTAATGGCACTGGGCAGTGGCTGTGTGGGATCATGCTGTTCTAGCAGAGCCTGCTCGGTAGGCCGTCAGCACGAAGGGGCCATTAGAGTTTCCCAACAGTTGATCATCCTCTGACATCAGGAAAGATTTAATGGATTAGACATTTGGTGGTTCAGTCAGCTCTTCTTGCAGTTCATTTTGTTTTTAAGATGCCATATGGTGTAAATATGGTGTATTTATAGGGCTGAACCAACTAAACATTATGTAGCTTATTGAGAATATTGAATGCCTAGCAGAAATTTTAAGACATATTATTATTATTATATTATTTTCAGGATTTTTAATCTGCTTCCTCATGCACACATTTAAAAGAAAAAAAAAGAAAATGGTGGCCAGATAAATTTTTCTCCACTGATTTTAAGCATTTAAAGAACTGTAATAAAGTTGATTTAATAGGGTACTAGCTAAAGCTAGTCACCCAAAGATCTATTTCTATTCAGTAACACTAACATCAATACATTCATGAGCTCATTTCCTGAGTGAAATATGATGAAAGGATGTGACAAATATGATCCTTTTGTCAGGATGCTGTTCAGTAGAGAGCTTCCTTGACAAAAATATGTGTTCAATCTTTCTGTGATTGTCAACTGATTCATAGACACATACAGCCTACTGACTGTTTGAGATTGTATTTCTTTAAGGAAAATCAACTGTCAGCCATAAGCAGCACAGAAAGAGTCTTTAGGATGCCGGTTAGAGGAGGGAGTGGTCTGTCAGTGTCTGTCTGTGAATCATTGCAGTCTGCATTATGACTTAATCTCTCATTACGAGAAGGATTCTTAAAGACATGTGAAGGGAACTTGTGATTATCAAAATCAGCCTTTTAAAACTTGCATTATCTTGCATTATCAACCACAGCTGTACGAGTGAGAGAGCATTGTGTTTTTTGCACAGTCACTGCCTTTGTCCATCCTCCTGGGCCTCGCCCAGCCCAACCCCTCTGCTGTATGTCGACAGCCCACTCATCACATTCAAATGGCCTAGTGGCCCACACACACAGCAGGCTGCCTCTATGGAGATTGTCTGCTACAGTACAAAAGACACTTTGTTTTTACCGGAGCAGCAACCAAGTTCCAGAGACTTGTTCATGTGTCAAGTTGATGGCAGTGACACTCTTTTTTTGCTTTTCATTTAGATTAAAACATCAAGGAGCCACACTTTGAAAGTGGTCTATACTCACACTCCCATACTGAATAGCGTGCATGCAGAGTTGGCCACAGTACACCCACTAACTTATATTGTTCAGAAACAATAGGAACATGCTTTGTAGGTTTAAATTAAACTTCTCATTTAAAGCAAGTTGGATTTTTTATTGTCCATACTAGGAGATTATCAGGAAAGGATATATTTATGTAGGCATATTATGTATCTGATAGCTGGACAATTGGAACTTACCTATTTAAACTAATGTACAGTGGATTTGGTTCCGCAAAAATGTGAACAAATATTATTCAGATAGTAAACTAACTAGGCTGTCTACTTATCAATGGTCATTTCACAGCTACCACAGCCAAAATGCTAAGAGCTAAGTGCTAATGGCCAATTAAATGCATTAGCTCAACTCGGCGCTCCGATATTTCACAATAGCTAGCAGGTGTTATTTTTGAACCTCATACATGTGCTTATGGTTTCATTTTACAGGTTTCACCTAGATGTTTTCTCAGATCAGTATGCCAGTTTATATCTGCAATGAGAAATATAATTTCTTATTGACAATTTTACACGGTTATATGAAGAAAACAAAATGGTAACAAAGGGAATCCCTCTACAGTAAATACACAGTACACTATACTTGTAGCCAAGCCCTTCAGTGATCTAATCAATAGACTTAATTTCAAATGGGCAGTGTAATCCAAAACTAGCAGCGCTCTCAGAAAGTTTTTTACTGCTCCACCAGTCTTTAGCTACAGAAATATGTCTGTGTTTTATTTAGTCTTTAATCATATATGCATGTATCCTTACATTTATCATTCAGATATATACTTGCCTTGTCCTTTTGGAATACATTTGATTGATGCTCTTCATGTATTGTTTATGCAGTTTATTGAAATATAACTTTAATGCAGTCCCGTGCAGTTGCATTATGTCTGTGTCTGTGTGTGATGCCAGCCCACTGCTGTATTTCTAAATGCTGTATTTATATGCTGTCATGGTGATAGGAAGACCAGCATGACTGAACCTCATTCCACAGCTTTCCTTAGCTCCTCTTACATGAGATCATCTTGTGCGTCTCTGTCCCACCCCTGACTCATGCTCTACAGCCTTTTCTCTCTCACTCCAGTAGCACCACCCTTCTCTTATGAATGCAGCAAATGCTGGGAAGCAATCCCATGCTAGCAGTAGGGAACAGATTTCTCCACTGTTAGGAGATAGGAGGCTAAGCCATGAGTAGGTCCGCGGATCTGTTTATGTGTTGACTCTAAAGCTATCGTTCTAAAACCATTGCTATACTCTCATGAGCTGTCTGATTTGAGTAGTAACTTCAGAGACGTCATAAACCAGAAGGTGGTTTTGTCAGCCGCAGTTTTTCTTGCAGTGTCCACCAGTGAGGGCTGAGTGTAGCGTGAAGATGCAGACAGGTGACAAAATTAAAGGAAAAACCTGAATAATAGAGACATTACAATTGCGAATGTCATACAGGGCAAGAGGAGTGATGTAATGGTTTTATGAGTATGAAAATTATGTGAATCAAATACTATGGCCTTCACCATCACCGGTTCTAAACCCAGTTGAATAACATGTTAGACAGCGCTCTCCTCCACCATCAACACACAAAATTTGGGAATGCCCTTTGAACAAATGTATTCAATCAGTAGTGTTTCAGAGACATGTAGAATTTATGTCAAGGTGGACTGAAGCTGTTCTGGCAGGCTGTGGTAGCCCAATACCTTACTAAAACACTTAATATATGTAATAATGTAATAATATATGTTTCCTGTAGTTTGCTAGAAAATGATAATACTGTTAGAGTGATGGTTATTCAAAATGCATTTGCCATTGGCAAAATGGACCTCAAGCGACTCTCATATCCGTTTCCAATTGATAATGACTGTCATCAATGTTGAGTGACTAATAAGGTTGTGGATTTAAGATGATTCCACGTTGAAATCTGAATTGGGCTGGTCAAGAAAAGCTTTGTCTGAAAACTAAATTCTTATAGTAGCCCCTCTTAGTAGTTGTTAGCTCATTTAGAAAGTGGAAGTGCTTCAAAATAATTCAACATGCCTGAATCGTCTAACTTTATATAAACTGACATTTAAAAAAGCATAAAAGCATAAACTTTTACTTTGTTTATATTTAATGTGGGTCTCTTTCTTCATGCAATCGTTACTGTTGTGTTTTCAACAAAACAAAAATCTGTTAATGCTGAGTCACAAGTGTATTATAGCAATCAGTGTAAATGTAGCACAACTAAGAATTTACTCAGGATTACCTTAAATTAAAAATCTCGATAAGGATTCTCCATAATCTGAGTGAGAGTCTGGGGAGGAAAACAGATTTCCTCACATGGTCAAATACTCAGTCAAATGTGTCAGTTGCAGCTGTTGCACATATGGAGGCTAGTATTGGAGCGTTAGCAACCATGTGTGTATGTGTGTGTTCATGTTTGTAAGTGTATATGTGTGTCCCATTAGATGTCATTAATGCTTCATCCTTTCCTCTCCTTGACTTTGTTGAGTGCATTTGTAATGGTAGCTCATGTCTAAGGGCACTATGCCAGCTTCACCTTCATCCTCCATTTGCTTTTTATCGAGGGTCATATAATATTTCACTAATGAAGATATTGAGTGTTACATTTTAACAACCTGAAACCTTACAAGTGTCAGTAACATTATTAATTAGGAAAACGCCACAACATAGCACTAGACAGTATAATTTGTCAAAAAATGTGTCAGTATATTCTGTCTATATATTCCGTCACTATTGCTATGACAGTGGCCTGTGCATTACTTTTACCTTATTTATTATATTTGCATAAGCCACAGTTCACTTAGCTTGAAATTGAGGGAAATAATGTTGATAGATGAAAACTGTGACAAGATAATAATAATCTCTGCACAGATGCTCAGGCATTTTTACCGTTTCTTTGGTTTCTTATTTGCTTGGTCTTACGCCTGGAGACAAACTGACTGACTGATTGGAAGCGCTGCTTTGAAGGCTTGGCAACCTGTTTCAGTTACATAGTTCAGATGCTGCCCCACCCTTCTGAGAAGACTGTATTCTCACTCACAAAGAATGACAAAAATGCATCTTTAACTATCTCCCCCCCATCGTTGCACTTGTATTTTTTTGTTTACCATCTATCCAGATATCATGTTGACAACATGGTTATTAAAATGGAGTAGCCATTTTGTGCTGAGTCATCACTGCTGTGGGCCTGTGTTATAATGGACAATGCCTTCATGTGACCAGTCTGCATAAACTGTTATATATTAGCGTTCAAGGTTGCTGTTAATTTCATGAGACTAACATTTTTAGCCATGCTACCTGCATGGCATAAGGGACGGCATTGTCTGTCTTTTGGTCAGACTAAAATGTTTTAACAACTAATGGATGGATGGATTAGATCTGTCGTAAAAAGCATGTTAAAAAGGTAGCCTAATTCAACCTGGATAATTTTAGGTTTATAAGACCATACCTAACAAGAGAGGCAGCCAACCTCCTTATGCATGCTATATGTTCTCCCACAAAGCATACTGTTTTACAAGCTTGTCACAAGCAAGCATGACAACTCTGAAGCCATTTGAGTCCCTTTACAAACAGACTCTAAAAACACTACTGAAAGGCCAGTAGTGATCATCACCATTGCCATATAATACAAAACTACAATTTATTTATTTTAGCGTTGAACATTTTGCAGATGGTTTTCTCATCTTTAAGGTCTTACATTGGCTTGTCTGTCCGGCACTGAGCTAGTTCATAATGCAGAAGGACAACAAGGACAACTTCCAGAGGGGACTGTGTACAATGTAGACGTAGCAAGTTTGGGCAAACAGGCTTCTCAGTTTGAATCTATTGAATCAAGAGGGAGTACGAATTACATAACCTTTAACCAAATACTGAATATATGGCTAAAACAAACCAAACTTGCAATCATGAGGAATCGTCCTACCTCATCTCTGGCACTGCCTTTACTCTCATTGTTTTTATGTTACCTCTGTAATGTATTGTATTGTATTGTTTTGTAGTACTTGTTGAGGCTTTGTATTGATGACAATATAGGAACTTGTTTTATAACCATCCCAGGGACTACACATTAAAAAAAACTGCTCATTAGCTAACTTACACACACATAAGCCTACATGTAAACTGAAATGTTGATTAATGTGAATTGTCCCTGGTAAATAAATAAATCAGATATCCATGGTGCTCAGATGATGTATTCTAATGGCTTTGGCGATCCCTTCACTTTCCATATAGCACCAACATCAGGTAAAAATATATTTTTCTTGTTCTGCTGTACTTTGTGTTTACCGCTAATTAGCAAATATTAGCATGCTATAAAGCTAAGCAAACTAAGATGTTAACATCAGCATGTTAGCATTGTTGCTGTGAGCATGTTAGCATACTGATGTAACCATTTAGCTCAAAACATTGCTGTATCAAGTGGCCTCACAGAGCAGCTAGCATGGCTGTAGACTGAAATTTGTGTTCTTAATGAAAAAGGCTTGTGACACATCAAAGCTTAGACTTAGACCCACTTAACAAAATACATTTATTTGAGAGTTCTCACAACTGCTAGTGAACACTGTGTTTCACATGTTGATCATCCTGATGAAGCCTTACGTGGGTCTTGCATAAGCATTGGCTGCAGCAAACCATTTTTATTTTGGATACTTTTTATATGCCTGTTTGTGACCAGAATCAGATATCCCACTGCTGTGCGGCAGATTTGCTTCAATGATGGTTTCAATGATTCATGTCCTGTTGTTTTCTTTGTTATTCTATGATGAGATGTTAACTGAGATTAAGTATACAGTGGACCTGTATTGCAAAATCTTTGCCACTGCTATGCAGCACATAGCCTGAGACTAAACAAAACCAAGGTAGACAGGCCTTTGCTTACTGAGCTGGTGTGACACAAGAGATGCGAAGTGGTTAAGCAAGAATTTTTAGCGAGTCCTTGTCATAGTCTGGAAGGTTGAGGGCTTTTCAGTTTAGTCTTTATGTCTGTTTTGATTTCCCTCCTGTACGAGGTCAAGAGGATTACACACACACATTTTGATTGCTAGGACGTTTTGACTCTGCTCTGCTCAGAATGTGAGGATATTTTAGGCACCCTGACGTAACAAGATGCCAAAGGGTGTCACTGGCCCCCTGTGCCAGGCATTCTCGGGACAACAACAATTTATCTGTTTTCCTGTATAAAAAAGCTTTAGACAATATAGTAATGAGAGATCATTGTGAAGTGATGTAGACTGTTGTGCTGCTGGTTGCATTTCCAAAAGTCTGGTTGTATGTAGTCGGATGCAGTTTAGTAACTATCATTTGTGTCAGGTCCTGAATCTCTAGTTATTGAGTAGGTACATTTACTTAAGTCATCTTTGTTGGATGTAAGGAAATGAAGGATGTCACCTAAGTGGCACAGATTATGTGGCCGGCAGTTGCAGGGGCAGTATGGTTTAGGGTTGTAGCTATTTATAGCCATGCACATGTGCTTTGCTGAGGTCTACAAATAGGTGTCTCAGCAGCTCTATGGCTGTCTGTTTGAATGCTGTGGTGGACTTATGGTCAATGCTAGACAGGGTACACATAGGCCACAAACAGTGTGCACATCTTCGACTTTTACACAAGAGTGGCTTCTGTGTGTAATGGTTTGCAGTGTAGTTTGCTGCCGTTGTTAAAAGAAGCAACTCTCTTCAGTATGCTGTTATACTCTCTACATAATTACAGAAGGCTGCACAGTAAATGTAATTACTACTTAATTACTACCAGTTAAACTTCCTATCATGGTTTGCACTTCTCACGGAGGCTTTAATTGCAAATTTTTTTTAGATAGCACCCAAGGTTTAAATTTCAAGAAGTTAAAATGTAATGTGAGAGAGAGGTGGTTAGTCAGGCTTTCGTGATCCTTCAAACATCAGCCCATTCAAGTCAAAGGCCACAAGCTGTTGGTTTACACATTTGTAAGCTGTTCCCAGACCTCTGTTATGTGAACCATGTAATTACTTGAACTTAAAGTGAGAATATCGAAACAACAAAATGTGCTCGCTATTTCCAAACAATGGTGTTTTCTGTAAAATCATGTACCTTGGCTGTAATTGTCATTACTTTTCACAATTTGGAGGCTTTTTACTGTAAAGCAAAATTCAGAATGAAGTAAACATTTTCTGTTCTATCAGGTGTAATATGATGTGTATGTTATTATTAGAAAATGTTCCCTGGGTATCATACCAGAGCCAAAAAAGTTGGTTACTCACTGTTTAATTTGCACCTCAGCAATTTGCACTTCAGTGACCACATCTGTGCAGGCTTTAGCAAAGACTTATTTTATAGTTTTACTGTGAGATTTTCTCCTCAAACCTGAAAGACTTGAAACTACACATTTCTGGTTAACGGTTATGTGTTTTGTTGTGCTAAACATGCAGTTAATGTCCAGCGTTACTTTCACAGGGTTGTTGTTTTGGCATCAGGGGAAAACTGAATGTGTAATTTGGTGTGGCTGTGTGAAAAATACATTTTGTTGAAACAAACAAATGAGACAAGATAGTGATGCATCTCTTCAGTTATAAATACAATACATGTGTGCATGATCAGCCGTAGTATACTGTACTGTATGTACTGTAGCAGTTGTACATAGCTAAGAAAATCTGATATGTGTGAAGTAGGCAAAGGTGTGAAAGTCCAAGTTGAATAATCACAGAATGTGTTAGATGTGACGTGTAGAAAGACATTGATTCAGCTGATAAAGCTGTATAGCATCAGGAGAATGAGTGTATAATCATATTTGATCTGACATTATGTCATTGATATTGTTACAGGGACAGCGATGGCTTGTGCTGCTCTCATGTTATGACCAAATAATGTGCAACAACTGTTTTAAAGTTGGAGTGAATTTTTATTCAAATAAGATCCTCAAGATGGCACCATACTATTAAACACAACTAGGGAAGCACATGCAGGTACAGAAATGAATTACCTCATAGCTTATTCAAACCTGAGAATGAGATGATAAAAAATGGGTTAGTCTGTTAAAGAGTCTATTAAGCGTGCCTGTTATCAGTAATCTGTGCAATATGTGAAGTACAGTTGCTTACTGCTGACGTCATCTGATAGCTGGTTCAGCTCTTGTCCTTTGCTTCGAGCTGGAGAGTTTCCTGGAATACTTTCTCAGCCAATCTATATTAATGAGTTTCTCATGAGAGGTTTGTATATTATGCAGCAAAGAGCTTAGATACGGGCATTACAGACCAAATTAGTGTCCCACTGCAGGCTGCACTGCTTTATTTCTCAGCTGTGGAGTCACAGGGACGGACACAGTGACACAGCAGTACATCAGTGCTGTGTACTGCTGCATCACACTTTCAATATGAAGACAGATGACTTTCCTTATTTCTAAGGATTCTGTTATGGAGAAATATTTTAGTCAGGCTCCGATGTGAGGGGCCGATATGTGTGTGCTTTCTTAATTTTTTGTCTTGATGTCAGGCCTTGATCTAGATGTGCAGGCCATCATACAAAATAAATGTCAGAACAACCCACTTTTCAATTCTCAGCAGCTTTCACACATGCACTATTTTTAGATGAACTAAATGTAAGAATCTGCACAGAGGACAGTCGCAGGGTTTTTTAGGTACCCCCGTTATCCTGGAAATGCATGTTTCAGGCTTTATGATAATTCAAAAGCCTACGGTATGTTAGAATGACCAATGTCAGCTTTTTTATGCCACAAGCTTCAAATGCATGGAACATAATGTCACTGCGAAATTAAGGCTTATAAGAAGATATTACTTTAGCATAAAATCTTAACATAGATTTTTTGCTTTGCGGAACACCTATATCTTAGGACAGGAGCACTTTAATTATCTATAATTGCCTTATGTAACTAATATACTAACAAATGCCCTAACTCATAACTCATAACCTCTATGAATAATAAAGAAACAAATGTAAAATTCTACTAAATACTCTGAACTGAGCATCTTCCATGGAAAGATTACTCATCCTCTTGGTATTTGTCATGTAGTATCACAAAGGGTGTTGATTGTTAGTTACCTGGATGTGTTCTCATGTTTTTTCTGCTGATGTAAACAGTGTAATGAGTCTTGGCAGCTGCATAATAGAGAGATGATTATCTGGAAACAATTGCACCTTTTAAAATTCAGCCCTCGTGTTTATATTGCTCAGGATGAATTTGATAAGGTATTTGTTTTTAGGAATGTCTGTAAGTTAGTTGGAACTCATCTTGAAACACGTTGACAAGAAGACTTTCTTGCTTTTTCTTTTTTTGTTTTTTTTTGCCAAGCACGGATTTCTTCTGTGGTTTTTCAGTGCTGCTGTTAGATAAACATAAACCGCGTGGAAACTCAAAATACTGAGTAGCCATGGAAAACCTGACGGGACTCGTTCTGGATGCTTGATGAGAAAGGGAGTCTGCCCTAGACACTGGTAGGCAGGCAGGCAAGAAATGAGAGAGACTATTACTGCTTCCTCTGTCGCTTATCCACATGGCATCCGTCTACCTGAACCACGACCGTCTTGACAGCCCTCAGCTTGTGCAGAGGATGAAGTACCTGTTTAAGACCGAGAGGGAGCATAGAGCTCACCTGGTAGCTCTAATGTGCTGCATGGGTCAGTATTCATCTTACTGCTTATTGTGACTTCCTTGAAAGATTAATCATGTCGGTACTTGCTCATTACTTATGGCAAAACTGATTTTGTAATCTGCACTAAGAACTATTAAAGGGAGGAGGTAGTCAGTGTTGTTAGTCCTGTGGTCAAAGTTCAGGAAAATTCTAATCTTCCACACACAGTGTTGTTGTGGAACAAAGGAAGCGGTGCAGTAAATGTGACCTGGCCGGCAGATTCTTGCTAATGTTGTCGATTGTGCATGTGAGTTTTTTGGTATTCACTGAGGACCATTCAGAGGAGTTGTGTCAGACTGGGAGACGTCCAAGCAGAGAAATTAGTCACAGCTTTGGTGATAGAGGACAATCATTTGTCTAGCAATGAAACATACAGTTTGTTCATAATGTTGACGTGAAGTGTAGTTGTTCTTCTTGTATATTATATTACTACTACTAGAAAGGAACTGATTTTATGAAAACACATACAATTCCATGGTCTTTTTAATTGCATCCATTTGCGTACTGCTTTCACTTATGTCACTGGCTGCAGGAAGTCTGGTTGCTATGGAAATGGGAAACAAAAAACATAATGTGGTCAAGAGCACGCAGGAGAGAGTGATGCTATTTCAGCCTCTGGGAAATGATGTGCTTCTTTTTAGCCACCGGGACTTGTGGTCTTCATATGTCCTTTTCTTTTCTACATCCCTTTCATTGAAACTATAAATCCCGAAATAACCTTGCACATTGCCATTGAAGCAAAAGGTTAAGCTACAGAAATGAGCTGCTAAACGCTTTAAAATGTACGTGAGTTACCACTAAACATAATTCAACCTCAACAGGCTTATACAAAGCAGAATTAGGCCTCTCTAATGACAGCCTTTAAAAGAGGTTTGTGTTGCCCAAACACCTCTATGGTGATTGCTTTATAATGTGATTTTTTTTCTTTTCTTCCTCAGATGAAAGAGACAGGGTGCAGAAGAAGACATTTACAAAATGGATAAATCAGCACCTGATGAAGGTAAGAACTAATGTGGGATAATGCTTGCCATGTTTTTCCAACTTTCTGCTATCCTGTTGAATTTCTGTATGTGAAAACAAATCCAAAAATCTCATTCATCTGTGTCCCATGTGTTCATATGGAAACTGTGTCCATAAACACAGAGGGTGAAACCTAATTAATGGTTATAACCCTGACGTTTCTTTTCCACAACAAGCAGTAAGCCATTTTCCCCCTAACATAAACAATCCATTCAAGAAGTATTGGCAATAATAACAATTACCACTCTCCATGTTAGGTCTTAACATGCTAAAATTCCTCCCAGATATTATTAAAGCTTGTTAAAAGTCATTGAGCATGACGCTGCACCAACAGGTTGTCTTTTGTCGACTCAGGAATTTGAATCACTTTTTGTGGCGTTTCATCTGTCTGTAGAATTGAGTGTACACACTTTAGGAGACAGACAAGCACTGGCATGTCTCATTTAATATGCCTTTGTGAAAATGAATCGCTACCTGGGAATCATGTTTAATCATACTTTACAAGGTTCATGCATCAGTGGTACATTAATTATAGCTATCACTAAAAATCACACTCATTACTTTAATGTAAGAACTAAACATGTGGTTAGGTGATATATGAATTAAGGGGAATTCATTCATCCACTTCTTGTTAGTTACATTTTTTCCATGACATAGTATGAGCTGCTTATTGGTACTGATATAGATGCAAGTTGATGCCATGAATTCTGTAAATTGGTTATCATCCAGGGGACCAGTGACTTGCCAGACACAAATTAGCAGCAGTAAATATGGCCTTAGTAACAACAACATTTTAAGACCTAGCCCTTCTGACATATAAATAAAATCAGTGTCCAAATGAGCAACATAAGCAATGATAGAAGTTAAGTTGTCTTTGCATAAGCTGCAAGGAGAGTTCTCAGAAAGTCCCTTCTTACAAGTGCAGAACCATGTGAAAAAAACAACATCAAACAAACAAAAATCTGATATTTCATCTTCAAGTCTATGCAAGTCGATTTTCACACCAAGCTAGGAAATTAATCCAAAACTGATAGTATACTTTGGAACATGAACAGCAGTGGTTTGGAGCATATATGGGTCTCCATGGGTCTCACCAGCAGGTCTGAGTTTTCACTTCATGCAGTGGAGTATCTCAACATCACCTGGATGATTGAGCCAACCTTTTGTATGAACATTTATGGTTCCCAGACGATAAATCCCACAGACTTTAATGATCCTCTGATTTGTTCCACCACGAGGTTGATAGTTGTGTGAAATGTGGTGCACTCGTTTATGTCCCTATCAGGGTGAATTGTAATAATGTAGGTGATCTCCTGACATTTAGCTCAAAGCAAAGCTGTGACTTAGTACTACCTGGCAGCCTTCCTAGTGTGGCGGTGGACTCCAAGGTCCTTCAAGTGCTAACATTGCTAACAAAACTGTATGGCAGCTATACCCTTCTTTTTCAGAAATGCTACTTAAGTGCTGTTGTGTTAACCGACTTATATTATAACAAGACTAGTGGGCCAATGTTTCCCCCCCTAGCATGTTTTATGTATTGTTTTACTCCTGAGGGTGTTTTTTGATCGTCATCTTGAAAAAAAGTGGTAAATTTAAGGTTCCTGCCAATAAGATCAATCCTTGCTTGATAGGGATGGGGCTCCCCGTGGATCAGTGGTGATGGCTGGTTTCATGATCATTTGCTTGGGTCTAGCCATGTGCCAACCATTGTCTTCTCTGACCACAACCCCCTGGTGTTCTTGACTCGAATGCAAAATAGCAACCAGCGTCTCATGCGCTGGTCCCTATTACTGCAGGACTTTAATATTGAGGTTCGTTACAAAAAGGGTTTAGACAATGTTATGGCTGATGCTCTCTCTAGGTCTCATTGAATCAAACCTTTTTCTTAAGAGGAAAATGTTTGATCTTGGGTGGGGAGGTGTTATGACCCTGGAGTCATATTTTGTTGTTTGTTTATCTCTCCTGGCACTGTCAGCTGTTCTCCTCCATTAGAGTGTGTGTGTGAGTGTATGCAGGTACTGGAGAACAGGTGGACACACTGGATTGGTCTGGTTGAGCTGATTGGAGCCTCCTGATTGGGCACCTGGATGGCAGCAGCCATCTTAAGCCCTACTGACAGGAACTCTCCCCCTCTCTCTGCCATTCCCAACCTGCCTGAGGACTGTGTGTTATGTCTGTGTTTATTGTACATAGTGAACGGTTGTGACTATATTCAAATTAGATTGTAAGTAGTTTATCGTAGTCCTTCTGATTGTCTTATGACAACCTGGTTTTGTTGGCTTTGCCATTTTTGTTGCTATGAAGCAATTTCCTTTGTCGTAGCTATATTGTGTCAGCTACTAGCAGTCTGGCTAAATTTACACAGTGCTGTGGGTACGATTCACCCTAGCCTGATTGACTGGTTGCCATGGTAACGCCTTGTCAATCATAGATAATCCTGCCCTGAAGAATACTCTGCTTTATGGTCTATTTTCCTCTAAATGGGACCAAATGGGACCTTCAGTACAAAATGAACATCATGTTGTATTGAAGGAGACTTGAAACTAGCGGCTGAGACCATAAACTCATTATGAAAGTGTTCACTGAGTTAATAAATCAGCTGAGAAGTAGGGTAATTTTACCATTATTTCTATTGGAACCGGACTTCTTTTTGCAACCAGAAGAGTCGCCCCTTGCTGGCCGTTCAATAGAATGCAGGTTTAAGGGAATTCCACGTTCGCATTAGATCGCTGACCAGAAGCTTCCGGCTTGCTCTGTACTGTGAACCTGTTAAATTTGAGTTAATGGTTTAGTTAGAACATTTGCATTTTATTTATTTATAATCAATGATTGATTGATTGATTGAATGACATAGCTTATTAGCTTATCATAAGGTCTTTTGCCACCGGATTTACACATGGTCCATGAGAAATCAGAGGTGCTGAGTAATAGTTGGGGATCTGTTTACCCAATAGCATAAGGGTGCAGGACTATTTTGGCTCCACAGCTGTGGCTGCTGTCTGGGATTACAGTGCTGAAAGCCCTGTGTGAAAGCAGGTCATCTGGGTGATTTCAGAGGCGCGGTATTTAGGACAGGAAGGAGAGGTGGACCTGCTGGGAGGACCGGCGTTGTAAAGTGCCTCGCTCAAGTGCTTAGATAAGTTGTCACAATGATGTCCTGCTCAAGCAAGAGTGTTTTATGCTGCATTCATTTCAGTCTGGAGGAAAACAAAACAAAAACAATGTTGCTGTGACATGTGAACTAAAACAGGTTTTTTCTAAAGCTGTGCTTAAACTGCAACTGAATGCCAGGTTGATTTAATGGTATAACAAACATTAAAAGCAACAGCTGTGTTTTAGTTATGACGGTTGTAAGAACTTGGTAAACCTCCATGGTTCCTGGTATAATCCTTCCAGGGCTGTTCTTTAGAAATTGAGACTATTACGGTTCAATAACTTTGGTCAGAGTTAAAAAAACAACACAAGTTGCGTAACTAGATTAGGAACAGTCAGCAATGAACAGGTGTATGAAAACAACATGATATTTGCTCATATTTTGCTTTCGTCTTCATGTCTGTAGGTACGGAAGCATATAAATGACCTATATGAAGACTTACGAGATGGACATAACCTGATCTCCCTGCTGGAGGTTTTGTCTGGGGATACATTGGTGAGTTAACGTTTTCCAGTCATCTTGTTTTCATGGCCAGTAAAGAGAAACCCATTGTACTGATATCTTGGTTATCTTGAAATCCCAAGACAGCAATAAGGAAACTGAGAAACTTATTCCTCTTATCTATCAGACCTTTGCATGACTGACTCACTTGCTCTTCCTCCTTCTTACTTATGGAACTGATGGTAGGAGGGTAT
Organism: Micropterus salmoides; assembly: GCF_014851395.1. Lineage (NCBI taxonomy): Eukaryota > Metazoa > Chordata > Actinopteri > Centrarchiformes > Centrarchidae > Micropterus > Micropterus salmoides. The sequence goes on from NW_024041373.1 coordinate 13,331,175, forward strand.
CCTGGGATTTGATGGTCTGCAATCAGATCTTCTGTTGCTCCAAACTCCACTCATTTTTTTATGAATTGCATGGAGGTTTCAAATACCTCAAAGGTTTTTTTCTGTTTTTGTTTAATTTTTCCTTATCCATTCTGGGATATCTACAGTTGACACTGACTGAGGTGCTCATCATTTTGATTAGTTGTGCTGTGCTATTAGATGTCATTTATATGAAATCGGTGGTACAATATGCCTTGCTTTACATACACATTTGTTTTTTTGGATACAGTCAGGGATGGGGTGCTTTGTGCTACAGGAGTAGTGCTCATGTAGCAACATACTTGAGTCAGATATTAAATATGGTGATTACCCACAAAAAGTCTTTCAGTCAACAAAATGTAAACAAATCAAAGAAAAGATAGCAAATGGGGAAAACTAGTTCTCTTCATAGCCAATAACCCGTCATTAACAAACTTAAACTTGCTAACTAGCCTTTATAATGCACTAAGGCTACTTTTATTCTTTATTTGGATAACCATTTGCTTCCACAACCCATCACAAAAAAACAGTATATACTATTTTTGCACAAAAGAAGTATAGTGTATTATTCAAAATTACATTTTGCATAAACAACAGATGTAATTTTTTACCTTCCAACATAACCAACAAACCAACATAGCTGTTTACCAATGTTTCCAGTGTTTACGCAAAGTTAAGCTATCTGGCTACAGGCATCAGCTTTACCATAGTCTGTATGAGAAAGTGGTCTCAATCTTCTCTTCTAACTCTCGGCAAGAAAAGCATACTCCCAAAATGCCGAACCATTGCTTTAAATTTCCAGATATAGGAGATGGAATCAAAGTTTTTTATATTTTTTCAGATTATTAAAAAAATCATACAAAGCAGTCTAAAATGATTATAATACAAAGCATGTATGCAGCACGCTTTAATGTAAGACAAGATTTTGATTTAGCCTCCACAGTTAGCCAGGAGAAGTGTTTATGCATCAAAGTTGTATTAAGATGTTTCTCAGCAGGGCTTGACCAAATGACTGGGCGGTATCTAAGTGTGACAGAATGAGTAACCGAACATCAATCATAACAGAAAACCTTACATATGCAGAAAGTTTCTTTGAAACTGCAATGCCGTTTTCCATCACGGAACCAACGTAATCAATCTGATCAGACCAAGTAAATTATCTAATTGAACACCCAGCTTGGTCTTATTGAGAATTCCCTTTTCCAAATACTAAGTCTAAGAGGACAAACATTTTTGCACCTGACATATAGCCAACCAAAAACCGTGGCATTGGATCTATAAAACTGCATTGTGATCAAGTAATATTACAGTCGGGAGCAGTGTTTCTTTTTTAGCATTGGAAGCTGTGCTGTTATGGTGGTTAAAACACAGCTGGCGTGATCACTGGAACGGCTATATAATCAATCTCCACACTGTCAAAACTTGGAATGACCAAGAAATTAATTAGAAGTTGATTGTTTCCAGGTGTGGAACATTTTTTGAGATGCTAAGTGGCCTTCACAGATATGAACGTGTACATTTACCATGTTAATCCAGGTGCCCAATGGGGTACTTTTCCAGCTGTTCAACGAAAAGTTAAAATATGGATTGAGGAAATTGTGCTACATATTATAAAATGGTCGAAATTTATTTGTGAAAATGTACAAAGAAGCTAAATTGAAAGTCAGTTTTTATATAATAGAGAAATACAGGAATAATAACTTATTGATGGACCACATTTTTTTTGCAAATTGTAATGGAAAACATCCCGGTTTAAATGGAGTTAGTCTGTAATATAATTCTTATCATGTGTTATTTTAACCAAAAGTAGGGAACGGTCATGATTTTCAGTCTTCGTTTGTGTTTAAGTTCTATCTGTATCCGTGTGTAATCCTCCACATATAGAGCACAGCGCTGCACAGTGTATGAAGCTGTAGTAAGACAGTGGCTACTGACATGCTGCATGTTACCCAGCAGGATATTTGCAGTACTATTTAATTTCTCTGTTAACATGTCATTCTTTCATCTTATATTGAAGTATGTTGATATAGTCTTTGTGCAGTCCTGAGTTCCATAATGTTATCATGCTGTAATGTCCCTTACTGTATTAAAACTGCATGTATTCCTGTGCCAGGAGCCCCAGCAGTTACTCCCTCTCTAGTGTGACTAACTTTCATCCTCTAAGTAGCTATCTATTTTCTGTTTACATCCTGTTTCCCTTCTACTTTCCTCCTCCTCTGTTCTTCACTCTTTAATTGGTTTCTGTCCATTGTCTAACTTCCTTTGATTTGGCTGCCATGTGTGCCCATGTCTTCCTTTTCTTCCCCATGTGTTGCCTTTTCGGTGATAAGCCAAGGGAGCGTGATTTTCTGAAGACATTGCGGTTGGTGAGTGGGACAGAAGCATGCGCAGTTGAGCAGCATGGAGACACGGTGGATGATGATAAGGGGGTACGTGTGGCTTGCCCCCCCCACCCCCACCCCCACCCAGCCCCTGTTAACAAACTAATTCAGAGCGTGTTGGCCAGTTAACAGGATTGTAGAAACGATCCCACTGTATGATTTGTCTTTTTGTAGTCTTAAATAATTGCTTTAGCAGATATTTTAGTTCTTCTGTATGCTTATAGAGTATTGATTCTCCTTTTCCCATTTAGCTTAATTTGTGATTTCTATGCAACATTATGTTTCATAATGCCACTTCTTTTGACCAGGAAGTATTTTCCAAATCTTTCTTTATGTGACCAGATGACACTGATGATGCAGAGAAATGGGAACATGAGATAAAGACCCAAGCATCTTCATGCTCAAATCTTCTATTTGAACATACATGTGAGACAAAAATGACACAAACCAGTACGTTTGGCTCACTGACCTTGCAAAAGGATTAGAAAAGATGCAATTCATTATAAAGGAATTTGCCATAAAGCTTGGGTCCTTATATACATTTCACTAGCTTTGCCCATCATTGAGCCATACAATCAAAGTGCTCCCAGCCTACGTGAGCATCAGGACATTTTTCATCTGCTGCTTCAGGGTACTCTGTTATTTTGAAGCCTTGAGAGGGCTTCATAAGTTAATGAGAGTCACTGTTTGAAAGCCGTGGTGGGATGGGTTTATTAAATGTTGTTTGCATTTGAGATCATCGGGATTCTTCTCTCAGCTATTATCAGCTAAGAAATATGGCTGAACGCAGCACACGTCTTTTGCTGCTGCTGCATCCTGGCTTCAACGCATTTTCCATTTCATTACCTCATGCTGTGGCCTCTGACTGTCCATGTGCAATCGCCACAAGAGATTGGAGACTTGCCTGCATAATGCAGCTATTATTATATTATTATATATTATGTACATTTAGTGTCTACAGCACAGCGAACCGAATGTATTAATGTGTTTTATGTACACTTTAGCTGCCAGAGTGTGCTAACTAGCAGGGTTACTTGGTTTGTTAAGGGAAAATTTCTAGAGATGCAAATGGTGGAAAATGTTCTGTATATGCACAGATTTTTAGCAGGCCTGCGGAAATGGCTAATCTTGCTGTGGGTAGAGTTTTTTTGTGTGTTCTTTACCTCACCAGATCAGCGGGTAAGATCCTGGAAGCATGTCCTGGTTCCCCCATGCTACTAATCATTTTTTGAATTTGTCCTCTGATGTTGAGAATAACCTGATTACCATGCGTGGCCCCTCTGCCCTCTTTATGTCCACAGCCTCGGGAGAGAGGAAGGATGCGCTTCCACAGACTCCAGAATGTACAAATAGCACTGGATTACTTAAAGAGGCGGCAGGTAGGGATCAATCCAAGTACATTCTCAAACTCTTGTCCCACGTATGATTGAGGACTGGAATACATTTGAGTCAACACAATAGTCAGTCATAAACCTAAACCAGTTTAGACGGCGAGATAAGCTCCTGAAAACAAGCCTGCAGTCAGAGTTAAGATAAAAAACCATCATGTGATGTAAAGGCAAAAACACATTTCTCTGCCTTTCCTGTCCCCTTGTGGATTCATAGCAGAATACAACTGAAACTCCATATAATTAATTGGGAATTTTCACGCTTTCACACAGGATAGCAAATTATATAAAAGGTTACAGCTGAACAGCACATGTAAATGTATCAGTTCATGTGTGTAACTACATTGTATTTTGGGAGTTGCATCATATTTGTTTGCTCAGGCAGACAAAGAAGGCAAAGCAAGGCAAAGGCCTCAGTGGTGATTACTTAGACACTGCTTGTTCTCCAGCATCACACACCATTGGGCTCCTGCTGTTTTCCATCTGTCTTTATGAAATTTACGTTTCAGTTGCCACAAATCGTAATAGCAGCATTTAGGTAGCAACTGACTCCAAATCCCATCACTGGGGCTTCAAGGAGCTTTGATTACGCTCCTCTCCCCTCCCCCAACCACAGCCAGGATGTGATGAAGAACACAGCCTGGTCGAACCGTAGCCAGATGTGATGTAAGACTTGAGACAAAGGATTCATAGATGGTCACAGATGAGTTGTTCTATTGTTTTAGCCACAGTACATACCAGACGCATCCATGCGTCCTCTGAAGTCATTAAATGTACAGAATCTAACTGTTTAAACATCCTTAAATCTCCCCCTGCATCATATTGATTACAGTTATTACAGATGATCACGCTGGCGCTGGAGGAGTAAATGAACTGCTCCTGGAGTATAGCTACATTACAACAAGAATGTGTTTAGACTCCTGCTTAATGAGCTATGTTCTTTTTTTGTGAAATCATTAAATACACTTTATTTTTCACTGTGATATGTGATAGATAAAACAGTCCTAGCAGGTTTATAGCATTTATCTCAGACCCACCACATCAGTAGGCAAGTCAGTCAGCATTCCCTGACATAAAATAATGACTATTGTGCCACCTTGTGGTGCTTGTTATATGAAAGGCATGTGAGTCACGTGAATGTACTTGATTAATACACCAAATAAATGTGAATGGCATCATTTAAAAAGTGTAAGAGCTGGGTTTGAACACTTAGAGATATTGTAAATTTGCAATATGTTAATCATGTGTTTCCTGTCATCAGGTCAAACTTGTAAATATCAGGAATGACGACATCACAGATGGTAACCCAAAACTGACCCTGGGATTAATCTGGACCATAATTCTGCACTTTCAGGTCAGTGTTTTCATCTTATTGTGTGGTGATTCTTACGCTTTTAATGGCCAAGACGATTTATTACCCAGATACTGGATTACTTACTTTCAATTCCTTGTATTACAATTTAACTGCTGAGTAAACACTGATATGGGCTGTTCATTTTAAACTTGTAAAGATGCAGGGGATTTTCGACAGTGTCACCTTTGTATTTCTACAGTTTAAAGATATTTCCGTACAACAGAAATGTTTGCATGCTTTGGGATTGAGTTACGTAATAGCGTGTTAAATGCCCTTCAGATTAATGCTTTTTAAATGGGTTCACACCCACTCACCAAGTGGATGTTTCTACTTTTGACCACAAGGTGTCAAAGCTGTGCAGCAAACTTCCTGCTGAATGTTGTAATTGCTGTCAGATCACAGTTTAATATATGGTGGTACTGTTACCTGGTTCACTTCAGTTCATGTTTGTTTCAGCTGGAGTTGCACACAGTTGTAACAAGTCTATGTTTGAAATACAGGGGGAGCTGGCTTGAATCAGTAAAACGAAGCTTTTGCGTGTGGTTACACTTGCAAAAAGCTGTAATGGGTTTGTATGCTCTAGGCTGAGTTTATGTTTCTCCCTGAATGTTCTCAGAAATGTTCTCTCTGGAAATACTTGTCATTTTATTGCTGGAGTGACACAAATCACGTCAAGTGGAATGGTCTGTGTGTGCATGCCAGGACTATCCAGGTGTCCACCAAAGTATTTACAGTATCTATCCAAAATGGAACAGCTTGCAGAAACGTCATTCTTTAATGACTCACTTACTTTTGCATCGAATTATTAATCTCTTTTGCACACGCCATGTGGCTCAGTTGTTGGTTACGGACATGAATAATGCAATAGTCTTTCAGACTGCAGCTTTGATTGTGATTGGTGGGAGTAAGTTATATTATTTTAAGAACAAGAAGTTGTCTGTGACTAATGTCCTCAATAAAATAATACTGGTGGTGGGGGGTATAGCAGCTAATATAATTTTGCCTGGACTCAAACACGTTGACAGGTAGCGTCTGTGATGATGCCAACACCTGCTGCTGTCAGTCTCACGCAAGCCCTTGAGCAGTTGATCCAGCACTGGGCCTGTTTCTTCTTGATTTATTATTGAGGATAGGCACTTGTGGAGAAAATGTTGCGCTTTGCTCACAGTATTCACCTTTGGCTTATATAAACCCGGCTGACAGCAGATTGTCCAAAGGACAGGGTTTGTTTTGGAGATATACTGTACATACTTTTTTGTTGCTGCAGGCTACTCTTTAATTTAACTAAACGGAGAGTGCTGTTACACACCTCAGTTCTCTACCTCATAGCTGCTTTACTGTTTCACTGTTTTGTTAAGGTGTAGCAGACATGTTTGATCATGTCTGTATAGATAAGAAGTTGATATCATTACACAAAGCTGCCACAACTGTATTCCTCACAATGGTTTTCACCTGGGACATGGTGTTGGGGGACCAGTAGAGTGTAATGTTTACTTTAGTAGAGGCTAGCTGGTGCCACTGCACTGCCATGACAATGCATTGTTGTCAGGTGGTTCTATCCTTTTATTTGTCTCATCTGTCTCATGTCTATCTCATTCATTCGCTGTTATTAAAACAAAAAAAGTACTGGGTAAGGCTATATAATTCATATTAAATGCTATATAACAGGTACAAACATAATCTTCTACTGTAGTAATACCACTATTTGATAGTTTGACCCTAAGCTCTGTAGCAGTCAGAGTAATCAGTACACTGGAGTTTGAACTGTGTTGACTTTGACCTTCAGGGAAACTTCACTGGCGTTCAGATATTGCAAACTCACAGTGGCACACTGTTATTTTTAGTTCAGCTCTGTGGTGACATTATATTTACTCTTTCACGCACTCTTTTTGCCATGTAATTAAAGTATTGAGAGATTCCTCTACAGTGGGCTTGTGCCACTCTTTGTCAGCCAATGTTATTTTATAGTTGTTGCAATGTTTTTAGATGGTGAATCACTTCCTGGTCAGAGCATTTGCCCCCTTGTGAACTGCAGCGGTGGTGATCTGTTCAGATAATAGTGTTTGTTTAAACCATTGGACTCAGTCCCCACCTCTGGCTCTGCTTTTGTACGTAGCTTGATTAATAGACAAAGTGAAAGCACTTTGTTGTCCAGCACGGATTTGCCTCTGCTTCTGCTGCTCTCGTTGACCTATGCTGTTCTTTTTTTCAAAGCCTTTCTGGCCGGCTGGGACTCATAGCCAAACTTGCTGAGCCAAAGTTTCTCACAGCATAATGGGTGGCCATCAGCAGGCATCCACTTACAGTTTAAACCTTGTCCTCCCTTCACCTGTCATTATAGACACAAATATTAGGAAACCTAAGAGCCTAACTTGCTGAGCCAAAGCTGTGACGTGCACATGTTTACTGTATAGACGAAGCAGACTAACCGGCCTGTAACAGGTCTGTCCGCGAGTCTCTTTCATTCTTGCCCAGCTGAGAGCAACAAGCACGTGAGCCACGTCTGTGTGTGCATTTATGGTGTTTGATCTGGATTAGTAAAGCCAGGGAAATGTTTCAAAGGTCAGAAAGGATTCCAGTGCCAGAGAAGAGACTGAGGAGAGAGCACAGGAGCAAGAGAGCAATGCAGTGACAGAGACAGAGAGAGCAAAGGGAGAGAGAGTTTCTTAGAATCAATGAAAGCTAAAAGTCAACTCTGCTCTGAGTAGAGTAAGTTTTATGTCTGGCTGCGGGATTGTCTGTCAGAGCTTATTGTGTGCTAGCTGCACAGTGTGAAAATGGCTTTCTGTCAATGGGAGAGTGGCTCTTCAGATCAAGCAGAGCTCACTGGATACTTTGCCTGAAAACAGCTCGCCCTTGGAAGTTCATCTCTGTCAATGGGTAAGAGACTATATGACTTTCAGCCATGGGAAACATCTGTGGCTGTGTTAGAAGTCCTAAAGAGGAATGCTATGTTGACCCCAAGAAAGCTCCACTGAACCCTGAATCTAAAGAGCTGAAAGGTCGCCGCTATTTTCAGAGGAAGAAGAGGAAATCACAGGACTTTAAGCCTGTTGGATCTCTCGGGGGTCCTGTAAGTGAGGCTATTACAAATAAGGTCATCTGCAGTGGTGCAGAGCCTCATGATGGCCCAGATGGCAACACAAAGGAGTCCCAAGCAGAGCTGGATGAACCATCACAGGTGGAGAAACATCTATCCAGGCAAGAAAGCATCAGCAGAGGTGTCTATGTTGGAGAGGTACCAGTTTTGATCCTCCGAGATCCCTGTAATCAACCCCTTGGCAAGAGGTTACCTTACAGGTTGGGACGGTTTTCTATGGAGCAGACAGCGGGTGACAGGAGCAAGTCCTCTGTAGAAGGAAAGCTTCGTTGTATTAACACAGCTTCCAGAGGTGCCTCAGCTAAGGACGGTCTTCTTGTGAAGAAGCTGCTACAACGCCAGTTAAGGAGGGCTGTTAGCTTTGGAGCAGTGGAGCACATGCTATGGACTCTGAGGGGTAATGACAGGCCTGGGAGTGAGGAAACGTTTGCCAAGATCATATGGGGCTCTCAAGCACACAGGAGGAGGAGACGGAGGGCCTACACCTGCTCTGGTTACGTAGAACGGCTTCCAGCTCCTGCCAAATGTATTTCCACCCAACACGAGGTAAACTGAGAACGTGTTATTTATAGCTATTACGGGTGTGATTCATGATTAATAAGGGGTTTGATCAGGGAATAATGTAACTTCAACTTTGCAAGGCTGGTTTTAAATCATGGAAGTTAAGCACTATGCTGAAAATATGCTAAAATAAAGCAGTTCTTTAGAGCAAAGCCAGTTCATTTTGTTAACCAGATTATCTTATTAGATCATTTTATACCCCATCAGCGTGTTTCATTGTTTGTAGAGCATTATGTCATCATTGTGGTGGCTTTTTTGTCTTTAGATTATGTTAAATGTAAAGGCTGCCTAATCAGATTTACCTGAATCTAGTGTTAAAATGCTGCTCATCTGTATGTAGAGAATGGGAACAGTATGTTGACATACATGTTTTTTTAAAAGCCTAATCAATAGTTGACCAAATAAATTATACTAATATTCCCATGTATAATGGAAAAGTGACTCTTTTGATGAAAAATTAGTAGGTAACTTGTAACTTGGATTTAAGAGCTTACTGTAAGATATATCAATCAATTTTGGAGTGATAGCAGGCTCTCATCCTGTGTTTTTAGCTTTAATGGTGGTGTTTGGTTTCATTGAGTACATTCAGAACACAAATGATGTCTTAATTAATGATCTCGCTAAAACAGCTGACTGTGTTTGATTTGATAGTGATTATAGTGGGTCAATCAGTGGCTGACGTGTGTGAAAGTGAACGGTAACTCTAAAGTCCACTGGCTCCCTGTAGGGTTGCTGTTTGTACACTTATGGCTGCCAGAGTCTTGATGAAAATCGTCACATTACAAAATCTGCTGATGATACAGTGACTGTTGGTCTTTCACACGGGGTGAGCAGGGTTGTGGTTCTTTAGTTAAAGACTTAACTTGGTGCCAACAGACATTCCTTGATTTTTATATTTACAAAACAAAGCACATCGTTCCAACATCAGCTGTTATAAAGTGCTCTGAAATCACCCTGGTAGATAATCACATATATCTTGGAACAGTTATTGACAGCAGTGTTGTGAATCTAATGATAACTTTGTTTGTGAGATGACATGATGACCCTGTTTTATTGCAGTCTTGTTGAATGTGTTTCATCCTTATTCTCCGTGGTGTAGTATTAAAACCTCAGCATGTCCAGTAGAAACAGACTAAACAGTCTTGTGTTTGTCTATGTCTGTGAAGGTTCTCAGTCATCCAGGTCATAGTTATCCAAGGAAGGTTAAAATGAAGGGCAACTCCAAGATACTGTGTCTCCAAGATGTTTGTGTCCAGTAAAATTCAGCTCTTTGACATTTATACTCAGTGTGTTCTTAAGAAGGCTGTGAAGAAGTGGCATTGGTCCTGTTAAACTGCACTGTAGAAATGTTAGAAGTTATACTGTTTGTACAGGCTGCTCTCTATTTTTCTTCTTCAGGATGGTGTTATTTGTGATGGTGTTAATCTTTTTGTGTTTTTTTTAAACTGAAGGTTGATTCATCTTGGGAAATCTATTCTGCTTCTTTATTTTAATTCAAACCATGTTGTGACCTAACAGTTTCTGTGGTATGGAAAATGGAAACAGACTGTAACAGATGTATTCCATGTGCCTTCAGAGCCATTTCTGTCATACAAGATGTGTTACAGGAAAAGAAAATCTACAAAGGCTTGAATCAATATTATTGAATGTGGTGTGAACTGTGGATAGAAGCTCTTGTTCAGATGTCATAAACCCAGCGTGCCAACCACACTGTTTGTTTGAGGTCATCTTTAATCTCAGTATACCATGTTGTAAAACTAATTGGTAATGTAATACACAGCTCGGTCTCACGCTGAACAGAACTGTTAATGAACTAGATGAGGAAACTCCCATTTACACTTAATTCATATTAGTCAAATATGAAATGAAATATATATTTCCTGTGTTTCCTCTTTTTTTCTCTGTACAATAAATATGATCTTTGTGAAGCTTAAAAAGTTCAGACTGTTTTGGGACACATAAGTTGTGGATTTAATACAGTAGTATCTTTAGGGCTGTGGTTTATGGTGCTGTTGCATTTGATTGCATTCCACTAAGGAGTTATTACTCCCACTAAATAATGGTGAAGTATTAATCTAAAGTTATTACACAAATGTGTGAATTAGATTTTCTGTGTCTCCCAGCCACTGCACATCTAATGTCAGTGCATTTTGTATTTTATATGTTGTATTTCTCTTTGTGACAGATCTCGGAGATCCACGTGACAGGGGAGTCCGAGGACATGACAGCCAAGGAGAGGCTGCTGCTCTGGTCCAAGCAGATAACAGAGGGCTATGTTGGCGTACGATGTGATAACTTCACAACATCCTGGAGGGATGGCCGGCTATTTAACGCCATCATTCATAAATACAGGTACCGTAACACAGAGGGAACAGCAGGGTTTTTTGCACAAAAGTAAATCTATGTAATGCATATACTGAATTTAGTTGTCTTCTGTCTTCTTTCTTTGAGTTGTGTGTCTTGCCTTACTGGCTCTCTTTCTCTCTGTTGCAGGCCAGACATGGTTGACATGAGCCGTGTGTCGACACAGACCAACCGATCAAATTTAGAGCACGCGTTTTGTTTAGCTGAACAGCTGGGGGTGGCCAGGCTGCTGGACCCAGAGGGTGAGATCCATATATACTGTTATGTTTGGTTTAACTCAGGAAAAAAAAAACCTATGACACCGTTGTGCTATAAATCATGTGGAGTGAAGCTTGGATTTTGGCTTGACGTATAATTCCTCCGAGTACAGCTCGTTTTCATGTATTGCATTTTTGACCTTTTTCCTTCCCTCACCAGACGTAGACGTTCAGTCCCCTGATGAAAAATCAGTCATCACATACGTCTCAACACTGTATGATGCCTTCCCCAAAGTACCCGATGGTGTTGATGGAATCAGTCCTAATGTAAGTTGATGGCATCGGTCCACCAGTAACTCAACCCAATCCAAGTGCTGAAAAGTGCATTATTGCTAATGAGCCTTTTTCTCTGAACAGGATGTTGATATCAAATGGGTGGAGTACCAGAACATGATCAAATACCTCAGCCAGTGGATCAAACACAACGTGGCCATAATGTCAGATAGATCATTCCCCAACAATCCAGTGGAACTCAAGGTACTGAACATTTTAACCGTGATTATTAGCTTTATTAAGTTGAGCTTCAGCTGTCTCATTTAACAGAGTGCTTAGAATCTTTATATAGAGTCAGTTAGGTGAAGGGTAAGTGTCCACGTGCAGCGTCTATCTGCTGTAACAGAGACTTAAAGTGATCCTGATGGATATGAGAAAGGAGCAGCGTCCATTTGCTGCAAGTAGTTGATAGCTTTTAACAGTGAAGGCACTTTAATGCTGTAGTTTTAGACAACGGGAGAGTATGAACAAATTCTTAGAGACCTTTCTCCTGGTTAATATCTGTTCTGATGCTTAGTGGGACAAGTGTGGAAAAAAAGTAAACTTTTTTATTGTAACCTTTGCTTCCTTTTACAGGCACTTTATACACAGTATCTGCAGTTCAAAGAACATGAAATCCCGCTGAAAGAGAACGAGAAGACGAAAATCAAGAACCTCTATAAAATGCTTGAGGTATACAAATGTAAAACAGAAGAGCATGTTGCTCTGATGACAAATTACGTTGTTAGTAGTCGTGCACACTGTAGTGACAACAGGTCTGTGTTTGTGATGTATTTGACAGATGTGGATCGAGTTTGGACGCATTCAGTTACCCCAGGGTCATCACCCTAATGATGTGGAGAAGGAATGGGGTAAATTAATTGTTGCCATGCTGGAAAGAGAGAAGAGCCTGAGGCCTGAGGTGGAACGGTATGTGCAGGCACTTTGAACATATTAATACTTTGTCTTGCTTGGCTCAACATTATGGGATTTATCTTTATAGTCTTTATAACCTAATATTACAGGTTACTCCTCAGCCAAAAGCCATCATTACAGTATTTAAGAGATACATAGCTGGTGTTTGATATGACCAAATGTGTGACTATTTGAGGAAAAATACAGTGATTTGAAGCAAGACGTATTATGGCCATGTGCTGCTTTCATAATTGAAAAGTTTTTCATACAGTATATTGATAAAAGAGCAAATATGCTACATGAGTCAGCATAATATTTTCTGAGGTTGGTGTAGGTGGAGTGCTCCAGCGTCATATTGCAAGCTCACTAATGTCTGTACTGAAACCTAACACTGAGGGCCAGTGTTTATGTCAGAGTTTGATTTGCTTTATTAAAGTAGAAACCCCCTGACTGAGCCGTTGCACATTATCAGTATATTCCTGACCTGCTGTACACAGTATTTCTTGATCAGATCAGTCTGCATATGATACGTATGAGTTTTGTTCCGCTTGACCAAGTGATTGAGTGATCCCCCTCACAAAAAAAGCAGCAAACAAATGAATCTTGTGTAATAAAATAGTGAGAAAAATGGGGTATTTTTATGTTCTGTAATTCAGGAACTAAATCATCACTGATCTACTATCTAGGTACTTTAAAATGGCACACAAATATGTAAATTATGTGTCACAGCATGCTTCAGTCAAGGTATGTTCTGATATATTATACTGTGACTACTTTCTTATGGCAAGCTCAGTCAGGTTTTTGAGCTTTATCTGTTTCCATCAGTGTTTGTTTGAGTAGATCTTATTTCTGTGGAAATTCAAACGTCATGTTTTGAACCTCTGTTGACAATGGTTTAGACAAGTTTATATCCCCATTCTTGCCTCCATGGTCTGCAAGCGCAGCATATTTACAGCATTAATGTTGGGTGTGGTGAAAACTGGCAGAAACAGCAATTACAGCAGTATGCTTTATACAGTCTCAGCTCGTATGAAGGTGTGCTGTCTCAACCTGCTATTCATTTTCATCCCCTAAGGGCAGCACATTATTTTAGGGTGGGATTCATTTTACAAGTTCCTTACCTGCCTGTGGGGCTATAAATATGAGTTGCGAGTTGAAAGCGGCTCCATCCGTCTGCGAATGCGTTGTAGTCTTACTGTCCATTTTAGGTCGAGGCTGAAGGGGATCCTCTCAGAGGGATGAGAAATGTAACAGGGCCGGCAGTAGTTTACCATGTAAAGTAAGATGGCCTATTTGAGCGGGATATCGTCTGTTAGCAACAGCAGCTTCACCAGTTTTGGCTCCTATGACACCGTCCATACAGAACCTTTACAAATTAACAGCTCATTCTTCCTCAATAACAGCATTGCATATGGATCCAGGTGAGGTTGCAGTGTCCTTGGTTTTGGGAGGACTTTTTTTTGTTTTTATTAAAGTGATAACAACTGCGAACTGACAACTTAATCCATTTGTTTTTTGTAGGCTTGAAACGTTGCAGCAGATTGCCAACCGGGTCCAGCGGGACTGTGTTAACGGAGAGGACAAGCTGGCATTGGCAGGAACTGCCCTGCAGTCTGTAAGTTTTTGTGCAATCTGTGTTTGGCTTAATATTATTTGTGATAAAATATTCTTTATCTTGACTTTTGAATCTCTTATTTTCCCCTCTGCTAAGGATGCAAAACGTCTTGAGTCTGGTATTCAGTTCCAACATGAAGCTGAGATTGCCAGCTACCTTTTCGAGTGTGAGAATATCATCAGACAACAAGTGGTGGACATCCAAATTCTTCTGGATGGAAAATTCCCCTTTGCAGATCAACTTGTCCAAAGGTACAAAGTATATCCTCATATTATATCCTCGTGAAAAAAGATCCCACTGACATTTCTCCTACATTAAGACATATGTATACATATATTTATTGTCCCTTTTATGAATACAGGGTATCAAAACTGCGAGATGACCTCCTATCCCTGAGAGCCGAGTTTTCTTCTGTGTACAGCAAAAGCCGCACCCTGACAACAGAGGAAACCAAAATGATGATCTCAGGCATCACACAAAGCCTGAACCCTGGCTTCTCACAGAACATCAGCACAAGCCTGACACCAGCCCTTACTCCAGCACTCACCCCAGGGGGGTTAGGCACCCCTGGGTCCACATTCACATCCAGCCTTACACCGTGCCTGACCCCGTCCGTGACCCCTGCCTTGACCCCCGGTCTGCAGCCAGCTTCAGTCCAGAGCTACATGGGGAGTGGTGGCGGCATGGACCCAGGCAGCCTCAGGCATTTGAAACACATGCAGATCCGCAAGCCCTTAATGAAATCCTCACTGGCAGACTCCAACATGACAGAAGAGGAGGTCAACATGAAATTTGTTCAGGACCTCCTGTACTGGGTGGAAGAGATGCAGGTGAGTAGTCACCGTTAGTGTGTTTATAATAGAGGTTTAATTGTACACACTTAAAAACAAGATGCTGAATTTTTTTTTTCTGTTTTAAAGTTGCAGCTGGATCGTTCAGAGTGGGGATCTGATTTGCCAAGTGTGGAAATGCATTTAGAGAACCACAAAACTGTACATAGAGCCATTGAAGAATTTCAGATGAGTCTTAAAGATGCCAAACTGAGTGAGGTAAGCATTTTGGAGTTTCTCTCTGTTTTGTTAACAATCCTATATAATCTGTAACCTAAATGTTGATCGGAAATGGTGCTGCAGCCTGCCCTAACTCCACTCTCTGAGCTAGATTGTGGTGTCTTTGCAGAGGAAACTAAACCAAAGTGTATTTTTCATTTCTCAGATTCAGATGAACATGCCCCTGAAACTAACTTATTCAGACAAACTGAACAAACTAGAAAAGCAGTATGAAACGCTATTGGTAAGTGATCTGTTGGGCTGAACAGCCATAATCTAAAATGTGTGCTGCTATTAATGCTTTAAACTATTTATGTGCTTGTAGTCTCACTTTATGAATGCCCGTTCTTTTCAGAGCTGTTCAAGAGAGCGGCAAAGCCACCTGGAAAGCCTGCATGACTTTGTGTCACAGGCGACTCAGGAGCTCATCTGGCTGAACGAGAAGGAGGAAGAGGAGGTTGCCTTCGACTGGAGTGATCGCAACAGCAACATCTCGAAGAAAAGAGACTACCATGCTGTAAGTCATTTGCAAGTCTTTCTTCACACAGGCTTTTAATTAACTAAAACTTAATCTGTGAAATCTTTGGGTGCAGACAGAAGAACAAGGGCTTGTTCAGACTGTTATTTTGGTTCTGTTGGTTTGGCTGCATTACAGCTGCATTCATTTAACAAAACAATAAGGTCAGTTAAGGGATTCGTGTATTTTGGCCTGAATGATGAACTCCATATGTGTAAGAGGATGGTGCGACTGGTCTTTGCCATGTCCAGATGCCAGAGATACTGAGCTTACTGTCTTTATACAGGACCTGATGAGGGAGCTGGATGAAAAGGAGGAAGTGATCAAGTCTGTGCAGGACAAGGCAGAGCGCCTAATGCTCAAGAACCACCCAGCCAGGCTCACTATTGAAGTAAGCCCTTTTTCAGTATACTCAGAATGACAATAAGATTGCAGATTTTTGAAGCAGTAGCATCTCCACCCTGCACACGGTTCCCACAATGTTTAAGATATTGTAATTTTACACCTATTACACCCAGATATTGTGTATTTTTATATCGGAGTTGCTTCTCTTCCAGGCATACAGAGCTGCCATGCAGACGCAGTGGAGCTGGATTTTACAGCTCTGCTCATGTGTAGAACAGCATCTCAAGGAGAATGTTGTGTATTTTGAGGTGAGCCTCTTTTTCCAGTCATTACAGCAAAGAGCATTTGTTTGTTCCACCTAATTTCTTACTCTATTCCCCTCTGCAGTTTTTCAGTGATGCTAAAGAGTCCATGGACTACCTTAAGAGCCTGCAAGATGCCATTCAAAGAAAATACAGCTGTGATCGAACAAGCAGCCTACACAGACTGGAGGACCTAATTCAGGAGTCCATGGTAAATTGATGCGGAAGATATGACGTGTGTGTGCATGTGGAGGTAGTTGCAAATAATTATAAATTATTAATAAAAAAAAATCTGTACGTGTGTCCCTAGGATGAGAAAGAGCAGCTTCTTCAGTACCGCAGCACTGTAGCTGGGTTAGTGGGCAGGGCAAAGAATATCGTGCAGCTCAGGCCCAGGAACCCTGAAAGCCCTGTGAGATCCTCCATCCCTGTTAAAGCCATCTGCGATTATCGTCAGATAGAGGTATACAGTGGTTCTTTACGCAATATTACATTACATTTAATTAATCAAATCCATTTATTTCGAACTTTTATAGTAAATCTGTGCTGTGTGTATATCACAACTCTTTCAGATTACCATTTATAAAGATGATGAGTGCGTATTGGCCAATAACTCTCACCGGGCCAAGTGGAAAATCATCAACCCATCAGGGAATGAGGCCATGGTGCCCTCTGTCTGTTTCACTGTGCCTCCACCCAACAAAGAGGCTGTTGATATGGCTACAAAGTGAGATTCTAGGATTCATTTCGTGTCTTTTACTTCAAAATAAAGTTTATTCTCTCTAGTTCAGATGGCTGTTACTGAACACCTAAGCTCTGGTGACCTGACTTTGATGGGATGAATTATTTATGTCTTTCCCTGCAGAACTGAGCAGTTATACCAGAATGTCCTGGCACTGTGGCACCACTCCCACATCAACATGAAGAGTGTGGTGTCTTGGCATTATCTAATGGCTGATATACGAGCCATCCGCAACTGGAATGTGGCCTCAGTACGTTCAAATTATTATGTTTTCCTTTTTAGATCACACTTTTCTCCACCAGTCGATGATCATTTATGATGATCAGGCTCCGTTTTCGATGATCATTCTAAGAACAAAGTACTTGTTTATCTTATTTCCACTTTAATTTCTCTGACCACTGCAGATAAAGACCATGTTACCAGGTGAGCATCAGCAGGTCTTGAGCAATCTGCAGTCCCACTTGGACGAGTTCTTGGAAGACAGCGAAGAATCCGAGGTGTTCACAGTGGCAGACTGTGCCCAGCTAGAGAGAGACGTTGCGGCCTGCAAGGAGTACTACCAGGAACTGCTCAGATCTGCAGAAAGAGGCAAGGCTCACATTCCCTCCCTGTCCCTCCCAGCAAGGAGCGCTGGTGTACATTGAACACATGAGGGAAACGCATGGCTCTAAAGCCTTTTAAGCCTTTTGGAATGATGTTTTTTTATAACTGAATTAAGAGGAGGAGAGGAGAAGAGAGATGGTTGGCTTTGCTGTGAATGAAACGCAAACACTGGAATGTTGTTAATTTGCTGTTATGAGTTTTGGTGGGATATCTACAGAAAAAAAAAATCAGAAAACATGTTGTTTTATGTTGTAATGTTACATAGGTCTGTGTAGATTAACTTCAATACACGTGTACACACGGCCATTTACATATATGCCCTCTCCCCTTTTCTAAAGTTCTCACCTTATTAAAACCATTGTCATAATTTGTGTATGACTTCACATTAGCAGTACAAAGTGCCATTAATTTAGGTGGGTGTACTTGGCCTTATTCTGTGATAATGATGCCACCTAGAGGTGCGCTGGCGTGCTGTCAGTTAATGTGAGACGATGTTTAACATGCCCTTTGTTTTATTGTGTGGTATTGCTCATCAAATAGTTGGGATTTTCAAATGGAAGCAAACTTTTACATTGGCTGTTTTTCAAAAATTGCAACAAAACTGTCACCGTTTGAAACTCAAACCTATTTTATGCTCTTTATAATTAATTTTACTAATTATATTTTTTCTTGTAAACAGAGGAACACGAGGAGTCGGTGTACAATCATTACATCTCAGAAATACGCAACTTCCGGATGCATCTGGAGGCCCATGAAGAACACCTGATCAGGCAACTCCGCACACCGCTGGAGAGAGACGACCTGGAGCAGAGTCTGCAGCGCATCACTGAACATGAGGTACACATCATGGTATCAATAATCATTTAATATACTCACAAACTTACAACTTAGTGTTGATTTTTTAATCACGCTTTCCTACATGCCACTTTGCAGAAGAAGACAGCGGAGCTGAACAAATTGAAGGAGGACCTTGACGCTATGAAGGAGAAATGTGAGCTGTTCCTCAGGCAGGCTGCAGGTTCTCCATCTGTGCCAACGCTTTCCTCTGAACTCACTGTCCTCGTTCAGAACATGAGCCAAGTGTACTCCATGTCTTCCATTTATATGGACAAGTAAGTCCTTCTTTATGTAGAAGTACATAAAGAAGTTGTTTTTATGTCATTTATGTCCTGCTGGCATTTAGATATTTTACTATATATATATATATTTGCATTAAAAGTACCTGAATTGAAGACATGCTCCCTTTGTTTTGCAGACTGAAAACAGTGAGCTTAGTGGTGAAGCACAGCCAGAGTGCAGAGGGGCTCGTTAAGGCCTACGAATCCAAACTCTACGAGGAAGATGCTATGAACTCTGATGTCAAGTCCATTGAGACTGTCATATCAACACTTAAGGTAATACTCTATTGGATTCACCATTTCACCAACACTGGCAACCCTTTTAGTTCACTTTGAGTAACCATTCCGTCTTCTGATTATAGCAATGGCGGACAGAGATCGATGAGAAGCAGGAGGTGTTCCATGACATGGAGGATGAGCTGCAGAAAGCACGAGTCATCAGTGACCGCATGTTTAAGGCACATAACGAACGTGACTTTGACCTCGACTGGCACAAGGAGAAAGCTGATCAGCTGAGTGAGAGATGGCAGAACATTCACTCGCAGATCGATGGCAGGTTAGTGTTAGTAACCTCTCATAGGATATTGTTTTGTTATTGACAGGTCTTATTAGCTAATTGACGTTAACCATTCAATTGCAGGCTTCGGGACTTGGAAGGTATCAACAAATCTCTGAAACACTACAGAGACTCCTACAGTAGTCTTGATGAATGGGTCAGAGAAATGGAAGCGGCACAGCTAAAGGCCCAAGAAAACAAACCCGAAGACAGCAAGGCACTGGCTGAGCTGTTGAACAAACAGAAGGTAGGACAAGAATCCAATTCTTAACAATAAGATAAAGACAGTGTGTATATTTGGATGGATATATATTTAACCTGTCTGTGTTTTTCAGGTCCTTGTTGCTGAAATTGAACAAAAACAGAACAGAATTGACGAGTGTCAGAAGTACTCAGAGCAGTACTCTTCTGCCATTAAGGTAAATCAATTATTTCAGTTTGTTTTTGACAAACACCTTTTTCATTTTGCTTGGACAAAAAACTTTGATAAACATCCTCATGGTGTGTCTGACATATGAAATTAGCATTTTGGGTCATTTCCATTCCATTGTAGTTGAGAAAGAAACAACCTTGTAAATGTAACACGTAAGTCTCTCTTTAGGATTATGAACTTCAGCTGATGACGTTCAGAGCGATGGTTGACTCCCAACACAAATCCCCTCTCAAGAAACGGAGGATGCAGAGCTCTTCTGATGCCATTCAGCAGGAGGTAAAGCTATGACTTTCTTGGGACAGACATTTGTGCCATATCTACAGTACACCTCAATAACATACTTGTTTTTGTTTGTTTAATTTCACACAGTTTATGGATCTCCGAACCCGCTACACTGCTCTTGTGACTCTCATGACACAGTATGTGAAGTTTGCCAGTGAAACACTGAAGAGAACTGAAGACGAGGAGGTGAGAGATCCATATGTTAATACTTCCTGGCTTTCTACATATACAGTGGCTTATGCAGTGCATTTTAGACTTTTGGGGCTTTGTGTATGCTTAACCTTATAATGCCAGTTTAGCTTTACCTTCTTATCTTTGCATGACACCTAGATCTGCTGTTTTGCATCAACATGTTTCACTGCCTCACTGAGTGATCTGTAAAATAATTACAAAAACACCTATGTGTTTTTACTCTTTATCATCCCGTGTTCTTGACTTCATCAGAGGGTTGCGTCTCTTTATATGTTCAGCTCTTATTGAGTGAAGATATTTGCTTCAATGTGCAAAAGAAGTAAAGAAATGCAGATATGCGGTGCATGTTTGCATGTGCAGTAAGTCCGTGTTTCTGGTGACGGTGAGCTTTTTTATTCTTTGACAGAAAGTCTCTCTCATAGTGGCCTTTCTGTGGGACAATAAAGCCTCTCCAGGAGTTTGTGTACTATTTTCCAAATATTGGTACTGAGAAGTATTCTCAGACCTATTTGAGAGTTACAAGTTGGGAATCAGAGGAAAAAGGGGCAGTGATCAAATCAGTGACAATAATATTAAATACATCTAAGATCTTGTTGTTAAATGTGGTGAATGTTAGCATTTTTAAACCTCCACAGTATAATAACCAATAAAATCATGCAGTATTATAATAGCAAATTCCTGGAGAGATTGTTTAATATTGCTGCAGCACTCTGGTAAGAAGTAAAATATTCATGCAGTTAATTTTATAATTTATCATTCAACATGAAACAGTGGATGACTTATTTTTTTGCCTTGTAGAACAGAAAGGCTTTTGACAGAGCACAGAAAGCAAAAAGGAAAGAGAGCATGGAGCTCCAAAAAGCTGCAGGGGAAGTAGAGATTAGACAACTTAAGCAGCGGGTCCAGGAGCAGGAGGCTTTGCTGGTTGAAAAACAAGCACAGCTGGAAACGCTGGAAGGAAAAGTAGAAACACAACAGAAGACAATCAGGGATCTAACCTTTCAGAAATCACAGCTTGAGCATGACGTTCATCAGTATTGTACCAAGTTAGAAATAGCAGTAAAGGACAAAGCTACCAGTGAGCAGGAATTAAGTCACACAAAACTGTTAATTGAGCAGTCAGAGGCCAAGTGGTCTTTAACTCAGAAGAAACTAGAGGACCTCTTAAAGACAACAAATAATGGCCAAGATCTTAAGAAACAGAGTCCCAAACTTCAGAGAAAGATTAATGAAAGTGATCTGGCTCAGCAGCCTTTGGCATTTGAAAGTCAGTTGGCAGTTAACAATGTGCCCGAGTCATCTTCAGTTCGAGAAAATGGCAGCATGATGGTGGATGTTCTGCAGCAGAAACAAGATGAACTAGTTATGGTCCAAAAAAGAGCAGAAATGGCTGAGGAGAAAGCACAGAGTTATAAAAAGCTGTTGGATGACAGCAATAACAGACTGAAGAAACTTCAGATGGAGATGGAAACTGAAAGGATCAATATGAGACAGAAATCAGATGATCTCCAGCAGGAAGTGCTGACCATGAAGAAATCCATCAATGACCTTCAAGAGGAAATAAGATCTCTCCAAAGAGCAAAGTCCTCATTGGAACAAAACACCTTTTTCCAAAGCACTGAAGTAGAAGGCCTTAAAGAGCAGCTGAAGATCACCCAAGGAGAACTACATAAGAAAATCTGTATGGAGCAGGAAAATATTTACAAGATTAACAACTTAGAAGAAGAGGTAGTTTCCAAGCAGGCAGTAGTAGATCAGCTGAAGTTTAAATGCAATGAGCTGACAAGGAATAATGTCTCATGTGACAGTGATATTAGAGGTCTACAGATCCAAATAGAGTCACTGGAAAAAGAGAGATCATTTTCTGAACAAAAGATCAAGTCTTTAAAGAGGGAGATAGAGAGCTGGAAACAGCAGCTTCAAACTGCTAAGGAAGAAAACAACTTAATGAAGAGGTCTGAGCAGGCGTCACAGCTCAAATGCAAAAACCTTGACGCAGAACTTCAAAAAAGTGAATTAGTTGCTTCTCAATTGCAGAAAAATGTAGCTGAGTTAAAACAGATAAATATGGAAATGGAAAAGAATCTGAAGAATGTAAGAGCTAAACTTGATCAGGTGACGATGGAAATTGAAAGCAAGGAACAGCAAATCAAAATATTTAAGTCTCAGGCAGAGGGCACCAAATCACAGGTTAGAATTATTGAGGAGGAGCTGAATAAGAAATCCCAGACCTCCCATGAGCTTCAGATGAAACTGCAGGATTACTGTGAGGAGGTGAGGAAAATGACTGAGCTGGAGCAGAAAATCAAAACACTCAATTCAAATATTGCCAGTTATGAGAAAGAAATAACAACTCTGAAATCAGAGCTGAAGTCAGCGTTTGCTGAGAAGAATTCTGCAAATCAAAAGATCCACATACAAAATGCAGAAATTAATGATTTGAACCTGGTGCTCAAGGAAAAAAATGCTGAACTGCAAAAACTATCCGCTGAGAGTCAAAAACATCTCAATAAAGTCAAAGCATTAGACGACGAGCTTTTCAAACATAAGCACAATATTAAAGGGCTAACTAGCAACTCAGAGAAAATGACAGAAAACCTAAAGCAGGAGATGTATGCTCTTCAAAATGAAAAGAGAGACGCAGACAGGAAAGTAGAGAACTTGAATGTTAAACTTTCAGAGTTGAGCTCTTCCCTACAAAGAACTAAAGATGAATTGTTGAAAGAGACCAAAGAAAGACAAGTCAATGAATCAAAAATATTGCAGCTGGAGACTGAGCTTGAGAAAAATAAAGTGACAATCAAAGAAGTAATGTTGAGTTCTGACAAATCCAGATCAAATCTGCAACATGAAAATGTGATCCTTAAGCGGGAGAAAGCTGAGGCACTAGAGAAAAGCATCTCGCTGGGATCTGAAGTCAGAATGATGAAAGAAAAGCTGCAGCGTGCCCAAACAGAAGCCGAACAAAAGCAAAAAGAAAACTCTGTCCTTCATCTGAGGTCCCAGCAGATGGAAGAACAACTTGAGAAGTGCAAGAAAATGCTAGACGAATTGAAGAGTAAACTAGAACTTCAGAAAGAGGGCTATGAGAGGCAGTTGTTGCTAGTGCAGACTGAAATAGAGAAAAAACTAATTGTACTTCAATCAGAAATCTCAGGTGACAGTGAGAAGTCAAAACAGCAGCCACATAGTGCAGAATTAGCCGAGATGCTTAACAAGTATTTCAGACAAGACATCAAACAGGTAAAAACAGTGCATCAAACCACTGTGGTAACAAATCAACAAACGGACCAACAGCTGCAACTGCAGATCAAAATAGATAAACTGCAGCAAGAAAGAACACAGCTCGGACATGACCTCTCAAAGGCAAACTCACAAATTGCCCAACTTGAGGAAGACAAACTTAAACTCAACTCAAAAGTAAGCTCTTTGCAAATCCTTTGCAATGAACAGTCAAATGCATCAGCTAAGTTTAAACAGCTGTTGGCAGATAGTGAGCGCCAACTGACACTGAAGGACAAAGAAGCAAGATCTCTTCAGGAACAAATAGAGTCGTGTGTCAAAGAGGTTAAAAGTCTTCAGGAAATGCTCGGGGTATACATGAAGACTGAAAAGCAGAGGATAAACAAACAGGAAGTAACTGAAACCAGTCATCACTATGTGAAAGACAACGAGGCTGCTTTGTTGAAGACGGAACATACAGTGCTGCAGAAGAGGGTGCTCTCTTATGAAAGTGCAAAATACAAGCTGGAGGACCAGAATCTCAAAATGAAAGTGTCCTCAGAGGTATGGATGAAGATAGTTCAGGATTACTGCAAGACAGTATCATATTTATTAGCAAACAGTATATTTAAATGTAATACACTTTTACTAATTGATGCTTTTTTAGAATTATTTATTATAAACTATTTAGAAACTGTAGTTATATGTAACTGTAGTCTTCTGTAACTTAAAAGATCTTCCAATGTCACATCTACAGATGGCAGCGATGGAGAAAGAAAACATTCTTGAAGGAATTAAACAAGCCAAACAAGATACGATGGAAGTCTTTCAAAGCCAAATCCTTCATGATTCACCAACAAACAAAACTTTCAATAGCTCTACTATATATCAAACTCAAACTCTCCTACAAAAAGTACAAAATGTGACCTATAAGAGCCAAATCAAACCTGATGAGCCCATGACTGTGACAACACTTGGATACATGGCTCTGTGTGGACTAACCGACCAACGGCCAAGTGAAACTGTAAACAAGGGAAGAGAAGAAGGCGGTTCCCAAAAGCTCCCAGAATTCAAGGGCAGCACAAGTATTCAAAACGTAATCAAATTTAAGCTCTTGGATGAAGAGGTTTTGGTCTTCGGCAAACCAAATTCTGTTGCTGGAGTTTATGTGGAGTCAAGTAAGAAAAAGATTTCCTTCCTAGAAGCTGCTGAGAAGGGCTTCTTAGCAAAGACGTACGCTGTTGAGTTCCTGGAGGCTCAGGCTGCAACAGGAAGCCTTACAGATCTGGCCACAGGTCAAACACACTCAGTTGCTGAAGCTCTGGAGAGAGGTATTATAGAGACAGGCCTGAAAGACAAACTGATAGAGGCTCAGAAAGCTGTTAGCGGCTACATCCATGCTGGCAAAAAGCTGTCTGTGTTTCAGGCCATGGAGGAAAGGATTCTCGACAGATACAAAGGCAAGAGGATCCTTGAGGTTCAGGTAGCCACTGGAGGACTGATCAATCCAGAGAGCGGTGTCAGGGTGCCGGCTAGTATTGCTGTTGATCAGGGTCTTTTGAACAAGGAGACACTACAGAGTCTGTATGATCCAGTCAGTAACCCCAAAGGTTTCCACAACCCTGACAATGGGCAGAAAGCATACTACTCTGAAATACTGAAGACATGCCTTTATGACATCGACGGCGGAGTATTTCTCTTCCCGTTTGGTGAGAGACATCTAACAAACACCTCTCCCACAAGTTCTCATAGAGTGTCTGTTGTCATCAGCAGCTGTGGCTTCGAAATGTCAGCGTATGAAGCATTCAAGGGGGGACATATCGACAAGAGGATGTATCTGTTTCTGTCACAGCAGGAGAGCGAATGGGAGCAAAAGTCCATAGTTGACGCCAGTGGAAGCCCACTTAACATCATTACTGATATCAAAAGTGGCCGACAACTTTGTCTAGAGTCCGCTCTAAGTCAGAGGTTTCTTGAAACATCGGAGCTTGAAAGCTATCGCAGTGGGCATCTTAGTATCTATGAGATTGCGGACATCATATTTTCAAGAATGGTTGTTGTGGAAGATGTCAACAGCCCCATTGCTGGTCTGTGGGATGTCACTCTGGGGAAGCGGCTGTCAGTTCTTCAGGGTTTTCAACAGGGCTTTATTGATAGAGCCACTGCCTTAAGGCTGTTAGAAGCCCAGGCCTGCACTGGAGGTATTTATGATCCCTCCTCAGGGGAGAAGGCGACTCTCTCGGAGGCTCTCAAAAGAGGTCTTTTAGATGAGGCTTCGAATCAGCAGCTCCAACAGTTTGAGCAGGCATTTCATGGCATCGTTCACCCCAAGACTTCAAAGACTTTGTCTATTTCCCAGGCTGTACAGGAAAACCTCTTGCCAAAAGATGTCGGTTTTCGCTGTATCGAATTCCAGCTCCTGACTGGAGGATTGGTAAACCCTGACACTCACGATAGAGTCTCACTTGAAGAAGTTATTCAGAGCGGCCTTGTTGACAAAGTCACTGCAGGTATACTCAAAGATGAGAAATTCCAAACCAAAAGCCTTACCTGTCCAAAGACCAAGAGAAGAATCACGTTCAGGGAGGCTATTGAAAGAAGTGTCTATGACTGCCACACAGGGTTAAGGTTACTGGAGGCTACAAGAATTTATGGATATGGAGCCAAATCAACATTTCATTATGTTTGGGCGTATAAGCAATAAACATTTTTAATTATATGCTTGTCCATAGCATAGAAGCAAAACCTGCACATAGGATTTCCATGGGTTTTGTGTTTGTATGAGGTTACCTTGACTTTACTGTTTTAATGTTCTTTTTTTGGTTTATACACATGTTTTAATACAGCGGTTGATGCAACTGACAATGATTCCTGAGCTTTGGTGTTTTTAGTAGATTATAAATGTGTATCGGCAATGCCGCTCCCTGTTTGTTGTTTATTTTATGTAACAAAGTTAACAATCTTGTCAAAAACCCATCTGTTTTAATTCTAGAGATCTGTTGATGAGGAGAAGAGAGAGCATGGTGATAAAGTTAGCAAGCTATTGCATTGGATGTCCAATGTGAAACAGACCCCAAACAATGATGAGAATGCTCTGAAAGATAGCAATGCCAACACAGACGCTTCTAATAAGCCCCAGGTAAATGATGTGCATTGTTTGTGGTGTTTGTCGGTGTGTTGTGTTTGCATATGCTGCCACATATTTCTTATACCTGACAAAATGCTTTGGTTTAATGGTGAAGAGGATTTTTCTAATCAAAATGAAATGCACAGTCCTTTGCTGTCACAGTGTATGACTTCTAATAAAAATGCACATTCTACTTTCTGATTCAGTGAATCCAGATATTTTACTCTGTAGACAGTGGTTGTAGTTACTTTATCATATCCCCTCTTCACTTGGCTTACAAAAGCATGGTTCATATAATGGATTTCATTTCATGTCACCTCCAACTGATTCAATAACACTAGTTGCACAAGCACTTATATTTCAGAACAACCTCAGTGACCAATAAATTAAATCAGCCCAACAGGTTGTTGAAATATCAAGATACATTTTTAGTTTGTCCCTGTGTGTCTAAGGACACATGTAGTATAAATATAGCCCAAAGCTGACATTATTCAATTGAAATTTGAAATGCACCTTACATGTAGGTCTACTGTATATCACAATAGCACTCTTAATCGTGATTAAAAAAAATTCTGAGAAGCAGTTTAGTAATCCTGAAGGAATGGGTTGTCATTAATGGTTTGACAGATCTATCCAACTTAATAGAATATTAAAGAGAATTTATCAATGTATTAAAGACGTTCAGACACATGTACTATGCTTACTTGCATTGACAATGCGATTTTTGAGGTTGTTTTCCATCTTTGTG
Source organism: Micropterus salmoides (assembly GCF_014851395.1). Classification (NCBI taxonomy): domain Eukaryota; kingdom Metazoa; phylum Chordata; class Actinopteri; order Centrarchiformes; family Centrarchidae; genus Micropterus; species Micropterus salmoides. The sequence goes on from NW_024041373.1 coordinate 13,358,616, forward strand.
GCCAATTCAGATCAGTGATCGGGCCAAACTATATATTGATCAAACGCTTTTAAAGCACACCATCCAGCCAATTATTCACACTGTCCATTCAGTACATTTATGTACTCAGTATGTTCTTGTGCTGTAATCTAGATCCATGTAAACGAGATCCATGAATATTGCAACCAGAAAAAATACAGGGACATGAATAAAATGTTTGATAATTATCATTAATTGTTAGGATTTTCATACACATAGAAACATGTCAGTACTTTGGAGGCAGTCATGGCTTTGGAAAAAAATGATTTTTTAAAAAATGTATTTATTTTTACATTTTTCAACCCAAAATATACATCAAATCCAATTCCAACAATTCCAGTGTAATAATGAAAGCTTTGGACTTTCTATTTTATTTTTTTATCACATTACGAAACCATCTCTCTGACACTTCTGAACACACTGAAAGTGTTTCTAATATTCTGTCCCAGCATGTAAGGGAGTGAAAAAATAATGCTCAATCAGCCAGATACAACAATTCTACAAATGACCGCCTGAACCACAGAGTTGAATCAACTCCTCTTTGACACATTCTGAACAAATGTTAAACAAATGTAATATTTATTGCATTTATAGCTCTTCTATTGGATTACCTTATTTTGTGCAGGGTTTATATTTAATTGAGTCATTGGCGTGTACTCTATGTTTTTAATCATTCATTTATATATCGTATTTAAACAAGTCAACTGAAACATGTAATTCAAGCTTATAAAACAATCCTAGTGTGTGCATGTGTGTGAGCTTTGTGTCCCCGTTTATCATAATCATATTAGTGACAATATTGTACAATACCTACTCAGTAGTTAATCAAAAATAAAGAAGTGTCATTGTACTGCATATAAAGTGTTAATATGCCACTGTTTGATGTTCTAGGTGTCAGTCGAGGAAATGGTAACTAAAAAGGAACAGATTGCAGAGGCACTGAGGGCCACACAAATGATGCTGAACAAACACAGTGACAAGTAAGTCCTGCTACTGTCACCCACATGCAAAAGACTTTGTCTGCTGTTTACAGTCTCAACCTCAATCTTTGTGTTTCATCTTACAGAATGACCGAAGAGGAAAGAGAAAAGGCCCAGGAGCAGCTGAAGGCACTCAATCAGGCCTACAATGACCTCTCCCAACAATGTTTAGAACAGACCACCTCTGCAGAAGAGGTTGGTCACTGGGCTGCTCCTTCTATTGAGTGGTTTGCATTCATGTCTTATAATGGGTTGAAAAACAGTGCCACCTGATGTTCAGCTGCATGACTAACCTTTTTCTACTCTCCTTTGTACAGTCTGAGCAGTTGTCTTTTGCATCACTCCTTTTATTCCATTACACTGGATCATTAGGGACAGGAAACGAGGTTTATACAATTGAAGCCCAGAGAATCTGTGTATGTTGTAAACATGCTTTGTTGCGCCCGGCTTTAGTCTGACATGTCGCCATTATTAATGTGCTTAACTTAAAACGTAAACAGGATAACGATATGACACATAACCCTTTACCTACAGTATGTGATGTGACTAACTACCCTCTTTTTGCAAGATGCTGGACACTGCATTCCCAGATGCATGATAGCTTTAAGTGTTTTATCCGTCACTCTCCAATCTTGCACTTGTGCACATGATGTTTTAACATGCCCATATTTGTCTGGTGGTGAGTATACATTTTGTCTCGCTTTTGAACATTTTATTGCAAATTTGACATTTAGTAGACAATACAGATTTTGATGCTGAAGCAATAATTTGTAAATTTTTCATTTTCTGTAGGAAAAGTCCAGTAAGTCCAGGGATGTAGGGCTTGTGACCGGACCCATGAGTGGCCTGATTGCTCCCATAACTGGAGTCACTCTCCCAGAGGCCCAACCGGTGACCTCCGTCCTCTTTCAGTCCGAGCCACTTCTCTGTCTGGACCGGGATAATGCTTTCAAACCAGATCTCAGCTATAAATCCACACTGAACCACTTGCCAGAGTTAAATGAAGCAAGCAAGTGCATACAGAATTCACATGTCTCCTCTGTGTCGCTCTGTGACATCGCAGCAGCTAGGGCAGAAGCCGCGTATGATGACATGATCATCAAGATGATAGAGGTCAAACAAGCCAGTGATGGACTGGAGGTGTCCTACACAGGGGACACACTGACCCTGGAGAGGGCATTTCAGAGCGGCTTAATACCTGCTTCTGTTTACGTAAAGATTCTTCAGAGGCAAAAGGATATGATGAATCCCAGCACTGCTGAAGATGTGTCACGCTTAGAGCCTGTGCCGGAGGTTGAACCTTGCGAGGTCAATGGACTGATATTAAAGTGCCTCAGCAGAAATAAATCACTGACATCAGGGAGGGATATTAACACTCTGAGGTTTTGTCAAGAGGGTTTAAGTGACCAGGAGACCATGTCAAGGCTGTTAGGTGCTCAGGTGGATGTAGGTGACCCCAGAGAATGTCAACATGCTGTTGAGGTGTCAGAGGATGGTATGAGTAGCATTGGAAACCTCCAAAATGGAGATGGGCTGAAGGTGGATGCAGCCGTTCAGTGTGATTTGATGAGATCTAGCAGCACACTCACTGTGCTTGGAAATCAGCAGCAGTTTATGGGAATAGTGTTGCCTTCCTCTGGGGAAATCCAGACTGTGTCCACCACAGATGAGTTTACCAGCAGACTGTTCAGTAATCGGGGAAAAATAGCAGCTTTTTACTTTCCAGAAAATTCCGAGGTGGTAGACATTACCTCTGCCACTAAAAATTATTTGATTGACAGTTACACAGCAGAGTTTTTGAAATCTATAGACATCCCTGATGTGTTTCCTGATGTTGATCACCTTAATGAAAAGTATTCATCTTGGCTTATGTATAAAAAACTCTCAGTTGATGGACGCTATCATGCTGGAGACAGTTCAGAAATTGATAACATCCCTACTCACGCAGAGGCAAAGCAGTTATTTATCTCCTACATAATGATAAACACTTACACAGATCCCAACTCAGGACAGCGGGTCCTAATACTCGACAAGCAGCTGAGTAAAATGGTTAAAATCTTTCTTGAAGATTCAATATTTTCTGAAAACACTGAGAAAAATGTCACTTCTCTGACTTTAAATGTTGCCGATCTTTCAGAACAGGTAGATTTAAAGATCCCGCTACACATAAATGAGGAAACAGAAGATTTAATGGAATACACACAACATACTGGTGATCCCAATTTAATTTCCTCAGGAAATGGAATACTTACCTCTGATGAAAACACATATACAAATGCCAGGGCTCTAAAACAGGATCATGTCAATGGATTTTTAGTAGATAATGACATTGACTCGGTGACAGATAAAAACATGTGTCCAAACCAAACTAATTGGACAAAGTCAGATGAATTTACGGAACCAATTTGTGGAAATAATTTGCAAACTGATGTTGAAGGTGCAGATAGTGAAAGTCTTGATATTCCAGTGTTTTCAGTCCTTCACACTTTATGTTCTGTGAACAGAACAAATGTTGGCTCACCAACAAGGATGTTTGACTCTGAGTGTTCAGTAAAATCTTGCCGTCAAACACTGCCATACTACGATCCTGACTCCCTTTGTAGTGATTCAAAAGGTACAGATGTTACCCAAGCTGAGTTTTTATGCTCTGAGGATTTGGCGGAGGGTGAAAATGAGCAAGACTATGCTGTTCATCTTCTGAAAGTGCAAACAGAGGAAGGGGGCATTTTAGACATCACCTCTGGGAGACGTTATGACCTGGAGGCAGCTCTCAGTAAGGGCCTAGTTGATGAAACGACGGTACTAAAACTGCTTGCCGTACAGTCAGATGAAAAAGGAAGTGTTGTTGGTAATGAGGAGGGCACGATGTCTGTTTTAAAACCGGCAGTGTCAGATGGATCCATATCCTCAAACATTGCTTTTCCTATGGCACAGCAGAGCCTTCTGAGATCTGGTTGCACCATTAGTATAAGTGAGTCAGTACAGTCCGGATTAGTTAAAGATGACCGTGTTGACGGTGACGGGGCCCTTAACTCAGACCCCAAAGCCTGCATTTACCCAGAAGAGAACTGTCCTCACTCCATCTTTGACAAAGGTTTAATTAATATTAATGAAGATGACAACGTGCAGCAGCCGACTGAGAGGAAGGTTGCTGCCATTGTGCTCGATCTGACCAATGAGGAGGCTAATAACAAAGAGACAGAGAGTGAGAATGCAGATGCAGATGTAGATTGTGAGACAACAGGAAACGTAGAAAAGATGAGTAATTATCATCACGAGTGTCTCATGATCTCACCCTCCTTGTGGAGTCAGGTTGCTGCAGAGTGTGTTCATCACATTGACAAATTGCCTTTACTGGCTGAAGACAGGGACTCGCAGGGTGTAATCAGCCAGCTGACAGATACAGCTGACTTATCCAGAGTTATGATAGAAAACACTGCTCCAACTACCCAGTCGCGTCCATCTAGTCTGAGTGACGGAACCTCCGGCATCAGCACTGATCCAGAAAGCCAGACTCAATATGCCACTTCGACTAAACACTCTAAATCTGACACCTTGTCCTTTGATGATGAGTTTTTCATGGCTGGATATGATGTCCGAGTGGGAGATCAGACAGTTAATAAGAGTGAATTAGACATGTCCTCACCACATCGCGATGTGTTGTCTGAGGAAAGTACAATGGAGTATGACACGAGTGCAGTTCAGTCACCTTTGGACAGTGAGCCAACTCCAATTAGAGATTACTCATCGCCCGGGGATTTGGTGGAAAGTGCACTTATCTCAGTTTCCAGGGGTAATGGTAACTATGATGACAACATTACAGAAGGTGGCAGCACAATCACATTACCTCAGCAAACTGCACTTCAGTCAGAAAGCAATTTTAGTGTTGAATCTGAGCCCAGCTGCTCTCAAAATTGTCAGAGTACGCTTGTTGGTGAGCAATCTCAACACACACCTGTTGTTTCCAGTGAAGTCATTGCAACACATTCTCTCAGTCTCAATTGTTCTGATGTAGAGGATTCCGAGCAGTACACTTCAGCTACCGCCAGAGTTTCTCTTGAAACAGTACCGGCTGATCGGGATTTGTCAGGTTCAGGTCACAGTGTTACATATGATGTTGATTTAAACACAGAGGGTCTTTCCCTTGAGAGGCAACATGGGGGCATTTTCCCCATGACCTGTGATACAGAACAGATGCATATGTCACAAAATGCACAGAAAGCAGAGACAAGTGATAAACAAAATGCAGATATTGGTGGAAAGGTCTCTGCATTAGAAATGAACTCAGGGCAGTCTGAAACTATAATGGAAGTACAGTTACAATCTAATATTCCACCAGAGGAGAAAAGATTACATGTGTGTGCTTCTGAGCATCCCCACGTAGTTACTGATTTCCTGTCAAACAGCTGCACTAAATCTGATGTTTCCTCTTTAGCTCCATCAGTGTTTTCTAATGCCGTAGGGACATGTGTAGATGACATAGGGGAAATTATTACAAAAGAGAGCTATGTCAGTGATTTGCAAAAGGCACAAACTATTGCTATAGTTCAGAATACTCCACAACCTTTAGACAAAGGCGTGGGAGACACACCTCATGGACTCATAGAGAGCAGTCACCCAGACCTTCTCATGGATTTGCTGAAGCAAAATGCCCTCAGTTTAAACAACAAAGACGAAGGGAACTCAGAACTGATACTGCAGGAAGAGAAAGTCAATGAAAAGACAGAACAGTCCAATGCTCCAAATATCCAGCTGCAGCTGCTGCAGGTTCTTAAGACCGTTTCCTCAAGCCAAGACTTTTCAGTGCTTCAGGAAGTGATGGACACTCTGAGCTCTGCTCTGGGCGGGGACCCTCAGGAGGAGCGGCGGCACATACTAGAGAGCATCAGGGAGGAGAGCTCAGAGGAAGAAGATGAGGGGTCAGCAGATGATGACTTGGGTCACTCTTCTGCAGGCAGTCACCGAACATCTGCTCAGTTGTCTGCCAACTCAGTGGCCTGCAAAATTGAGGAGGTCAAAAATAAGGTATACTGATGTTATTTCAGTGTTAAGCTAACCCCCTCCCTTAGTTTTTGAGATGAGTAACATCTGTTCCACTTCTGTTCTGCGTTTTGTTTTCGGCAGCTGTTCTCCATCCAGGATTATTTGGAGTGCGTTGGGAGGCTGCAGGATCACGCTGATGTTTTAGATGATGTCAGAAAAGACCTTTTAATCCAGGCACCCATGGGCAACATCATGGAAGAACTGCATCTCCAAATAGAGGAATGTCAGGTTAGAAATTAACAGCTGAAGCACATTTGTCATATGTGGCATAAATTACCATCAAACAATATCATATGTTCTCAATTTATCATTTATGCATACACATATATGCATGAATTCCTGACCAAATGTGCTCTTTTATCCAGTCTCTGGAGTCTCAACTCTCTAGACTGACTGGTGTTCTGACGGCAGATATGGAGAAAGCCAAACAGCTCTTAAGTTCTGCCAGTGAGGGCATTCCCATACAAATCCACCAAGACTTGGCCTCGACTTATATGGAGTTGGGGCCAAATTTCACTGCTGTTTCCCAAATGTGTGCAGAAAGGAGTCACTCCCTAATTCAAGCAATGGAAGCGGGAAAGGTCAGGGTTCATTGCTAGTAACTTAAATAAAATGATGTAACAGTTGCATCAGCTATTGACAACTTTAAATGTGATTGTAGGTACATTTGGAATCAACGTACCAGAAACATCTTAGTGATCTTGATGAACTAGCGGGCCTCGTCCAAAACACCTCTGAGATGTGTGCCGTGGATTTTAACATGTGCGATGTGGACACACTGAAACATTTGATTCAGCAGAACAAGGTCTTTTTAAAGTCTAATTAAAAACATTCAATATCCACGCAACGACAGAAACTTACTCTGCATATGTCCATTGTTTCCTCCAGGACACGGAGAGAAATCTGCTTAAAGAAGCCAGACTCAAGTTAGAGGATGTCACGTTTGATATCCAGTGCTTTATATCTGAGCACGCTCAGTTCCTGAGTCCAGCTCAGAGCAGCTACCTCCTCAAGTTCCTCAGCACCACTCAGCGAGCACTCAGGGACCAGACAGAGAAACTTGTTACCCAGAGGAGCGCCTTAGATGTCCTGCTGGACACCAGGGAAAGGGAGAACCAGCAGAAGGTCTGCCTGTGGATATAAAATATCACAGATGTTTCCTTGACAAAACAACATAATGAATGCTTACATTGCATGTGGAGTAGGCTTTATAAGCCATGTTACTGGTCAGATTTACGCATTGGTATAGTATCATTTATGGATTAGAATAAAAATGTAGATGAACTCAAACACACTGAATAAGCACAGTTGCAGTACATGGAGAACTGAGAGAACTGGCAAAAGTTATGTTATTCAGACAAGTATAAAAAATGAATGAGACATATGAACCTCAGACATCAGAGCAGCAATAATTATTCAGCTCAAATATTGAACTTCTATGTTGTTTTTGTATGTGGATTTCAATTAAAAGCTGGACTTCTCCCAAGTAATGAGTATTCATAACAGTATCTCAAAGTCTTTTAATATAAATACTTTGTTAAATGTATTCTGAATTGAATTATTGGCTTTTGTTTCCAGGATTCAGATTTGGGAGGTTCTACTGTGAATGCCTAAATGTTTAGGAAAAATAACAACAATGCATGCTCAAGTGGTTGACCACTCCTGCAGACTAACTTTTGTGCTGGTTGTATTCTACAGGCCTCCAAGTCTCCAGAGAACAATTAACAGTGGACCAAATGCGCCTTGTCTGTTGGAAAACCACAACAAACCCATTAACACACATTGTGCTTATAACAATCATGAGACCAAAGTGGCGAATGGCGAAAAAGCATGTTTACAGCATACTAGATTTTTACACTATTATGAGAAATGTGTGAAAAAAGCAGACTTTGCATGTTGTTTCTAAGTGCTTAAATAGTTTCTTCTCCCTTGTTTTGATGTCTGTGTTCCTAAATAGTGGGGATGTTGTTTTTTGTATGTGAAGGTTTTATTGAGTGTGGATGTCTGTGCTTAACGACATATTTACTTTTTTTTTTATTCTTCCTGGATAGTCTTTACTGGAGAAACACAAGGAGTTTACAGAGAAGTTGGAGGAAGTGTGTGATAATCTCACCTTGACAGAAAACCACCTGATTGGTCATCAGCAACAGGCCGAAAATGCTAAGCGTGTCACGGACCTGCAGCAGTACCAGCAGGAGCATCAGGTTTAAAATACATTTCCTTTGCTTTTTAAGAAGTACAGCATTTGTCCAAGTATGTTTTCATCAGTTAAAATAAAATCTGTTTTATTCCATGACCCTGCTATTCCTGCTGATTTACGTTTGTCTGACCTCAAGGCTCTGCAGAAAGATGTATTGACAAACGCCAGTGCCTTGAATGAGGTCATCACCAGCACTAAAAAGTTTCTGGAGGAAAACCGGAGCAAGCTGACACCAGACCAAATCGCCATCATTGAGAGCAAATTGGAAGAGGCTAAGAGCAAAGCCAAGCTCATCAACCAGCGGGCAGAGGAGTCCAGGAAAGATCTGGAGAAGGTCGTTACCACAGCCATAAAACAGGAGAGTGAAAAGGTCAGAGTTCAGATTACTTCCATATATGTTGTCTGTAAAAACTATGTAATGCATCAGAATTTAAATTATTAGTTACAGTGTAATTAACATATTGCTAAACTTTATGTCCACGTATTATAAAGATTTTGTTCACTATTCTATTTTGTTAATATGTAATGTGTCTGTCCTTTCAGGCAGCAGCTGTTGAGCGGCTTGAAGAAAGTAAGAACAAAATCGAAGGTCTCCTGGACTGGATATCCAACATAGGGAATGAAAATGAGAGTCTGGATGAAACTGACCGTACAAGTAAAGAGAATGGAAACCTGCCAGAAGAAACCTCGGAGAAGGGACTGATAGGAGAGGAGGACGATGCCAATGGAAATGCTTTTCAGACCACTGAAAAGGATTTTGGCAGAGAGACCGGTGGCAAGAGCGACGCCTCCCTGGACCTCGATAAGCAATATGACAGGGTCAAGGTATAGTTGGCTGGTTGCAAAACAAAGTAACAAGCAGGCACTGACTTTCTCACGGCATTACTTGAGGCAGATCATTATGGTTACATCTAAAGTTGAAAGACACAAGTAGCAGTGCAGACATGTTCAAAGTAATAATGATATCAAATATGTCATAATCAATTTCTAAATCTGTTAAACAGTACATGCCAACAATTATAAAAGCCCCATTGCCAAACAAAGTTCAGAATTTAAGTTTATTAGAAAATGAAAGCGTTATCTTGTTATCTGTAATTAAAATATGACACTTAGAGCATTAGAAGAGATGGAGATGAAGAGATGGATAACTCTGTGAAATGTCAAATAGTTTCATTAGTATCAAGCAGGGAATAGAATCTTTAAGTCGAAACTGCAGTTAAGCATTTAAAGCCAATAAAGACAAAAAGTAAAGAAATAATAACTGCTATATGTGTTAGTATTGTGTCCTCAAGACTTTATTGTTCTCACAGGCCCGCCATCAGGAGATCCTGTCCCAGCAGCAGGATCTCATCATGGCCACCCAATCAGCTCAGGCTCTGCTCGACAAGCAGGCCGACGTGCTGTCTCCAGAGGAGAAGGAGAAACTGCAGAAGAACATCCAGGAGCTGAAGGGACGCTACGAGGCCTCGCTGACGCAGGCTGAACAGCAGATGAAGCAGGTGCAGTGTGTTCAGGAGGAGCTGAAAAAGTTCCAGCATGACTGTAAGGAGTTTGAGGGCTGGTTAGACCAGGCGGAGGGAGACGTGGAGGAGCTAGGAGCTCCTGCAGGCTCTCTCAATATCCTCAGTGACAAACTCCAGCGACAGAAAAGCTTCTCAGAAGATGTGATCTCTCACAAAGGGGACCTTCGCTTCATCACCATTTCAGGACAGAAAGTGCTGGACGTGGCTAAAGCCTGCGCATTAGATGACCCTGCAGCTAAGAATGCTCCACTGCACGTGGATACTTCAGGAACCTGTTCGGCTGTCAAGAATAAGTTGGACTCAGCAGCCACCCGATACAAAACACTATATTCACAGGTAGTTATTCCGCTATTAATCAGATTGATCTTTAGAGGTTGCAATGTCTTATTCTTGCCACTGGGTGGGAGCATTTGTCTTCATTGAACCTCTGCTGTGTAATGCCTCATTATGGTGCCACACCATCTTCTGTAGCTGTAAAAATGTCAGAGAAAGTGACAGTTTTCCAGCTATTGGTCATTGTTATCTTCATGTATTGATCCTTTGTACTTAATTTTCAGGTTTCTGAATATCTTATCACACATACAATATAATTCCATGGCTTCTGTTTCAGTGCAACCAGCTTGGCAACAACCTCAAAGATGTGGTTGACAAATACAAGAAATATGACGACTCGAGCGCTGGTCTTTTGAAGTGGCTCAACAGCTCAGAGGAGGAGGCCAGAAAGCAGCAATCAGAGGCCATAGCAGCTGATCCACAAACACTACAGAAACAGCTGGAGGAGACCAAGGCAAGAAAAACTGCAAGCCAGGACTAAAGTGCTTTAGGCCTAGTCTTGGTATTGAGTCCAACTTTAGAATATCGTGTTGAAAAGCTCAGATTTATCTCGGATTGTGGTCTTTTTTTATCTTGTCGTACACTTTTCGTACTTCAAATGAGACCTCTCTTAATCTTCAGACCAACACAGGAGTCATATGAAACAGACCTTCTGATCATTATTCCCTTGTAATTAGTGCAATTCAATTTGGTGAAAATTGTTTTTCTACAGTTAAAGTTCAAGAAGACTGGTGTTTGATATCTCCTTCCCTAAGCCAGAAGTTGTCCTTCCTAAAACTCTCAACATCTGTTCTTGTGGCTGTTAAGAAATAAAGAATAGCTTTATTTAGAAGGAACATGAGCAGAACTTTGAGCATTGACTGGGTTACAGGGTCATGGCACAACAGACCTGTCTTACCATATACAGTGTTTCCACTGACTTAAGTGCAACATAGTTATTTTTAGCCCTGTGTTCAAATTCAAACCCACATGTGAATAGTTTAACTCTGTTTTTTTTGTAGCCTACATGCTCCTACAGGAGGATAAGAAACTAGGCTGTCAAAGATTTTGGCTGCAGTTAGCTTGAACATTTCTCTGTAGGGAGGTAGTGACTTACAACATAGATATGCCCAGATAAGAGGCGCCTGTGGGCCCAACCAGGGAACACTGTACTTTAGGCTTTGGTTACAAATCACTGCAAATAATCCTGAGCCTTTCTTTAAGTGTAAGCAGACAGGTACAACTAACTATATCTGTGGAATGACTCAGTATTTCCATAGATATTGTCCAGACACTCTTGCACATATTTTTATCTTCAATCCATAATCTGTAAAGTAGAGAATCAGTGTAGAAAGAGGATATTTATTGATGTGGATACAGTTTTATTTTCTCTGACCTCTTCCTACTTACTGATCCACAGGCCCTCCAAGGTCAGATGACGGGCCATCAGACTGCTGTTGACACACTACGCAAAACAGCCGAATCTTTGGTAACATCTGAAGGAGACCTGCTGAGCAACCCCGACGAGATCCAGGAGACAGTAGGTGAGGGGAAAATCAAAGCAGGGAGCAGATTTTGCACCATCTACATAATATCTGAGAATTGAAATGATTTTATGTTATAAATAATGGGATATATATGCAAGTTATGCCAGTTGAACGACATTGAAATAACTTGAAATATCCTTTCAAAATTAAATATTTGAAAGTACAGCTTTAATAAATCATACATAAATCTCATAGCCCTAGAAAATGTTAGCGTTGCAACTTGTTACAGGTAGGTTGGTTGGTTGTTAAGCAAGCAGAATGTCCATTGGTTGCAAGCAAAAATTTCAACATAGCCCAAAGTGTCCTTTTCTAAAACGTACACAAATTATCTGTGTGAAATATGACTTTCATGGTGTCTCATTTGTATTCTTTCCCCTAGTCACTGGTTTCTTGGCTAACACTTAAAAATGCTTTTACGCCATCAAAATCTTTCAACTCATAAACGCCAAATAGGTTTCTGCTTTGGTTTGAAATGTTTATCCGATGGTGCGTCCCTAACAATGAGAAATTGTTCACTTTTAAACATAACACGATTTGTTTCCATGCGTTACAGATGACATAGTTGAGCGCTATGACAACCTGTCCAAGTCTGTAAGTGATAGAAATGAGAAACTGCAGATCACCCTGACTCGCTCCATGAGTGTCCAGGATGGTTTGGATGAGATGATGGGATGGATGGAGGGAGTGGAGGCCAGCGTGAAAGAGAAAGAACAAATTCCCCTGGACTCTGCATCCATTGGAGATATCCTCAGCAAAGAAGCAGTATGTTTTCTTGTCATCATTTGCAGTCCAACTATGTACTGCATTAATTATTTTATTTTTATTTAGATATTAAAAAATTGCTGTTTTCCATTCTGTATTTTTTAAGGCATTAGAGCAGGACATAGCAAGTCGGCAGAGCAGCATCTCAGCCATGAAAGCCAAGGTGAAGAAGTTTGTGGAGACGGCAGATCCCTCTGCTGCTGCCCTGCTGCAGTCTAAGATGGATGCTCTCTCCCAGCGCTTCTCTAATGCCTGTGACAAACATAAGCAAAAAGTTTCCCAACTGGAGCAGCTGAAGGAAAAGGTGGAACAGTTTGATGAGGTCGCAGGCAAATTTCAGCAGTTTGTTGTGAAGTGTTCACAAGAACTACATGAGACAGACGGGCCAGGGAAGACTTTCAATGAATTGTCTGAGCTAATGAAGGTAAATACACATACTTCATCATACATACATAAACGTCATCAAGAATTAGATTTTATACTGCAAAATGGCTTACTATTATTATTTCACTGTAGAATACTAAAGCTGAGATGGCTGAACATGCCAGTGATCTGGAGAAGCTGCAGACTCTGTCCAAGGAGCTGTCTGAAATAAGCCCTGATGGAAACAAAGCGCCAATCCAGAGCAAGATGGACAATCTCTCAAATATTTTCAGCACCTTAAAAGACTCTGTTAAAGAAAAGTAAGTTGGGACAGTGGAGGGAAAATGAAGGTATTTGGGATATTTTAACAATTAGCAATACGTCCTTGTTTGTATAATGTTTGTGACGAACGGAGGGATGCATGATATGATTCTTGTCCACTACAGGGAAGAGGAGGTATCATCCTGTCAGGACCAGCTGGGAGAGTTCAGATCTGCAGCTAGCGCTCTCACCAAGTGGCTGGAGCAGACCAATGAGAAAGTACCTGCGGTTCAGACAAGCAGCAGTGAGAAAAGTCTGGAGAAGGACCTGCAGATAGTTACTGTGAGTCATGAGATACATAAAAAGTCAACATTCTACTATAGAGACAGTGCTAATTCTATACACACATGCACACCTACACACCCCCACACCCCCACACAAGGGAATAGCACTGTCTCTATTTTGCAATAGATACTGTCATTGTAAGTTTGTTTTAATAGATAATAGTCCTATCCTCCCTAAACTCCCCACTATCCCAACCTGCCTTCTCTGCCAACTAATGACAGATATAATATCTGGGAGTGAAACACTACATTGTTTCTTTGCAAGATGTTATAGAAACGATTACAGAAGTAGACCCTGAATCTAGTGTGAAAAGCATTGCCATGCCCATATATAAGATCTATCTGATTAATCCATCATCAGGTTTTATTAGATGAATGGACATCCAAAGGCCCTGTTGTCCAAGACCTGAACAGTAAAGGATCAGCACTCTGCAGCCTCATCACTTGCCTCACATCCCCTGCCAAGACAAAGACCCCTAAAAAGTCAGGTAAGCATCACGTAACCTCATCTATTTGAATCATTCAGTGGAAAAGGGAAGCATGGTGTTTGGGTGCCCTTCTGAGTACTGTATAATCACTAACCATTAGAGATCATGGAATTATCTTTTGCCAACAACCCTTGACAGTCTGCCTGTCCTTCACACAAGCTTTGTCTTATGTCTTTGCATCAGCTCTTACTAATGGTGGTGCTCCAGGGAGCCATTCCTACCTAACCAATAAAGGTAATCAAGTGTGTATGTCTATGCTGCTGTGTAAATACTTCGTTTATGGTGTGGTGTGTAGGTATCATGACTGGTTTTCAAAACACTGCGGTGGTGCCATGCCAAGCAAGAAGCAACTTTTGAAAATCACTCTATGTTCAGATGATGAGACAAACACACTAGAGTCTATTGTTTAAGCCTCAACCAAACTCCATAGGGAGCAGAGAATTTTGCTTCAAGCTATTTCATAAATTAATCATATAAAGGTGCAAACATCTACACACAGAGAGCACACATGATAAGATTAGATGGGTACTATGTTTATTTGGCCTCATGCAAGAACATTTAAAGAACTTTTTCACATTCTTAAGACTCGAATTTTGCTCCATTTTTGGGCAAGTTTCATTCACAAAATGATCATACAAGAGTGAAAAGGAGAACTTCACATTGTAGAACTTTGTGTCCTGCTGTCGAAAAATCAGCAAATGAAAACGACTGAGGTGGTCAGGGAGATGGACAAGAGAACACATTAGCATAAACTGTTGGCTGCAGCAGAGGATGTTCACCTGGACACTGACCTGCATAAAGACTCTGAGGCAGCTGTTGAATTGTTGTTGTTGGAGGATACTTACGTAGACGTTATCGTGCCAAAATAACCATGGCAATAAAAAAAAGACAAAAAAGGAAAAGGCCAATACTCTAGCAGTAAACAATATATTAATTATACAATTATACATATTTTGTTTTATTCTTCATTTTTGTTGATTTCGTTTACATTTTAACTCCAAATTTATTCATGTTGAGGCATTGTAATTCATAAGTTAAACAACAGTTTTTCCCCCTCTGGAGAAAGTCAGACTAACAGTACATGACTCGTATGATGTGTTTGTAAATGCATAAGTTCTTGTAAATTACTTGTATGTGCCACCTCTGTGACATGAGTGGTTCTTGCATGAGGCCCAATGTCTTTTTTATTGAACTCATCATTTTCTGTGATGACCTTTTGGAAAGCGTGCAGTCACATTGATGATTTCCACAAATGCTTGAATGCCATTTGCTGGGAGTTGGTGATACTTTCCTCGCTCATATTCTGAACATACTGTATCACACAGCCATTATATTAAGAATGCCTCACTGTTATCATAACCTCACCATCTGACTATAAAAATAGAAAACTCCTTGAAAGGAAACTTAATAGAATTATTTTTTGATGTCCTCAGAGCTGATGGTAATTCAGCAGAACATGTCATTCGTCAACGAGGGATACGCGCGCCTGGGGGAAACGCTGAAGAGTCGAGCAGCAGAGCTGAGTAGTTTGGTGCATGAGGTCAAAGAGGCCCAAAAGGAGACGGAGGACATGATGAAGTGGCTGAAGGACATGAAAAAGACTGCAGCATCCTGGAACAATGCGGCCACAGAGAAAGATTCAGTGAAAACACAGCTGGAACAGCAGAAGGTACAAAAGTGTTTGTTGGACTGTTAATTATGTTCTAAAACTGCAAGCAGTCCTCACTGATTTTGTTCTACTGTGAATGAGATAGTCATCACCAGTCAAGTTGGAGATCACAGAATTCAGGGATTATAATTTGTTTTCTTCACTCAGACATTTGAGGACGGCATGAAGCAAAAGCAGGAGCAGCTCCAGAAGCTCAGAGAGAAGCTCCTCAACTTGATTAAGACTCATCCAAATTCCCCCGAGGCAGCAAAATGGAAGCAGATGCTGGCAGAAATAGGTATGCACTAAGGTGTTGTCTCCAGATGGCCCTGGGTAATTTATGTCACTGAAACTGTCAGAGGTATGTTGAACCACGCTGACAAAAAATGTTTCTCATTACGGCACTGGCCTTTGAGTGAAGGCTTCTAGAGGCGGCTGAGGCTCAGGAGGTAGAGTGGGTTGTTCACTAATCAGAAGGTTGGGGTGTGTGCGGGATTAGTTTCTGTTTGCTTCCTGATGAGCAGTTAGCACCTTGCATGGCAGCCACTGATGTGAATGGGTGAATGTGACATGTAGTGTAAAGTTCTTTGAGTGGACGGAACACTAGAAAGGCGCTACACAAGTGCTGTGCATTATCCAAAATGGGTTGAAAGAATTTGTGTCCATCTGCCAACCACATGCATAGAGTACATGCTAACAGAATGTGAGTGTGACTCAGTACCTGCTCTCTGCCACACCGGTTAAATTAACACATTCATAGTGCCAAGTCCTGCTCAGTGGGATGTTTGCTACCAGAACAGTGGGACAGTAGAAAGAAAGGTGCTGTTGTGTTGACTAATGCAGAATGGTGTGATTGTTCTGCCCCCCCCCCCCCCCCCCCATCGCTCAGATGCTGCTTGGGCGGATATTAGCGGTTCTGTAGAGGAGAGGAAGCAGCACCTGGAGCAGTCCAACAAGAATCTGGACATCTTCCAAACAACTGAGCTGCAGCTTGGTCAGTGGCTTTCAGAGAAAGAGCTAATGATGAGTGTCCTTGGACCCCTCTCCATAGACCCCAACATGCTTAAAATGCAGAAGCAGCAAGTTCAGGTAATCATGGTGCATGTTGTTGGGAATAAACTGAGGCTTGTGCACTTCTTAAGAACCAGTATTTCTTGTTGTTTTCGGAAGAAGTGTTCACCTTGACTGATTTTTGCCCTCCAGATCCTCCAGAATGAATTTAAGAGCCGTAAACCTCAATATGAGCAACTTGAGGAAGCTGCCTCTGCCATCCTGAGCTCCTCGGGCAACCAGGACCCCTCAAATGGGAAGCTGGTGAGGGAGCAGCTCGCTGCCGTCACCCAGAAGTGGCAAGGCCTCACGGGACAGCTGGACCAGAGAGACAGCCTCATCGACCAGGCTGTGGTGAAGACAGGGCAGTTCCAGGAGTTACTGAGGAGTATCAGTCAGACTGCCACCGAGCTGGAGAATCAGCTCACCAACCACCAGGGCCACAGCACCCAGCCCGATGCTGTGAAGAAGCAGTTGGAGGATGTCCATAACATCTCAACCCAGCTGAGAGAGGAGAGGAAGAAGCTGAAGGAGGCTGAGGTCATCAACGCAGAACTCACAGCTATGGTGACTGAGGACTATCTCAAAGCAGACTTAGCCAGGCAGCTGGAGAGTGTCAGCAAGCCTTTCAAACAGCTGGAAGAGAAAGCAGGTTGGCCTTTTATAACTTAACCTAATAATGTTGTGTTGTAATGTTTGGAAAGAAAGAACCATTATGTTTGTGTTGAGTCACAGTAAAATATATTTATTCTATGACAACAATTTTCCAACAGGCTCTTGTGGAGTACTCAAACTCCGGTCAAGGCCCAATTTTTTTGACAATTTTTTAAAATTTGGAATATGGTATAGTTGATATAGTTGATAGTTGTTCCCTCTAAATTATATCACAAATGTACAGTGCAATAAAAAGTGCAGCTATCTTTTAGTTCTGCTTTTTGCATAAGAGGTCTTGCAGCATTTAACTCACCAATTGTCACTTTTTTCTGTTGTAGCAAAACGGATTGAGCAGCTCAGCTCAACTTTTGCCAGCTCTCAGCAGTTCCATCAGACCTCCAAAGACTTTCAGTCATGGCTGGGTGAGAAGCTCCAGGACCAGTCTAAGCCCCAGCCCATCTCTTCCAAAGTTGACGTTCTGCAACAAGCCCTGGAGGAGCACAGTAAACTCCAGAAGGCTCTCAGTGAACATAAGGAAGCTTACAGCACAATCATTGGGGAAGGGGAGATGCTTCTGCATAACACTGATGGTGCAGAAAAGTTGGCACTACAAGGGCAGCTTACTACACTCTCTTCCAACTGGGAGGAGGTGAAGAAGAGCTCCATGGAACAGGTCGACAAACTCCAGACTGCCTTGCAGAGATCTCTGAAGTATCAGGAGCATGCAGAAAAGCTCAGCTCCTGGATTCAAGAGTGTGAGGCCAGCGAGGGCCAAGTCAAACTCACTGTTGATCCGGTTGCTGTGGAGAGCACCATTTCTCAGGTGAAAGCTCTCCAGAAGGATGTCGACAAGCACAGAGGGATGGTGGAGCAGCTCAATGCGGCTGCAGATAGCCTTCTTGAGGTGGCCAACATGGACACTGAAGGCGTCAAAGAGGAGAAGGCTAGCATTGGTAAAAGAGTGGACAATGTAATGGATGGCCTGCAAAACAAACGGGAGTGCCTGGAAAAGATCTCACACACAGTTAAAGAATTTAATGA
This sequence comes from Micropterus salmoides, assembly GCF_014851395.1. NCBI lineage: Eukaryota > Metazoa > Chordata > Actinopteri > Centrarchiformes > Centrarchidae > Micropterus > Micropterus salmoides. The sequence goes on from NW_024041373.1 coordinate 13,376,850, forward strand.
TGCCTATAAAGAAGCAAAGAGTCAGATTGAGGCGGCTAAGAAGCAGGTGGATACCTATGAATCACAGGGAGTTCAGGCACACAGCAACAAGAACCTGACCAATATGAAAGCCCAACAGAAGAGTTTAGAGGGAGTCCAGAACCAAGTGGAGCACCTGAAGAACCTGGCCAGGGGCCTTGTGTTGGATGTCCCAGATGCTGATGGGGTGACAGACCTCTTACTGCAGGCTGACAGCGTAGAAAAGGACTACAGCACCCTTAGCAAGACAGTTGAGGAGACGTGCCAAGTCTTGGAGGGTAAACTGCAGGGCATTGGGCAGTTCCAAAACAGCATCCGAGATATGTTCACCCGGTTCACAGACCTGGACGATGAACTGGACAGCATGGCTCCTGTGGATCTTCACTTGGCCACTCTTAAAGAACAGCAGGACAGCATTCAGAGTTTTGTGGCCAAGCTGCAAGAGCTGATGGCCAACACGGCCAATGCTGGAGACAGCTGTAGGAAGATGCTAGAGACTGAGACCTCACCTGACCTGTTAGGCCTGAAGAGAGATCTGGAAGCTCTGAGTAAGCAGTGTGGTAAACTGTTGGACAGGGCTAAAGGCAGAGAGGTGCAGGTGCAGAGTACTCTCACCAAACTTGAGGAGTTGTACAGTAAACTCCACCATGCGGAAGACAAACTTCGTAGAGCCGTGGACAAGGAGGCGTCCCAGGAGGCAGTTGGCATGGAGACGGACATCATCAACCAACAACTGGAGGCCTTTAAGGTATGTAACCCCAATGTAACATTTATTGTGTTGTTTAGGCCTAAACATGAAATTTCATTTAATTCAAGTGTGATAAGTGATTGAGTTGGATGATGGAATATATGTGAAATCACACCAGCAGTTATGGTCCATTGTATGTGTGTGTTATAATTATCAGTGCCTAAACATATAAAGAGATTTTAAAAACTTTAGCATGCATCCACTTTGTATTTTTGGAACTAAAGCTGTGTAAGCTTGTTACAATGCAGTCTAGGGCTGCAACTAACCAAATTTTCACAATTGATTATTTGCTGATTAGTTTCTTAATTTATCGTTTGGCCTATACAACATATGAAAAGAGTTAGAAATGCCCATCATAATGTACTAGAGCCCGTGGTGATATAATTGTTGTTTTGTCCGACCAACTGTCCAAACCCCAAAAATATTTAATTTACTATAATGTTAAAGAGGTGGTATTATGCTCATTTTCAGGTTCAAAATCTTAATTAGGGGGGTTGTACCAGAACAGGTTTACATGGTTTAATATTCAAAAAACACCATTTTTTTCTCATACTGCACATTGCTGCAGCTCCTCTTTTCACCATATGTGTTGTACGCTCCGCTCTTGAGCTACAGAGTGATACATCTTACTTGTACAAAATCTTTGTACATGCGCAGTTCCCAGGTAAGGACTACTAGCCATTCAGAAACAGAGAAGGGCGGATCGTAAGAAACAAGGCAGTGTGATCCAAATCAAAGCCGTTTCAGACTGCGACCGTAACCTAGCAGATGGTATAAGTTACTCACAAGTCCACAACCACACAACATCATTGTTCCACATCTTACTATAAACCACTACAAAAATCACAATATTTCAACTCAATTTAACATAAACATTGGCCAAACAATTTGAACATTTGCTCCGTCGCTTTCACATCGGGTGTAACATTAGCATTATAGGTATAACTTTAGCTGTGTTTGCCAACGTTTGCAACAACTCCACACTTGAACAGTCTGTGAAGTTATATTGCTGTGTTTATTTTAAATATAATTCACAATCAATAAAGCATACGTACAGGTTGTGATTGTGAATTTCCAGGCCCAAACAGAGTCGGAGTTGCATCGTCTTTTAGGACTAAACGTTGAACTGTTGCCGGTGTTCTGACGATCTATGCTGCCTTGCTGAAAAATGCTACCATAGCGCAAATCGACAGACTCGACTCTACTCGGCCCTGCTCCGTTTTCCATTGCAGATAGTACCCAGAGATAGTACGTAGCTTGTCGTCATAGCGATGCCACACACAACTGCCGCGACGTAATGTTCAATGCGACACACATACCAGCGATCCACACAGCTTTATCTTTTTTAAGTTAAAATGTTTCAACATTACTCAGAATGTAAAGACAGATAAGCGGTATGAAAACCTTCCAGCTGTGTTTTCCTCTGCCGTTGTTGCTGCAGCGGTCTGTGTGAGGGCGGGAGCAGAGGGCTTTGTGAGCAGGTGGCTGGCCGGCCTCGCCAGCTCCTCCTGCAGGTTGGCACAGGCTTCCCCCGCAGCCACTTGCAATATTCGAAATCTACACAGCTGATTCTCACCTCAAAACTTCTCAGAAGTGGATTTAGTGATGAAATTCCATACGAAAACTGTAAAATATAAAACTTTCTGTTGCTGGCCTCTGTCTGGCGCACGCAATGATGATCCAGTGAATAGTGAATATTCTCTCTAACCAATCAGCAGTCTGTCATGTTTTCACGTTACATTTTAGTATCCCTCAGCTCACTTGGAACCTCGACGGAGGTGAGGTGATACGAAAAAAGGACCTGGAAGCAGGTACAGGTACAACATTTCTAGAATGGAAACCCAAACAAAGGCGAGTCCAGCCAAGTCGAGCTGGTACTGTGCAGTGGAAAAGGGGCTTAACTAAAATCAAAGGGCCTCTGTTCAGACTAGCTTGGTTTGAGGGCGTGCCTGACCCCGCTAGCTGCTTGGCAAGCTTTATGGCGCGTTTTCCTTGTGATGTCACAGGGAAGGAAAGGACTACAAACGATCTGTTTTCAAGCAGTGCAGAGCAGTGCTTTCTGTGGGAGATGGGAACTCCCTTTGGGCTGGCTTTTTCACTTTGCAAACATGTTACATGCACAAAAAAGAGATATAACTCAATAAAGGAGAGGTGAAAAGCCAAAAAGCATAATAGCACCTCTTTAAGACAAGGAAAAGCAGCATATTTTCACATTTAAGAAGCTTAAACAAGAAAATATTTTTCACTGAATTACAGCTATGTGACATTGATTAAGAGAGAGAGATTTAAAATTATTGCAGACTTGTGGTGTTAGTAAGGATAATGGTGGGATGAGTTCACAGATTAAAGTACATCGTTTTTCATAGTAATGTTAAAAGATGCAGAAGATATTGTACAAATATAATTATTAACGCCTACAATTTGTTCCTATAGTAAAATTTTAACTAATTTGAGAAAAGCCTTTCTTGTAAAATTAGATAATAGAAAGTGCAACATGCATATATTTTATTTATCCGAAGAAATTCAGTTTTTAAACGTGAAAGTCCCATTTGGTATTTAAACTGGCAGTTACTGACAAATGCTATTTTTATTGTTACTATGAATTAATCTAGCCTCAAAGCTATATGTTAAAAGCTATGTTCTCTCCTGTGTTTTACATATATTTCCAAATTTTAACATTACCTTATTACATGAACAAAACAATTAGTATTTTAGATGCTGTTTATCCACAAAACCTTGCATTGGGCTAGATTATCAGCTGGCTCTTCACTGAGCACACTTACTACATTCGTGACAATCCTCCGGGGACTGCTGGTTCATTAGGGGCATCTGGTGTTAACAAAAGAGCTGTGGCCCATATGCAGTGATGGTGCGGGAGGGATGGACCGTCGCAGCCAGGTGGTTGCCAGCAGGGTGTCACTTGATTCGATGGTCCCAATAATGAAGCTGGGCCTGCATCCTGATCTCTTAACATTGATCTTGTTGCTCTTTTATGTTGTTCTGACATTATATCTATCGCTCATTAGCTCTAAGCTTAGAGTAGCCCGGTGCTAATTTTACCATTTTGACATGGACACCAGTTGGTAATGTGATGGTTGGCGATCATTAAAATGAAACCCTATAGTATTTAGTGCTGGGCTGAGCGTCCATTAAGGCTTGTGGTAATATGAAGTTAGATTGCTAAATATACTGTGATAAGGGCTTGAATAGATTATTCCTTTAAGCTGTTTCTTATTGCATTAAGAAAGTTTGTACTAAACATTTTAAAATTGCAAGCAGGTCATCATCATATTTGCAGTAATACAGGCACAGCTTCCTAATTGTCCTAATCGTTTTCAATTCCTCTGCCTCTCCATAGTGTCGATAAAATCATGCAGGCCTTTGTTGGTGTCAGCAAGGGATAAAACAAGGGGTAGCCATAAGCAAGATTTACAGACAGATGCAAAATATTTTAAAAGCCTGTAAATTCCTGTGGAGTTTCCCCAAAGAGGATTAACCTATATTTAGAGGTGAAATTGTGAGACACTCCTTCATTTATAACATTTGATAGTATTACAATAAAACAGCTGTGTATAGGCAGATGACACAGATCGGTCCAAAAATGTAGGTCAAGGGATTTTTGTTTTTCAATTAAGGGGGTGCCGCACTCACGTAGGAGGGCTACACCCAAACCTCCAGTAGAGCTGCATGGATTAAAATATCACTGGGGGTAGCTGGGGTAGGGGCTGTTGTGTGGAGTTTGGTTTAAAGGCCTCGCAGGGTAACTATTAAAGAAGTGATTGATTCAGATTGTTGCTGAGCAGCGTTGCCATGGTGCATGTTTTTACCCCCTCTTTGTCCTGTCTCCAGTCTGGGTTGAGAGGGCATATACGGCCTCAGCTGCTGCTGGAACATGCCCTTTGTACTCATTCGTTCCGATACTACGGCAAAGCAGTGCTGGAACTTTTGTTGCTTCTTTATTTAGTTGCAGCATAAAAACATTAGGTGATTGTGTCATATTCTGTTTTATACTCGCTGGATCAGGCCTGTGTTACTGTAGGTTAAGTGGGCTTTATTGGCAGCTGCTGAGAAAGAAATAAACAGAGAAAGACAGCGCTTATATTCGTCCCTTTCATGTGCTGTTACCATTTTAGGTCAAGTTTTGGAAGAGACACGCCTGAGTTCATGTGTTTGCTCTTGTTTTTCACATGAGATTTGTAGGACCTCAGCTGAGGAAGTCCTGGTGTATGTATATCTTTACGTGTACCTTAAAGGGCAGCTCAAGTGACTCAACACTCCTGGGGGCTGGCGTGGGTGTCTTTTCTCTCTGTTCAGACATTACATCAGCGTCTCTTGCAACTCAGAAAGGAATTTCTACTGACTGAATCACACTGTAGCTAACCTGCTTCATTGAAGTCGATGAGGGTGTCGCTGTGGCGACGTAGTGTCGCTTACTCACTGCCACATAGCAGTGATGCACTCTTCTTAAAGTGAAACATGGAACCTCTTTGCGCCAGTTGCTATACAGGCAGAGGACACATTGTTTTGCAGTAAGGCGATTATGTTGAAAAGGTTTCCAGTGTTTGTTTCCCATGTTGACCTACATCTTAAGTGTTAAAGCAGTCAGCTGAACTGAAATGCCAGAAGACGAGTTTGAAAACAATACGCTCCCACAATACATTTGTGACAGTGACATGAAAACCAATTAGTTCGCAGTTGAATGTTGTTTCCGACCTCTGGTTCCTTAGTTGATCAGCGGTCGTTACCTCTTTTATAGAAAACACAACAGGGTCAGCCTGCTTGGTCAGCTAGATAAGAACAACTGAATCAATCTTAACAAGTGTTATCTTGTCGATTGGCAGAAAATTAATCTGCACCAAATTTGATTTGAATTTTTAAGCAAAAATGCTCACAATTGTTAGTTCTAGCTTCGCAAAAGTGTATGTTTGCTGGTTTTGGACTGTTGGTCAAACAAAATAGGCTATTTCCATATGTTCACTTGGGTTGAGGAAAATCTGATGGAACGATGAATCGATAAATAAATAAAATAATCGGCACATTTAATTGATAATGAACATTAATGTTTTTAAGCATTCATGCAAACAATCCTGGAAGCTCTCCTGTAAAGTTCTACTTTGTTTTACTAAAAGTTACAGCTCAATACAAATAAAAACAGTGAAAGAAGGTAATATTATTTATCACTTGTAGGATTTAATAATCAGGTATCTTCCACATAGAGAGGACATATTTCTCCCCTTTCTAACTCAAAGTTGGCTCTTACTAGCCATTGTGCACTGTGCCTGATTGAGAGGCTGATAAGTGGTGCAATTGTAAGAGCTTTTTACAGTAGTTTTACTGGAAAATGTGTCCCCTTTTAAAACTTCGACTTTTGGTCTGCAGTGCTTAAATGCAACATTCACTATTTATGTAATGTTCACAATGTATCAAAGTTATATGGGACAGTGGGGACAAAGAGACCTGCAGCAGCCAGGAAAATTACCAGAGGAATCATTTTTATTCATACATTCAAAAGCCCAACTATTTAAAAAGTTGCTGTGTTTCAGTGGCTGAACATCCTTTATTAAAATCCCACCAGATCTTAACTGCTTATTTATCTCTGCCAGCCTCTTTCCTTCTTCTGTCATGCGCGCAGATCGGGACAAAGAAGTCGGGATTGTTCAGCTCCTTACCGAGCTACTGTGGTGTAGACAATCCAGGAAACAAAAATAAATTCCTTTCATTATCTCCTCCATCCTCCTTTCTGCCCCTACCCCGGTCACTGGACATAAAAAGCGCCTTCATGCACTTGGCAGAGCTGTCGGTGTTAAATTACCTGGGACCTGTGCCTCCCTCAGCATTCCACAGTAATTAAGAATATCTGCAGGGTCCACAGCAACCGTCCACGGGAGAAAAAAAGAGGGCAAAGAGAGAAAAAAGAAAAAAATGGGTATCTATTTCAGCATAGTGTGATGTCATCAGAGTGGGAGCTGCTGCTGCCTGCTGGTCTAGTTTTGTTTTTATTTTTTAGAAAGTAGAAAAGCTGTTGCGTATCGCTTCTCCTCCCCGTTCCCCGTCCCCTCCCTGTTCTCAGTCACTAAAAGAAAAGAAGTGAAAAAAAGTGAGTGATTGTGTCAGGATGCAGAAGATGGCTTAGAAGTGAAGTCATATGGGCCATGCTGACATAAGGGGGAATTAGAAAGGGGGGGGGAGGGTCTTGTGTCCACCAATCAACATGTGCTGGAGTGGCTCTGAGCACAAATGGAGTTGTGGCAGATGTTGTCTGAATAATGAGCGGGGGCGGGGCATGAAACCCTCTGCCAGGAGGGTGTCTGTCATTACGAGGGAGCGATGAGAGAGAAAGGGCAGGCTTTTTTGTTTATCCAGGAGTACCAGCTCTCCTCAGAACTGCACACTGCTTTTGGTAGAGCCTGCTGGATTTGTCTGTGGATATTTTCACTTTGCACTGAGGATTTTCCTTTAGCTCGCATGGATGCTGCAAGGACTTCAAGGAAAAGGAAGCACTTTGGACCAGAGGAGTAGTGATTAAGTTTTGGCAATGCACGAAGAAGAGCCTAGAGGAATATTTTTGGGTTAGGTGACTGTAATGAAAGACTGGATTTTCATTCCTAACATGGAGTATGAAGCTGCTACTCAGTCCTAGCATTTTTCATATTTGTGACATATTTGTATTTCTAAAGCCTTTATTTTATGTATTTAGATCAACTTAATTGTGTCCATAATCTTTAAAATAAAAGCACCTACAGATTTTATTTTGAGAAATAAGTTTAGTATTTCATTCAAGAAAGGAGAAAAATTATAATTTTGCACACAGTTGCTTCTCATGTAAATTGATGACATTGTGCCCCTATTTAAACGACTCAGTGTGCACAACTTATACCTCAAAGGATTTCACTACATCCTTAATATTTTCTTTGTAGTGAGTAGTGACAACTGTTTTAGCATGGGCAAACCGCTGAGCAGACCAGATTGCCTGAGACAAAACCCTTCCTGTGTGGGGAAGGGGGAGGAGGAGGACCTGAACATTGACGACTGCTATGTGCCCCAGAGGTCCATTTATGACACCGTCCGGCTCAACGAGCAGATAGACTCGGGCTCTAAAGGCAGCCTTTCTTCCCGGCACTTCACAGGCACCCTACCTTACACTCACCGCACGCTGGACCTCAGCAGCCTGTGTGGGAATGGAGCTCTATCTGCTTCCAGTTCATTTGAGCTCCGGACCCGCAAACCTGCCATGCTGGACGAGCGTGTGGTCTTTGATGGACTTAGACTCAACGGGCACATAATCCGGGCGACTGATACAGTGCTCCCTAAGTCCCGTCTCCAGGGAGGAGAGAAGAAGGATCATCCGCATCATCGCCGGTCATGGCGGACTTTCGCTCCCACTAATTTGGGCGAGTATGCGAGTCGCAGTGGAACCTTGTGCTCCGGGAGTGTTGAGAGGCCGGGGTTGATCAATGGCAGGAGAGGGCAGAGCATGACCAGCTCACTGACATCTGAAGAGGACTCAGGCCTGTACAGCCCTACTGTGGAGAGGGAGCGACATGCTCATAGATCCCATAAAAGAGCAGGCCCTGGTACAAGGAGCCTCTCATCCTCAGAGGCGATGCACATGTCTGGGGACCTGAGAACTGGGCGATCGCTCAGCTCAGGGCAGGAGGAGTTCCCTTTCTCACCTGCAAGGGACAACCGGTCTCTTTACCACAGTAGCAGCTTGGTACAGGAGCCTCGACAAACAGAATCTGGTGTGGTGGATCTAAGTGAGAAGTATACCCTCAGCAATGGAGAACACAAATACTGCACGGGGAGGTTATCGGTAGGTTCCTCCAGGACTCAAAACGAAAGCTCTGGTTGGCGTTCCCGGACTTTAACCGACTATGATGAGCTATCCACTGCTGAGCTGTTAGAGGATGTGTCATCTCAGGATGACTGTGAGTTGGTTAGCGTGGTGGTGACACAGCCTGAGACATACGGAAACTCTGTAACTCTACCCATAGAGAGCTGCGAGCCAACAAAACTGTGTACTGTGCAACAAGGGGCTTCCAAATACAACATGGAGGAGCTGGAGGAGTTTCTGCAAACAGTGGAGGCCTGTCTGCCTAAAAGTTTACAGACATTCCAGAACGCAGGAGAGCACGAGATAGAGGCTTTACTGACTGCCATCGCTGCGTGTCCTGAAATGGACCCTATGGGTTATTTCTCATCACAGGTGCCCAAAAAAATCCTCTTCCTTCATTTCCGAGTTTTGCAGATTACCTGGTTGAGCACATTTCTCTAGATGATACGCCTCTTTAGATGAGTTTTTCTTGGATGATTTTCTTGGTGTTTTGCTCACGCATCTGATTACATGATGAGTGAAATAGGTTTTGCTCACTAGTTCACCCTTGAAGTCTGTATGTGTTTTGCACAGCTGTGCTTTAATTGTTAGCTGTACTTTTCTAGAAGCCGCTGACTGGTTAGAGGTTTGTTGATGTCAGCTGGAATTTTAACACTAAACCTGAGGTGATGTCGTGGCAGACATGACCAGTTTCTGGATTCAGGATAACTTTCTGGCATCATTTAGGACTTTTTCTTTTAAATCTAGATCTAAGTCATACAATTTTACAATTTCTTGTATTTTTAGTGTTTCCTTTATTATATGTTTTAGAACAGATTTGTATAATGCTCAGTAGTACAAAATCCTGTCATGAGCAATATTGTAATTAAGCTCACTGTAAAATGGGAATTGTTCAGAATTAGTCAAATACTAAATTTGGTCTAGTTCCAAAAATTCTAATAAAAAAAAGTCATCAATGAAATCTCTGGCCTTTACAAATGGAACAATCACCCCGGTTTAATGAACCTCCAAATAAGACTGATGACATTGTAATTTGAGCACTTGTAAAATATTTATTCTGATTTGTTCCATTTGTCTTTAGGCTTTCCAGAAAGAGGACATTGATCCATTGCAGACGCAGCTTCAAGACATCAACTCCCTCGGCCAGGGCCTGATCCAAACCGCTGCCAAAGGCGCCAGCACCAAGAAGCTTGACGATGACCTGGAGGAGGTCAACACAAAGTGGAATACCCTCAATAAAAAGGTTATTTGTTTTACACTGCAAGTCAGACTTGTTGATCTTTGCTTTTGAATATTGGTCATTAGTCAATTTGTAAAGAGGGATTGGCAGTGTAATGAGCCATTTGTCCCTACTATTTGTTATAGTTTTATCCTTTGATGAGTTACTGGGCGCAGTTCAAGTTGACAGGTGACATCTATATTTACCATGTGGTCTGCAGATTGCTGAGCGTTCAGCCCAGCTGCACGAAGCCCTGTTGCATTGTGGGAGGTTCCAGGATGCTCTGGAGTCACTGCTCAGCTGGTTGACTGACACGGAGGAGCTTATGGCCAATCAAAAACCTCCGTCTGCGGAGTTTAAAGTGGTCAAGGCACAGATACAAGAGCAGAAAGTAAGCCGGTATCACGTGGTACAGCAACATAAACACATAAAAACACAGATGTAAAACACACCGCCAGCTCTTTTTTAATCCTTCCACTTCAACACTAGAAAATCACCGCAACATAATGACTTTGCCATTCATCTTACTAAATTGACATTCATTGTTAAACATGAGTGTGGTACACAAAGCTTTTACTTAAATCGACCCTTAATTTGTGCCTATATATTTACTGCTTTTCACCACCAAGCAACGCTTCCTGTTAAAGCACGTTAAAGGCGCCCAATAACTCTCCTCCTCTGTGTACCTTTGACAGCTTTTACAGAGACTGCTGGATGACCGAAAGCCAACAGTGGAGCTGATAAAAAAAGAGGGAGGGAAGGTTGCGGAACTGGCAGAGTCTGTGGATAAGGAGAAGGTTGCAAAAGAGATCGAATGCCTGGGCCAGAGGTGGGACGCTCTGCTCAAGAGGGCTGAAAACAGGTCTGTATAAACATCTGTAATGTTAAACCTCCTCGATGCAATGCTGCAGTACATTTCACAATTAAGTGTTGCTAATGAAAAGTTTTCCTAAGTTTTAATTTGTTGTGATTTTTCCACTCCTAATTGAATTTGTGTTTTTGCCTAGATATAGATTTGGTAGTATTCACAATGTATCAAGAATGTCAAACTCCTCAATTCCCCTTTATTTTCCTCCCACTGAAGCTTAAATGAAGAGTTCAACAATTTAGGAATTGCACTCGAATATGATGCTAGCTGGCAGCCAGTTAGCTTAACACAATGACTGGGGCAGGGAGAAACAGCTAGCCTGGCTGTATTCAAAGGTAACAAGACCCGCGTACAAGCACGAGATGTGACTAATTTGTGAGATTTAGAGGCGCTAGTACATAGATTTTGAAGATAAGTTTTGATTAGTTTTTGTGTTTTGCCTGGGTTTGGATTTGGGAATATTTTAAATGTATTTAGAACATAAAAACTCCCAAATGGACTCCTCACTTTCCTCTTAACTGAAGATTAATTCATAGAGAGATGGTTGATATTCAGAAATGTGTCTGGATCAGTCCACTGTGCACTGCACTTTCTCAAGTTCAAAAGGGGACTGTGAAACATTATTTAAATGTTGCTAATATTTCCCAGTAACCCATTTTTTCTAGGTTTGGTTAAAATAAAAATGCCTATCACTCTGTCCATTGCTGTACTTTACTCCTAGTCCAATGCTGTTATTATCTGCATAAATATATCAGGCACAAGCAACTGGAGAGCATCTTAGTGGTCACTCAGCAGTTCCATGAGACCCTAGAACCCCTGAGCGAGTGGCTCGCAGCCACAGAGAAACAGCTAGCCAACTCCGAACCCATCGGCACTGAGACGTCTAAGTTGGAAGATCAAATCTCTCAGCATAAGGTAATATCCATCATCTTATATCATTACCATATGTTTTTGGATGTTTTTATGACACAATCAGTTAAGTTCAGCTGAATTTAGTTTAATTTGCTCATTACTCTAAGTTTATGCTTTTCATTATTTCCCACTCCATTTCTCATTTGATTTCTGTTTCATATTTTTGTTTTATGTGTGTGTTTTCTGTTTTTTGTCATATCTCCTTGGTTGGTTTCCCATCCCCTGTGGTCAGGCCTTAGAGGAGGAGATTATGAATCACAGTAAAGACCTGTTTCAGGCCGTCAGTCTGGGTCAGATGCTCAGAACTGTGAGCTCAGTGGACGATAAGGAGTTTGTTCAGTCCAAACTGGACGCCACCCAGGCCAGTTACATAGAGCTCCAGGAGCGATGCAGGAGGAAAGCCGAGATGCTGCAGCAAGCTCTGGCAAACGCCCAGCTGTTTGGAGAAGATGAAGTGGCGCTCATGAACTGGCTCAACGAGGCACACACGAGGCTGAGTGAAGTGTCCGTGGAAAACTACAGAATAGATGTTCTTGAAAAGCAGCTGGCAGAACAATGGGTACACACTCCTCCTCAGGCCGACAAGCATTGTGTTTTCCTTTCATTTAAGTTGCATCAATCATGTTTCAGTTGATTTTAGTCATTTGTGTGCCATGCATTCTTTACAGTGGAATGTGTGTTGTCACTCTCAATGACTTTCTACGGTTGTGTTTTCATTTTAGACACTACAAAGTGATATTGAGCTGAGGAAGAAGAATGTTGACCAAGCCATCTGTAATGGGATGGAGCTTCTGAAGCAAACAACAGGCATGTCTGACTTTATACTTACAGCTATCACACTTCATACACAGTATGATGTATTACAGTCTCTGTAATGTATATCATACATTTTCTCGCATTATTTAGGTAACAACAGACAAAATCTTTCTCAGAAGGGTAGATGACAAAATTAGTTGAAATCTTATTTTCAGAAAGTTTCCCATCTGGCAATTAATTTAAAGAAGTAGTTAGATGATGAGATACCACTACCAGTCTTGTTGTCAGACAAGATAAGAAACCAGAGATTACTTCAGGAAGTTGCTATGCCTGGAAATAGTCTGGCATACAACCCCTGTAAAACCGCAGTTTCACTTAGTTTTTTGTATAGGATAAGCAAACTAGATATAACATTTAAATTAGTGATCTTTAGAGGTTCTGGTAAACATATTTTGTTACATTTGAACAGAACAAGCCTAGCTATTTACTCTTGTTTCCAGCCTTTATGCAAAGCTAAACTAAGCGGCTGCTGGCTCTAGCACTCTCGTGGTATCATGGTATCTTGTCTTCTCGTCTAACTCTCAAGAATGCGAATAAGCATATTTTCCAAAATGTTAAATTATTCCTTTAATTGTTAAGGGGTTCATAATTAGGTGTGAAACATGCATTCATTCTTATTTTGGCGTCCAAGTTTGGTCCAAGTACCAATGGAAATGAAATGTGTGGCCTGTGTGACCATTTTGTCTTTAAAACATCAGACAGAATTTGTGCATGCTGCTGCTTACATGAGTCTTGCTCCTGTCTGTGTTCAGCCAAGCCAGCAGCATACTGTACTTCCCTACAGTAATTTACAGCAGAAATGCAAATCTCCTTAAACTAATGTGTATTAATTTACTATAAATAGGTGATGAGGTGGTTGTTATCCAAGGCAAACTGGACGGAATAAAAACAAAGTACGCTGAGATCAACACAATGAGTGACAACGTTTTGAAGACATTGGAGCGGGTTTTGAGTCTCTCTACTAAGCTGCAGAACACCCATGAGGATCTGAGCTCCTGGCTCGAGAAAGTCGAGACTCAGACCAGCGCTTTTGCTGATCAAGAGCTGGTGGGCGAGCAGCTCCTTCAAGCACAAAACAGACAGAAGGTAAGAGTTTCTACAGACGTACGGTTCATATTTGTCCCTAAAGAAATGAATACCAAATGTAATCTCTAAAACAACAATAATAATGATGATAATAATAATAATAATAATGATAATGTTAATAATAATAAAACAACCTTTAACACTCTGTGAGCTGCTTTACAAAAACACAACAAGTTGGCGTTTTCTGTGTTTGTTATGTAATCTTGTCCAGGCCTTGTTGAAGGAGACCAAAGACCAAAAACCTGTGATGGACAAGCTGAATGAGTTGAGCAGTTCTCTCCTGGATCTGATCCCCTGGCACACTCGCGAGGGTCTGGACAAGCTGGTGACTGAGGACAATGAGCGGTACAGAGCAGTCCGCGACACCATCACCCAGCAGGTCGATCAGATCAACGCCGATATACTCAAGTCACAGCAGGTACACCAGAGAAATTGATAAATGTCTTTTTCTCATTTGGCTTTAATTTCTGTCTTCTCTAATAAGGAGGTGAAACGCTTTCAGCAATGCAAACTGATTTTTGTCTGTTTCCAGTTTGAACAGGCTGCAGACACTGAACTCTCTTGGCTGACTGAAGCTGAGAGGAAGTTGCTGTCGATGGGCGAGATCAGGCTGGAGCAGGACCAAACCACAGCCCAGCTCCAAGCACAGAAGGTTAGCCTGTCATACTGTGTGTCTGTGTATGGATAGACACAGGCTTCCATTTCAACAAAGTATAGTAAACACTGCGGTTTGTTTTGTAACGTCCAGCCAAACTCACTCTACCGGTTTTCCAGATCTTCTCCATGGACATCATGAGGCACAAAGATGCTGTGGATGATATTGTGAAAACAAGAAAGGCCATCATGAACAGCAAAACCCCGGAGGAGAAAGAAATCTTGAAGGTGAAAAGAATTTATTTCCTGTTTGAAACAAATTAATTAATTAAGAATATGCACTCAAGTTAAAGGATCTTCTTGGTTTTCAATCAGGCCAAGACCCAGACTCTCTTGGAGAAGTACGGCATCGTCAGTCAGCTGAACTCAGAGCGCTGTCTGCAGCTGGAGCGAGCCCAGTCTCTGGCCAACCAGTTCTGGGAGACCTATGAGGAGATGTGGCCGTGGCTTCAGGAAACCCTGAGCACCTTCAGCCAGCTGCCTCCACCTGCCATCGAGTATGAAACACTCAGGCAGCAGCAAGAGGAACTCAGGGTAAGATGGCAACAGAAGCAGATGTTCAGTGCAACACTTTTGCCAAAGCAATGAAAAAAACTTAACATTGCTTCCTCTCCAGCAAATGCGAGAGCTGATTGCCGAGCACAAGCCCCACATCGACAAGATGAACAAGACCGGCCCTCAGTTACTTGAACTCAGCCCAGTGGAGGGAGCGCCCATCAGAGAGAAGTACACAGCTGCAGACCAACTTTACACCCAACTCAAGGCTGATGTCAAGCAGAGAGCTGCCACTCTGGATGAGGCCATCTCCAAATCCACCCAGGTAAGGAACAGTTCTTCACTGGGAGTTTCTAAGGAAACATCATATTTTTCTCTACCATTGTTTAATATTTATTTAGAATATTTGGTAACACTTTCTATGAAGGTCATCACTATAATGACTTATGCATATATTTATAACAGGATATAATGCGTCCATAAGACATTATAACAGTTGTTATAATCATAACATAATGCATTAGGCACTATAGCAAAGTTCATAACGTATTATGACCTTTTGATTTAATGTTTTATAACTAATAGTAATACCAGTTTATATTACTGTGTGGCAAGAATCTCCGACCATGTTCCATAACACATTATAACCACCGACTCTGCCTTGTTATAAATACACTTTAGTCACAATTAAGAATTAGTGATGTAAAATGGAATAATAGCTTATATTAATGTTTAATGTTATATAGCATGTCTTTGTTTGCTTTAAGTAAAGTGTTAAAATATCTATCCCTGTATAATATATTACAGGTGGACATGATACCATATGAACTAATTATAAGACCTTATAACACGTCATTGTTTGCTTTAAGTAAAGTGACACGCATTTTGCGCAGGAAAACAACTTTTATTTATGTTTCTTCCGTTTATGAACAATCAGTATGAATTTTGAACATTTTGCGGTTTAGCACAAAAACACAACATAATTACATCCAGAAAACTCGTTGTCAGGGTGGTGAAAGATCACTCAAGAGAAGACCTGTTGCCGACCAACATCTGTAAGAAGAGGCTCAGATGTTGTTGATGAATGGCGAGCCTATGGACAGGCCCTAACAGATGCAGTGGACAATTAAAGACAACCACTTCACAAAACGTAGCCTATTAAAAGACATTTTAAAGTAATTAAATGGGAACACTGTTAGCTAGCGCTAACTGCCTTCACTTTTCCAGCAGTTGCGGAAACAACAGACTTAATGGACACACTGTGACCTACACTGCACATGTTCTGCCAGACTGACAACTTACTAAGTAACTTAAATATTTTCCTCCGCTAACTTTCACCGTCACGTTCTGCTGCTCGCGCTCTCTCATTCATAATCAATTCAGAATCTTCCACGTCCGCATCGTAAAGAAGTAAACTATACTGTACTAATGCTCACGGAACGCAAATGGCGGAACATTCAGAACTGCGGAAGTGCGGGCGCCCGGACAGTCGCAGGTGTGCACATAACAGAGACCAGTGATCTCTGTTATTGGTCTGAGCCCAGTGTTGTATTCGACGCATTTCGCCGCTGCTGAATGAATGACCACGCTACTAAAATTTCACGCGGTCATCAATATGACCGGCACACCGTGCAGCAACACTCATGGCTGCTTTGGTTCCTGTGTGCAAAGCGAGTGTGTGTGCCAGCGAAATATTTAAATTACTTCGTAAGTTGTCCGTCAGGCAGAACATGTGCAGTGTAGGTCACAGTGTGTCCGAAAGTCTGAAAAGTGAAGGCGGTTAGCGCTAGCTAACAGATCCCGGTCTGTAAAGCACGGTTTTGGCTGCAGTGTAACGTTAGCTAAATTAGTAACGGAGTAATGTTAATTAGTTGCGTGTCATTACTACATAACTTGTTGAGGAATGAGAACAGCAGGTTGAAGCTAAACTGGTGTCCTGTACACATACTGTACATCCTGATAGTTAAGTTAAATTATATTTCAGTGTCCAGAGGAGTCAGACAACTGGTTGTTAAAGTAGGATGCTGGTGACCACGGAGGAGCTGAGGCTACTAAAGTAAATCAGGGATGTAAACTAGTCCTTTTAAGCAGTTGAGGAGACATTTCTTTTGGATTTTAATGTGCAAACGAAATGCTTAGTAATTATCCAGAAATTACACAGAAAAAAAGATGCATCAAGATGGATCGCTGCCCTCTGATTTGTAATCAAATCGAATCGTGAGGTGCCAAGAGATTCTCATCCCTACTGCCCAAACAGTGTTCCCATTCAATTACTTTAAAATGTCTTTTAATAGGCTACGTTTTGTGAAGTGGTTGTCTTTAATTGTCCACTGCATCTGCAGTGCAACTATCAACATCTGAGCCTCTTCTTACAGATGTTGGTCGGCAACAGGTCTTCTCTTGAGTGATCTTTCACCACCCTGACAACGAGTTTTCTGGATGTAATTATGTTGTGTTTTTGTGCTAAACCGCAAAATGTTCAAAATTCATACAGATTGTTCATAAACGGAAGAAACATAAATAAAAGTTGTTTTCCTGCGCAAAATGCGTGTCACTTTACTTAAAGCAAACAATGACGTGTTATAAGGTCTTATAATTAGTTCATATGGTATTATGTCCACCTGTAATATATTATACAGGGATAGATATTTTAACACTTTACTTAAAGCAAACAAAGACATGCTATATAACATTAAACATTAATATAAGCTATTATTCCATTTTATATCACTAATTCTTAATTGTGACTAAAGTGTATTTATAACAAGGCAGAGTCGGTGGTTATAATGTGTTATGGAACATGGTCGGAGATTCTTGCCGCACATTAATATAAACTGGTATTACTATTAGTTATAAAACATTAAATCAAAAGGTCATATTAAATTATGAACTTTGCTATAGCGCCTAATGCATTAAGTGATTATAACAACTGTTACAATGTCTTATGAACGCATTATATCGTGTTATAAATATATGCATAAGTCATTATAGCAATGACCTTCATAGAAAGTGTTACCGAATATTTTATAAATATGTACAATTTTATGTCACAATAAAATTTGAAGAAATGGCTGCTTCCTGACAGTGTTTGCATGGGCCCTGTCCATCAATGATAACATTTTAAAGACATAATGCTTTTTTTTTAATATTGCCAATCTGCCATTAAGCCAAAATTGTTTGATATAATAAAATATATTATTAGAATTTGGGGCTCCAATAGAGATCACAAGTAGCTATAATGCAGTAGCTTTTACATGTTGACGGTGTTTTACTGTGTTTTTATTGTCTAAAACTTTATTCATAGATTACCAATTATTTTCTTGATTTGTCAATTCATTGTTCAGTCTATGAAATGTCAGAAAATAGTGAAGAATGTAACAAATCACAGTTTTCCCGGGGCCCAGGTTCATGTCTTGTTTTGTTAATCCAACACTTCATTCACAATAATACAGAAAAAAGCAGCAAATTCTCGTATTTGAGAAGCTGAGATTTTTTTGGCATTATGGTTGAACAGCTTTTGAAACAATTAATTGGCTATCAAAATAATAAAATAATGTTCAGTCGACTGACTAATTGAATAATCGATTTATCTTTTCAGCCTTACTTTGTATACAGGCATTTGGGTGATGTCTACAAAGAATTAGTTTTCTAGGACTGTTTCTTGTTAGAAGCACAGTGTCGTCCTGTCACAGGAGAGCCAAACATGTTACTAAAGTGTATAAAGTATAAATACAAACTAAGTGTCCTTTCCCTCGCTCTCAACCAGTTCCATGATAAAATTGACCCGATGCTGGAATCCCTGGAACGGATCGCTGAACGCCTGCGCCAGCCTCCGTCCATCTCAGTGGAGGTGGACAAGATCAAGGAGCAGATTACTGAAAATAAGGCCGTCTCTGTGGATTTGGAGAAACTGCAGCCCTCTTATGAGACACTGAGGCAGCGAGGCGAAGAGATGATCGCACGATCGGAAGGAGCAGACAAGGACATATCTGCCAAAGGTATGAGAAATCATTCCATCTTTGTCTTATGTTTTCCTTAGTTTTGTTAAGAAACACATGCTGATAATTGTAGTCTTCTGTTTGTAATCTACATTTAATGGTGGTAATTGATTTACTGTACATTTGTTAGTAATGCTCACTTGACTTTTTAACCCCACCACAAGCTGTACAAGACAAGCTGGACCATATGGTGTTCCTCTGGAGCGACATCCAGGCCTTACTGGAGGAGCGGGAGGCGAAGCTGCTGGATGTGATGGACCTGGCAGACAAGTTCTGGTGCGATCACTGCGCTCTCATCGTCACCATCAAAGACAGCCAGGACCTGCTGAGAGAGCTGGAGGAGCCCGGAGTTGATCCTTCAGTCGTCAAACAGCAGCAGGAGTTTGTGGAGGTCAGAGAGAAGATTGAACTATTAAATCAACCAACGGGTAATTAAGAGTGATGGTAACATTTATATCTTTTACAAAACTGCTTTTTATTCCTGCAGGGATTTAAGGAGGAGATTGATGGACTGCAGGAAGAGCTTGATGTGGTTCAAAACCAGGGAGCAGAGCTTATGACTGCCTGCGGGGAACCTGATAAACCTGTGATAAAGAAGAGCATTGATGAGGTAATAGATAGAACAGTCAAAATCATCTTTTCACAGACATTCTTTCTTCTTCACTTGCTGATATATTGGCATGTGTGCGGCTTGTGCTGAAGTACTCGTGTCCTTTTTTCCAGGTGAATTTGGCGTGGGAAAATCTCAATAAGACTTGGAAGGAGAGAGTGGAGAGACTGGAAGAGGCCATGCAGGCTGCTGTGCAGTTTCAGGATGGCTTGCAGGTACTTTTATCCCAGTTTCATTGTATTTGAAAGGAATCATCTGAACACAGTGGCAAGTTATTGTGAAGTGTAACACAGTAAGATGTTTTCATGTAAAATGTCTGGGCTTTTTGTTTACTTGAAGTGAAGTTCTTCCTAAACTTAATCCTAATGTTACTCACACCACAGATCTTTTAATTACTTTTTTTTCCATTTGTCTTTATTGTATAACTAATAATAGAACATACTTAATATGCAAACGTTTGAAAGTTAAACACGCATGGTGGATCAGCCAGTTTTTAAGATGAAACCACAGATTACAGCTCTTTTTTATTGAACTTGATTGAAGTGATACGACATTTTATGAGACCCGTTAATTTTGAAACAATAAACACCAACCACAGGGCTTCATTATATTTGGCACAAACTTTGACTCGTGTTTACAAAGTTCCTGTAAGATCTTTTTATGGCAGGGAAGGAAGTATCTTCTACACGGCTGCTTTCATTTTTATTAACTTTAAGGATCACACTGACACAATGCAGAACATAGTATTAAAGTCCAGGGCTTGTTTTTAATGTTTACCTAAATTGTCATCCATACAGATTTACAACAGCCCGGCTGTAAGATTTCGTGCGTAACATGACACTGAATGTGAAACAAGACTCCCTGCACACTAAGCTTTGTTTTCTCTCAGTAACAATGGTTTTCAACTTGTAACTTGCAGGGTATGTTTGACTGGGTGGATATTCTGGAGAGCAAACTGGATTCAATGTCACCTGTAGGCACAGACCTGGAAACTGTCAAGCAGCAGATTGTAGAGCTCAAGGTACAGTCTTGCATTTGTGTTTGAATAGAAAACAGCAGAATATTTGTATATGCTGAAAACAGGATAAGTCACTTTTGCACTGGTTTATTAATGTACCTTTTTGTCTGTACTGCAGTATTTACTGTTATAGAAGCTTTGTCATATACCAGCTGTGTTTATATTGAATGCTTGATTCATAACCTGCGCCACTTGGCCTGTTTTGCACAGGTACAAAAGCTGTACAAGAATAGCCTCATAAAGCAGTCACATCGTGTTTGATGTACAATAAGACAAATCTTCTGCTGAAAAGGCATTGCTGGAAGAGTCAGCTGTATTGTCCATAAAGCTTTGTACTTCTGTTGACTGATTGGGTGTACCACCGTGTGTGCTGGTGTTTCAGGAGTTCAAAGTAGAGGCGTACCAGCTGCAGATTGAGATGGAGCGCCTGAACCACCAGGCGGGCCTCCTGCTGAAGAAGGTGACGGAGGAGGCTGATTGCTGCGCCATCAAGGAGCCAATGTCCGAGCTCAAGATGCTCTGGGACAACCTGGATGAGAAGATCATCAGCCGACAGGTGAGGAAGGGGAATGTGCAGGGAAAGCTTCATCCCAAAATGAAAAGTTATGTAATAAAATCAAATATCACGATTTGAAAATGCTGATCAAAAGAAATATTGGTTAATGGATACTTTAAATACAGTATGACTGGCTCTCTATGAATCATATTTGTAATTAACCTCCACAGATCCTTATGGGCTAGAAAACAGACTCAACAATGTATCAAACAGGCCGTGGAATGTGTTGTGTTGTTTGCATGTCAAGTGCTTTCACTCGCTGTAATATCTAATGGTTTATCTGTCATTAATCCAGCACAAACTGGAGGGAGGCCTCCTGGCACTGGGCCAGTTCCAGCACGCACTGGACGAGCTGCTGGCCTGGATGAGCCACACTGAGGAGCTGCTCAACGAGCAGAGGAAGGCCGGAGGAGACCCCAAAGCCATCGAGATAGAGCTCGCCAAGCATCATGTACGCCAAAAGTTTCCCTGCGCAAAGTTGCAGTAGTCAAATCTAATGTGACCACGGGATTAGGAGCATTAGTAGCAGAGTAAAATTGTGCTGCCGACCATACTTTGCATTTCATTTAATCTCAGTAGATTCCAGAGTGTACCTTTGCGCATGCAGATTTAGTTTTGTCCTTTGTGCGTCAGATCCATCCACCCAACGATGTACCATTCCTGGCTTCTTTTGTCTCTACAGGTCCTCCAAAATGATGTGTTGGCTCATAAGGCGACAGTTGAGACGGTCAATAAGGCCGGTAGTGACCTGGTGGAGTCCAGCGCTGGTGAGGAAGCTTCTAGTCTGAAGAGCAAATTGGAGAACCTGAACCAGCGGTGGAAAGCCATACTGGAGCAGACGGCGCAGAGGAAGCAACAACTGGAGGGAGCTCTGCTTCAGGTATAAAAATGATTTTCATCACAACATAATAGGCCTAGGGCTTATTAGTTTTTATCTGTTGTTTAATAAGCTCTGATTGATTCTCCCTAGAGAGCAAGTATGTTATGTCAAAGTTGTGAATTGTTTTCGGAGGAGTGATTTAATTCATTACATTTCAGGCTTTTTAATTTCTACTGCTGATGACCTATTTTGGTAGCAAAATTAATCCAAGGAATTAATAACTCCGACATGCTCATCTCTGAGCCATAGGTTGCTAACAATGAGTGTGTGTGTGACACCTTTTGTCCTGACTCAGGTTGTATTGTGTTGTAGGCCCAAGGTTTCCATGGTGAGATAGAAGATATGCAGCAATGGCTGAAAGACACAGAACGTCAGCTGTTGGCATCAAAGGCTGTGGGAGGCTTACCAGACACGGCCCGGGAGCAGCTTAACGCCCATCTGGTATGTGTTTAACAATATGAAAGGCCGCATACAGATGGCAGGCTTGTAAGGAGACGACTATGTCTTTTCTGTGTTTTACCTCAAGTGTGAAAATTAAATGACACTGCAAAATACACTACTCACACCCCCGCTGTAGAAGATGACAAAAAGCCTGTAAAGTGTTTCAAATTGATTCAGCCATGTCAGACTATAATGAATCTAGGAATGTTTCCCTTCTTTGTTTTCCCTTTCTCTAGCTCAGGACACTTTCACAACAAACTCTCCCGAAAGAAGCATCACTAGTGACATTTTATGGAACCACAAACAGAGGGGATTCCTTGAAAGAAATTCCTTCAATCACATTAGTAACATTATGCTGTTTAAATGTTTTGTGGGAACACGCCTCTGAGAGTCTCAGCAGTGCTCATTATGCTTATGCTTTTACCATTTGTGGACTAGATTTGGATTAACATATAACTTAAGTGCACCGACATCATCACATGCATTTCAGACACTGCGGACTCTCATCCAAGACTAAAGCAGAGCTGTAATTTGCTTGTCTGTTTGACGAAAGCATCACCCTCCCCGTGCCATTGTGTCTGTTTTCTTGCAGGAGTTGTGTTCTGCCTTGGAGGTGAAGGAGGAGCTGTACCAGGAGCTGCTGAACAAGGGTCACCAGCTGCTCACCATGACACCCGAGGGTCCGGACAGCAACACAGAGCAGGACCTCGCCAACCTGAAGGACAAATGGGAAGCGGTGCAGGGGAAGGTCGCTGAAAGAAAGGTATGGAGTTAAGGTTGCAGTGAGGATGGTTAGACCTCCACCGCTCTTAGCTTAATGATTCACAACTTCAGCTTTAGGTCCCAGTGAGAGATCGCTGACATACACTTGTAAGCCTCTAATCCTGGTGCCGATAATGAATGGTGTACGGACAGATTGTTGGAAAGGATACTCAGGATGTGGTTACACTGCAGGCGAGTTGCTGCCTGAGTCAGAGTGGCACAACAGTGTTGCCATAGTGAACAGTTAACAAATGAATAAATTAAATAATAGAGCTAAACTAATATTTGAGCCACAATAAAGACTCATCGGCCGCTGTGTTTTATCTTTTTCTTCCTTTAAAACAACATTTTCTCACTTTTGTGGCTTCAATAAATAAGCATTTACATGGCAACTGTCCCATACCATTCTCACTCCAGATATGGAGCTCCACAATGTGGCTGCTGGAGAGTTTGCTGTAACATTTTGCTTTTGCTTCCTATTTACTTTGGTCCTGTTCCCAGGAATTCAAAGCCTGGTAAATCTTAGAGCAGCACAGAGTTGCAGCTGCTGGCTGAACTCCCTACAGCAACGTGACACTTCTCTAGTCTAAGGTCCTCTTTTTTCAAAGCAAGGAAATAGTATTAAACTGCAGTTCCATATTCAGCAAGACTCTCAACACGACCCCACAGTAAATGAGAGAAACACATTGTAACTCTCACCAGGTTTGTAATGTCATTAACACAGCATTTACGGTCACGTGATGAGCCTGTGCCAGTGGCCTCGGCTGTAACAAATGGTTGTTTTCCAGCGATGGAGTCACTGAGGATGTCTCTTAATTTTTTTTCTTTCAATTAAACGCTCATCATTCCCTATCCGCTACACTGCCAGCCTCTCCAGAGACGTTAACTTCCTCTGTTTTTATAGAGGTCAATGTCTGGCACAAATGGAGTGTAATTGTCTTTTTCCGCCCCCTGTTTATCTGGTGTTGTAGCAACCGAGCAGTTTGTTCATTGTGTAGTGTGATACAGGTTATAATGAAGACAACAGGGTTATTTCCATCCCTGGACCCTAATGGCGTGTTGTGTCTACAGGTGAAACTAGAAGAGGCCTTGACACTGGCCACGGATTTCCACAACTCCCTGCAGGACTTCATCAACTGGTTGACCCAAGCGGAGCAGACGCTGAACATGGTTTCCTCTGCCTCCCTCATACTGGAGACCATCATGTTTCAGATTGACGAGCATAAGGTAATGCTTGTCCAGAGAGAAGGGTTATGCAACCTCTCCAGCTGCTATGATAATGTTTAATTACTTTAGCCAGTAAAACAATTATAAATATCTGAATCATATAGAAAATGGCAGTTATGGCAATAGTATGTTTACTACGTCACGATTCAGCATTGCCTTGACTTAACAACTCCGTCTGTTGGATCATTCATGAATGACATGACCTACACTGTCAATTGAAGAGTCTGTCCTCCCTGACCTAAAGCTCTCTCCTCTCTGCCATGCTGTGCTTTATTTGTGCAGGTGTTTGTGACGGAGGTGAACTCACACAGGGACCACATCATTGAACTGGACAAGACAGGAACACACTTGAAGTACTTCAGCCAGAAACAGGATGTGGTCCTGATCAAGAACCTGCTGCTCAGCGTGCAAGGCCGCTGGGAGAAGCTGGTGCAGCGGTCTGTTGAGCGAGGTCGCCTGCTGGACGACGCCAGGAAGAGGGCGAAACAGGTTCTGTTCTGTGCATATTTATACTGTGTTTCAAATAGGCATTGTTTCACTGCTGTTAGGACTTTTTTATTATCATTGGAAAGCTCTGGAAATAGTATATGAAGCCTGTTTCATATTCTGTGTGCAGCTTTTTTATAGCATTTTCATTAGAGTGGGTCCTTTTCTGTTCCTTGGGCCTGAAAACCTAATCATCATTTAAACATTTCACAGGACTCAGCAATAAATCAAGTGAAATCATACCTTTTCAAACTACTACACTGTGTTTATTTCTTTATCTTTCATTAGTTCCACGAAACTTGGAATAAACTGATGGAGTGGTTGGACGAATCTGAGAAGACTCTGGACTCAGAAGTGGAAATTGCCAATGATCCGGGCAAAATCAAGATGCAGCTGGCGCAGCACAAGGTGAATGAGCATCGTCTTATCACGGTTTACCGGGAAAAGAATGAAAGTAGAAATAACCAGGGACCTTTTGACAGCATCGACAGCAGAGGTTCATTCATTAACAGAAACAACGTGTGCATCCAAACCATTTGTTTTACGGGAAAACTGTTTGAAGCCTGTTTAACAAAGATGTGCAACACTGTAGAAAGCTACCTTTCAAAAACAAACTTTTTTTCCTTGAATTCTTTCAATGTTTTGCAGACTGAAAGCTGTTTAATGCACCATGTTTAATGTGTAATGTATGAGAGTTGGACAATTTCTGCAGTGAAAGCTATTTATGGGAATTACAGTATCTACAGAATGCAGTAGTTGCGTGTTTGCTTGCATTGCAGACTGCCCAGTCCCTTATTGTTGTCTTTGCAGTGTTATGTGGTAATGTACTAATGCTATCATAATCCTGGGATTGACCAAATATAGTAGGGATGGCCTTGCTTTTGGATACTTTTAATCTCTGTGGAACAGTGGCTCTTGAGTTTTGACCCCTTTTTTTGCAGTGTCTTCTTAATCACAAAGCACACACACACAGATTAGGATATTATCTGACAAGCCAAGAGTAGCAGGAAGAAAATCCTCTGAGAAGGTTCACTGTAACACTGCGCATCTGATGAGAGAGAATTACATCCACTAAACTTGACTCTCATCAGCTTGTTCATTTTCGAAATGCAGTAACATGACTTTATTGGTTGGACGATGGACTCTTTTCTGACAATATTTCTCATTGACAGGAGTTCCAAAAGGCTCTGGGCAGCAAACACTCAGTATATGACACCACGTCTCGAACAGGGCGGGCCCTGAAAGACAAGACCTCCCTTCAGGATGATAACCAGAAGCTGGACGACATGCTGAGTGAACTGAGGGATAAATGGGACACTGTTTGTGGCAAGTCAATAGAAAGGTGAGGATACATCTTCCCACATCTGTTGCTGTATTTTTACCCATCAGCCACTAGTGTAATGATGTAATGATATGTGCCCTCCTGCAGACAAAACAAACTCGAGGAGGCCCTGCTGTTCTCCGGCCAGTTTACAGACGCTCTCCAGGCTCTCATTGACTGGCTGTACAGAGTGGAACCTCAGATGGCTGAGGACCAGCCTGTACATGGAGACATAGACTTGGTTCTCAACCTCATAGACACCCACAAGGTAGAAAACAACACCTAAAGGTCAGGGAATGTACCACTGCTGGTTGAACGCTGGTCTTTAAAGAAGTCTTTAGTGGTAGCATTGAAACCCAACTTCAAAAAGAAGCATAAAAGTTTTCACTGATGCATTTACACCGCCCTTTGCTTTCATCAGTGATTGTTTCTTATCACAATAGGAGACAATGAACACTTGAACCACACAAGGGTTGGACTATAAAAGGGGCAGCACTGTAGTACCTTTCTATTGATTGTCCCTGTTCTTTGGAGCTTTCTGTCGAGCAGGCTGTGAAAAACTGATGCTGTTATGTTTGCATAACAGTTTCCCATAGTACTTGAAATTATAGATAGCAGAAATATGCCTGAATTGCACAAATCATTGTAACTTAGATAATTACCTAATCTTACACATGTGAGACACCGTGACTCACACTAACGTTTTTTGAAGGATTTTGACTCTTTGCATGTGTCCTTC
The DNA here is from genome assembly GCF_014851395.1 of Micropterus salmoides. Lineage (NCBI taxonomy): Eukaryota > Metazoa > Chordata > Actinopteri > Centrarchiformes > Centrarchidae > Micropterus > Micropterus salmoides. The sequence continues at coordinate 13,403,538 of NW_024041373.1, forward strand.
GCTGATTGGTCACTGCAGGTTTTCCAGAAGGAGCTGGGAAAAAGGACAGTGAGCGTTCAGGCCCTCAAACGTTCAGCCAGGGAGCTGATTGAGAGCAGCCACGATGACTCGTCCTGGGTCAAAGCCCAGATGCAGGAGCTGAGCACTCGCTGGGAGACGGTGTGCAACCTCTCGGTGTCCAAACAAGCCCGGCTGGAGCAGGCCCTGTGTCAGGTACCGTAGAACCCCTGCAAGCATTAGATAGAGGGTAAAACTAACTCTGTGAGCCTGTCTGACTCTTTGTCCCCTGGTTGCAGGCTGAGGAGTTTCACTCCACTGTTCATATCCTGCTGGAGTGGCTGGCTGAGGCAGAGCAGAGTTTGCGTTTTCATGGCAGCCTGCCTGATGATGAGGAGGCTCTGCAGGCGCTTATCGAACAACATAAGGCAAGCATTGCAAATATAATTGTTTTTTTAAATCTTTAAACTTTAAGTTTAAGTTTAGTTTTTAAAGTTGTTAAACAAAATAAATACATGAAACGCTGGCGAGTCTTTTGCTTGAGTAAACAGCTGAGACTCTGGGATTCTGTGATTACACCATGCCTGGGTGCAATGTCATCTTCCATGCCAAAAGTGCAGTGTTCTCTTTTTCTTAACAATGATTTCATCTTATGAAATAGCTCTGCCTTGCTCCAATATTAAAACAACTTCATGAGCAATGCTTTGTTTTTTTATGTTTGCTGAAAACAATCCAATTCTAGCTAAAACTCTTTTCCATTCGCTGTTATTTAGGAGTTCATGAAGAAACTGGAGGAAAAGCGAGTGGCACTAAATAAAGCAACCAATATGGGGGAGGCTATTCTGACCATCTGCCATCCAGACTCTATCACAACCATCAAACACTGGAACACCATAATTAAAGCCCGGTTTGAAGAGGTCAGTTCACAGCTGCATGCCTGAATATATGCCTTTTCTGCTCTCCTCTTTCATATCCACAGATATGACAGAACATAATTTGGATTTTTTGGTGGTGTGGATAGTTGCCCTATGTTGCTTTAGCATATCATTTCCTGTGCCTCATCACACAAAAGGAATTGCTCTGTCTCTCTATAGTATGAGTGATGTGGGAATGTTACTGTTACAGGTGCAGGCTTGGGCCAGGCAGCACCAGCAGCGACTGGCCACGGCCCTCACTGAGCTGTTAGCCACTCAGGAGCTGCTGGAGAATCTGCTGACTTGGCTACAGTGGGCTGAGACCAACCTCAACGATAAAGACAAGGAACCGCTGCCGCAGGAGATCGAGGAGGTCAAAGGCCTCATAGCAGATCACCAGGTAAAACAAAACTGCATATAGAAATGATTCTACCATAGTGTTTAAGTCATGTACGGTTTGATATTTGCTTTAAATCAAAACTGTACCATTTCTGCTCTTTGTCAAAACTGTACTGGTAGTATGTTTTGATCACAGTAGTCAGCTGTCAGTGTCCATGTACCAACCTGGAAGCATGCTTGTTGTTTTTCCCTGCAGGCATTCATGGAGGAAATGACCAGGAAGCAACCAGATGTTGACAAAATCACCAAGACACACAAAAGGAAGGCTGCTGTGGAGCCCCAAATCCAGTCCCAGATCCCTGTGCTTGGCAAAGGAAGAGCTGGAAGTATGTACCCCTCAGATGCCCCCTAATAGATAGTGACCTGAGCCACCTGGCCCGGTGTTGAGTCACTGCTTGGTGACACGACATCCTCATCTTGTCCATTTTCAGCACCTGGAATGATGTCATTGCTAATCTATTCCTGTTGCTGACTCGGTGAGAACACAGTCACTGTGAAGGTTTTTTGTCTTTCACTTACAGGAAAACGCTCTCCCACACAAACGATGTATGCGTCAGCTACACAGGCGCCCATTGAAACCAAGAACCCCAGGGTTAACCTGCTGGTCACCAAGTGGCAGCATGTGTGGCTTCTGGCTTTGGACAGAAGGAGGAAACTCAATGATGCCATGGACAGACTGGAGGAGGTAATCAAGCACTCAGGTTTAACACAAACCTGCTCCTAGTGTTATTGCAAATACTATTTTTCTCTGCAAATATGGGTTTTTTCTTGTTGTTCATATCACCCTTTATTTTTTCTGTGCAGTTGAAGGAATTTGCCAACTTTGACTTTGATGTGTGGCGGAAGCGCTACATGCGCTGGATGAACCATAAAAAGTCTCGCGTCATGGACTTCTTCCGCCGCATTGACAAAGATCAAGATGGCAAGGTGACCCGGCAGGAATTTATAGAGGGTATTCTCTCCTCCAGTAAGTGTCACACATACAAACACACAACTGAACAGCATGTACCCCAGCCAGCAAAATGCTCATTTTGTAACTCTTAATGGCTCTTCAATAGAATTCCCTACCAGTCGTCTGGAGATGAGCGCCGTTGCAGACATATTTGACCGAGACGGGGACGGCTACATTGACTACTATGAGTTTGTGGCAGCTCTTCATCCCAACAAGGACGCTTACAAACCACTAACAGATGCTGACAAAATTGAAGATGAGGTGATACAAACTCTCTTGCCCAGAATTCCTAGTTCTAGAGACGGGTTTAGGGAATTGTGGTGCAATAAAAATGTTCTTCTCTGTTTGTAGGTTACACGTCAAGTAGCAAAATGCAAATGTCCAAAACGATTCCAAGTGGAGCAAATTGGTGCCAACAAATACCGGGTAAGCAGATTTTAATCTGTCACATTTAAGTATGTCTCAACAAATACAAGTAAGGCCATGATTGTGAAATGTTTTACATATTAGTAGCTGAATTTCATGGAAAAACCCAGAGGAAGGTAATAAGCATTGAAAGTGCTACAAAAAGTGTCAATACATGCTAAAGACTCTAACTTTTCTATATTTTTATTGTTCTTCACATTACCAGTTTTACCTTGGAAACCAGGTACATATGAAAGCCCTCTTCTGTTTTTACCCTTCTGTTCTGTGTCTTATCAAACCTTATGTCCTTTTTCATCTGCCATGTTTGCTTTCCAAATAACACTCTGCCCAAATTCCTGGCTGATGTTTCCAGACTGAAACTCAGAAGTAGAAATAAAAATGTGTGGCCATCTGATTTAATCCCTAAGGAACACTGGCCTAAAATGTGTTTTCAGTCCAATGATTTATGGTAGCTGAATGTGATCCAAACATAAAATCTTATTATTAAAAGGCCCTACATTTAAAGTTTTATGTGGTTATCGCATTTTTCAGAGTATTCTTTTGTTTAGTTTTAAAAAAAGACAATCCAGGTGAAAATGAGTGTAGTAAATGTTTATACGTCTGCTTTTGAGTTTCAGAAAATCTAATGTTAAAGTGCCAATACCATTCCAGCCCATATTTCTTATTGGTCCACGGGCATAAATTCATCTGCTGGGCAGTTTGGAAAATAATGCTTTCTGTGTGCTTGCCTTTGGCGCTTCAGTATCATGGGAATGAATTTACCTCAACATTGGCTGACATACTTTTGTGTAACTGACATTGTTTATTAATTTGTTTTCATAGCTGGGCAACCTTGATGATTTTAATGAATACTTTGCTTTTTATTTTACCTACTGAGTTAATATATTTGCATGTTGATGCTGATATGGGTTCATATGCCACATATGCTTTTTGAGGCTTGTTGGAATAAGATGAATTATGGGAAGTGTTGGTAAGAGGGGATAGGGGCTTTAGTGGTGCTTTATGAAGTAGTTTGCATTGATGTATCACACAACAATGAATTTAAATAATTCTTTTGACAGTTTGGTCTGGTTCACTGCTTACATGACTCCTTAATCGGCGATGAGACAATAGCAAACAGGGAAAATCAAAATCTTACCTACCCCCACCTACACGTTGCAGTTTTGGAAAGCTGTATTCTGGTAAATGGTTATTCTTAAGATGTGTCTTGTGCCTCTTTTTTCCTCCAGATCATCATCACCTTTAATGTATTTTATCACTAGAATCACCAGTGTTATTAATTAAAATCATTCTGATAATCATGCAAGTGCAGGATTTTTAGCAGTTGAAGAGATATCATAAGATAATAGGCACTTAGCGGAGGGTCATCAGTGTTTGGTCATGTCTGCGTGTCACACTGTGGTGGATTAGACAGAACTGATTTGAACCATTCCTCATGTTGTTCACTGTGTCATTGGAGCTAGCTGCATTGGATCTGCATCAGTGTCAACGCATCCTGACTATCTGACTCGTAGTTGTAGAACGACAAAGTGCTGGATTGCAGGAGATTGCGTGTTTGTCCGCTTGATTATGATGTGAAATTGTTTTTGGCAGAAAGCATGCGGCCGTGATTGTTGTGTGTGCATTGTGTTTTTGTGCCAATGCTCATGGTCATATCCAACTGGCTGACTTCTGTCTCTTATCACCTCATAAATCTTGAGCCATTCACATCCACAACATGCTCAGTGTTCCTGTGTTTGGCATGTGTGGTTTGGCCAGATGAAGGCAAATTATTATTCACTAGTGACTCCTGGTGGTGTAATAATGCGCCTTCAGTTTATGTGTTTTTTCCCAGGCTCAACCTACAGTAGTGGCAGCAAACTGGGGCCAGATACTGTCGGCATAGAGTCAGACATTACAAATAAAGATATGTCCACAGATAATACTGATATATCCTCAAATGTAAGTCGCTTTGGATAAAAGCGTCTGCCAAATGAGTAAATGTAAATGTAAAATGTAAATATATATCAGTCAGGTTTGTTTAATTGTTGTATATTCTGTGCAACTTTACAATACAATACAGGAGTTCAATTTAATTTACTATTAACTGTAACACATAGTAATACAAGGCCTGACTGATACTATAGTTTTAGGGCTGATTCTGCAATTTTTTAATAAATCTAATTCTGTGATAGTGAAATATAAGCCAGTCCACTAAACTTAGCAAAACATGATGAAGGCAAAGCTTCTAAGTTACCCTATTGTGTATATGCCAATATACAATATCTGCAATAAGCCAATAATAGCTTAAAATTTTAAACAGTGAATGACGAGGTACCAGGAAATGTTAGGTATGAGAATTAAAGCAGTCAATTTAGCATGAGCTCATTTATGCTTAATGCATTTAGGAATAATACATTTGAATCACACACCCTAGCACACAGTAATATGAGAAAACCAGTTGGATTGACCTTTGTGTAACTTGTGTCTTTGAGAATAAATGTTTTTGTGTCACAATTCTGTTTGTGTAAAGCTGTGCAACATAGAAAGGAAATCAGTCCTGAAGTGGACACACGTCATCTTTGATGGCTGTTTAAAATGGCCATGGTATGTTTTGACTTATATTATAAAGTACATTAAATATACTTCCATCCATCAATCTTCATCTGCTTATCCGGGGTCGGGTCGCAGGCATTAAATACTTATTTATATTAAAATATTAAATTAACTGGAATAAAATTTGATTCTCCAGACCAGTCTGGTTTCCAGTGTTGCACAGCTTCTAGCCGGCAGTGAGTGAGTGCTTATACGCAGGTCAGTGTTTTCACACATCCCCTCTGTTTTCCTCCCCCTGCTGCAGTTTGGAGACTCTCAGCAGCTTCGTCTGGTACGGATTTTACGCAGCACTGTGATGGTGCGGGTGGGAGGAGGCTGGATGGCTCTGGATGAGTTCCTGGTGAAGAACGACCCCTGTCGAGGTGAGTTCAAAAGTTCACCACAAGAAGTCACAATGCGGGTCTGATAGATTAAATGCAGAAAAACCTGTCTAGAAGGACTGAATTAATATTACAGGGTCAACATTTCCACCGCTGTGCACTACCGCTATAGGTACGCTAGACAAAGATTATTATTATTATTACATGAGTGTTTTAGATACAGAGAAAATATTGTCTGTGAACAATGGGTGGTAAATGATGATTTGAAATCAATACATCTTCTTTAGGCTGAGTATTACATACTTATATGGTATATTACTTAAAATAAAGTCAGCTAATCTGTTTCTCAGTCTTTTCACCAAAATGTCATGGTAAATGCTATTAGTATTTCATTACTTGATATAATAATTCAGAATAACGGACTATAAAGGGATTAATATTTCCTCAGTTCCAGATCCATCAAAGGCTTTGGAGAGTTTAAGAGTCTAATCCTCAGTTTGAATATAAGTGGAAGTAACCACTGTGACTGTCTTATCTTTTCTTTTTCTGTCTGACGATATTTTGGAATCATGTCAATGGTTATTTACTTTCTTCTTAAAGTCTGTTCTCGCTATCTTATCTTGTGCCCACGTCTAGTGCAAAAGCTTTATGTACTCCGCTTCTCTCTGCTATCCTCTGTATTAATTATGAAATTTCTGTTTTTCCTGCTAAACCTTCCTCCTGCTGAACATGATATCATTTCTTCTAGTTCATCACCATGGGAGCAAAATGTTGCGCTCGGAATCAAACTCTTCAATTACTCAGTCTCCTATAGGTTGGCAAATCTCACACATTCTCACCTTGCTCCATGAACCCACCAGTGGTATGTGTGTCTGCACATCCGAGTGTGCGCTGCTTGTATTGTTTCCTGGTGTGTACTACTGTAGCTGTGTGTAAGCGCTCACCGTGAATGGCATCCTCGTAAACCAGCCCCGCTCACAATCAACTGTCATTCATGCATGCAGTTGTTGTGTGTGAGTCACGTCGCCTGCTGTCACTTTCTCTAAGGCGCTGTTTTGGGGCTTGATGCACCACATTAGCTCCTTTTTTTCTCTCTCTCTCTCAGCATGTAACAAGCGGTTCTGAGCCAAGCATCTCTTGCAGTTTGCAGGTTTGCTTGACAGTCCAATAAACGAAAACTCTATGAAAGCTTCAAGAGATGCTTAGGCCACTATATTATTACCTGTAAATATAAAACTGTCTAACCGTCACTGGGGAAGGTGATGTAGTTACCTCTATATAACACACACAACGAAACTGAAACAGAATTTACTGTGCCGGGTTCTTTGGTTGACAGTGTGGCTTAGTGATTAAAACTATAACTGCTATACTGTAAGCCAGTTTGTTTTTAACACTACTGCTGCAAGGTTTGTTTGGGTTATTCTGTAGTTTGTGTTTCCTTGGTTTTGTAGTTCTCCTGATTTGGGCCGTTTTGGTGTGGGAGTGTTAAGGTGCAGATATTTTTTTCACCATTTGTTTAGCAGCCCAAGCAAACAATGTGTTGCTAGTTGAGAAACAAAAAGTTTATTCCACTACTGTTGCAGCAGTAATTGGACTTTTGGGACTTTAGTTGGACAAGTATGGATGAGATGTGAAACTGCATGAGTCAACTTTTATTTGAATCCTTTGTAAATCACATCCCATCATGGAAACACTTTATTTTACACGTCTGTATTTCCTAATAATTTCCCAATAACTTATTTAGAAGTTTCCTTAAAACAACTATGTAACGTGGTGCTAATTATAGGGAAACTAGTGTTCTATTGTTGCATTTCCATTGCAAAGACTTTTAGTTGCCAAAATGAAATTGTGTGAAATTTCTAATTTCTAGTTTCTAATAATGAATTAGTAATAAATAAATACATATTGGCCTGGCTTTAAATAGAGCAGCTCTTTCTAAGAAATTGTTATTCTACCTAGATAGTTAGCACCAAATCACATAGTTATTTCTAGGTATTTATTTGGAAATCAGGGCCTTGTGGAAAATAAAGTGTGAACTCACTTCATCATCAACATAAAAATGCTAATTACATTATCACAGTTGTATTTATGCAATATGACTCATTTGGAGTGTCATTTCTTAGCTAAAGGCAGGACCAACGTGGAGCTGCGAGAGAAGTTCATCCTCCCAGAGGGAACCACTCAGGTGATGGCAAGCTTCCGCTACAGAGGCCGGCCATCATCCAGAGGAGCTTCTCCCAACAGATCCACCTCCAGTCAGAGCTGTGCAGTCCCGTCGAACCCAGCAGCGACCAGTACACTCAAGGTGAGAGGCTCCACCCTGCTGTGAGAGTTAGCTGTTGTCTTCCGTCACACTGTAGACTGATCATTCCCCACCATGATTTTCCTCTCGTTTAACTGCCTAAGTTCATGTAGTTTACATTGTTTGATTACTTTCTTGTTTAATTTTTTTGTGTTTCTTCCATGTAGTGTTTCTTGTAGTTTTTGATTTGTGAATCCATGTTTGTGTTTTTTGATTTGCCATTGTTCCCCAGACTCCCCAACACATAACCCGCAATTATGATAAGCCCTGGCTTACAAACAGCAAACCCTCCACTCCTCTTAAATCATCAGACTCCTTTGGGAGCCAAGGTTCATCCTCAGAGGTATAGTCATATACAGCATATGATGTGGAACGCTTCAGATTTATGACCCAAGTGAAATCTATAAAATATATATATCTATATCTATCTATCTATCTATCTATCTATCTATCTATCTATCTATAATTGCTAGTTTATATTTCTGATTGAGGTGATTTCCTTTTTCATGACAGATCTGGAAGATGTTGGTTTTATGTGTGATTTCAGTTGGGTCTTTACACTTGAACTTATTTGATTACTAATGGGCTGAGTATTTAATTCTTGCCTAACAAAAATGTCTGTCTTTAGATGTAATCTATGCATGTACTTTTTAACTACAGGTTTACCATATAATTTGAATACTAACTGCTTCTATAAGAGATTCACCAGTAAACATTTTGAAATGATTTTTCATAATGTTTAAAACTAACTCAACAACATTTATTGTGTTTTCTGGTACAACTTGTTATGTACTTCAATTGGTAAGGGCCAAACATTTCTAAAACACTGTCTTTATACTGTGCAGTTAACTGTCATTGATCGACAAATGAAAGTAATCGAAGTTCTGTCTTTTGTAGGGTACACCAGTTCAAGGCAGCAAGTTACGTCTTCCTGGGTACTTGTCAGGTAAAGGATTTCAGTCTGGTGAGGAGGGAACCTTGATCAGCGCTGCTGTACTGAAAGCTCGAACACAAACAATAGGTGGTGAGTAGACAGCAACTTCAGTAACTATTTATTATATTTTGATGTTTTCGGCCGACTTGCAGCTCCTTAAATGTGTGTGAGTCAAAGAGAATTCAAGGAATGAAAACAATTTTGCTGCTGTTGAAGAACAAACACCCTTTTTATATGTTTAGACAAAAAAGCATGTTGAGATTGCAATATCCTTTTCAGGGTTGAATTGTAGTCCGTAGAAAATGATACATGAAGCATGTGAGATGTCACCCAGAGGTTTTACTGCTACCTGCATGGGCCTCATGCCAGCAGTAAATAATCACTGGTAAAAGATCAACATTAAAACTCTATCAGAAGTACAACACAGTATTTAATCTAGTAAACATATACACAAAGCCCACAGTATGTAAAATGAACAGTTAGCTCATTAGTAAATCAACAGTTAGCTAATTAAAATGTTATACCAGCAACACATTAACCTCAGACAGCTAGCATTATTTTAATGGCTAGCTTGTTAGAACTAAACTGGTGGCAAAAATATAATAAATAATATTTATTTGTCATAGCAACTGCTATGGAAGTAACGGTTGCTACTGGCACAAGAATGGCACAGCTGAAACCAACTGCCAGTGGCAAAACACTGATACCTCTACTGTTAAGGCTCACATTATTGTCCTTGATTTTATCTTTCTAGAGTCGAGAAAAAACTCCAGCCGACCTGGAAGTAAAGCCGGGAGCAGAGGGAGCAGTCGCAGAGGGAGCGACGCCTCCGACTTTGACATCTCAGACATCCAGTCTGTGTGCTCAGATGTGTCCGAGACAGTTGGTGACTCGACCCGGGCAACGTCGCGCTCTGCGTCCCGTCAGCACGGAGGAAAACCCTCCAAGATCCCCACTCCTCAGAGAAAAACCACTCCTACAAGCAAACTGGCCAAGGGATCCAAGCGATAGTCAGTGGCCTTGAAAACAAACAACCCAGGAGCTAGTTGCACCCTAAACACCGGACACTGGAGATATCTAACTTAAAAGACTGCAAATGTGTTGAGTGTTATTTAAATTGTTGCAAAGATGTAAAATATTCTGTTGAGAGGCAATATGGTTTAATATTATGTGAGAATGGAATGTTAATGGCCTTGTGTATTTGTTTTTAATGTATTTTATTTTTTTTGTGAAAAATGTCAAATTGTTTTTATTGTATTTTATTTTATTGATGCGCAACCTGTAGAGGTTTGACGAACACTAGAAAACCCTGGGATTGACTATGTTGTACGGTTAACTAACATTTCTAAACACACTAATGAAGGGCAACACGTGGAATAGCGAGAGTTACTGAATGTACTGTAATTTATGTATGCTGATGTTTGGAGTAGATGGTGCATTATGGTACCATTTGAGGCACTGCAATTATCTATTTAAGTGCTATGATATACTGCCAACATGCATTTAAAGGGCAATGCAATATACTACAATAAACCCCAGTAAGCACTGCAGAAACCTTTAAAAAACACTATTTAAGGCTAGTAGCAGAAACCTCGTAATCATGAAGCTTTTAAGTCCTGTTTGTTTGTGAGCAGCTGAAGCCCCTTTGTTTGACCACTTCCCAGCAGTGTGAGCATTGACCTTGAAGAAGTGCCACTCCATGTAGACATTCTCTTGTGCATCTATGTCAATGTATGGTTAATTTCGGTAGAGCTGAAATTGTTACTGTAACATTACTTTGTAATAAACCTGCTTGCAGAAAACCACCAGAGACGGGTGTGGACCACAGAATCTTTCTCTGCTTTGCTTGTTTTATCTTATTAGCCATGCTAGCAGCACAGCTCTAGTAATGTCAGTTTGTGGGTTGGTCACTTGGTCCACTACTTTGGTTCAGACTGAAATATTTCAGCAACTATTAGATGGATTGCCGTATAAACATTCATGGCTCCCAAAGGATGAATCCTACAGACATTGGTGATTCCCTGACACCTCCTCTAGCACTGGCATGAGGTTGACATTTTAGGGGTTTTAGTGAAATATCTCAACAATGTTTGGATGGATAGCCATGAAATTTGCTACAGATATTCGAGGTTCCTCGGATGGTGATGGACTGACTTTTCCTGTAGCGCCATGAGGTCATTTTCAAATTTCACATAGTAACGTTACTATCATCAGGTCAGAATCTTCATTTATTTGTTTAATAGGACTACTGGTTTATGATCAAATACCTTAAAAACTAATAAACCTCCCCTCTGTCGCTGCTGTACTTTGTGTCAAGTGCTAATTAGCATATGTTAGCATGCTGACAAACATGGTAAATATAGTAAACTATGCTAAACAGTGCGTTAGCATTGTCATTGCGAGCATGTTAGCCCGATGATAGCCTGTAAACTCCAGTCTTATTTTCTCTTCATGTCTGTCCCTTACCCTATGTCTCTATCTCCCATGTTTCTGTCTTTCATGCTGCTGAACGAACGTAATTAAATGGGCTTTAAATGTTGCTACAATGCTTAACACAAGTTTAAGAAAGACATTTATTGGGTAATTGGACAATTAGATAAGCAGTCTCTTACACAGTAAAATGATCAAAAACTCGCTTGAATTATAAAACTTTAAAGACTTTTTTTCCCAATTTGTATTCATATATTGATCCTGTTATCTACTGTGTATTTGTGTTATCCAGCAGTCTTTCCCAAACATTTCCCTATAGCCTGATTATTAGATGCAGTGTGGTGGTTTAGGTTGAAGGTGTGGTCTACTCTGGGTGGAATGTTTGGAGAGCATCTTGTGTTTAGCTGTGACATACTACATCTTTCTCTCAGTGAGCCTCTGCACATGATAAAACACTGTGTGAGTATTGTAATGCAATCATAGAAGTTTCTTCAAGAGTCCCCACACAAGTCCTTTTTCTAACCTGTGGATGTGTAAACTGTGTAAAGAGACACTGCACAGTGTAACACAAAAACTTGTTTTGACAGCTGCATTAAACAAGACTTGGCGAAAGTATAGGCTTATTCTTCAACCTTGCTGTGATTTTCTTGCTTTAACCTACATAAAGGGCCTTAATGTGATGACTCAGATATACTGGACTTGTACTGTAGGTGTAACTGGCCTATGAGAAGAGACAGATCCCCTGGGGACCAAAGGTGGAGTGGAGCTCAGGGGTCAGGCTCCTGTGAGACCCAGAGCTTCTAGTTTGAATGGTCCTCCTGTTCAGCTCAAACACTGGCCCGGGGATGGCACTTTAGAGCGGGATATATCCTCACACCAGGAACTGGAAAAGATCCATCTGCAGGAGCCCTGGGACTTTCTTCCTCAGGAATATGTGAGTAATTACAACATTTTGTGTAATTCTCTTATTTTTAAATACATTTTATGAAGGCAGTTGGAAAATAGATGGAACAGGGTTATGATGTCAGGTTGCTAATGAAACAGGACAATGTAGTTTGATGAGTTGTGTATGTTACCTAAAGATTAGTGTAACTGTTTTCTAATTTGGTGAAACTTGATAATGTTTGCATGCAAATAATACTTTTATAGGAAGATAATCTTATCATAGAATATTGTTTTAAAACTTTAGTAGTCATTTTTTATAAAAGTGATAAAAATATTTGATATTTAAAAGCACTTAAAAGGATAGTTTCACTAGTTCTGATTTGGTATTAGGTTACACCATAAAATGTAGTTGGTCAATAATGTTTTTTTTTCTTTAAATTTTTCTAAATCTTTAACATTCATGCATAGAAATGTATAATCTATGAAAAGACTAACTTCTATTGAACAGCCTACTGTATACCCAAATATCAGTTAATCGGATTTATTGAATTACTGACTCCTTTAATTGCTGTACTACAGGCACTTATAGCCCCTGACTTCAGACATTTGAAAATGCCAGCCTCCAAAGATAAGTTGGTGTTTGCAGCACTCTTTGCCATCTTGGGACTGACCCAGTGTCAAAAGTTGCCAAGTAAGTTTGACATTTTTCATATTTGACGACTACAGCATATTTCCAACGGCATAAAAGACTAAAACTGGATCATGGACCTACAATACGCTGTGTCTGTAGAGTTGTGTGAGGCTTGACTTGATATAAATGCAACTGATATCTTTGCCAGAACACTCCTGTTAAAGACATATCTACGTACCTCACTGATATAAAACATTAGTGACAATAATCAAATATCATATTGATTATCTGCTGTGATTAGGTTTTCTGGTTGAATACTGTACTACCTGACAAGACCAGCAGATGCCAGTGTTTGTCAGCTCATAGTCCATTGTTTGTCCTCACAGCAGTTGATCCAGTGTTGTATTTCATGCTCTCAGTGCCTCAGGTCAGAGAGGTCATCCTATGGTTAAGCTAGGACATAAAACCTTGAAGCCCTGAAACTGAGTGTCCCTCTTACTATGAATAAACACAATGTTTATTCAATCCGTCCTACCCACGGATAAAACGGTCCATCAGCAGAAATAGTAGGAACAGTTAAGAAAAACAATTGACCGTAACATGTATTATTGGCCTATCAACTGTAATACATGGCAGTGAAACAAGACTGCAGATGTTCGTCACAGACAGCAGGTGATTTCACAGAAAAATCTCTCTGCATACTTGCTCTCTTTAACAGAAAATGGGTAACTTGTTAACATGCCACAGTTTCAGGTTTTTCTACTCGAGTCATAACTTATGTAACCAGAATCTTTCACCAGCTTCCATCCACCCATTTTAATCTCGCAGGAAACACTACAGCCATGCTGATCTCATTCACACTGCAGCACAAAGCGTCCAGTGTTTAGAATTCAGTAGCCTGATCCGCCCATGATAGAAAATAAACAGCCTCTGATGTTAATGCGTTTAATAAATTACCTCATTGTACCTATGCCATTATTAATGACAATGAGTAATGCAACCATTTAAAAAATCAGTGGTATCAGTGCTGACATAAGATTTAGAAGCAGTCCAGCACCATTGATGCTGACTCACTGTGTCGTCAAACTAAGCTCAGTGTTTGTGCTGTGAGGTTTTGACCTGCTAGAGGAGTTTCGTGTGCCTGAGTCGAGAGGAGTGAGGAGAGTGGACGGCTCTCAACCTGAGGTGATGGCCTACCGTGTCAACCCCTCTATCCATCTCCGGAGGACCATGAGGTACAGTAGTAGACTGCCTGAGCCCAGTAAATTTAAATGAAGCTGGACAATGATTAAAGAGTAACTGAACACAGGATGAAAATCTTGTTTTTGCTGTGGTTTAACTTTACCTGGCTGCAGTGATTTAGAGGTGTACTCCAGGGTGCGCACTGTTACATCACTTTTGGGTTTTTTGGGTTACACTTCACAAATATTATTCAAAAGGTAACTTAATACCAGGCTGAAAAGCAGTTTTGCACCTGTAACCCCACCCAAGAATGATGTCACAGGGTCCTGGGGTCCTGTACTTCACTACAGCAGGACGAGAGGAGAGGTTTAAGCACTTAAGGTGTTCATATGTGAGCTTTGATAGCGCATCCATATGAAAGTGATGTATTTCATATCTTGAAAGTAAAACATTATAACACTATAGCAAAGTTTATCAGAACAAGTCCAAGTCCATTGATAAAGTTCTTAGTAATGCTAGATTGTTGGCTCTACCAGTTTTGGCATGGTGGTCTGTCCACCACTTTGATCCACACTGACAGACCTCCACGACTATTGAATGGCTTGCATTAGCATGCTAATACATTCAAATAAAGTGGTTAACATGGTAATGCTTACACTCGCTAAACATCAACATATTAACAATATTGATGTTAGCATGTAGCTCACCTCTGTGCCTCAAAGAGCTGCTAGCATAGGTGTGGTTTGTCTTATTTTCCTTTGAACTCATTCCCTGACAATGAATGCAGAGTTGCCTGTTGAGGTAAGTGAAAGTGTGCTTTGTTTAAATTGAAGAAACAAATAATGGTTGTCTGCTGTGTAATGCATTATGAAAAAAGATTTCACAGGTCATATGCTAATGTGGAATTTAAACATAAAATTCAAGAAGCTCTGTTTCTACTTATTCTTGTTCTTATAAAACAAAACCCCAGTGCTCCTACAAAGCCCTCAATTGTTGTTTTGTGAGGAAAGTCGCCTCTCTTTGATATGATCCAGCTCTCTAAACCTCCCTCTCGTGCCACAGTGATGTGTATCCAGATGGGCTTCCCTCCGACTACTCCGTCATTGCAACATTTAAGGTAACCAAGGACACTGGCAAGAAATCCTGGGACCTGTGGCAGGTTAGCGACCCCAGCGGACGAGAGCAAGTTGGCCTGCGTTTCCAAGGTGATACGCGCTCTTTAGACTTCTTCTACACCAGCCCCCATGGGAACCAGATGCTGAGGACCTTCCATGGTATTGAAAAATTGTTTGACGGGGAGTGGCACAAGTTGGCGCTGAGTGTAAAGGGCAGCAAGGTGAAGCTGCTAATAGACTGTGAAGAGGTCAGTGTAGAGTCTATTGATGAGCCGAGGCCAGTCATCCACCGAGGGTACACCTCCATCGTCAAGCGGGCTGTAGGAGATCGCTCTGTGTCTGTACGTTGTCAGCTTGGATTTTTACATCTCTAAAGTAATATTAAAACTTCTTTTGATTTGGGATTCAACTTTCATTTCTCATATAATCTCTTGTCTTTCTCCAGGTGGACCTGCAGCAGATGGAGGTGTCATGTGACCCAGAGCAGGCCTATTCAGAGGGCTGCTGTGAGCTCTCCAGTGTGGTGAGTCAGCTCACATTCAACATGGTTTCACTCCCTCTGTTGCTGATGTGTGTGTAGTTTTAAAACCGTTGTCTCACCTTTCTGTCCATGGCAGTGTGGAGGGTATGCAGAGATCGGCCTAACAGCTGGAGGACCGTCCTGCAAATGTATAAATGGACAACCGGGCATTCAAGGACCTCCGGGGCCAAAGGTGAACGCACATGTACAGTGACAACTAGCTGAACATACTATTAAGAAAAGTTAAATCTGTGCTGACATATTTTTTATTCTTCTGCAGGGTCACAGAGGTCTTCCAGGTGAACCTGGAGACTCTGGAAGACTTGGGAACTGGGTAAATAAATCTACAATATGTCTTTCAGTCATGCGAATATAGAACCTTATGTTATGCTGGATGAAAGCATGCTTACTTGGTGTATTATTAGCGTTAGCAGCATCCCCTTTCTCCCGCTGCACAATAAAGAGTTAAACTGAATGTGGGTGAGTGACATTGTAAAACTTTCACACGCGAGACAGCAGCGAAGCTGTGGAAAATGGCAATAGAAGTACAACTGAGACACGACAGGATGGAAACAGATCTGGGAGCAGAAGCGCTTAGCGATAGTAAACATAAGAGCTCCTCTCATACTTTAAAATCTCATGTCCGCTTTGCAAAAGATTTAGGAGGAATCCGGGATAAACACAAACCAATACGGATGCGACAGTAAATTTGTTTTTGTTGTTCTGAAATAGCCATTTCCAGCTTACAACAAAGGCCCTGCTTGTTTAGAATACAGGATTTAACTCAAACTGGCAAATGATCACAGGGTTTCTAATGGTTTTGCTTTTCCATTTGGAAGAATCTGAGCCAAAGGTAATGAATCCCACACCCGGGAAAACCAGGCAGTTGAGCAATAACCATACCCACCAAGTGTCTGGTAATGTGTGTGACATTTCTCAGATGTTTTGTTTCTTAAATTGTTTTATTTCTGTGGATAAGGGTAATTTATTCACCACAGGAAGACCAAATTGTGAAGGAAAGGTCTGGGCAAATGATAATGAACAAATTATTCTGCTGCAGGAGCCAGTTGCACATCAATGAGTGAACACATACACTCACATTTCCAACCTTCAGGGAGCAGCAGACATGATTATTTCCACTTTAAATTTATGACTTGTTAATCTCTTTGATGCTTAGCAGTCAGTTATGTTGGAGCAGATCTAAGAGTCTTTTAAAGACAGTCCAAAGGACATGTGTTTAAAAAAGGACGATTGTTTTTATATGTATGGATGATGGTTTGGCATTTATCATGCTCTTTGCATTCAAGGAAATCCCCCATTCTGCCCAGAGCAAACACATGTATGCCTGTAGACCCATGTACACTCGGAGTACATTTCCAGAGCTGTACATGCTATATATTGATGTCCCGAATTCCAGCTGTAGCTCATCTGGGAGAAAACATCTGCCTTGTGTAACTCGTTAGAGTTTTGACCTCCTGCCAGCTTGTGAATCACAGAGCCCCAACATGTTTATCTCCTCCCCTACTGGCATCCAAGGAGGGCATTTCCTGGCATAGATATATGAACTGTCCATCTCAGGTTGTGGGTGGTCCTTTGCTTGTCGGAGCTATGCCGTCTTAGAAACGTTGTAAAATTCACGGTCATGCCTCTCGGCGTACTGTCGGCCATCTCTGAGGTTAGCCTCTGCCCAGCTGACTCTGCTTAAAAACAGTGTTAGGTGAGATGGTCAAATAAACTGACAACACAAAACCATCCTGGCCTTGTTTAATCTGTTTGTTGACTCAGTGAAACACAGCCAAGTGGAAAACACGTTTCCTTCTACTACTGAGGAAGTCAGCATCTGTGCAAACAATACTGGTCCATTTTCTTGTATATATGACTAATGTTTCCTGATGAATATGCTTGTGTATATTTTCCACTGTGACTAATATGACATTTATAGTATTAATCTGAATTATCCTCATTTTGTCATATGATTTGGACAGCTTATGCTTAAAGTAATAGTTTGACACTTTGGGAATACATTTACATGAGACGATCAATACCACTCTCATATCTGTGCAGTAAACACAAAGCTACCATCAGAAGACAGTTAGCTTAGCATAAAGACTAAAAGCACTAGCTTAATCACCATGTATTAACCACAAATTGTTGTTGTTTTTACAGTGTGGTTTTGTACAGATTTAACAAACAAGATATTCATGTACATTAGTGGGCTTTAGAGGTGCTGCTGGCACTGGCTCCTGGCTAGCTTTATATTTAAAGGAATAATGCAACACTATGGGAAATATATTTTCTTTCCTTTTTAGCCAAGAGTTAGATGAGAATATTAATACAACTCTCATGTCTGTTTGTTAAATATAAAGCTACAGTCAGCAGCTGGTTAGCTTAGCTTAGCACAAAGACTGAAATTAACTGGAAACTGCTAGCTTGGCTCTGTCCAAAGGTAAGTGCAGCTCTTCTTTGTCCACCTAGGAATACTGGGATAAATTTTTTATTGTGTTAGATGTTATATCTGCCTATATGATGTATGTATGTATGTTGTAAAGCTCACAAATTAATGCTAATTATATTTATATTAATTAATATATTTATTTGTTTATTTAAGAATAATGTATAATGTAATTTACAAAAACCAAAGTGTAATAATTGCAATTTATGGTTCTAGGGGGGTTATGTGTTGACTACTTCTTGCCAAGGTGCAGTGACCTCCTGTAGTCTTGTCGTCACTGTCATAAATATTTTTTTTGGATGGCTTAAACAAACAAGATGTAACATGTTAATCAGTGAGCCTTAGATGTGCCCTTAGTTGGATTTTGTTGTTGTTGGACAGAACCAGGCTAGCTGTTTCCCCCTGCGTCCAGTCTTAATGTTAAGTAAAGCTCATCTTTTGGCTTGAGGTTTACCATGCAAGTGAGAATGTATCTAACTCTTGGCAAGACAGCAAATTAGTGTTTTTCCCAAAATGTCAAAACATTCCTTTAAAACATTTCTCTCTCTTTGTTCGCCGTCTGTCTTGCTGTGATGACTGCAGGAAAATCAACAGCTACTTCCAGAGGGAGCAACTGCTGTCATGTCTAAACAGTTTCTCTGACTGATGCATCCCAATTTGAATCTCCCTGAAGTCATCAGTGACTTTCTCTCAGTGGAAACAGTTGCTAACGGTCACATTTTACGCTCTATCTCTCAAGCCCGTCCATTCACAAACAAAAAGCTGTAGTGCAACAACTCTTGCTTGTGATTAAATCTGACTTGTTTTCCAGGGGATCAGGGGAAACACAGGAGACTACGGCAACATTGGCGAGACAGGCCCAAAGGTAAGGTCTGCCTTTATGTGCTCCTATCAGTGCTACACTTCAGTTTTGCTCGTTCTTAAGATGCATTAATGAAACCTCACATACACACATCCTCAGGGGGAAGAAGGAATCAAAGGCGAGAAAGGAACGAGAGGACTCTGGGGCCAAGTGGTAATTTATTACACTGAGATTCATTATTTTCTTTACCCTGAAATGTTACAAATCTGCATTAATGAGATGTTGTGTTAACAGGGAGACAGAGGTCCTAAAGGGCTGAAAGGATTAAAAGGGGCAGCGGGCTTCAAGGTAAACGTTGCTGCTGTTTTCAGGCTTTAATTGGACCTGTTTAATTAGGCAGCCAACTAATGAAGTTAGAGACTTTCAGTTTGTTGTTAAAGTTGTATAACAGAGCATTTAATGTTGACATTTTGACTGCAATTAAAGGGAGTTCGTGGGCCACCTGGAGACATCGGAGAGACTGGGAAACCAGGAAAAGTTGTAAGTTAACCTTTAAGACGCAGCAGTAAGCCCTTTTGCAAGTCATTATGTAATTACTGTATTACTAACATTTTGGCCTCCTTCAAGGGTGCTAAAGGCGAAAAAGGATATGAAGGGATTCCCGGGTTTCAAGGAGTTAAGGTATTTACATTTCCTCCTTACACTGTCTTCTTTTTATCCAGATATTGTGATTTAATCATGCTTTTATTTTTTTAGGGAGAAAAGGGGGCCACTGGTAAAATGGGGCGTGCTGGGCCCAGAGGAAAGCAGGTGGGTTGTTGTGGGATTCCCTGCTCCGTAATCCATAATAAGACACTCTGAATTCTTTGTCCGTTACCTTCAAAATCCTCTCATGGAGAGCCAGTGAATAATTTTTTAATGTAGTAAAAACACTGGAATAGAGCTATGTTTTTGGCTTATGTGCCGTCTCCATAAACAGCATTAGTTCATGTGGACAGATTTTGGCTGAGATTTGGGGGCCTGAAATAGATCAACATAAGCTGGTGAGTCACTGAAAGAAGAGCCTCGACTGCAACGATAACCTATGCTGATGTATGTGAAGGAAGGCTCCCTGGTTCACCATGTGGCTTACTGAAGGAAATGTGCTGCCTATGATAGAAAATCTTAACTTATGTTTCTTCAAATGATGATTTGACAGGGTATCGTGGGAGATCCTGGAGAGAGGGGATCATCAGGAGAGAAGGGGAAGCCTGTATGTATTTGTTTGATTTGACTTACACCAGCATATGAACATCACACACACATTTAAAAATGCGTCCCTTTGAATTTTGATGGATATGTTTTTTATCTGAACTTGTGAAAACTAGGGGACCCAAGGACCTACGGGCCGAGGCGGCACCATCGGACCGAAGGTGATTCAATGCTGATACACCCAGCCCCCCTTTTGCACTCCTAAAATGGTTTATCTGTCTTATAATAATGAATGTATTTTCCCAGGGTATTATTGGAGATCCGGGCATACAAGGCAGAGATGGTGATCCAGGAATAGAGGTATTACATTCTGCTGATAATGATATCTTAATGGTTAATTTTAGAAGCAGTGTATTGTTATACGTGTCATGTATTTCTTCACAGGCTTATCAAGGACCACAAGGTCTCAGTGGAAAACTTGGACGAAGTGGAGCAAAGGTACTGAACTTTGAACTTGTTTGGTTTTGTAAATGAATGTGCAATTGAGTTGTATTTGGCAGATTAATTTGTTGTGGTTTGTGTCTTTTATAGGGAGAGAAAGGCACCCTTGGGTCAGCAGGAGAAATGGGTCCCCAAGGCCGAACTGTAAGTCACTTTTTTCAGTCACTGAAGACAAGCGTATGATACATTTTGTACATAAAGTACTTTGCCATCTTAAAGGAAAACATACCTACAAAGAATAAAGCAGTCCCTTAGGTCGGTTTAATAAATGTTTTATTCTCGAGGGCCCAACAGGTTACAAAGGTTCTGCAGGGAAGCCAGGAAGACCGGGATTTATCGGCCCACCGGGACCTACTGTAAGTCCTCCAGATGAATTTTCTAAACTCTTTCAAACACTAGTTCATTTTCTTCAAGCCATGTCATCTCTTCGCAGGGACACGTGGGTGTGCCTGGAAAACCAGGACCCAAGGTAACACATCCTCATCCATTACCTATTATTTAATGCCACAATTAGACATTCAAGACATATTTACTGGTTCATGAGTTAAATGAAATCATACCATTCAGAATCAATAGATGTTTTCGGTTCCCCAACCAGAATTTTTACTTTGAGGTAACAGTTAAACATAAATAAAGGTCAAAGGAGATACTAAGCAACCTGCCTACCTAATCCAAATCCGAAATCCTCTGCACAGCAGTGTAATGCAGTCCGTTGGTGGTCAAGCTATACTGTGGCCTGACTGAGACCTAAAATTACTTCAAGCTTCTAAACACTGTTTATTTTTCATTTGCCTTGTGTAGGGTGACACAGGAATCCAGGGAATCCAAGGAGTTAAAGGGGCACAGGTGCTGCCTTAAACATTTCATCCTCTCTGCCCGGCATTACATCCTCTTCACGTTTTTTTTCCTAACATAACTTTGTTCTTTTTTAAAGGGGGGAAAAGGTGTTAAGGGCCCAAAAGGAAAGGTGAGCTGTGATTCTGTTGTTAGAGGTTCAGTGACAAATCTTAACTGATGAAATGAGTACCACTACATACTACCACTGCATCACTGAAAACAGCAGCATTATGATAATTCTGTCAGACAATCAGTCAGTCATCAATGTATTGGTTAGATTATGCTGCATTTGTCACATTCTCTGTTTGCAAAATGAACAGTCTAAAAAAATCTAATATCAATCCAGCAAATAATGTTCCAAACATCTGTGGATGTGATGAGGGCAGTGAACGCCCACAATTGCACCAAAATGCATATTGCACATTTTCCACATGTTCATATGTATAACGTACATATACGCTCCCAGTTTGTGTATGCATTCGTCTATTATACTTTAATTGCAGGTTTAGTGTATTTCATTCTTTATTCTGGTCACAAAAGTTGTTTAATTTTTGCATGTCTACTAATATTTACTTTTACCGCTGAGATTTTGTTACTTGCTAGTTTGCTTAACTGTCTATATAAGTCTGTTAGATACTATGTTTTATATGACAGAATAAGCGGTTTAAGCTGTTAATGCTTTCTTTGCAGTTTGTGTCCATGCAAAAGTGATTTCTCGCTGTATTTTGATGGATGCACTGGCTCTGTCCTGAATCCAGTCCTGCTGATGTTGTTAAACTGCTCTGTAGGTTGGGGACAGGGGTGGGCAGGGGCCTCAGGGAGGACGGGGGAAGCGCGGCCCGGTAGGCCCACCTGGACGCTCAGGTCCTGTCGGAGTCAAGGGGGTTCGAGGTGAAGGAGGACCAGATGGCTTTCAGGGCCCCCCTGGTCCACCAGTAAGTAAAATACAATCCTCTGATTCTTTTGTGTTTTTTGGCTGATACCACAAACATTACAGCGCTATAGTGTAGAGTAGCACCGCTCTTCAGTCTCTACTATAATTGGCACTTTATCTATCTGTGATCGATCACAGAAACAGCAGAGTAATCATTTGCAGTAGCAGTTACACTGACTGGCACACAAACCCCCACACGCGCACACACACACACACACACAGTGTTTGCTAACAACTTTGGTGTCAAGAACACGTTTAAACAGTTTCACATTAGCCTGTAGTTAGCAGTGACTCACAGCAAGGGTTTCATTTAGTGTGGCTATAAATCCATAATGAGCCTCAGGGAAAATTGTTGGCTTCATTTGTTCATTGCATTTCCTCTGAGAGGCAGCCATTGCTTCAGCATGCCCTGTCTTGTAATATTCCATATTACATGTCCCACAGTTGGGTCACTTCCAGTGATGGATGTGGTAATGATTTGTTGCACAGGGCCCGACCCTCCCTGCTCAACACGTGATTGAGGTTTGTAAGCAAGTGGTCCTGGAGCAGATGTCCACCTTTGCCAACTCAGTGAAGAGGACGTGTGCTGCAGTTTGTCCTCTCTATGGGGACGTGCCCATGGGCGCCCCTGGTCCCCCTGGACAGAAAGGACCCCCCGGACCTCCTGTGAGTTTTACAGTTCGGTTGTGTTCTCTATAGACAATCTAGGGACTTTTTACAAAATCACTGCTTCAGGTGCCGCCTCACCTCCTGTAGACCTTTACAGGAGACACAGCACAGCACATTCTCCATACATTGTTGGTCTTTGTCTCCCTGCCAGAGTAAAATGCAAACACATGCAAGGGTCTGGACTGGACTAAGGGAGCTGAAGTATTTGGCAGAAAAGCTTGGAATGAAAACATGACGATTTTCCACGTCTCCATGAGGACAAATAAGGAGTCACAGACTAGACACTTGGTCTGTGTTGAATGGTTTTTGGAGAGTATCATGGCTGTCCTTGGATTGGAAAGCCTTTTCCACATTATTATACAGTGTACAACAGATTCATGTTCCACAACTTCTTTAATCACCAAGAACTCTCAGGCTGTAAAATACTCTTAAAGCAATGACTTTATAAAAATATTCCACTATATTAGATTATGGCCGGTAAGCCTCATGTTGTGGTGTTTAATGCCAAACCAAGAACAGAGATGTACCAGTACTGTACAATGTTTTCCCAACAAAGTATTATATAATCAGCCAAATAAATCTTTTCAGTGTTTGTGCAAAGAGCTGGTCAGAAGGAAATGGAATCTCAATTCATGGCTTGAACTAAGACAAAATAAAACACTGCAAGGTTTTTACTGAAAATACACAAAAAAGATTAACAATGTATTTTCCTATTGATGGTGTTGTCAGGGTGACCCCGGTAATGATGGTGTTGATGGAGAAGTGGGCCTGCAGGGATTCTATGGAGAAGCCGGAGAGCTGGGCCGCCAAGGAGAAACAGGTGTGGAAAACAAACCTGACAGGTTGTATTTATGAACTTCCTTAACACCAAAACTATAATCATAAAGCCAGCGCTTGCTTTAGGAAGAACCATAAATGCGCTAAATCACTCTGTAGAGGGTGGTAATTCTGTATGGGTTTGTCACTAACCAGTCATTTGCTCTATTGCTGAGACAAATTTATAATTACTGACTGACAAAATGTATATTAAAGGGTAATAAAAAAACAAAACTACTCATTATTATCCATTTTACATTATAGAATTATTATTTCTGTTGCATTTTCATGTAGGCAGCATTTTAACGCTGTAGCTAATTTAAACTCTTTCACATACTGTTGGGTAGTTTAACCTATAAGGAAGCTTCATATCTTATGAGCTCATCATGTTTTATATCATGATTTTAATTCATAATCTGCAAGGTAACTATAGCTATCAGATAAATGTAGTGAAGTAAAAAGTACAATATTTCAGTGTAAAATGGAAAAAAAGTTAAAACTGCACTTAAGTGCAGTACTTGAATAAATGTATTTAGATTCTTTCCACCGTGGGAAAAAAAACACCTAACTACGTTTCATCATGAGCCGCATTGTTTGAAACTGCCAATTTAAATACTGCATCGCGCTTTAAAACCTGTAGGCTAACATGTATATTCTTGGCTGTAATTTATGGTTAGAGGCCTGACGATGATGTCACACTCATGCTACGTTCCTGTGCCAAGCCAATGAAATCGAAGAATATTTACAAGGTGTTTTGAACACTTATTTAACAATGATCTCAGTAACACATACAGCTTTTAATCAACATGTATGCGCGTTCTCGCTCCCAGGGAATAGCATTTCAGCCTGTCTGCTGTCATTGTTGCTAAGAGACCAATGTGTGCGTGTGTGTGTGTGTGTGTGTTTGGCTTGCAGGTGACAGAGGAGAGCAAGGTGATAAGGGGCCCAAGGGTTACGGCCTAACTGGCTACACCGGAGACCAGGGACCAATGGGTAAATTCATCTTTGAATAATTAATGTGGTTTGATCATTTGGTTAAAATGAGGAACACATCTGGGCCTGTGCATTATTTTACAAATTATATTCAGCCGAGTCTGCGCCTCATATCCCAGGAAAGACGAGAGGAGATGTGTTACTGTAGGAGGAGTGTGGCATTTGCCAAAAAATAAATTATTTTTTCTCTGTAAATGTTCTGTTCTTGGAATCTGTGAAAACAGTCTTACTCAGCTAACTGAGCAGACAGAGAGGCCCGAAGACTAAACAACATTTTTGCCTCAATCACAGGTCAGCGTGGACGTCCTGGCAGAGCCTTTAACGGCCAGCCAGGGAAGCAGGGTGAGAGGGGACACGTAGGCCGGCCTGGACTCAGGGGCCACGCAGGTCTCAGAGGGCCTCCAGGTGTTTGTGTCACCTCTGGGTGTGCTCAGCTGAACTCCACCAGTGGGCAACCTCAGCCAGCACTGCGGAGATTGAGGAATCGCCCGTAGAAGAAAAAACGAGGCTATGTGTGGACAGTGAATTGAATATTGGGTTTAAAAGAGGACAAAACATGGTAGATTTGTTAATATGTGTTTGTTCAAATAAACTGACGTTTTCATGTAAATATGCTTCCCAACTGAAACCTGAGCTGAACTTCTGGAAACATTTTTGATACAAGGTTACCAAAGACACACTCTGTGATTTGAGAGTGGTAACAAAATATATTTGTATAAAAGACATCATTTATTTAAACTGATTTCACAAGTCTGAGTTGTCTTCAACAATCTGTTCTTTATAATAAAAAATTCAAAAATGATATAAATGTTTGTTTTAGACTACTGTGTGAAAGCCTAATTTAGGCTCATGATCACCACCATGTCTGTCATGGAATCTGAGAGCCAGTTTTATTACAAAAAGAAAATATGCCGTACTGTTTGAAGCGCATGAATATCACTTATATAATACTCTAATACTTGCAAATTATTTAAAACTCTCAGGAACTGTGCAACTCAGAATTGTCTTTAATATTTCCCATATGTTGTCTGTAGCCATTCAGTGAAAATGTACAGATTTGAATGACCTTAAGTATGTTTTAATTACTACATTCATCATAACTTGGATATTACGCAATACAGACATTGTTGTGTAGGAACTGAGCCCCTAAATATAGGATTTGAAACTTACAGCTCTGGAGCCACCCAGGAGGGGTATTTAAAATAACTCTGTGGCAGACAGCAATGTGCCTTGTGTCTCGCTGTGAGGCGATTTTAGTGTAGCGGTCCAATTCTGTGTTACAGTATTACGTGAAGACCAAAAAGACCTCCACGGCTACTGTTGGAATGGCTGGAAAACTCTTTTTTTCAGTACATTTGTCTGAATGCCACGAAGATCCTAAACTGTTTGTATTATCAGAATTTAATCCATTCGGTACAGTAAGATCTGAAAAGTCCAGAGGAGCCATGTCAGGACATTTTTTCATGCCATTCATGTAGAAAGATAGCTTAGTCACATGATTTGCTCACACAAGTTCACACTACACGATTTTAAACGATTCGCCAATTGACGTGATTGTGATCGGAGGCAATCAGCGGTCGATTGTCGCACGGCCATCATTATGTGTGAACTACTCAACGATGCATCAAATTAGCTCGCCGACGCATCGGTGATGCATTACTGACGCCAGTCTGATATCTAGCATGCTAAATATTTGGAGGAGTCAGCTGACAGCAGGCCGGTACTTTTTCACTTCCACCTCCAACTCTCTCTGTAGCACCTTGTGTGCTAATCCATTGTTTCACACATATTCTTTGTCTAATAAACAAACCCTGTTTCATGTGTAGTTGTGTGCCGTTTCCATTTTTCTGTGTGTTTTCTTGACAAAACGTGGTTTGGAGATCAGTCGTGGGGTGACAGAGTCGTCGTCAGCTCATTTGGTGTGTGACCCCCCTGTCGCCGATAAGTCACTTGGTGTGAACACCACAACGACTTCAAGACTCCAGTTACAAGACAGCAAGTTGTGTAGTCTGAACAGCACAGCGATCTGCCAACTTTGAAAGTCATCTAGTCTGCACGAGCCTGAAAGCGCATGCTGTCAAAAAAGTTGCAATAGACAACTTTCATTAGAACAAACAGGAACACAATATCCAGTTTTCTTAATGCATTCATGTTTTGGTACTCCAACGCGTCATCTCAGTGCATGACGCTTTCAGACAGTGTGACAACGCATAATTAATTGATGCTAAAGGTGACCTTCAGCGTCAGTATGAAATGCCACCGTTTGCTATGTCGCTGCAACAGAAAGGAGGCTAACCCTACCTACTAGCACATCGGCTGTGAGGCCGGTCAACATGCATAAAGTCAGTGACTTAGGTATAGGCACTAACATTTCTGATGGTTATAGTAAGGACAGGGGGCTTCGTTCGACTGTCAACACCTTTAACACGAAGGCAGCTAGCTAGCTAGAACTTCCGGTCTGTACGAGACGCCCCAGAGCATCTCATATAGACGCTGAAGGGTATCTTTAGCGTCAAATAACTACGCTTTGTCACTTTTTATGAAAGCCTTGGTATTGGATACCCTGAGATGAGAGCGGTCTGGGTATGAGAATGTGCAATGGCACAGTTGAACAGAATCAGAAAATGTAGCTTTAAGCTTCCATTTAGGTTTGGAAATCCTATCTGTAATGATTTGTGGTTTTAATTAAAATGCTTGCAAATCTTACTTAAATTTCACTGGACTACAGGGGCTATGCATGAGTTTAGCTGTCAACAGAAAAGTTATTAACCCACAACCTGTTCCTTTTTTTTAAGCAGTTGTTGTGGCGATGAGAGCAAACAGTAACACAAACAGCAATGTTTCCCAAATGGTGGCTCGGCAGATACTGTTGTAGTGCTGTTGCTTCACAGCAACACAGAGCTGGTTTGATTCCTGGACTTTCCAGATGAAAAACCCGCTGGTCAAGTGGAATAGAGACTCAAAATTGCTGGAGGGTATGAAGTGTCTGTCCATCCGTGTTAGCCGTGCAGTGGACCACCGCCCTTTCCGTGGTATTTCCCTTTTTGTCATCAATGTATGCTGGGAGAGAAAGGACTTAAAGAGTATAGAACGAGTGTTTTCCACAGCTCAAATCAGATGGAGAAACACTTTTAAATGGGGAAACACACAGGGAACGCTGCGTGTGGCTCTTCTCAGTGTCTTTCCTGGCTCACTTTTGTTTCCTCTGAGAAGCCCTTCGACTGCAGATCGTCATCCTCCACCCGCACTGTGACTGCAGCATCATGTGTGCCATGCTGCTCTGTATGCTGTGGCCACCTCAGTCATGGAAACTATTACTAATCCCTGATTATCCTCTGAATTTTCTTTCTGGGCTCAACCACTCACTTCAGACATGCTCACTATTTATCTCTGTGGCAAACCATAGGAGTGATCATGATAAATATGGCTTAATGCATGTGAGCTGATTAAAACGACCCAGCACGGTTGAGCTTCAAAGTTGTGGCACAGAATCAGAGGTTATTAGAGAGAGAGGTTTTATGTTGTCCTCAGGCAGTTATTTAAAAAAGTTTCCGAGCAAATGCCAGACACTGTAAATGTTAGTTGATGTAAGTAATAAGCCAAATGTGTTACTTTGTTTTGCAGACGAGAAAGTGAGCAGAGCCCTGAAGCTGTTAGGTCCAACTGTAAATTTCATTAACTATACTTTACCACACTCACATGTTTTAAGACATTGGCAGAATTGGATGCTGCTTGGGTGGGGATGACTTTTTCTAGTTAATTTGCGTACTCATTATTTGTATCTACAATTGTCTAATTTGTGCTGACCAACTGCATATTTGTTTTAAGCATTTGATTCATTTAGCTTATTAAATACTTCAAACTGATATTACCCTCTTCCTTTCTCAGCTATAAAAAGTCCTTAGATGGTCATGTGAAGAAAAAAGTTAACATGCAATGCAAGAATCAGTTTTAAGGCCTTCCTCCCTTTTTTCTGAGGCCGTTGGCCATATCATTGGAGCAGTTATTAACTTTTGAATCACCGAATAGAAAAGAGGCTTTTAACTGATTTCAGAGCATCTTTGATGTCTTTTTCCCACATGACTGCCTGCAGGCAAATTTGTTATCAAGAAGATGTTACAAAGTTGGTAACAAAGCATGTCTGTACTGACTCTACTGTATGCATCTACTTCATAAATGCGCACGTTGCGTGTGAGGAGGACGTGTTTTATACACCATTAACACAGAAAAAGCATGTGGAATGCATAAACTGATATGATGTCAAAACAGTGGTTCCAAACCCATAAGGGGTTGCAGGATTAACCTAAGGGGCTGCATAATAATTACCTGGGCAGAAAATAAGAAAATTTTAATTCTGCTTTGCAAAATTCAGTTTATATTACAGACTTCTTTTTTTTTCAGATCTTTGCTGTTTCCCTGTCAAAACACTGGATAATTTTACCACATGAAGCCACTAAAATTATTTACATAAAACAGAAGGAAAAATCCCTTTTCAACTGAACTGCACACACCTCATAGAACTGCACCCTGTAGCCAGGGGTCTAATGCAGGCATTGCTTTGTATTATGGGTTCACAAGCAAGAAAGGTTGGAGAGCACTTCGGTAGGCCGCCACTGGTTTAGAGAGTCCAGGAGAAACTGAAAGATAGATGGAAAATACTTTTAAAGCCACAATTGCACTTGAGATAATGTTAAATAGCCTTGTTGTTATTTCACTGCACAAGATGATTATAGCGGTCTTGTTTTGCTTGCACCACTAGTTTCATTACTTTAAAAATGCAATTACATAATTTGATGTCAACAAATGATTTTACCTGATCCCACAAATTAGTATAATGAGCTGTTAAATTTAGTCTACTTAGAAAGTTTCGGGACATGGTTAGCTCAGTTGGTAGAGTGTACACTGCAGCGGCTCGGGTTCGAGTTCGGCCTACAGCCCTTTGCTGCGTGTTGCCCCCTATTTCTCTCCTTCAGTTCCTTGCTATCCACTGTTCTATCAATAAAGGCTAAAAAAGTCCCAAAATAGATTTTTTCAAACTGACTTCAGCTGCTTACAAAACTGTTTAATTTCCTTGATCATACTGTGGCAATTTCTTTTAATTACAAATGTGCTGTCTTGGGTGCAATCCATATAATGTATCCTGTTCTCCTGGCACAGGCCTAATCCAGCCAAACATATTTATTATGTAATATTGATCAGCTCACTGCCAAATGTAATCAATGTCACATTTCCAAATATGACCACAGTCCTGTTGTCCTAGCCCGATCCTCCACAGTCATGTTGATCATGTATAGCAATCAGAAGAGAAATAAAGTTGCTTCTTGTGGGAAAACTAAATAACCACTCAGATTTTCTGCCCTGGGGTTTCCCTTCATGAGCACCTCCTGTTGGTTAGAGACCAGTTTATAGAGACAGAAGATTACTCAGCACTGGAAAGTCTACTCTCACCAGCAGGTTGGCCACTCCCAGGCTCCAAACACCAGCTCAGTATTTGCCTGTGTGATCCACCAGAGTGTGCTGAGACTCAGGGTCAACATGAGGAATGAGGAAGGACCACTGCTGCTCAATCTCATATAGCATAGGATGACGTGTGATGACATCTTTAGCACTGCCTGTGACATTTATATTGCATCACTGCACTGTTTGATGCTTTTTGTTTATCCTGTACATGAGAGGGATGATATAAGCAGTAGTGGAAGAAGATGCCGGGGTCTAAGTGAATATCCTGCAGGGGCTGGAGCCAATCCCAGTTGACATTGGGCGAAAGGCGGGGTACACCCTGGACAGGCCGCCAATCCATCGCAGGGCCACACATAGACAAACAACCAGACACTCACACCTAAGGACAATTTAGGGTCACCAATCAACCTAGTCCGCCTGTCTTTGGACGGTGGGAGGAAGCCGGAGCACCCGGAGAGAACCCACGCAAAGTCCACATAGAAAGGGCAACCGGGGTTTGAACGACCTTGTTGCTGTGAGGCCACAGTGCTATCCACCGGACCACTGCCCTAAGTGAAAGTCCTGCATTTAAAAATAAACGGAACTAGTAACTAAATTAACACATCAAGTATCAAAGTAAAAGTATGTGTTATTATTATATAATTTATCATATTGGATTGTTACTGCTAATGCTTTAACATGTAAGGAGCATGTTAAATGGGTAGTTGTTGATTTTTGAAGCTGGGTTGCATGAGGTACTTATACACAGTCAGTGTATTTCCTGCAGTAGATGGTGGTCAGCGTGTCCCCAGTTTGGAGAAGCAGAGAGTTGAACCGGCATGGAAGCTAAGCAATGTGCTGCTGTGGAGACGGTCAGCAGCAAAACATGTTTTAGACACCTAAAAGAAGGCCCACTGAAAATAATCAATATCATTTCAAGTGTACAGCCCTTTTCCTTACCATCAGACATCTATTTCCTTTATACAGTGCACAGCTATGATGCTTGAAGTGATACTGATTATTTTCGGTGGGCCCTCTTTTAGGTGGCTACTGACCCTGTCTGCAGCCGTACATTGCTTAGCTTCTGTGCCGGTACAAATCTCTATTTCTCCAAATTGGGGACACACTGACTGCCATCTACTGCAGGTAATATGTAT
Organism: Micropterus salmoides; assembly: GCF_014851395.1. Taxonomy (NCBI): domain Eukaryota; kingdom Metazoa; phylum Chordata; class Actinopteri; order Centrarchiformes; family Centrarchidae; genus Micropterus; species Micropterus salmoides. The sequence continues at coordinate 13,434,931 of NW_024041373.1, forward strand.
TGTGTGTATATTAGAACTATAGCGGTCAGATAAATATAGCGGAATATAAAGTTCAATATTTCCTTTGAAATGTACTGGAGTATAAGTATAGTTTGAAAGTACGAGAACCTTAAAATCTTATTTAAGCACATTACTTTCCATTCCTGGATGCTGAAAATCTCACATAAAGAACAAAAACACCAATTTAAACTTTTATTGACTGAATTTAGTTGTCCAATCAAGTGACTGCAAATAAGGATTCAAGCTCACTTAAAAATAATATTATGAATAGGAAGTAGCTTTTTTGCATTCTCATAGGTGACTTTAAAACTGATTAAAATAGTACAGTACAGTGTTCAGTACACTATCAGGCTTTTTGGAGCCTTCAAGAGAGCCTGCACACACTGAGGCTGTTGTTAGTTGATGCAGAGCAGGCGGCCACTGAGCACAAACATGATAAAACTTGTTAGAGTAGATTAAACTAAGATCTGCCTGCTCTACAGATATTGTAGCAGATCTGCATTTCTAATGACTTCCAGCTGTTCATGCTGAAAAAGCACTGCAGTAGCTTTTCACACCTTGTTCAATGCTGACATTGTAGAACATAATCTGCTGTCCATTTGGTTGATGAAGTGGAACTGAAAAAAGGAGTAGTGTAATGCAATGCAGATCACTTCAGTACCATGAACAGTACAATATATGTGTGTCAGTATACTGAAACGTGTTGGCTGATCTTGTGCTTGTCCTGCAACCAGAAAACTGCATGTTACCTGGTTATGCCTCTAGCAACCCGCACCCGATCCAAAGCCTCAACACTTGGAAGGAGGCTGTGCTCATTACTACTATTTTCCTTTTGGATTGTCAGCGATGGGCTGTCTGCTTCACTATTTCATGCTCTTATCTGCTTCTCTTTCCACCCATGATAATTGAAGGTGGCTGTAGGCCAGTAAAAGTCTGGGTCGAGGGTGGGGGTGGGGGTGGGGTGGGGAGGAAGGACAGAAACAGAGGAGACAGAGAGAGCTGCTGGAAAGGGCAGGCTTTCATTCAGCAGAGAAACATGTGCACTTCTCTCCAAATGCAGTTTCTCTAAATCCAGGGCTGTGAACAGTATTGATCACTGGCTCTCAATGAGAGGATTAACGGGAATTCACACAAGGGCGTGGATGCTTACCGGTAACTTTTCGTTCACTGTGAGGCAACTTATAGTATATCTGAATTTTAGACATTGTGTTTTGCAGTTTTTATGCATGAAGATGCAACTTTAATATTTCATTTATCAGTAGACAGATACATGTTGGATTATTAGAATCTGTGGAGGTTGTTTTTGATAATGAAATTGCACCTGTTGGGCTGATTTTAGTGTTTTTCATTTATTTTTCAGTGTGCCTTGTGTTATGAAGTGCTAACACTGTTCAGATTAGAAATACTTTAGCTATTTATTACCTTTTACTTTAGTATCCTGGAGCAGTAGTAGCCTGTGGTGCTGCAGTTGCATATTGAAGACATTAAGCTCAGATATCAGTCCCTTGTTTGTGCTACTGTCATGCAAAGAATGAATGGAATCATCTCAAGGTTTTTCCTGGCCATTTCACTTCTCGTAAAAGTATTTCTTGAACCTGTGCAGGCATACTGCACAGTGCACCACGGAATTTCATGTATTGTTCTCACAATTCTTTTTACAGATGTGAGAATTGCATGAATATGAAGAACAATAATATTTGCGACTGGAGTAATAAATACCTGAAAGTATTTGAAAGTGGACATATTGGCTGAAAAGTGATAAGCTAACTACGAGCTTACGTTTTACAAGACATTATTTAACTGTTTGGATTAGTTGAACAGATATCTACGGACAACAACTGATAGGGCTTGGCTTTCCCTTGTTGCTTGAAGAATTTGGCAGCAAAAAATCCCCCTGATCTTGGCAACTGTTTCTTGCTGAACAGCAGTTGTTGTTTCTGGAATGGAAGAAGTTCCTTTTGCCAAATTTACATCAGATAACTAAAACTTCAACAGTTCACGTGGAGTTAAAGCCTGCAGTTGCGTTACATAAACTACAGGTACTAAACAATTTTTTTTCTTCCTGAGCTCAATAATTAAAAAATTGCATTTATGGTTTCTGCTAAATGAGATATCTGAAGGGAGGTATAACTTGTTATACTGTGGTTAAAATGTGTGTGATGACTCAGTGTCGCCCACCCTGTGCAAGAGAAATGTTATCTGGTGAAATGTGAGATATCATTTGTTCGGCAGCTTCCTGAACAGCAAATCCAGCTGGAGCTAAACTGCTACCAAATTGTCTCACATTAATCTTACTAAGTTTGCAAATTATGTCATGTGGTAGTTGTATTAACAGCTAGAACGTTTGTCTTGTTCAATATTTATGCACACTAGCTTTACAGTTCTGCCATTCAATCAACATAACCAAAAAACCTGGAGCTGCACCAATAACCTCAGAGATCAGTGGAGTCTGATACTAACCTGCAACACAAGTGCACCTGTTAATTCTGCTACATTATGCCTGCATTCCAGCTTTAAGCATTGTAGCGCAGCACGTGTAATGTTGCGTTTTTTATTCCTGGATGAAAGATGCTTCTCTTCATCATGACTACATGTGTTTGGTCACAGTCCACAGCCGGAATTTCACTGTCTGACAGTGTAAATGAAATCCATGTGGCTCGAGCAGAGGTGTAGAAACAGTCGGTTTGGGGAAAGTCAGTCAAGGGGAAAGTCATCCTGGCTGGACGCTGCCAATGAGGGGGTTTTCCAGCAACCTCCTCCAGCTCTCTAGTGGAGGAAAATTCTGAAGAAAACGGCTTACACAACTATGACTGCTTAACGCCTCCCTCAACTGTGTTACTTCAGTGCTGAGTTTACATGGTGGAAAAATGCAGTCATGTTAAAGACCGTGACCCCTCGTTGGCTGCACCGGACTCAAACTATTTGGGAGGCCAAGGGTTACATCCTAGCCACTGTTTCGTTGACCTTCACATATCACAATCAGAAATAGCTATGAAGAAGGTGTATGATCACTTCCTTCCTATCAAATTCCTTCCACAAGTCCTCTGTTTTATACTGTATGCAGTATATCTGGTCTCCATTTGTTTCCTTTGAGGATGTCAGCAGTTTCTTCCTTTCACATGTTGGAAACTATTATAAAAGATAATTTGATAGAGCAGCCACAGAAAGAACATATGATAAAGTGTCTGCTGTCAGCTCACATGCAACTCTCCAACTGATTATGCCCAAATGTAAAGATGTCTCACATAGTAACTGGCTTAATATCCCATTTCATCTCTAATTCCATGAGCAGGAACACAACCATCATTATGCTACTAGATGTTGTTTGCAGCAAATGCCATGATATAAGTGTTCAACTTAACATACAAATATTCAGTAAAAAGCATGTTTGTAACATGCCATTGTTTTGTGATTGGCATGAATCAATGTTAAAAGGAAAAACTCAGCATTTTGTCATGTGTTGCACTTGCCTTGACACTGCTTTATTAAAATCTGAGTGAGATTTTAAATTTGTTTTAGCTGCTAAATTTAAAAAATTGTAGTGTATTTTTGTTCTGCGGATGGTAGGATCAGGAAAACCCTCACATTGGTTATTTTGGAATGCACTGACAAATCTGGTCATTTAGATGTTTGGATATGCTAGATGGATAGATCAGGTACCATATCTAGATATTTTATATGAAGAGCTTCAGAATACTATCATTTATTCTGATAATCACATAAAATAGAGACTATATTGGAGTGTAGGAGCAGCATTTCAACAATCAGCCCCCAGACATACAGCAAGGATATAGTTGTGCAGGTGCAGAACGGGGAGCCTTAGGGCCAGGATATAATATGGACTGGGTCAATCAGTCAGGAAGAAAAAAGTTGTAGGGCAAATTATCTGCACAAGTGAGGCTGTTTTAGCAGAGCTGGCACAGCGGATGAATTACGCAGAAGAGCTGGAGGGAGTTGAAAACTATGGAAGCAAACTAAAAGAGATTAATCATATCTACAAACTGTTTAGCTAACATCATCCCAAAATGCAAATATTCAGACATTCCAACATTTTCAATTACATTTTAATTTTGCCAGGATGTAAATTAATAATGGTCCAAGACTGACACACCTGGTGACCTAACTTCTGTATGTGCTTAAACAGCTTGTGACAGTAACTGGTTAAAATGACTTCATCTGCTGATGGGAAGCAAGGTATTACAATTGGTTTTATTCTTGAGGGAGGAAAAGTGTAGGAGTGAAGCTTTTCTGGGTAGGCAGATTGTATTTGGGCCAAGGGCGGGCAGAGATTGGCAAATGGCAGCGGATTTGAGGAAACAGCTGATGATCCCACAGGAAACAGTGAGCACTGGTTCAAGAGTAGTTGTGGTCAGAGTTTCAGTGAATTGTTTGTTTAGTAAAGCTGACCGTGCCAATGGGAGGATGTGGTAGATGAGGCTTGAAAGGAAAATGCTTAGGTGTACTGAGGCTGTGCAGCAAGATTGGAAAGATAGAGTGCGCCACATGGAGGGTGGATGCAGATTTTTCTCATTTCTCATTTATTTATTTAAGGACGGTGCACATTAATCAACATTTCTGTAAATGTGCCAGTGTTAGCCAGCAGGCTTTTCAACTGTAGTCCATATTTTAGAGTATGACTTAGTGGTACGTAAGTAAGTGAATTGTGATTTGTGGGTGGTACTGTAGTATCTGTGGCAGAAGTGGGAGGAAGGAAGTGAATATAACTTAAAGTGTGGGCTGATGGGATTTGCACTTGATAGCCCCGGTGACATTCAATCCATGTTAAATTCAGGGTAGGTGGCAAATGTGTGGTGCTGCCTTCTTAACACAGCATGGTACCCTCTGTTGTTTCTTATTGTGATTTAGTATTATAAAAAAGACAGTGCTAATCATGAATCATGAATCCTTGTGTCAAAATCAGATGTCCACACCAGTAATTTGTAAGTAAAATGTATATGTATTCTGCTATTAATGGCTGTCATTTTAATTTAAATAGCATTTAACTTGGATTTAAAGCTGCTCTAATCAATATTTTCATAATGTAAAATTAATCAGATAACTATGTGTAATTTAAAATGGGTTGCTCGTAGTGACAAACCCACAGAGAATTCTCACCCGACTCTGCTAAGCTTTTTATAGTCTTTCAGCACATTGTTTTGTATTTGTTTTGGCTCTCATCAACATTGTTTCCAGTAGCAGCTGTTTTCCGCTCTGACAAACCCACTGTGTGCAAACCTGCCCAGACAGACAAACACTGTGACTAGGTAGGGGACATAGAGCGGCATCTAGCATATGAAGAGCCAAATATTTTTCTCAGGAGTTGGTAGAGCTAAAAGGAGAGTGACTATTGGACAAACATTTACCAGGCAGACTCTAACATGACTCCAAATGAATACTCATGTTGTCTGCTGGATAAATAAGAATCTGTTTGCGAACATGTTTGCCATATCAACTTTATAAGGCGATACTATGTAGTTGTTGTTGCACTGCCCCCAAGTGGCCAGATAATACAGTTTATAAGAAAGAAATACATATTTTCTGCTGAACCAGTAGATTATACTAACAGTAGTGAGACTATTGTTGAGTATCTTTTTCCATTATTTTGACATTTGGAAGCCATTTTTCTACTTCATAATTACCCCAAAGAATTAACAAACTGCCCTGTCTGTTCTGTGCTTGACTTGGGCCTTGAGCTAAGCACAATGCATACAACATTGTTTGCAACTAGTCAGCTTGTATGTGTCCACTCCTGTGTACTAATGCCTATCCTGGAGGTTGTACTTCTGCAAAGTGTTCAGTTGAGTTGATGAAAAATCTAAATCAGGACATGTTCAATTCCTGTCCAAAAAAAGCTTTTCACTGTATAGATCCATATTAAATGCATCAACCAGGATGTGAACTGTTGAAATAATAACAAAGCCTTACCAAAAATAATATAATTATTAATAATAATAACATTAAAATTAATGTAGAAAATGAATCATTAGAAATGCTTAGTGTGTATCTATGAATGGACTCCCTGCTGTCATGCTTGATTCAAATACATTCATCCAAAGTTAAATCAGATCACCTTCATTTGATTCTCAGGTTGAACTTTGGTGCATCACCCAGAGGGACAACATGACCACAATGCACAAATGCTGCTAATTTGCATATGTATACTATGCTTGAATCATTTATTTAGTTTCAAGTGGGTTCATAATTACTCCAGGTATCACACAACCTGAATAATGACTTGAAATTTCAGGTAGTGGTATAGTTTCGACCTTAAAGTCTATGCAGAGGGCATGAGCCAGAATAAATGGCAACCAAGCATCTCAGTATTGGGAAAACAATAGTCTGAGACATTAATGTCTCTCAAGGCAAGAATAACACAGGGACCACATGTCACAATTGCTTGCAATGTCTCTTTCTTTTCCCCTGCAACACAAAGCATGTTTTTCCCTTTCCACTGTAGGTGCACAACTGGAACTCGATATTACTGCATAATGGGTTACAAAGCGACATCCATGCATTGTGCCTTAAGATGCCTGTGCTTCATGCTTCTCCATTTGTTTAGTGCAGCTCAAGATGAAGACCTAAGAAGTAAGAGTGCTTCTATTTTCATTTTCTCACACTTTGTTTGCTTGTTGTCCATACATTAAAATCTGTCAAATGCATACAACTGATTCAATGTACTGTAAATGAATTTTTTCAATGTATTCCACCAAACTAGACATTGTTTTTGAAACCAATATTTTACACTGCTGATTGTTTATTTCCTGTCTGCTTCAGGTTGTAGGACTGCACCGGGTGATTTAGTCTTTATTTTAGACGGTTCGTGGAGTGTTGAAGATGTCAATTTTGAAATAGTAAAGCGATGGCTTGTCAACATAACAACAAGCTTCAACATTGGACAGAAGTTTACCCAGGTTGGAGTTGTCCAGTACAGCGATGACCCTGTTTTAGAAATACCTCTGGGGAAGTACTCCTCTAACAAAGACCTCATCAAAGCGATGGAGTCCATTGAGTACATGGGGGGGAACACAAGGACAGGGACAGCCATTAAGTTTGCTACAGACAAACTGTTTGGCCTGTCTGAACGCGGCCCATTAGGCATTTCCAGAATTGCTGTTGTCCTCACAGATGGGAAGTCTCAAGATGAGGTTTTGAAGGCCGCAGAGGCAGCAAGGAAAAAAGGTGTCATTATGTTTGCAATCGGTGTTGGGTCAGAGACAGAAGACGACGAGTTGAGGGACATTGCAAACAAGCCATTTTCAACTTATGTCTTCTCTGTTGAGGACTACAAAGGGATTTCCAGGATCATACAGATCATACGGCAGAAACTGTGTGAAGGTACGCAACTGCTGAATAAAGTGTGGAGCTAAAAGTGTCGTTCTGCTCAAATATTATGAGGTCAAATAATACCATGACAGTATCAGTGGTATATCTTCACTTCAGACAGTTTGTCTGCATTATTTTCTGTTATTCCATTCATCCCTAAATTTGTCTATTTTTCTATTTTGCAGAGACAGTTTGTCCAGCAAGAATTCCTGTAGATTCCCGCGATGAGAAGGGTTTTGATATTCTGTTCCATTTAAATTTAGCAAAAAAAACAAAGAAGACACAAGGAGCATTTTACGGCACCAAGGCCTATGAAGTGACATCTCGTGTCGACTTGAGTGAAGCTACGCGGTAATCCTCTTGCTTTTATTCCTTCTTCATCACCACCAGTGCATTCATAAGTTGACTTGACTTTTATATTCGGTCACCCAGGAACCTTTTTCCTGATGGGTTGCCTCCATCCTATGTTTTTGTTGCCACACTGAGGTATAAAGGATCAGTGGCAATAGAGGAGTGGGACGTGTGGAGAATACAGACGCGAGATGGGAAACCTCAGATGGCGGTGACACTAAATGGACTGGACCGCACCGTCATGTTCACGACGACCAGTGAAGCGCCAAGTGGAACTCAAACTGTTACATTTTCACAACAGACAGCACGGGTAAAGTAACACTGTATGCTGTTTCTTTGAAACAGTCTTAATAGTAATCACTCCACTGATTTTACACGTTAAGATCAGTTTACTTTCCAAAGAGAGTACTACACAGCCTGCCGATCCATTTGTATAATGGCTTCTGTGGCTCTCTAGGAGCTTTTTAAAGTCTGCAAGAAGCATTTTTTTTCAACCACACATAATACTTGTTTTCAATCAACTCTAATCTTCCCATTCTCACATTAGTTCAGCCTGTATAAACCTGTAGAGCTTCAGAAGTCTATTTAACCATTACAAAAGTAGCCTAGAAAAGAAGCCTACGGTGCATCTTTATGAATATTTCCTTACCCTGGAAGAAATAGCATTTTCATATTATAGTTTAACTCTTTCAGATCATCTGCCTTGCTTTTTTTCTGAGCTTGAGGAAGGGTTTCCCTTTAAAATGCCCCAATATACTGAAAAAATGCTTCATAACCATGACTACTTTGTACTGTCCAGGTTTTAATGCATCAAACTAACCCAATCAGTTACTGATTTTCTCCTGCTTCCTGCAGCAATGACAGCACTGTACACACTCCCTCCAGGAGAGAGACTATTCTATTGTTTATTTTTTAATACCTTTATCAGCTCACTACCAGCCACATTGCATTAATAACTATTTCCTGTTCTTTGTCTATGGCAAAAGAAGCTGTTTGATGAGAAATGGCATCAGCTGCGGCTGCTGGTCACTGAAGAGGATGTTACTCTTTATGTCGATGACCTGGAAATTGAAACCCTATCCTTGGAGCCCCCTGTCGGCATTTTCATCAATGGAAAAACCCAAGTTGGAAAATATGTCAGAAAGGAAACAACAGTGCCAGTGAGTTTATCAACATCAACAACCCTATTTTCATAAAATAAATGTTGTTCGATTTCCAGAGAAGTCATCCAGAGGTAAGTCAACATGACCATAGAAACGGGGAACAGTTTGTTTAGTGAGGAATGGGGCAAACTCAGTACTGATTTATGCATCAAACGGTAACAGCACTGTTTACTGCTGCCTCCTAAGAGACAAGCTTAACTCTGTGGATAATAAATCCTTCGTAAAAATGAGCCTTTTTGTCCACACGGTCTTATTAATCTGTGTTTTATTTGTCTCAATTGGCACATTTTGCCCCAATAATGCTGTATTTGTAATAAATCATAACTGTGCTGTGTTGTAATTTGCTCTGCAGAAGGCCATATAGCGGGCAGTTTCTTTAACATTGATTCAAACACATCTCTGCAAACATAATATAACATTTTAATATAATGATAACAATGTGGGAAACAAGAATAAATGTGTTCTGCACAATGCATCATTTTATTCTAATTGTCAACATGATGTAACACCTTTTATAATAAAACAATAGCACAAATTGACCATTTAAAATACCTCTGACACATATGTAACCAATTAGGCTAGGTTTGGCATTGTTGCCTTTGTGGCCATAATGACAGTCGATGAAATAAAATACATATAAAATAAATCTAAATCAAATAATGCAGCACATTTTTAAACAAAAATCCTTCGTAGAACTCGCTGTGTGTGATTATAATATATTTAAAGAATAATATGATTTAATCACTAACAGAATTCCATAACAAATAGGAGAGTGTCTATGCAGAAAATTCTTTGTTTAAAAAGAAAGAAAGAAAAATAAGATACATCATTCATGATTTTTACTTCTCCTATGCCAGCCTATGTTGACACATCATTATGGCTGTGGATATTAACTTGACCCACATCTTGGAGGTGAATGTCCTTGTGTGTACTGATCCATTGTTATAAGGATCATGTAGGTTTAAGTCATTTAACAAAGTAAATGTACTTATACAAGTATAATTTCTGGATAAACACACTTGTAATTGGAAACAGAGTTTTGTAATTGGACCTCTAAAACTATACCACAATGGACCACAATGCAATTTTAAATAACATTACATTAGAATGATAATCAGACCAGACATTCTGATCATGTTTAAACCCAAATAAAAAGCCACCGTTGTAATTAACAAAATGTAAACTATATTTTTTTAGAATGATTTATGCTTTCATGAGGCTGGAAATAATACAAATCATATGTCAGGATCATCTTTCTGCTCACATCATAAGTGAAGTCTATGGGACACTCTGGAGCCATTTTACCACTAACATCAACAACATACCAAATAATGGAAGAACAGTGTAACGTTGCTGCAGAACACTTCCAAAAACTGAGGGAGGTCTGCCAACACTGACCTACTCAATGCTCAATAACGGGCACTTATCTTTTGTTTAACAGTTATACAATAGCAATTTCAGTTCATTAGTGGCAAAGCACTGATAAAACTGCAAAATTACCCTCATATTTACATTTGTTTGTTTTTGCTAGCGTGTTTAGGATCTCCAACAGTGGAGGTTGTGCTTCTAATAAGAAGTTCTTCTTTCTTTCTTTTTTTTTTTTTTGTTTAGTTTGAAATTCAGAAACTTCGCATTTACTGTGACCCTGAGCAGAATACTCGAGAGACAGCGTGTGAAATACCAGGAGTTGTAAGTAAAAGAGTCTGCTTGGCTCTGCACTTGTTTTTCAGTCCAAGAGCAACTTCTTCACACCTACTTCTCACCTTGTCCAACCACATCTGTTTCTGCTCTGAAATGCACTGCACAATTTCACCATTAATTAACTCTACACCGTATACTGCATGGCATAAAATGATTTTCTTTCTTTATATTTCATCAGTACAGTGTATTGTAATATTGTGTGGTGAAAGTGTAAACTCAGCATATTCAGTTGAAGTCACATCTGTTTATGTATAAAATAATTAGTTGGAGGAGGACCCATGGCTCAGCTTCAAACATTTTGCACTCGGTATATTTTTTTTATTGTCTGCTGGCTCCAACTGTGTTTGTGAAGCAGTGGCTCATTATTATGTTGGCTTAGAAATTGCTATAATCACAAAGCCTGTGCCAAATTACTATTTTAATGTAAGGCTGTTGGATAAAATTATCAAAAGACACAAGTTGAAAAGCCTAAAGTTACAAATGCTTGCCAAGTACCACCGCTTCCCTGCTGTCTCTGTGTGTTTTTCAATGGTTTATTTGCAATGGAATCTCAAAGTTCAGTTATCAGTTGCCTCTTTGGAAGAATCGCACCACATTGGATTAAAAAACTGAAAGTAGGCCAGTTTACAGTTCACATTTACAGACTTCAAGTTTTTTTGTGATGAAAAGGGTTAATGTATTTCTTAAAAATTTGAATGTAAACATGCTTTCTCATGTCTTAGTATTGGAGTTTTGCAAACATTTTTTGATTAATCAATTAGTCATCAGAAAACTAATGAAAAATGTCCAAGGAGACATCTTAGAAGAGTAGAAGAGTATGGAAACCAGCAAATACTAACATTTGAGAAAGGCTAACCAAAAATTGTGGCTTTTTAAAAAAAAAATACCCCAAAAAATGATGAATGCATTGTTAAAATTGTTGCTGATAATTTTCTGTCCCCTGACTATTTGATAAATTGACTCATTGTTGCAGCTCTCAAATGTATGATTTGGTATGTGCACCCACTGTCTTGGTCTTTTCCACTATCTATTAATTTTGTTCTTTACAGTGCTCCATCAGAACTGATTACAGTGAACCAACTCAAGAACCTTGTGTTTGTCCTCCTGGACCGCCTGGACTTCCAGGAATAAAGGTCAGTTATTGAAAATGTTCTTTCCTCTTTAAATTACATTTTTCATTTCATTATTTGTCTTACTACTATACTGCTACACTGAAAACCAGCCTATGAGCAGAGATGAAATGCAAAAACACACTCACTATGCTGTGAGCTAACAGAAAGTGGAGTCTGTTTTTGGTTTCGCACATCTACACTGTCCAGCTCCTCAGTGTTTAACAGTTGGTTAAATATTTACTTTAAACTGTGGTATTCTGTTAAGATTAAATAAAAGAAGAACAACTTAATCTTTAACAATGTTGGTTTATGTATAAGCTCAGGAATGACAAAGAGACTAAGGCTTCTGTTGGTAGGCAGAGCACAAACTTCTCACAGCTTAGCCTTCAGGAAACGTGTGCTGTTAATGTCTAAATGCTCCTGTCTGGGCTGGATAATTAAGTGATGAGCACACAAGGTTGCACTTTACCAATAGGTCAAATCCAACTACAGTCATTACTGTCTGTAAATACAGATTTCCTTTATGCCAGAAACACTGCTGTGTGGGAAATTTTAGCACCTTTATCTCTGAAATACACTGTACCTACTGAAAACATTATCGGATTTTACAAATTATGGGCTCACCAAATTGCCTCTTTCCGCCAGTTAGGCAAATTGCGGCTTGTCACTGTGAGTAAATTATGGTTATTCTTGTAAGATCCTGGTGTACTGTACTGTTTGCTTAAAGCAAACCAGACCTCTACCCAAGATAAACACTGGTTGGTGAATGGAAAATTACCAAAATAGGGAATAAAACCTACATCTACGTCTTTACTGATCACAGGGCATCAACCAAATAATAGGTGCCCCGGTCATAAAAGCCTTCACACAAGGACCTTAGAGAGATATTAACATAGCAACAAAATTCTTTGTTAATAAAACCTACATGGGTTCAGGCATGTTTGTGTTTATAAGAGCACCACTATGTTTTTACTACAGTTAGTAATTGATCCAAAATGCTGGGGCCATTGCTGGCTTGCAGATGTTCCTTATAACCCCCCACATAGTGTTCAAGAGCATCTTACATTAGATAAATCAGCTAGCTCAGCATGGTTTATAGATTAATCAAATCAACACTTTACGCCAGAGAAAGCATATTGTTACCAGATAAGTTTTAAATGGATACATTTATGCTGCTTTGAGGTTGCATGATCCAAAAAACTTGTTTTAGTTACTCCTGATTAAATTACCTCATTGTACTTTTTTTAGGGAGAACAAGGAAATACTGGCAAACCTGGTCAGCCTGGACCTGTTGGTGCTGATGGTAAGCCTGTGAGTACTACATAGTTCAATATACAAACATACAGAACATAACCGCCAACAACAGGGTCACGACATTCGAGAAAAAGCCAAAAACAACTATAAGAAACTGAGTTAATGTAACCCATTAGGTCATTACAATTTCAGCTTGTTCGTTCTATGTGGTCAGGGTCTGCTCCAGAATGTTAAAACGCAGGGGCAGATATAATTATTTAGTTATTTTTCCAATGGGCAAATAAAAAACATCTCTGATTATACCACTGGTGGCAGCATAGTGGGATGAAACCTATCCAAAAGTGAACCACATGTTTTACAGCAGCAGGATCCAAAATTCAGAGAAAGAGTCCACCCCGCAGCCTAGATTGACTCAGAGAACATGCACACAGTTGAGGATTCAAATGTTTAACCAAATCTGTGTATCTTTTGTCTTATCATTTCATTTTAAGGGTATCCCTGGCATTAGAGGAAGCCCAGGGGTGCCAGGTCCACCAGGAGTAGAGGTAAAGAGAATGACACTTAATTTACATGTTTAATTCAATTACAATTCAGCATCAAGAATAATAAATAGTGAAGCTGGTCTCCTTTGTTACTTCTGTCAGGGTCCACGTGGACCGGATGGGTACAAAGGCGAGCAAGGGAGGCCTGGTGTTTCGGTAGGAAGGTCAAAAAGCATCATCGGCACTAATTTGCGATCGCTAAAACCCAAGTTTGTAATACAAGTCTGTTCTTTCAGGGTGAGAGGGGTATGCCTGGATTACAAGGATCACCTGGACTAACAGGAGAGAAGGTGGTGATGTTAATTATTCAAAAAAGTGGTGACTGCGTTATTGCTCGCTAATACGGCATCTCAATGTTTTTCAATCTTATTTATCTATAACTGAATCAAAGCATGGAAAGTGAGCATAATTGCTGAATGAAAAATTATTTCGGTAGTGATCGTTATAAAGTACAAAACACACTTTGATTTGTCTAGGTAAATCTTCTTTTTATGAGAACAAATGTAGGACTAACAGGAAATCCCTGCTAGACACATCAACTCGAAACGTTCGAACATCACTGCATCAATCACTCCAGGAACCATATGTTATGAATATAAAGCCAGATCCCCTGGGAGAGTGAAAAACACAACTTCTGTACTGTGGGACAAGAGCACTTTGTAGAGAGAGCACTGGGGCCATCAGAGACTTTTTAAATGTGTTCATATTTCCTGACTTTCGTTCTGCCTTTTCCACCAGAAACCTGAAACAGGTGTACTTTCTCTTCTATTTTTAGGAAGCCAGAGGTGTATCGTGTTTCTCTTGTTGCCTTGAGTCTGCTCCTCAATCCGTAGCCTCTGATAATTATAGTTATCAGACAGATTACAGATCTGAGGTGTAGCTACAAGGAAGAGAGTCAATGTCAGTGTCACATGAATCAAGGCAACATGCATGATTTCCTGAGATCCTAAGATATAATCACCCTTCAGAAACCCCAACTGAGTCTACAATATGGATTTATATTGTTAAGGATGAGTCTTCTTTTATCAGAAGAAACCTGCCAGCTCAACGGCTTCCACATTAAGGCGCGAAAGGGGAGAATCTCTTAACGTTAGATAAAAACAAAGCAAGTTCAGAAATCAAAGGCAGACTAACCCACAGTAAGTGGCTGCTTCTCCTACTGTTTAGTCACACAGACTAGAAAACATAGATGCAGTTGATGCTGCGCGTTACTTGCAGCTGTCATCAACAATGTGTAAGAAGGCAAAAACATATGAACCACAAGGGGAAAGCACCTGTGAGATTAAATGTGTCAGCTGCCACGACCAGTCCAAACGAAAGTGGAGCAAGTTGAGACTAATCCACACCAAGGGGAGTCAGTCCAGCAGTTTGTGCTCACTGAGTGCTAGAAAAACCTCAGCTCAACAGTCACAGCAGACTCGAGCAGAATCCCAACAGACCTAAAACCTTATCCAGAACTTTTTCATTGCTCTAATGTTTCATCTGCTTCTTTGATGTTCATCTGAAAAACATTTTGCTTTTAGTGTTATTTCTGAGGTACAGTTAGGTAATGCATCCCCTCTATATTGCATCTGTCATATCATTCTTCTGTCCTCCTATTGTAATCAGTGTAACCACAGGGGGGCCCTGCTAGTTGGCTGAAGTGGAGAACAATTCAAGCAGTTAATGTCATTTAGAAAATTGTCTTAGTTGTCTGCGACGCATGTCTGCACCTGGAGCGACTCCTCATATACCATCTGTTCCATTATTATGGTTTCACACACAAAGGCAGGATGTATCAAATTAAGTTTTTACTAGACTGTCTTCTCAACTTCCTTTGATTAGGTGGAATACTTTTGGCCATACAAAAACACAAAGAGAAAGAACACAATGGGAGACTGCACTTATAAAGACCAGGTGGATTTAATGTATCTTTTTTTATTTCATTTCCAGTTATGCTTAAAACAGGATCACGGCTTTTACTGGTCTATCAAAGTGCTCTTTTAAAATCCCATAATTATACATCTAATCAGTGTAATGGTCTGAGGCATCATGCATGGTGAGATGAGTGTCTAGAAGGTGCACTGCAAGTGATTTTCGTCACTTGCAAAGCAAGACAGCTGTCAAATGTGTTAAAGAGGAAGAAAAGCTCTAGTCTAATACAGTAAGGTAAAATATTCACATTACTGTAGATAAAAAAATATATATATTCTTGCACCACCAGTCAAATGTGTTCAAGTTAAATTCAGAAATAACTGCAATTTCTGAAAACTGATTTGTGTGAGAACGTTGTTTTCTGAGTCTCAAACTAACTAGATCAGTGTGGCTTCTGGACATAAAGTCAATATATCACTGCAAATCATATTGAGCATAGTACTTCCACACTAATGCAAGACATGTTATACACGCAGACACGTGTGGATCAGAAATAGTCCTTGACATCTACATCTGCATACACATGTACTGAGTTATACACATCACTGTCACATTAACTCTCCACATCTCATCCAAAACAACTTATAGTAATAAATGCATCAACAAAATGACCTTCTGGAGTCTACAGCAGCTCTGTGCTCTGTGAGGCTGTACTTAGGCACAGTGGTGCTTTGAGCTGAATGTTAATGTTAGCATCGTAACATGCTCATGATGACAATGCCAACATACTGATGTTAAGCAGGTACATGTCTATCATGCCTGGTCCAATGTGGTGGACGGACCAACTGACTGACTGACCGACCGACATTGTAAAGCATCACCCTTTATATGAAACAGCAAAGCACTTCAGTGCCTTTGGCTCTTCCATAATTCAAACTATATCCATTTGGCTTTAAACTTTAAAATATTCTTCATAGGGGCCAAGTGAAAACGCTCCAAAATGTTTGATCTAGGTAAATAAATGGCCCTCATGTTTTGGTCACAGGTGTTTTCACTCCAGGAAAGCTAAAAACCCTCCATGCACCACAGAACAATCTCTGAGGACCAAGAGGTCTTCAACCAGCAGGGAGCCACGTAATCTTCTCTTAAAGTTAAGGAGGGAATCCTCATCTACCTTTCCAAATTGTTGCCATATTGGAAGACCACCCAGGGGTGTAGTCTAATTTTCCTGGCAAAGGATCTAGAGAATGGAAACATGAGATGTCTGTTAAATCAAGTCAGAAGCACATTATTCAAGGACACAAGAGGAAGAAAGACTGTTAGCCACTTTGCCAAAAAATGGCTACGTTTGTGTATTCACAGTCTGAGATACTTGTTCACAACCACAGTCATTCATCAACTTTGAAGGAACATTTCATTGCTAATTATATGGGCATCCAGTCCGTGCTATTAATCTCTGTAGTTCATTAAAAGCGTACATTGGCGGCATTCATTTTGACAGGAATCATGTTGTTCCTGATAGAAAACCCACAATCCAGCTTTGGGAATAAGCATGCGTGTTAGAAAAAGCTCCTTATTGCTGCTAGAAAGCAGGCTTTCCTGCACAACAGAGATGTGCGAGTCATTGCATAAACTACTTGTGCTAGCAGCTGCCCTTGTTTTATGCTCCATGTTGTCACAAAACTGGTACTCCCTAGCAATTGCAACATAAACCCAAGAACACAGTAAAAGTAACTGCAGCATAAAGACAAATAAAGAATTGGGTTCCATGATTATGTCTTTTCTGCTCAAGCTGCAGCACCCTGAGCGTCTAAATGCCTCATACTGTAGCTCATTGGACTCTTTTGGACTGGAATTCCCCTAGCAAACAGAACTGTAGTGATGGCCACAGCTGCAGAGATGTTTTGATACCAATGGGACATGAACACATGTGGGACCCGTTTGCTAACTGAATATTGAATTCAGCTCAAACTGAAGGAAGGAAACTGTCCATGCTTTGACTAAAATGTCTTTTTATGCACATAATTTTTGCAAATGAAGCCAGGCATTAATGAATACGTCAATTGGTTGTACGATGTAGAGTAATTTGTTCCATCATGGTTTGATTAGCCTATTTTTGAATGGAATGCAAAAACTGGAAAAATTTAATTATGTAATGTCCAACCTTGTTCCAAATGCTTTTTTTAAATTCTGAAAATGTGAAAATGCAGTGACGCAGCATTCCCCCACGTTTTGGCACTGTTCAACAGATAGTAACATCTAGTTTTAGGTCAACCAGTGCAATTTTTTAAATGCCAGAATGACGCAATGAAACAGGTTACTCCCTTAAGTTTCAGTCCAAATAGCTGATGGAGTCATTGTCTATCCCAGAAAAACAAGACCACTGCTGACTAATGTCAAATACTGACTGCATGTGTGACCATGCAGACTTTACAATGAGTCTATGAAGTGCTCTTGTCCCAAACTGTATAACTTGTGGTTCCTGATCTGACTGACAAAGAGTTTTTGAGGTGTTTTGCATCTTTATTACAAACACGGATGCTCCTGTCAAATGAGCGGCAGATTTATCACTGTCTGAAAGTCTGGATCAGCCAGGCAAGCTTAGACCACGGAAGATAGGAACTATTTTTAGATCACATCTAATGATGATTTCCAAATCTTTTCTCAGGGCTCAACTGGATCCCCGGGAATAGCAGGTTTACCGGGAAAAGCTGGTCAAGTGGTAAGGGTGCAGACAATCAGCTCAGTCACTGGACATGACACAAGAAATATAACAATTTTAACCCGATGCCATAATATTTCCAGGGAGAAAAAGGAAGTATGGGACCTTCTGGGCCACCAGGTTATCCAGGAGAACCTGTACGTATAAAAAAAATTCAGAATCAAAACCAGAGCACACGTGCAATTATCGTGTGTAAAGGCCTTTTCTCTGATTTCAGGGCCTACCTGGGAGAGATGGAAAGGATGGATTTCCAGGGAGTCCTGGTCAAAAGGTCTGTTTGTTTTGACAGTACAGAACAGAATGCTGATTCAGGGATTAGAAGAATAATAGAGGCATGAGGTTGGCTAAGCGTGCACATTCATAACAGACTTTGCTGTTTCCAAAAGTTGTGTTGTTGATGTTTGGCAACCATGGAAATGTAGTCATACAGCACTGGTGTCCCTCTTGACTTTTTCCATTCCCCATCTGATATATTTTGTAAACATCAAAGGCATTCTCCATGCTTCAGATAGATGTCTATTTAATAAATCTAACCTGACATGTAAGAATCTGAGACAATGATGCGTACATAGGGCTCATCATTAGGACTTTGGATTAAAATGAAATATATTAATAATGTGTTTTTTTCTCCAATGTATTAAGGGAGAAACTGGGGCCAGTGGTATTCCTGGTGCTGATGGAAGGGAAGGCCATCCTGTGAGTCATTAAACAGACATTACTCATTGTTCATGTTTGGTATTTTGTAGGTAGTTTGAGTTGTTGTTATTGTCTTATATCTTTACTTATACTCCAAGAAATGTGATGTGTATGAATGAAACTTCAGCAAAGCATTCTGAAGCTAAAAACAGAGAACCTTATGTAGGTGGTACTTTTCATTATGGTGTACAAAGTTCTTCAAGGACAAATGCCATACAAATTGTAGCTGACACGAAATTATCCGGTAAGTAATAGAAGAGCAAAACAGGTCAATACTGTACAAGAGCTGATTTTATGGATCACAGATTTGCATGCATAGCGTTTTTTCACTGTAGTAAAACTGCAGTGTGTTAACATACTGCAGTAGAGAGAGTACCCCTGACAGCCAGTAAATTAGGGGTATTTCCCCTGTAGTTCATCCCAGGATAACCCTATTATGTAACAAGCAGGCTCAGAGTATAATCTAAGCCAGTGAAAGTAACTCATCGAGGGAATGCTGTGGTGCTCTGGCAAATCTGTTTTAGGAACAAAGTGTTTCAACTGGGCAGCCACCCCACTGATCATGAATTAAGAGTCATCCAAAAGTTTGTGATGGACCTACAAAAGATGAGTCAGTTGCTCCACCAGCGTGTAAGCCATTTTCCCCCAACAGAACAATAGAGTTAGCGATGTATCCAAGGAGACAGGATTAGTACTGTACTTAAAACAAGATGAAGTTAGCACTTCAGTGTAGGGTCTCAGTACGAGGATTTCTTCCCCTATAGGTTGAGTCTGAGTGTCTGGGTGGCTCTATCTATATTTCTGCCTCTCTGCCTGCCTGTCTAATCTGTTCATTATGCACATATGTTACTCAAACTGCAGTCTGAGGCAACCACTAAGCATCTGCAAGCATTTATCTAAATAAAAAAAATAAAAAAATCTAAAACAAAAAACTAAAGAGCTTTTCCAGGGTAGTTTTGCTGCATGTGTTGAACCACATAAACTTCCAATGTACTAAACCATTTATTAAATTTTTTTAAAATAGAAAACTACTTTTTGTTTTATTACATTTCTCAGCAAATAAAATGCAAACAATTCTTCTAAGGGTCAAACAATTTGAAACAATGATGAAACCTTAGACAGTGCTCTACTAGTGCACAGAAATGAAAAGATTTTTATTTTTTTTGTGGGGGGGGGGGGTGATTAGATTTACAAAATTATTCTTACCAAGAATTTAGCCTTAAAAAGCACAAACACTATGACTCTCAACTATTTGTGTTTCCAACCGAAAAAAACATAACTTGGGAGTATAACATTTTGGTAGACATCTCTTTCAAATGTCAGTTCAATCAGTTGATTTTATTTAGCAATTGGCTACAATTGTTACTGAAGCAATTCACCCATCCATCCATCCATCCATCCATCCATGGTCAACTGCTTATCCTGCGCACAGGATCACGGGGGGCAATGAAGTAATTACTTCACTTATTTCAAATGAACTGGAACCTGCTTTTTAGTATTGGTTCAGAAACACTGCACACGAAAACATGCTTTTTTATTAAAAATGTTCTACTGAATATTGCAAACTTTTAGTAGTAGATAATACTAGCGCACATTAGAGACATTACACAGGACTATATTATGAGACAAACAGAAACATTTCAACTGATCTGCTATAGAGAACAATCTGTTTCCTTGCTCCCAGGGTATGCCTGGATTGCCAGGAATTGCAGGCCTGAACGGACAAAAGGTGAGCTACTGACTAGGTGACAAGTCCCTAATGTTGGTGCAAAATAAACCAATCAATGGTTTTGCATAAATATTTGTAATCATGTTTGACTGTCTTTGATTCTCATTTAAGGGGGAAGCTGGTTTGCCAGGACCCAGGGGCTTCAAAGGATCAACTGGGCCACCTGTAAGTTAACATCTGTAGACTTTTTTGTGCATAGGTTCAGTGCACACCAAAGTGTTAAAACTGAATCTAAAGAAATACCAAACCATTTTTTTCACTATCCTGTAGGGTGAGATGGGTTTACCTGGTGCACCTGGTTTAAAAGGACCAATTGGAACCAAGGTAATCATTTGTGCCTGTTAGAAAATTTCCTCTGAGCTTCTTCAAACAGCCCTATTGTTAGTGATGCAAAGCTACAATGAAGCTAGCAGAATTAATGACTGACTTTGAACTTAATAACAGACATCAAACAGATTTAATACAGGCTTTAAAATGGATAAACTGTGCAATAAATATAATGTGAGTTTATCTCCTGCTACATCCCTGGAGCTGTGAGTGCACTGGCTTAAACTGTGACCCAGAAAAGTCAATACCACAGATCAATCCACACAAGCTGGCATTAGCAACCGACAAGGTGCAGGCCGAGCCATGTCATGATCTAAGTCAAGTCCAAGCACAATGTAGTACTGCAGATCAGTGTGGCATATTTAACATTCCCAAGCCCTTTATCATCCAGCCTATACAAAATGCATTGCAGTGGACAGTGTCATTAGTTTCGATAAGGTTAAATCTGTGACTGAAATGCACGGAAAGCTGCTTGGGTCAGTAGCACTTCATGTTTTGTTTGGTCACTATTTTACTAAAATAGACTTTAGCACAAGTAATGATATCTTGGCCACACCGGCAGTGTTAAATTAAGCGATGATACGGCCCTTCTGCTTTCGTCAGTGGAATTTTAGTGGAAATGTAAGCAGTCTGGGCTTGTCTGGTCTGGGCACTCTGTCTCCTAATCACTTTTCATTAGCTGATCTGCCTCAAACAAGCCAATGTGTATTGGTAAATGGCACACAAGTGAAAAGCTAGTTTATGGACAGGCAGGCAATACTTAGATTTTATGGCCGAGCTTCAGACTGCAATTACTGAGGCTTCAATTGGAAAAGAAAGCATTCGACTAGACACAATTAAACGTCAAGCTGCACCCAAACCTCATGAAAGTATGCTGAAGTCCAGTCAGTGATATGATGCGGTTAGGATGTTACTTCATTGTAAGTTTTCTGTAACATAATACATTTTATTTCTTAATCAAGGGGAATAAGGGCGAAAGTGGCAATCCAGGTACACAAGGATCACCAGGGCCTGTGGTATGTCTGCATTTAAATAATCTATTATGAACCAGGTGGCTTTATGTCTGATTTAATATACTGTTTAAATCAATAAAGCTGCAAGTGAATAAATGTATTATCCACAACGTAAAACAAAGTATTTTTGGAAGTCTTTTCTACCACTACACTATGTAAGTGTGTTCTTGTTTTTAATGATTGGTGTTAAACTGAATACTATTAAAGGGGAGTGCAGGTGAACCAGGAATAGCAGGTCAGCCGGGGCACCCTGGCATGCCAGGCCTGAAGGGCAGCAAGGTATTTCTACTATATGTTTTTATCTGCCAGTGTTGTAACACTGCTGTCTCTTCCCCTTTTCAGATATATGATTTACGAAATAATTAAATTTATCATTTGTTGTTATGATTCATAATTTGTTGTTGTTTACTAGTCAGGGTTAACCCAGTCTGGTCAAACATAAATTTCATATCTAATATTCTGGAAAACTTACATAACTAATATTTAGTTATGTATGTATGTTTTATTGTAAAATGCTTAAATAAGCCGGATGTGAGAAGTCTTCATGGTGATATAAAGTATATCATATTTAGTTTTTCTGTAAATCATGTGGAACTGGTCTCAAAATGTACTACAAAGTTATAATCAATGTCTATTTTTTATCAGGGACAAAGAGGAAATGCAGGTGAGAGAGGAGAGACGGTAAGATTTGAGTCAAAATTACACTGCTATCAACACATACTACACTATCACAATAGATCCTGAACAGATACTGTAATGCTAATCTAAAGTAATAACTTCAACTGAGAGGCTGAGAGCCCATCACCAGCTTTAAAAAAAAAACATGGGTGTAACTTATCACCATTGGGTGACAGATCAAAGAATAACTGCCACTGATCCGTTTTATTAAAACACACACAGTGGAACTCAACCAGTAATTATTGGTCTTATTTAACACGGTAGGCTTTCTGTCAGTAGCCTACCTCTGTGAGTGGAGGAATATATTTTCTTTAATTAATTTAACATAGAAATCAATGTATTTCAAGAATCCAGTGGAAATAAAGCCTCCCTTGGTACATCTATTGATTATGGTTTGGAAAACACTCATATTTCTCCAATATTTTGTCTTTCGGAAGTATAACTGGATATGTGCCGTTTAACAGTCTTCCAAAATGTGTTTTTTTCCATTACGCTGAACTGGATCTATTTCGGTCGATGAAAACAAAATCAACTCATAGTGTAATCATATGTAATCAAATGTAATGGGTGTTAATGTGTCGCGTTTAAAACATATTAACACCAATAAATACTGCTATAAATATGTATCAATCATTATGTTTTGAATGGGATGTTTTAACCTGCAGTACCAGTGGTTGAAACACTGATTTCATATGCTTTCATGATGTTTATCTAATGATTTTCTTACCAGGGAATAAAAGGTGAAAAGGGAGAGCATGGCTGGCCAGGGGAACATGTGAGTTTCTTAGATCACCTTTGTTGTATGATGAAGACACAAGAATAAATGGACACAAGTTATGCAAAAGAAATGCACAATAATATCACTAAGATATTTTATGAAATATTTTACTGTGTGTTTTGAAATGGTTTTCTTTTAATATTGCACAAAGATGAACTTATATTCAATATACAATATTTTAATTACCTCCCTCAAGAATGGTCTATATCCTTTTCAGTTACATGGCAGGTCAGCCCAAAAACTTTGTAAATAACGCCACCATGTGGCACTTTTAATCATCACTCATAACTCCTGAACTGTTAGGCTTCGCAACGAAATTATTTTTGGTCACCACTCTTCATCAAGTCTTCACCATGTTTGGTACATAGCAAATTTGTATACCTGCGTAAGGATGATCCTTTTACTGGAACCTCAAGTCAAGTCAAGGTCTTGAAGGTGTGGTCTGACGTAAACTATCATAATTCCTGAACACATGCAGGTGCGACTGTAACTGAATATAGATGACATTTCAGTGAATCTGCAATATTTGATGCCCTTTAGTCTACAGGTAGTGCTAGATCAGCCTGATACCCGCCTGGTGGTCTTGAGTCTGACTTGCTTCAAATTTTCATTCATAAACGCTAAAATTTCCAATATGTAGGCATTCTCCAAAAATCAGCAAGATTGTCTGTCACTGTGTATTTTGATCTAGAAGCTGATTTTCTATTATTACAAAATAACACATTTTGAGGAGTGTGTTACTTGTTGAAAGTATGTGCCCTCTCAGTGCTTTCTATTTTTTAATGACTTCCTGCCTTTGATTGACAGGGCTCCACTGGTCCAATGGGACTAAAAGGAGAGGTATGTTAAGCTGAATGCATTAATCACTTAACCTCCATCCAACCTGAACTGGTGTGTGTATTGCTAACACTGAGGTGGTATTTTTGCCAGAAAGGGACAGCAGGGGATCCAGGGCAGAGAGGTCAAGAAGGTCAAGTGGGACGGCCTGGACAGTCGGGTCAGTCAGGCCTACCTGGGCCCCGGGGGCTGCAGGGGGACACAGGTCCACCAGGCCCACCTGGACCTGAAGGAAGATCTGTATGTGCACTACACATTGTGCTACCAACAGCTAACGACTGTTGATAATGGTTTTTATTATGACGTTATATCTAATATTGAGTGGACAGTCACTGAAAATCCACATGATCCATTACTTTTTATTCCAGGCTAGTGAAATGTCAGACAATCACATTCGGCAAATCTGCAGAGAGATTCTTCTGTGTGAGTATCAGTATAGACTGACTGATGATGTGTTTCTGTGTGTTCTCACCACGCATTTGAAATATTTTGTCAATCATCCTAGCCGAGCTGCCTTTATTGTTGCTGGGCAGCCAGCAGAGTAGCTGTACCAGATGTCAAAGCCGGCCTGGATCTCCTGGTCCTCCAGGACCAACTGGGTCCCAAGGACTCAGGGGCCTTCCTGGACTTACTGGCTCCAGGGGACCACCGGGCCACCCTGGTCGGCCAGGGCACCCTGGTATTAATGGGCTGAAAGGTAAAATCAGCGTCAAAGTAAACTGGTAAGTCTGTTAGTAAAGCTGTTCCAAGGATTCTCAAGCAAGAACATTTGCGTTTGTAGGGGAACCAGGTTTCGACGGTGAGAAGGGGAGCCCTGGTCGAACCACCATTGGAGACCAAGGGCCACCCGGGCCTCCGGGTAAAGTGACTTTTATTGTAATTATATAATAATTAATCAGAAATTGTGGAAGTTCACCTTTTACTACTGCATGCTGTTCCATTAAACTGATCATGGTTTATTATTTTTATCTCCACAGGTCCAATGGGTCCCCAGGGGTACAGTAAGCCAGGTCCTCCAGGTAAGCCTGGACCCCCTGGTCTAAACGGAGCAGAGGGCAAAAGTGGTAGTCCTGGCATCCCTGGTGAGCCTGGGGTGTGTGATCCATCCATGTGCTATGGTAGCATGATGAGACGGGATCCTTACAGCAAAGGGCCAAACTATTGACGTAATGTAGCGTCACAGCAGGCACCAGTCTAGAGCTGATGTGGAACAAACAGCCATTCTCAGGAAGCTCTCATCTTCACAGTTTCTCTCTGTCGTGGAAACAAAACAGACCTCTTCTTACACCTTTTATGTGATCTCACAATCAACAGAACTAGATCCTGTCATATTTTCTCTGTTGATATTTTTTATTATTTTTTACATGTCTTCGAGCATGTTTTGAGGTTTCATTGGTGTTAAGAGAATTAATAATTGGCTCCATTTAATGCCTCTCATCTGAGCACCTTGAACTCATGTCCTGTATGTGTTTGTGGCCAGTGTGGCTGGTCCTTTTTCCCATATTGGCCCCTGGTGTTGCTTCGTTGCATGTCGCTCTCTAGATTTTCACTGCACTTGGTTGTGTGGTTGGTTGTGTTCCATTCCAAAAAACACAACTTCTGTAATACATAAATTCTATGTTGGATCAAAATGGTTTCAGCACAAGACTGTGAGCTTGATTTCCTGAAGCTGATTATGAGCTGCTGTAAGCCTGTGTTCCTAAAGCATTCAAACTGACTGTTAAGCACTTAACCCTCTACGAAAACCTTTTTACAACAGCTAATATTGTGTATCACGCAAGATAAAGGAACCCCCCCATATCACAATACCCATTCATTCATTCATTCTCGTGTCATTTTATTCCAATTAGGAAGTAAAAAGTTTTACCATCTAAGAACATGCTGACATTTTAGTTTCAAATGTTATCATGTATGTCCCTGTGGCTTACCTTTCATTACTGTAGCAGGTATTTCATTGTTATTTATAAAAAAAGAGTCATAACTATGTATTTCAGCAGTGACATGTCTTAAACAGCTCTTGTAATTTTATTTTTTTTAAGTGACTTTTGTATGAATCTTTTTTTTTTTAAACTAGAATTAAAATATCTTAATGATTTGTGAACTTAGTTTGTTCTGTTCTTTGGTCTTCACGTTGCAGGTTTATTTCAGGACTCCCACACATCACCAATCTTATCTTCCTCTTGGGAAATTTGTTTGACTCGTTGGGTGTGGCGTGTGCTTGTGAGTGTGAACGTTGCCACTTTTTACTGCAGCATCAAAAAGGATGAACTGTGATGGCCATGGAAACAAATGAAAAAAAGAAAGACCATCACCTGGGTCCTTCCCTATGGTCCTTCCTCTAAGGACGCAGCATAATAGGAAACTTGGATACAAGTGCAGCTCCAGCTAAGCTTCTGTCTGCAGTGTGTGTGTGTGTGTGTGTGTGTGTGTGTGTGTGTGTAAGCGTGTCATAGCAATTTAGGTGTTGCGGCTTTGTACACTAGATGGCGCTCTGTGGTAGCCCGTCCCTGAGTTACCTGACCTAAGAAAGAGCTTCCCTTTTTCATTTTGGACAGCAGCCACCCATCACATGGAAACCTCTGAATATTTGTTTTTAATTATCTTACTTATTTTACTTACTTTAACATAGCCTATTGCTTACTTATGCTCCTTTGAGAGCGGAGATTTCAGTATTAAAGCTCTTTGCTTTAAATTAACTTTACTATACACTCAAAGTCAGCTTTTGAGGTAAATATTTTTTAATAATTGTGAATCACTGTATACTATAAAGACCTGAAGTTGCACCTAATACTGAATTTGCAGTAGCCTACCAGTCCTTGTGTTATTTTTATCTGATCTGTTCCTACATGATTGTATTGTATCATTTAAAGTACAGCACATTACAAGCTGACCAACTTGTTTGTTGGTGTATTGTTAAAATAATTTTTTTAAACAGCATCCAGGTGGATCATGTTTGAGCCCACACAGTATAAAACAGGATGCGTGTTGTTGGTGCTGAATTCAGCTGGAGCCCACTCCTATAAAACGCGCGGACTTCAATAACTTGAGGTGATTAAAAGGCTCTGTCATTATTCTTTCACTCGTTAAGACGGCTTCTCGGATTTCAAGTGTCTCCTTTTACACTCCTGAAACGCCACATTCATCATGGGACCGGGCTGAAGTTTTATTGCGGCCGCTAGAGGTGGATGAAAAAACAAAAGTTGAGTGTGGGATGGACTCAGAGGGCAACTAGCCCCAATACACTGACCGTGGGGGTGGAGAGGTGGAGAAGAAAAATGCGAGCCGGGGCATAAGTCGCTCCTCTGCTCATTTTTGACTCAGATCAACACATTTCATCCACTGGAAACTCCGGGTTATCCCTCGACGTTATGGGCGTACCTACATGTTTTTGCATCAGAGAGGAGTAAGGTGAGGGGACGGGGTCACAGCTCCATAAATACTTGCTGTGGCTTTGGATGGACCCTGGAGGAGTAAATACTGCTGGAGGAGCCCCGCACACAGGAGAGGAGCGGCGACTTTTCTGCAAGCTGATACCTCATTTGTAGAAGGGCTGACCGGTACAAAGCCCCCTCAGTTACCACCGCCAAAGTTGCGGTGCATCTGTCTGATATGGAAAGTCTATGATTGCGTATTGGCAGAGGTATAAATTATTTTATTCTTCCCACAGAGTGCGATGTAGTTCAACTTCACACCCCAGAGTGAACTACTTGTCAGGATGACAGCGCTTACACCTTTGAACCGTGCTGTACTTGGACTTGCGTGGAGCTGCTTGAGTTTTCTGTCCTGCGCTCATTGCGGGTTAAGTGACAACCATGTGCACTCCAGTTTTATTTACAGGAG
Organism: Micropterus salmoides; assembly: GCF_014851395.1. Lineage (NCBI taxonomy): Eukaryota > Metazoa > Chordata > Actinopteri > Centrarchiformes > Centrarchidae > Micropterus > Micropterus salmoides. The sequence goes on from NW_024041373.1 coordinate 13,462,851, forward strand.
GTTGCGCAATCACGAACGCAGGGAGATCCAGAGAGAGATCCTCTCCATCCTGGGCTTGCCTCACCGCCCGAGGCCATTCTCTCCCGGGAAGCAGGCGTCCTCTGCGCCGCTCTTCATGCTCGACCTGTACAACGCCATGGCTGTGGAGGAGGAGGAGGTGGCTCAGCAGCAGGGCGCAGGGAAGAGCTTCAGTGCCAAGGCTCAGGGGCACTCCAGGAAGGGTTACTACAGCCCCCAGCATGCCGGGTACTCCCGTGTGGCACAGCCTTACCGCGCGGCCCCTCTGTTAGGCCACAGCCCCGCGGTCACCTCAGCACACGACACCAACTTTCTCAATGATGCCGACATGGTTATGAGTTTTGTCAATTTAGGTAAGTGGCATTAAAGGGATAATTTCTCACCAGTTTTCCTTAAATTACAATTAAGTAATTAATCTAGATTACAATGCAGGTGACGCCTGGTTTCAGTATTATTTAGAGGTGCTCAAGTTACAAAATCCACATCTCAAAGTAAAAGAAAAACTCCTTCTATAACTCGTGTTTGTTTTCATCTTCATTTCCTCAACTGTAAATTAAATTAACTACTAATTAAGTATAATTTTATATTATAAAGTTATTATGGCTGATTAACAATAAACTAATGTATAATAAGACTTTCACCTGTATTAGCTTTATCTGTGTACTGGATGAAAAGCCCAGTATTTTGTAGGCTACATGAAGTGTAAAGTTATAAACAACCAACTGCAGACAGCAACTATAAAATACTGCAGCATGAAAGTCTTTATCCATGCATTTCATGATTCAGGCCCATTTAAATTCATTAATATATTTATTTGCCTGTGTTTGTCAGCACATGCAGTTAATTCATTTAGTCAAAAATAATTAGACACATGTAGTTTGAGCTTATTTAAAAAAGAACAACAACAAAATTCCCCAAGTACATTTTCATTCATTTTCAGTCATCATCTGGCATCAGAGGTGTTCAGTTGCTTTAGCCTTGTGTGAAGTATTTTGTATTTAACAGAATTAGGCCCAACATTTTGACCCTATCAATTTGTGCTGCCTTCTTTTAAAAAGCAGCTGATCTGTATGATGATTGCGTTTGTTCAGTAGCAGGGACCCTTAACCCAGCAGATCAGAGCAACTTATCAGATGACTGTCTGACCTTGAGAAAATTGGTCTAAATTATTTCCTGTTGTTAAAGGGGGAGTGATATTGACTGATGCCTGTATATCTTGAGGTTCTGTCACTATGAGAAAGCAGTAGCTCCATTCTTCATATTTGTGTGATTTGTAGCTTTGATTGTTCTTTAAATGAGAGTTTAAATATTAAGCACGGCACATGAAAAGTTGCTCAAAAATGAAATATGACGCGGCATTGCAGAATCCTAAATAAACGATACAAAAATCACCATAAATAGACTTTACATAATGTCGGTATTTTAGTGTTAAGGATTTAATTTTCTTAAATATAGAGCAAAACATGTGAAAGTGAATTTGTGTAGAGTTGCTTGGAAGTATAATCCCTCACCTTGGCCTGAGCCCATCTGTTTCCACTTACCACTATACCAGGGCATGTACACTGTCAGCCTTGAAAGCTCTGCTCTCTTTCTGGGGACTGTCAGTGAAGTGTTCAATAGGGCTCTGTCTTTATTACAGTACACTCAAATATAGCTACTGACCTCAACTGTTTTAGAAACGTCTGTGACATTTCACGCACTTCAATATGCTTATTGTAACCATTTCAACTTTCAATATATGAATAAGAAGTCAGCTATTAAAAAATCCACATGAGATTAAATGCAACTGATGAAACACACCAGTTATTTATTCATCTTATTAACAAGATACAGATACTGTCCTGGTAGAACACTCTGAATCCAATTAATATGCAACTCATCAAGAATGCACACAGCTCGCCCTTACCAGAGAGTGAAGTCATTATTTAATCTTAGCTGTTTGAAAGTTAAATGCTGTATGCTCTCAGTGGCACTTCTGCTTCAGATTACTGCCTGTGGCTAATATAATGGAACACGCTCAGTGGGTACAAGTCAGACCTGACCTCTGACCTGTTTGTGCTAAGTAACCACAGGCGTTCTCTCTCTCGATAAAATATCAGGGAAGTGCATTGCATGATATCACCATGGATGTCAGAAAATCTACTGACCTCAGCCACATTCAGCCTCTTTTCTGCTACCAGGCAGGGGTGTGAGACAGTTGGCGGGCACTTTTTAGTAGAATCAAAGTATCTTTTGTCAGCATGTTCATACTGTTGATACACTGAGGCTCTCTGGTGCTGATATTAAGGTCATTGCATTGAGGGGCTTTATTTTATCTACAAAAATAGACGCAAGACCTTGAAAAATCAAGCTGTACATATATTTAATTTATTTCCATGCAGCAAAATATAAAATAACGAGACATGTTATGAGTTTTTAAACATTTTCAAAAATGACAGGCCTAAAAAGATATCCAAAATTGCTCAGTATATTAGAAATACATTGCTTTAAAGGCTAACGGTCATTAAAGACTCTTAGTGCATTGTATGAAACCTACAGGAGGTCAATATAAGGTCAGAAATGAGGGCAGAGTAGATGCTCACATGGCGCTGAAGAATCCTGTCTGGTCTTTTCTCTCACTTGAGGAGCAGACGAAAGTGTCTTTAATTGAAATCAGCCTGTTTTTCTTAACTGACAGCCCATTCATCATGGCCAGAGAATGCAGTTAGGCACACAGTAGAGGGCCTGTCTGGGAACTGCTACCTGTATTCAGTTGACTGATTTAATGACCTGGAAAGTGCTTTTGTTGGTAGTCAAAATGTTTGGATTGGACTTGGAATGTAAAAGAAGATGTGATAAATTACTCTTTTTCTGTGCGTTAATGCCGGCATATTTTTTCTTCTGAGCAACACACGCAGTGGTTCAGGAGTTGAAGTCATATTTTTTGATCGTGAAAGCTTTGCTGCCAGTGAAAATGAATTTCATCATGAAATATTTTCTTTCCCAGTGGAGAAAGACAAAGATTTTTCTCACCAACGAAGACACTACAAGGAGTTCCGCTTTGATCTGACTCAGATCCCGGACGGAGAGGCAGTGACTGCTGCAGAGTTTCGGATCTATAAGGACCGCAGTCATGTGCGCTACGACAATATTACTCTGAAGGTTTCCATATATCAAGTCATCAAAGAATATCAAAACAAGTAAGTACCTAATCAAGTAAACCAACCATACAAGTCAGTGTCTAAATACATTTATTCAACATTTATTCAAGTACTTAAGTACAATTTCGAGGTAACTGCACACTTTTTTAGTGTATTTTAGAGTATTTCAATTTTCTGCTCCTTTATACTTCTACGCCAAACAATTTCAGATGCAAATATTGTATTTTTACACTACATTTATCTGTAGACAGATATAGTTACTAGTTACTTTGCGTACAAAATATATGACCAGCTTACAAAAAAGAATGCATTTGCTCTACCTACATTTGACATAAAATTAATCTAGCCTCATATAATCAGTCCCAGAGGAGGAAAAAAGAATATAGGCTGAGGGCCTGCAAACGTCATTCTCTTTGCAATTCGAGAAAGAAAGAAAATCGATAGAAAGAAAACAAAAATAACTGTTCACTGTAATAAAGGTAAAAGTAAACAAATGTGCTCAATGCAGTTATCCTGTGTCACAGTTAAAAAGACAAATAGTCCAACAGCTATTGTCTTGTGAGGTTGAAACTTTCCACTCACATAGAAAGCCCTTGTATCTCCAACCCTGTTCTCCTTCATTCGCACCATGTCTGCCTTACAAATATAGTTCTCGGATAAAGAGAACTCCATTAGCAAGTTGGCCACTTACGAAGCTTGGAAGGTTCATCAGTTATCACTCGTCTTGTGTTGCCTGCCAAGCTGTCCATGTCCCAGATGAAACCATGAGGGCCCGAAAGGGGCGGGGTGAGGGGGGAGAGCTCCCTTGGGTGCTCCCGTGGTCACTGTTATGCCCACCACCTGCCTGTCTTAACAATATTCCGGAAGTTTAAACCATCACATAGCTGAATGCACAAGGGTGTACTTAAAAGTAGGCCCACATTTGCTTGCCAAAAATGTGTGTGGGTGATTGAAGGGGAGATATGGCCCTCCTGGGCTTTGAAAAGGTCCAAGTCAATGGACTCTGCCATCTTAAAGGGGAAGACTGCTCAGTTTAAGTTTTCACACACGTTTTCATGGGGAATAGTATGTTTTAGTTAGTGTTCACAAAGGACAACTCTTTCCCAATGCGAGAAATCTTAGAAACAATGTTATGCTTAAAAAGCCATAAGGATTTCACATTATATGAGTACTACTGGTTTGTAAAGCCATACTAGTTAATTTATGTTTTTCTTCAACATATCAGACAGAATGTTAATACTGTATACGCATATTGGTCACTACTAATGATTTTCAGTTGGGTATTATCCCAAAATCCACGTGTGCGCTAACTAAAGTATGGTCAAGTTATGGTTTAAGAAATAAATTAAAACCACTTTGTAGGGGCGTCTTAAGGGTTTAAGATAGCGACCATGTACTTTAATAGCAACATCCCCAGTTCAAGTGCAATACTTTAAAATCATGTTTTTAGGGTTAAGTAAAGGCTGTAGTCAATGTTAAATAAGTAAATCTAGTACAAGCTACTATTTTGAGTATGAAACTTGAATTTGAGATGCTGGTTTCAAAGGTATCCTGTAAAGTGTTTTTCTTAACAAAGTTATTTTATTATTGTCATTTTATTAAATTTATGTTATTATTGTTGTTAATATGTTATTTTAAACCATGTGCAAAGCCAATTTTTGGTAGAATTTGAAACCTCCAGGGTTTACATATATACATATTTGCTTGATAGCAGTTTTATTTTTCTCTGTCTTTGTTGGCACATTGCAAAACCTTTTGGTATTTTACTGCCACTAACTATCAATTGGGGAAACATTGTCCTTGTGTACACGACCGGAACAGGATACTAACAAACTGAGGACCTCTTAAAAACATATTGCTTCATATCGCTTCACTACCAGTGGTCAAAAACTCCACAGGGTACCTTTAAAGTCAGGCAATTACGCACAAACCCGACCTCCTTTTACTCCACTATTTCAATGTCACACTACGTCCTGCACTGGTGCTGAACTTTGCTACTGAACATAAATTCCTAATAGAGAATAGTGGCATATGAACATAACTTGCAGGAGACAGACTTGCCTAAAAAGAGGAGTTACGTCTATCCATGGTATTGACTCACTTTAACTCACTCTGTGGAACAGTACATCCAGTAATCACGGGATAAACAATTTCCTCCAGGATATAAGTTTAATATTTTACATTTAAAGGAGGAAGTTCACCAGCATGTCACTCATAAGGATTGAACTCATGTGGAATTCCACAAGAGGTTGGGTTTTATTACACCTGTAATAAACACATGAATAATTCCTGAACTATTGGGGCCACATGGAAAATCTTGGTTCTCGCCGACCAGCACCATGTAACCACAAAAACTGAACAGGCGCTGCCTTATCCGATCTGCCACTTGAAAGGAATCCAATGCAAATTGCGAAGCGGTCCTTTTTCAACTTAGGGTTGATAGATGCCTTATGTCAGGCTCATGTTAAAAATACACGAGGGATGATATACACGATTCATAACTCCTGAAGTGTTTTGCTAATCAAATAACTGAAATCTTGGCACACCTTTCACTACGAAACACTGCAGTTTATTACTGGTCACAGCTTCTTCAACAATAACGCAGCTGCTTTCTTTTTTTTTTTCTCCAGTACAAAGCTGGCAAACAAAAATGACCCAATCACTGTTACCAAATCAGTTTTCAACAATGAAGGCATTTGGTTTCAAAAGGATAAAGATATGAAGAAACAAAAAAAGCCACTTAAGATTTTGGCTACTACAGTTTGGGCTAAACCATCCATTTATGATCAGTCAGTGATACCTCGTTTATCTGTTCCAGTCTAACTGGTTAATACCTCTCGGGTTCAGTCTAAATGCTCTCAAAGAAGCATGAGGTTTCTTTTTTGTGTCCCATTAAAGCTGTGCAACATTAAGGTGCACATACAGTTTTTATTTGTTCTAGAGCTTAATGCACTGTAACAGGCACTGAGGTTCTGTAATTTGTACATTCATTTCGCCATCTGTTTGACCTCTGAGACGCAGAGGTAATAATCTGGAAAACCAACATGCCAACAGGGGAAAAAAATTAAGCTAATTTTCACTGGATATATGTTAAATAATCAGAAGACATAATGTGTCTTTCTGTTGTGTAATGCACTTGCTGCTTTCTTGTGTGTCCTGGCAGTTTGAGTATGCATTCTTTTAACTGAAGTTTATTTAATGCTGATGATTGTTTCATTGTTTTTTTCTTACCTTCAGAGATGCAGAGACGTTCTTGCTCGACTCCAAAAAGGTCCAAGCATCTGATGGGGGCTGGCTAGTGTTTGACATCACGGCCACCAGTAACCACTGGGTGATGAACCCACAGCAGAACTTGGGCCTGCAGCTCTGTGTGGAGACTGTAGATGGCAAGTGAAGTTCAGTTTTCAGCTCAGTCTGATTGTCATTACTTACCACCGGTAAATGGCCATAAAGATGAATGGCTTGACCTAGTATTTGTATAAGTGCTGAACTTCAATTTCACCTTGAAAGCCATAAAGCCAAGTCATAAAATGATAAAACATCCCATTTTTCTTTAGTTTTATTTTGAAAGTTTTATTTACCTTCTGTTTTTTAAAGGACGAAGTATCAACATAAAATCTGCTGGAATCATTGGGAGGAACGGGCCCCAGTCCAAACAGCCATTCCTGGTTGCTTTCTTCAAGGCCAGTGGGGTGTTGCTTCGCTCTGTCAGAGCTGCTGGTGGGAAAAAAAAGAACCACAATCGCAATAAATCTACTAATCAACACGAATCATCTAGGGCACCAAAAACTGGAGGTATGTGCGCTTTTATGATGTAGTTAAGATGCTACTTAATTTTTTACAGTTTCTTTTATCCTATACATTAGATCCATTTGAACTAAATAATTTTGTCCTGCTAAAATTCCAACAGACATCATCCATTTGTCAGACTAACCAACTTAATTTCCTGCAGCAATATACCTCCACAATTACCGGACAGATTGGCAGGAAAAAATCATTTCAAATATGCATATTCATGGTCTCTGGGCGATGACACCTAATCATTTTATTTCTTGTCAGTTCACAGTTTTGACAAGAAATATGTGTATATTCTCTACATAATAAGCTAATTGCCATGTAATTTGCTTAGCACCTTCCTCAATGATCCCGTAAGGATGAAACCTTTTGATTTTCTAACCTTATTCATTCCACTCCTTTGGTGCCAACCTCAGAACAAACCTTAACATTTTTAGATGATTTTTTAAATTCAGCATTCAGTTCTGATCTGCGTGCCAATTATATTAAACTAAATAATATAACTGTGAAGTACATGTCCTGTACATCTCATTAATCAATAATTATTTTAAGGAATAATTAATGACCTAGTAAAAGTTTGTTGATTATTACATTTGTCTTGGCTAATGTGCCTGTTGTATAGATTCATGACTCAGGGGAAAGGCCTGTAGCTCCCAAATCAAACATTTAATGAATCATCTATTGTTTCTTAATTGAAATGTTTTCAATTTATCACAATAATGTAATGATTAATAAGGCCCTATGGTGATATTTATAGACTATTTATGATGACTATTAATGTGATTTTATAGTGCATTTGATCAGGAGCTTTATAGACTTGTATGCCACCGTTGTGCTAACCTTGCTACGGTAAGCAAAGTAAAACATATATACAATCCTTACTTTCTGTTATGATTAATAACCTTTTTATTTTTCAGATTACAACACAAGTGAACACAAGCAAGCCTGCAAGAAGCACGAACTTTACGTCAGTTTTCGAGATTTGGGCTGGCAGGTATAACAAAATTATTTCATATCACAAGCCAAACAAACAGTAATAACACAATGAACAGCACCTTCCCATTGAGATTATAAGGCGACGCTAAGAAAACTCACCGTGTGTCGTAAATAACGGAAGCTCATTTTTTTGTCAAGGACTGGATCATTGCACCTGAGGGCTATGCTGCTTTTTACTGTGATGGTGAATGCTCTTTTCCACTCAACGCTCACATGAACGCAACAAATCATGCAATTGTGCAAACCCTGGTAAGTATTCTTTAGAGTATAATGCAATAAAATCATGTTATAAGCTACCATAATGTTCTTAGCAGTTACAATTCATTTGAAACCCACTGCTATTGCACCTCTTTTAAAACCTACTTTATGCTCTCATTTTTAGGTCCATTTAATGTTTCCTGACAATGTGCCAAAACCATGCTGTGCCCCAACCAAGCTCAACGCAATATCAGTACTTTACTTTGATGACAGCTCAAACGTTATCCTCAAGAAATATAGAAATATGGTAGTTAGGTCTTGTGGTTGCCATTAGTGGCCAGGCTAACTTTAATTTATGCTATCTATCTGGTATGGGAATCGCTGGAAAGCACATCTGTTGCAGGTGTGATGTGATGTACAGTATTATGTATATAAAGTTGTATTACCTAATTTATTTTCTTTTAAAAAAATAGCACTGAATATTGCAATATTTAAATGATTAGGACATGTTGATTTTATTTTACGTCAGTTATTACCTAACTTTTGTGTCCGTTGGCATATACTCTCTCTTATATACGTCTGTATGACAACTTATATGAGTTAACTATTCACTGGAGTCATCATGATGCATAAGATCGCTTCCCCTTCTGCTTGTTTCTCCCCCACTTCTTACAGTACACTCTCTGAGCCATGTAGAATTATACTTGTAAGTCAGTATATGATTTGTTTTTCTTCAATGCTAATATTGCGTGACTAATACATATAGAATAATGTCACAAAATGCAGCATCACAAGTTATGTGATAAACAAGGGAATCCTCAAGGCGATGCTATTAGCACTAACATCACAACTTGAACAGGCTGTTGGACATATCTTAAATCAGATTGGATCACAGGGAGAGAAAAAAAGTGTGAGTGTTCTCTAATCTAAACCAAACTGCCCAAAGCTATTCTCAAGCTGTCACCATCTTTCAGCACTGATACTGTTTCACCTTTTCCAAGCCAGTTCTTTTTTTTAAAAGAGAGTGTCCTCAGAAGGGGATTATGTCAGTCTGGAATGAAACTCTTCCATAAACACTGTTTTCTCATTCCTCTGTGGACTTTGACATAGCGTCAAATGTCTTTGCACCACACTGATTCCAGCATATGTTTGGGGAAAGTATATCTTAATGTAGAGTGTTGTGTATTTTAATAAATGTACCACTTGAAAAACGCTTTATCTTTGGCTTTGCCTTTACTTGACCTCGCAGCTTTTCTCGTTCCATTTATCATCCTAAACTATATGCAGAAATGCATTTCATCTTGGAGACTTTTTACCCCCCTCCAGCTGAAAGTCCTCCAGCCTTTTCAAATTCAAGTTGTCCTTTTGTATTTCTGTTTAGAGCTCTGTGGATGTTTTACACACTGTTGCCGGACTACCGTCTCAGACTTATAAATGTTTGACAAGTATGATATAAACTAGGGGTCCACCCACGGAGCCTGCTGACATGCTCTTGGGGAGTGGTAATGCTAGTGGTACAGGGCGCTAGCGGTAAAGCAGTGGCTGTGATCTCCAAAGACAGCCCAAAAGGGTGAATATCATGAAGCTGCCATCAGAGAAAGGTATATCATTTTGTAAGCAATCCCTTCCTGATTAAGGGGAAAGATACCATGAATCATGTGATTTATGCGATGTGTGTGGCACCTCCCTGCTTGCTTGTGTTCTGTACACTCGTATTTTGGATGTTGCCATCTGCTAAGAGCTAAGATTCACCCCAGGAAACAAAGTGGAGACCATAACTAAACTGGCCGACTGTTGGTGTATTTCCTCTTCATTCATGATAATCAGAATTTCCAGGAAAGCGCAAGTGAACGTGTTATGTCCAGAGAAGTACTCTGGTTATGCACGTATTTTCAATGCTCTTGGAAATCTAGGGATTAGGTTAAGGATTAATATTTATTTACACAACTGTGTTGACCTTGACTGAACACAGGATATGTACTGTTGCACTCTTTCTCCCCCTACCCTCCCACTTGTATAAAAAAAAATTTCCCTCTCTGACATGGCAGAACATTGAGTGACTGTATTTCACTTAATTAAAAGCAGTGGCTGGCCTGCCCAGATGTTATGTGGGCTCCATCTAAAAGGAGTGTTGACATTCAGTGAATAGAAGAGGCCACCTGCTAACTTAACTCTTGGCTTGAGGGGTGATTTGCATTCCTGCGGCCTGTTGCCTGGCATGATTACTCCTAGCACTTCACAATCCCATCTACTGTTTAATATCATGGATTTTTTTCCAATTCAGCTACATTTCTTCCTTTTCTGTAACGCAGGAGCTGCTATGAATGAGCACCTATTTAAGTTATCCCAAACTACGCAGCCCTCTCGACAGCAACCTCCTGACCACATAAAAGGGAAGGGCAACAATTGCCATACTCAGGACAGATTAATATAGTGGCCTCTTCTCCTCTGAGACCCCCGTGGTCAAAAACAGACTGCAGTGAGTGAGCGGGGCCTTGACATTCATCAGATCAGCACTTCCAGTGGCCACTTCTGAAACATGCTGGAAAAAGGTCACAACCCATTGCAGTTTACTTTTCATGAAGGGTTTCTCGTGAATTATTCATGCATCATGCTCTCAGGTTTACAGCATATGTCACAACATACTGTGGGCTTTACATAAATATAGTTACATAATGTCTGGATGTGTTTCCATATTACGTTTTTTATCTGCCACAAACAAGTTATTCTCTGAACCTGATTGAGAAAACAGACGTGTCCATGCAAGTGGCTGTTAAGGAGATGTTCTTTTGTTCGGCAAATGTGATCATCTTGAAGCTCTTAGCAGTCCGGGACTGGCTGTCTGTCAGAAGTCACGAATGCTTGATGATTCAGGTCATTTTTTATCTAATCTAAACCATCACCAGCAGGAAATATGTTGACAAATGCTGCAAAACAAAAACAAAAAGCTAATCTTGTCAGACCACCGACAGAAGTGTTCGTGCTGGAGGCCACTCGGAGATGTCCTCGCAGATTAAATCACAGGAGCTGCAATGTTTTGTAGTCTGTTTTCTTTCTGTTTCAATTATGATTAAATCCCACTTTTAGTGGAGCCGTGCCTCAGTCATCCATATTAAAGAGTCTATAAACTTCTAAGAGTCAAAGTAGCTCAAGATAATTAGCAACAGTTTCTAAGTATGTGAAAGCATGCAACAAAAGAAATATTGAAAGGGAAAACTATCTTTTCCTTATGGACAACCAAGAATAAAAACTGTATGTCAGTGACTCCTAAACCTCTTTAAAGCTTCCCACCACTTACTTTTAATTCCCTATAATGATTTATTTATAGTGTATTCAAAGTATTTTCAGTAGTTATTCATTTTGTAAACAAGGTTTGAGGGACATTTGTATTTGTAATGAAAATCAAACGTGGTCAGTAGTCCGTGAAAGAAAAGTTGGATTTTACACAAACATAGCCATAAACTGTGAAACTAAACATTTGTTCACAGTCTTAATGGAGTTCAATACGCCAAGTACTGTGAAGGCACACTTCTAGTTAAATGTTATATTTGCGCATTTGACTGTCTTTAATGTGCTCACTTACTGGTACAGTCGGCTCATATACACGCAGGTTAGATGACTGACATGATGCTTATTTGGATCACATTTTGGTCAATCTCATACAACTACAAAACATAACAGTTATTGTTCATTTGGTTTGGTAATTCCATGTTTCATCGATTTACCCTCTGTTAACCAGGGGTCTTTTTCTTCCTGTGCCTCAACGTTTATTTTCAAAGTGTCACCTTGCAGTCCATCCACAAGGCAAGTGAAATTGTATCTAATAAAAATGTTGTGCAGTTTACCTAATTCATCTCCCCACATGTGGTTCTCCTTATTTGTATTCTGTGGGTGGGCTGCGGCTTCCATACAGCTCAATCAGTCCCTCTTGAGAAGGGAGACCATATGGGTCACATTTTTACATTTTGTTTGGTATGACAAGGCTGCAGCAAGACCAGCGAGGAATGTGTCCCGACAGAGGGCTACGCAGAAACACTGTTATGTTTGCTTGTTATTCGAATATGCACATTAGCTTCCCCAACCAGAGAAGAGAGGGTTTTGGGTTTGTGGACTCAACTGTCACTTCCCATTACCATTAGAGGCGGCACCTGTGCATTTAAAGCATTTCTATATTTTTAAATCATGTACTTTGAGTCCAAATTTGAAACGCTAATCAAAATGTATGGCTTGAATACTCTTTAGCTGTTCTTTTCTAAGACAATTTAATAAATAAACTCTCTGTTTACTTTGTATAACTATATCTGTATTTCAACGCAGTTGTTTTCAAGGTAAATCCTGGTTGGGTTTTTTTTTTTTAAATACATGCAGCATTTATAAAATATATTTTCCACAAGAATCCATAAAAACATGTGAGTCCTTAAAGATTGTTATGTGGGTTTGTCTCCGTATAGAAATAAAAAGCTTCTGACATGACATGCTAACAACGTCTGCTCTCTTCTTTTGGTGCAGGTTAGTTACATCCTCCTGTCACCAATCTATTGTACAATTTATGTCAAAGAATAAATAAAAAAATTAAAAAAAGGTTTAAAAGAAAAACACAAACCAAAGCAGATGCACAGGATATTAAGCAGGCCAAGGATGTCTCTAGCCTGTATTAATCATGCTGTTTTACATTATCACCACACTTTCAAACCAATGTTAAATATGCTGCCTACAGGGTACAACAGAGGGGTCTGGGCATATCTGGGCACAATTATGAACTAAGGAAAGAATGAAAGGCACAATTCACTCTGTAAAGGTAAATCTTTTCTATTAAAGCCTGCCGGTCTGTTGTTTTCAAAATGAAAAAACACAAAATTAATAAATAAATACTTAAATAATACATTTAAGGCAGTTAATCACCATCACTGTAATAGCCAAGGCTATTAAATGTATCTAGTAGTGTTTATACTGTAGACTGAATGTTTGCTCAGTAGAACTGCAACTACCACTGTGTCTCAGTAACCTGTCAGCTGATTAAAGAAAGACAATAGCACACCACTGACTATTTCAAAAAACCTCTTGATTCAAAAGCTCTCGGATGGTACTTAAAAGCCTCTTACAGTACATTACATATGTCCAAATGTCTAAATATTGCAACTTAACATTCTTTGGTTTTGGCTTAAACTGGGTGTATTTCTCCCATCATGAGTTGTTCAGAAATAAGAAAAAATATTTAAAATAATATAAATATAAATGTTAGCATTATCTAAAGGTTATTTTTCAGGTATTTTCTGTCTTAAATGCATGTTACACTACATGGCGTGTCAGGGAAAAGGGAGTATGGGAGGATGAAAAACAAAGGTTTTCCTGTGTCCCAGGCTGTGTATGGTGCTGTCAGCCATGCCGTGTTTCACTCTTACAGCGCAGGGTCATGTCCTTATCATCATTCTAGTATTTTCAAAACTTTTGGGTACCAAGTGAAATGATTTCATAGCACCAATTTTACCAGTTTGACACTATTTTGTCGAGGCAAATGGTGTTTAGGCAACACTGAGGGGTTTTGTCGAAAAGTTATAACGTTAGTTTTAACGTATACATATAATGTATTATAAAGTTACAAAATCTACAGAAAAAAGAAAAAAGCATCTAAGTATGTGTATCATAAGGTGTCGTATTTTTAGACTACTATCAAAACATTTCAAACGACACTCAACCCTACACCACAATGCGTTTAACTTGCAGGTTGATGCATATCTGTCTTGTCATCTTCTCACCACCATAAATATAATGAACAAAAAAATTCTACTGTACCAATTTAGAAAGCAAATAGAGATGTCAACAGCCACCACTTAACCCAGTTCATGCTGCTGTAAATTTTACTGTGAAATTCAATTTCTCTCCCACCAAGGATATGGATACACTGAAGGAAATTGCTATACTTTATGAGCCAGTCGGAGCAGTAATCCAGCCATGAAGTCCTCCACGGTACAATATAAAAACCTGCACAATAAATATCTGGCTGCTTAGAACCATCCGCTTGAAAGTATCTGTAACTAGCGCCTTTGTGAAGAAGAAATGAAGATATTGGCATGTCAGAATCAATGATATGATTATATTGCAGTGAATTGATTATTAACAAGTGAGGACTTATATGTATTTGATCACACAATAAAAATGGAGTAATGTTCATAACTCTGAACAGCGTTACTTTGAGGTACATGTGCAGAGTCTGAGAAATTGTATTTCATAAATCAGTGTTCAACAGTCAGGATCTTGTGTGGACACGACACACAGGTAAGTGGCTTCTGTGACTCTGCGGTGTGATTACTGCAAGGATAATCTTTAACACACATGCTGTCTCTACGGGGAGCTGTGGAAAGTTGGCTCAGAGTGGCCCAGCCTTGCTGAAGAAACTGTAAGGTAGGCTGCTATTTTTATAAAGGCTTTACATTTGGAAGTGTTTGTGGTCGTTTTGTTACTTGTTATATAGCTGAATGTAATGGAAATGAGATGGGGTGGTACCTTTCCTTACACAAGAGCAAGAGAATTATATATACGTTCATTCTTTGCTCTTTTTGTGCAGCATGTCTTATGCATAATTCAGTCGCAATCATACACCATCAAGTGGTCCGTCGCTGTAGGACTGGGTGTAATTATTCTAACTACATATTCAACAAACCCTTACACCTTCTCCGGGTATGAAAGACAATGTCGTGATTATTGCTTTCAGGGTGATGACGGTGCAGTATTCGTTCAGCACCAGGACTCTCTTGTTGTTACAATCCAGTTAAATCCATGATGTAGAAATTGAAGACGGATGGAGGATGAAAATTGATTTAATCTGGTTCCTGTTTTCTTTCTTCCACTTTGTTTTCAGTATATATCTGAGAGCTTAAAACCCCTTTCATGCCATGCCGAAACCTGTACTCCATAAAGTACTGTTTTTCACATCTGTTTCTTTCTTAGCACAAAAAAGAGAATAGTCTCTTTCTTTTATATGCAACTCTTTCCAGTTCAGAACATGTGACATTGCACTGTTTGATTTTTATTTAATAATTTGAGGCATTCATCATCTGCTTGGTCTCCAAAATCCTCATGTGTAAAATATATTGTTCTCAGGAGCTTACAAGCTAGCACAGAGACATCCTTTTTCCTGTCAAGGCGTATCCGTTTGCCTAATCTACACAAACATAAAGAGTATTGTCCCTTTACAGAGTTTAACCTAGAAGGAGACATCTTTATGTTTGTGCAGTTGTTATTTCTTAGTTGCCTGATAATTAGACTGAATTGCCATTTTGTTTTACTTATTTAGAGTTTTATTCTACTCTGTTTTTGCTGAACAAACACAAACACTGTTACTCTTATACCATATAAATGCATGTACTACAGAAAAAGCTTAATGTCAATGTTTCACATATTCGCGTTAGCTTGAAACCACCTCCAACTTTTAATATTCCTCTGTTTTCTTAGTAAGAAAGCTATATTTCATCTTCTTACATATGTCAGAAGACCTGTTCTATAGAACTATTTTTTGTAAAATGTCAACTCCTCCTTTTCTTCCACACCTTCTAAAAACTTTAAAGCTTCCACTCACCTGCATCCCATTGATTCAGGAAATCCCCTGAAGGCCAAGTGACCCTTTGCAGCTGGTATTTGTCAAGATAGACCGAAGCTGCCGAGTTTCCTTGAAAGTAGAAATTTTGAAAGGTCAGTTAGGGTTAATCGACTTATGCAGTTATCATTGACTGAAAAAGAGACATTTAGAAGGCAACTCTTCCTTGAGGTGAGTCGTGATTTTTCTGACTATAGACAGCAAATACAAATGATGAATTACATTTGCTATGGTGATAAGGATACAGATTTTTCAACCTTATTTTGTGTTATTATAAGTAATTGTCACATTATAATTAACATATTTATTTAAAAGATTCTGCATACACTATACATAATGTACCCAACAGTGTGCTCCATGGTAGCCCACCTATTATAGAAATGATTTGCACTAATTTAGTGCTTCTACAAAATGAGCTCTTCATTATTTACAGGCACTGATGCGTTTAAAGCACTGATTTACACACATCTGAAAAGAATGTAAAGCCCAATAAACCACTAAAACCATGATATTATTTCAAATGAATTAATTATTATTTTCAGAAAAATATAACTACTACAGAAATCCCCTTTATTGATTTTTGGCAAAACCAGACCAGCACTGATTTGGTCTAATGTAAAAAGTAAATACTTAAAAATTCAACTATGAATGCTTCTGCGGTCCTTGCTTTTCTGTGCCTAAGAGGACCATGAATAAGTGATTAGAGGCGAAACACCAAAAGGCATTTTAAATTTTAGGGGGTGGCAACTGATAGACATCAACCTTGAAGTCTGCTACAAAAAAGGCTTTTTCAGGGCTGATCATATGAGTCGCCCTCCTCCCCTGAGAGAGGCAGAGGTCTCTCATCACAGAGCAGTTTAGCGTGGTGAGATGGTTGAATGCTAGGACTTCATTAAGCCCCTCTATTGTTAACATCTGGGTTCAGAAGAATGGCTCTTTCTCTGGTAAATGTTGCCCTGGCTTAACAAGGGATTTTATTACACCATGCAGTTGACATTGGCAGCAGTGTCACGTCTGGCAATGGAAACCCCTCAACTGTTTAGGTCACAGGAGATCAATCAAAGCAGCCTGGTTCCCTGAAGTATTCTCACTAGAACGGGGAGTTGAATGTGCATCTAATCTTGTTGTTGCATCAAAATATAAAACATAAGCTGCGAGAACACTGGTTAAAATGCTTTCACTGTGAACAAAGCAGTCAGTACTGGGTCTGTTTATAAATCATTAGGAGCCGATTAGCAGTTGTACAAACTTCTTCTTTCTATATTTTTTCTGTCCTGCACCTGCATTCTTTTTTGGGGGGAGATTCACATATCATTGCATTTTCCTCAAAATGCTTCCACAAGAATTCCCAGTGTAAAGTTATAGCTCTAATTTCCCATATCGCTCCATTTGCCAATTTGCTTCACACCATTTCCTCTCTCTCTTTCTCTCTCTCTCTCTCTGTTTTGATCCCCTCCCTGGTAGGGATGCGGCTGCCAAGGCAACTGCTGAATCATCCTTCACCGCCTGCAGCTGTCCTCTGATGCAGCAAGGCCCTCCATCGTCCGGGCCTGCATTAGCATTTTGATCGGACGCTTCAATTTGCTTTATTAGTTGCAGCGGTCTGTGCAAGAGTTATTCTCGGAGGACACGGAGGTGCAGCGGGCTGAGCAGCAGCCTTTCGGATGGGTAACGTACCCACTACAGTGAAGCACTGCCTGAGCTATGAGCAACTCGTCCAGGACTATCCATGGCTGAAACGCTGGCTGCTAGAGGAGAAGGTGGGCGTAGTCGTTTTTGTTGTTTCAAATCTGCTGCACATGCTCTGCCACATGACTCTCTTATGACAGCGAGGCTGCACAACAGCCAACTAACGTTGTTGTTGACAGTTTTGATGCTGATTTTTTGTTATACTTTTACACATTACTGTAAATATGTATGGTAAATTGTTTCCTGAATCAGCTGAAAATGACAAAGATGCAGACTACATTATTCTCTTATGTGTTGTGTAAGTTAACGTTAGCTCCATTTAGGCTGCCTGCTGATTTGTTTAACTCACTGCAGGTGGACAAATAGGCTGCCCATAGTGGTTCTTTAACGTACATTCACATAACATTACTGTTACTCACTGACCACATAGCCCGATAAGCTTGTATTAAATATATTTGATATTTACAAATTATAAAATCACTCACGAGGCACCTCAGAAGTATAAAGTAGCATAAAATGTACTAGTAGCTTACATTAACTTACATTGCCTTTATCTTCTACTGTAAGGTTAAGCTAGTTTAGCTAACTGCTTAGCAACACAAGCTAGTGACTTAACGTTTGTTTAGTTGGTGAAGACAGTTTACGTCAAGACTCATATTTATTTCAGGAGTTGTTGGACATTAAGACAGAGTAAAAAATAACCGTGGATATAGAAGTTATTTGTCAGGTAGACAGAAAAACGACTCAAAATGAATGCTAATGTTGCTCCATAACTGCAGGATATGAAAGAAGGCACTGTATGCTAACGCGTTAGCCGTAACAGCTGAATACAGGTGCTGGTCATATAATTAAATTATCATCAAAAAGTTATTTCAGTAATTCCATTCAAAAAGTGAAACTTGTATAATGTATACATTCATTCCACACAGACTGATATATTTCAAGTGTTCATTCCTTTTAATTTTGATGATTATAACTGGCAACTAATGAAAATCCCAGATTCAGTACCTCAGAAAATTAGAATATTACTTAAGACCAATACAAAAAAAGGATAAAAAGTACGAACATGTACAGCACTCAATACTTAGTTGGGGCTCCTTTTGCCTGAATTACTGCAGCAATGTGGCGTGGCATGGAGTCGATCAGTCTGTGGCACTGCTCAGGTGTTATGAGAGCCCAGGTTGCTCTGATAGTGGCCTTCAGCTCTTCTGCATTGTTGGGTCTGGCGTATCGCATCTTCCTCTTCACAATACCCCATAGATTTTCTGTAGGGTTAAGGTCAGGCGAGTTTGCTGGCCAATTAAGAACAGGGATACCATGGTCCTTAAACCAGGTACTGGTAGCTTTGGCACTGTGTGCAGGTGCCAAGTCCTGTTGGAAAATGAATTCTGCATCTCCATAAAGTTGGTCAGCAGCAGAAAGCATGAAGTACTCTAAAACTTCCTGGTAGATCGCTGCGTTGAGCTTGGACCTCAAAAAACACAGTGGACCAACACCAGCAGATGACATGGCACCCCAAACCATCACTGACTGTGGAAACTTTACACTGGACTTCAAGCAGCGTGGATTCTGTGCCTCTCCTCTCTTCCTCCAGACTCTGGGACCTTGATTTCCAAAGGAAATGCAAAATTTACTTTCATCAGAGAACATAACTTTGGACCTCTCAGCATCAAGAGTGGCTTGACACAAGGAATGCGACAGCTGAAACCCATGTCTTGCATACGTCTGTGCGTGGTGGTTCATGAAGCACTGACTCCAGCTGCAGTCCACTCTTTGTGAATCTCCCCCACATTATTGAATGGGTTTTGTTTCACAATCCTCTCCAGGGTGCGGTTATCCCTATTGCTTGTACACTTTTTTTCTACCACATCTTTTCCTTCCCTTCGCGTCTCTGTTAATGTGCTTGGACACAGAGCTCTGTGAACAGCCAGCCTCTTTAGCAATGACCTTTTGTGTCTTGCCCTCCTTGTGCAAGGTGTCAGTGGTCGTCTTTTGGTCAGCTGTCAAGTCAGCAGTCTTCCCCATGATTGTGTAGCCTACAGAACTAGAGAGAGACCATTTAAAGGCCCTTGCAGGTGTTTTGAGTTAATTAGCTGATTAGAATGTGGCACCAGGTGTCTTCAATATTGAACCTTTTCACAATATTCTAATTTTCTGAGATACTGATTTGGGGGTTTTCATTAGTTGTCAGTTATAAACATCAAAATTAAAAGGAATGAACACTTGAAATATATCAGTCTGTGTGGAATGAATGTATACATTATATAGGTTTCACTTTTTGAATGGAATTACTGAAATAAATCAACTTTTTGATGATATTCTAATTATATGACCAGCACCTGTAAACTGTTACATCTGTTAGCTTGTTTTGTTTCTCTGCTCCCTAGTGGACAAAAACAGGATTAGATAGATTAATTTCGCAGTTGTTGGTGTTTTTAAATGTCACTCACTCAGTTTAAGAAGTTATTAGCTACTGCATATAAATGCTGTAATCTTTAATCACCGTTTGAGCTTTTTCTTTGAAATTACAAGGCTCAGACCAGAAAAATTCACACAATATCCCTTGTGGTTTGTGTGGAGTTACCCTTACCTTGTTTCCCAGTATTTTCTTACTTGCATCATACTTGCATAACAGGCTTATGTTTTGGTTCTCAGGTTTCATCTGGTTTTGAGGTAGACAGTTGTTCATGTTAGAACTAACATGTCCTGAACCATCCCAAGCCAAAAGGATGACTGACTGCTTGTGTTCAGTGTCCTGTTGAGTGGTATTGCTCTTTTTACTCTGTCTTCTGCTTCTCTTTGATATATTTCCAGCCCATTACAGGACATGAGTATCCAGAGTTTGTTAAAATAGTTGAAGTTGGGCCGAGAGATGGACTTCAAAATGAAAAGGTATACACTGTCATTTCAGTCACGAATCTCATTTATATTTATATGCATCCCTGTTTTGTATACTATACGTGACCATCCCAGGAATCCCCCATTTTTTCCTTTATCTTTCATGCATCAAACAATCCATAACATATGGTTTGTGTGCCATAATTGCCAGGAGCATATGTTTCAAATTTTCTTTGAAATTGAATAGGAAAGATGACACGGCTTCTGGCTTAGTTTACTCTGCCTAGCATGTCACTGCTTTATCATTTCCTTATTGCATGCCAGTAGTTTTACAGATTGTATGGGATGCATGGATAATTTTATTTACCACAATGTGTTATGAGGAATATAAGATTTCAAAATATTCAGCAAGTGCAAGATTCAGCATTTGAATGTAGGTATCAATGTGATTGTCAAGCTGCATAGCAAAAAGAGAAAAATCTACCATATATTCTCTGCTTGATGTACCTCCCATCTTGAGTGGAATCAAATCCAGAAAGAGCTGTTTCAGTTTCATTGTTCCCCAGGAAATTGTTCCGACAGGGGTGAAAATCCAGCTGATAGACATGCTCTCAGGAACAGGCCTGCCTGTGATCGAGGCCACCAGCTTTGTCTCTTCAAAGTGGGTACCGCAGGTAATAACTCTTCTTTGTGCACAGCAAAAGAGTGTTGAGTGATTTATTAGGCTCTCTTTCTTGTCTGCACAAACCTGCTCCTCTAGCACCCTTGGTGTGTGTGTGTGTGTGTGTGTGTGTGTGTTTGTATATATATATATATATATATATATATATATATAATTCCTGTCATAAACTGAATTTCTATATACTTCCTGAAAAAGCAAACATTAAAACGTCATATGTTCTGTTTATACTGAGAAATATGACATGAAAAAGTAATGCTGTTGTTTATTTATTATCTGCTGCCTTCAGACATGTGAAAACATTTATGCAGGTTGATGTATACTCTGGAACATGTTGAGATGATGTTAGAGGTTTATTTTTCGACGTCATATGTTTTGCCCCTCTTCATTTAGATGGCAGACCACACTGATGTCCTCAGAGGAATCCAGAGAGCACCTCATGTTCGTTACCCTGTTTTGACACCCAACATGCAAGGCTTCCAGGATGCTGTAAGCATTCATTTTCAATTCAGCACAGCGATCTCTGCTATAAACCACAACCACTTACCCATGCTTGTCAATTTGAGTTAACTGTTTGGCGCTATGTCCTTTTTTGCCACATAATTCCTACACTTACATAAGTGTGACTCCAACACAGCGTTCAAAACTGTTTTACAAGTTAATTTTTCTCTTCTCTTTTAAGGTTGCAGCTGGTGCTACTGAGGTGGCGGTGTTTGGGTCAGCGTCTGAAACCTTCAGTAAAAAGAATATTAACTGCTCTATTGATGAAAGCATGCAGAGGTTTGAAGAAGTCATTAACGCTGCCAAAGAGCAACAAATTCCAGTCCGCGGGTTAGTACTCTGGATATTAATTGTCACTCACAATGAGTAAAAACACATATGTCTTAGGCTACCCACTTTCTGATTTTATGCTGATTATCACATTTGTTTTTTACTCCAAATGAAAACAGTGGGAAATACTGCAGTTTCTATATGTAGGAGAAAACACACACTTCAGTAATGATACCTTATAGCAAACTCCCAGATGTTCACCAAGTTATATCTATGCATTAGTAGACCACAAGTCCAGATGGACATTAAAGCAAACCAAACAGGGTCAGTGACTGAATATAGTTAGCCTTTTGTTATACATGGAAAAGCAGGCCACTGCGAGTGTAACATTTTCTTAGATTAGGCTACATGAACCTCTCTGTCCAAAAAGAGATAAATACATAAAAAATAGAGGGGACTAACAATGGCATTTTTTAAGTGCCAAATACTGTTTGATAATTAACAAATGGCAATGATCTGGATCACCACCAAAATCCAATCACAGATCTGTTACCAAATCTCATGGATATATTTTTTGTATCTCACTGATAAACATCATGTTATATCAACACATTCAAATTCTCACAGAAGTTGTCCTCTTTCAGATATGTTTCCTGTGCCCTTGGATGCCCCCACGAGGGACACATTGAGCCTTCCAAAGTTGCTGAGGTTAGACAGACCTTTGCGGTTCCTGAAACATTCAGTAGAGAAAACATTAATGATTCATTTGAAATGATATGCATATTAGAAAACAGGTGAAGTGAGTAACACTGATTATCTCGTTACCATGGCACCTGTCATTGGGTGGGATATATTAGGCAGCAGGTGAACATTGTGTCCTTAAAGTTGATGTGTTAGAAGCAGAAAAAAATGGCCAAGTGTAGGGATTTAAGTGACTTTGACAAGGGCGAAGTTATAATAGCTGAACGATGGTTTATGGATGCAAATGGGGAGCGAAGCCTGATTCAACAGACGAGCAGCGCCACAGAACTTAAAGGATCTGCTGCTAACCTTTTGGTTTCAGAAACCACAGCACACCTTTAGAGGTCTAGTGGAGTCGATGTCTCTGCGGGTCAGAGCTGTTTTGGCAGCAAAAGGGGCACCTACACAATATTAGGCAGTTGGTCATAATGTTATGGCTGCTATGTATTTTTTTCTTAGTAATCTGTCATTTTGGAATACATTTTTCCTCAGTTTTCACATGCAATAAATTTATAAGATGACTTTCATTTCATGAAACTACAGGAAAGCAGGGTGTTATCTCAGCAGCATATGTAATAGTCTGGGGATAGGGTGGTGTGTGTTTTTTTGTTTTCAAGTTTTGGAAAAATATGTTTAAGCTAAAGAATTCACTCCTGTGTTTATTGTCAGTTTATTATTATGGCTTGCTGCAGACAGAGCTAGGTGTTGTTTTTTTGTTTAATAAAGCATTTTACCATATTTTCACTATTTTTTAGGTGGCAAAGAGGTTATATGAAATGGGCTGTTATGAGATTTCCTTGGGGGATACCATCGGTGTTGGTACTCCAGGTTCCATGTTTAAGATGCTGCTGAGTGTAATGAAGGAGGTACCCACCAACGCTGTAGCAGTTCACTGCCATGACACTTACGGGCAAGCACTGCCCAACATCCTTACTGCACTTAAGGTAAGAACTCATAAAACAAAACAAAAACCCAAACAAACCAACAACAACAACAAAAAAAACAAAAAAACAAAATATATATAGTGTTGGTAATAAGCTCTTAATCTTTCAGTTAAAGGGACTATATGTAAGTTTTTCTATGAAATTAATAAAATTTTCATTGCCTTATTGTCAATGGGCTCAAAACTCACTTGGAAGCACACGCCTGTTTTCTCTGTTACTTGCATCAGCCACTATTCTGCTTTTAATGTGGGGACTCCGGGTCGGATTCAGCCCTGTGCGCGCTCCCGAGCCTCTCTGGTACTACAGCGACAACACGGTAGCTAATGACGTGCAGTCCACTAACACCATCAAACAACCATCTCACAGCAAAACACAGGCTCCACGTAAGGATACAAAACAATAAAGTTTTATGTGCTGAACCCCATCAGATTAAACGGGTTCAGATGATGTCAAGTAAGAACACAGTGAGCATTAGTAAAGCTGGAGAAACACAGAGAAAGTCACGTTAGCTCACCGGTTAACGCAGAGCAGTTGCTAATGTTATCCGGTGCAAAGTTATATCGCTTTCCACATTACTTCACCAACTAACGCAACCCATGTTACTGTTCTGTGTACCACTGTTGATTTAGCCTGCAAGAAAGGATATAATGGTAAAAAGCAAATGGTGAGCGATTTGTTTACTAACGTTAGCCTATAGTGATGCAGCCAGAAGCAGCCAGCTAACACTATACTAGCTCGGACCTGCCTCTGTTTGCTTCGTAACGTTCAGTTTAGGATTATTGTGGTTTTACCAATACTCAGGTTCATAGCTTCTCCACCTCGCTGTAACTAACGTGACCCACAATAATATACAACACTGCAACTTCACATCGACAACAACCCAGAGGAAGAGCCATGCACTAACACTACAGTACTGCGGTCTTATTATAAAGTGTGACACAATCTCGTTATAATATTCAGTCCAGCTCACTACCCGTTTCGTTATCATCCAATACATTTAGCTGTGCTGACATTGCTGAGCCTCTGGTGAAAGATACACAGATAGTAAAGATAGTTACCGAAAGCAGCAGGCGAGCTAAAGCTGTAGCACGTCGACTAAATGCAGTAAATGTACCGTGATCATCTAACAAGCATGGATTAGTTCAACCTGCAGCTGATAAAACTATTACTGTAACGTTGCAGTAGGGGTTTACCTGAGTTTCCACTATATTGTGTGAAGCTGTCTCCCTGCCTGTCTATAGCCGCTGTCACTCTGCCTTTTTTCCGGGAGGATTGTGCCGATATGCGGCTGGCTGCGCTGAATGAAGTAACGTTACGGAGCCGGTGTTGATCTGCCTCTGAGACGGGAACATTGAAGTAACAGAGCCTGAACATGTCTGAGTGAAAAGCCACAGCCTGCATGCTGGTGTTCCTGTGTTTATTGCAGGATTTCTGTATGAAAGTGGTTGTGTTTCGGGTTATGCTCGCTCATGAGTTCAAGCAAGCATGCGTACGAGCACACGCCTGGTAGCAATCTTAAAACCGCACCGCTATTGGCCTCTGGAAACTCCATAACGCCCCTTTAAGACTTAAGTACTGAATTTTATTGTTTTGACAAAAATATGATATTAATCAAACTATATATATCAAGAACATTCACTGCATTTTGTATAACTGCATCAACTTATTCAACTTTGACCCTCTGTACCGTCATTGTTGCACATGTAAGCAGTTTTATTATGTAAAGGATACACCCTTTATTTAAAAGAGGCCTTTAGACACAAAAGACATAAACCTCACCAATAAAAGCAAAAGAGAAAAACAAAGGTCAAGATATAATACATTTTAAAAAAGTAACAATCTATCCATTTCTCTGAAACAAATTGCGGTAAAGATTTGTAAATGCTGCTCTCTTTGTCAAGACTGTGCTGCCTTACTCTGTGTAAGAATTGCTCAAGGCACCTGGCATTTCTGGAAGTTCTTAAATTGAAAGTGGAACGGCTCCAAGACTGCTTCACAAGTTGGGTGGAGGGGCCTGTGAATTCTAGGAAACGACCAGAAAGGAGCTTGCCAATTCTCAAAAACTGGCAGACATCAAGCAGACATCTTTGAAAAATAGAGTGGAGGAGAGCCCTGACTTTTCTGCAAATTTGGTGAAGTAATGTGGGATCTCTGAAATTGAGAAAGATTTAAATATTCTCAGGTCTGGTCTCAGGCTCTGATAATTCTGGGAGGATAGGCATCAGCCACACGTCTCTTATGTGAAGAAAAATATGAAAAAAACATCCTGATCTTTGTGTGAGGGGTGTGAAAGGTTTTTTCTATAGAGGGCTTACTGGCATGGTTAGAAGAGGGGGGCAATTTACCTCAGAGTTGGAAGAGTAGATTTTCCTCTGTACAAGCACCAGACAGTGATGCATCATCCTCTTGATCTGCTCGTCCCCTCATGTTAAATTGTTTGACAGCTTTCTGCTTTTGCAGTGGCTTGGCGGGGATTCTTTGGGCACCTTCTCCTTCACATGCACATCCATTTTCTTCTGATGAACACGAACACTCCTGTGGAGAACCACAGGCCGATTATGGATAAATGCCCAGCCTTTGCATAAATCAATGTTGTTACTCATGATGACATGAAGACGAGCAACCAGATGTGGAGGCAAAGTTGAGGTGGTGATTCTTGTTCCAGGACATCTTTCAACTTCCTTAAGTAACTGCCAACATTGTGGAGATCACAAGTCTTTTCTAACTGCTTTAAATCATTATTCCTGCTGGGGATAATCATATGTTAAGCTGCTCCCAATCCATCTTTTTAGACAACTTTTGAGGCATACGTTACATTACATTCAATAATAGAATATTGTTTTCATTCTTACGAAGAGCGAAGGATAAGTAGTGGTTATTTTCCACTTGAATCAGGCAAAAGGAAGTTAAATTCCCTTAAAATCTTCCTTTAGGCTGATGGCTATTTATCTTGGCTATTTAAGGTTGTTTGAAATCATATCAAATTCACGTGTTTTAGAGCTTACAAGAATATAATCACACACAAATGTGTTCATCTAGTATAAATCTCAAAAACACTGTTCACATTCTCCACTTAAACAGATGCTGAAGTGTAAAACAATGTATTGCTGTCCAAATGTTTATGAAACTCCCTACAAACCCCATTCTGCCCTGAGCTTTAATGACATTGCGTCAGTTTACGACATTATAAACGTATCCTCTGTTTGGAGAGTAGTGAAAACGTATGAAACAAATGTGTAGGTTACAATGGGACACAGAGAAAACCAGGAACCATCAGTCAACAAGGAAGAGGGGCATTAAGAAACATGATCTAAGCCTCCCCACAAAGCAAGATGATTCACAAACTGCCCACTTGGAAAAAAAACCCCTCCCAGAATCTTAATGAACATAAGATATTTCCAAAGGGCCCTTCCATGACAGTCACATGTATTGTAGTGAAGAAAAAAACCCATCATGGACTATTGCAATAATGTACTCTGTTTCTACGCAGCTCACAAAAGTGTAATTAGGTTGTAAACCCCTGTGGAAGAGCTCGCGTCTGGGTGCTTTTTACCACTTTGCCCATAGCGAGTGTAAAACTGACATAACTCAAGACATAAAACAGAGGTAACGCAGATATGGCTGTATCAGTTCTCTGGAGCACATTGTCATTTCAGAGGAGGAAGCTCATTGGGGGCTGGGTGGGTCAGCAGATGTAAGGGGGTCAGCACAAAGGCTCACCTATTCACTGTCTGTTGGACAAAGCAAACTGAGAGCTAGGTGGATAGAAGGGCCCTGGGGGGCTCCTAACTCATCTGTCGCTTGGCTGTTGAACTCTCTGACAATGCTGTGCTTAAAGGCCAGTGGAAAATGATCCTTTCATTCGCTCGCTGCTCGAACACGTGATGAATGGCGCTGCAGCTGCATACACAACTCTATAAACTTTGGTAGAACTTGTAAATATCTGGTGTGGCAGAAGGTAATTATGTTTTGTGACTTTTAGTTTTAAAATTACTGCATAATTACTGTGGTAATGTAATTCATTTACAGTATCACCCAAGAATAACAAAGACCTAGTTTTAAGACCTGGAAACATAATTATCAAGAGTTACATGCCCGCCAAAGACAAATTACCCTAATATAATAGTGTTAAATACAATAACTAGGTACCATGTATGTAGCTGGTATATTTTCACATTATTTCCCTGATATTTTATTTATGAAATTGACAAAAGTTGGCCAGTTATTTCTTCTGGCTGTATTCTGTATACTATCCCATCAAATTTGATTACATGTTTATTTCCAAATAAATATTAACTTATGGATATGGTTCATAGTAGAGTATAATTGAGATATTTTCTAATTTCTGTAAATCTAAAACAACTGATGCATTGACATCTTTATTTAGATGTTTTCTGATGTTAAACAAATACTTTTGTTGAAACGTCAACTCTTGTCAGGACATATAACAGAGTAAAGCATTTATTTGAAGGAAATTATGGTTTGATTTACTCTGATATTGATGCTTTTCTCTTGGTTGTCAATGGTGCTAATCATCTGTAACACTGAAGAAAAGATCAGCAATGTCTATGTTAGCGCTGATTTTGGATGGCAGAGTGAAAAAGCGCAGAGGGACGGTAAAATTCCTCTGTGGATCATATTTAGAATGATTCAACACAGCTGCCCCCTGGCCACAGAAAATAATAGCAGCCGGGAATATTTAGCCTACCATTTGCTCACCCATAAACAAGATGGAAATGAAAGATTTTATCATAGTTTTTCATTACTGTGTGCCAGAAGTCCACACCACCAACTGGGAGAGAAATGAATTCCCCCAGCGCTGTCAGTCCTGAGTCACCTCTTTTGTTCCTGATAAAGACATTCCTCAGTCTTTGTACCTTTTTTCTTTTTTTTTTCAGGAGGTCTGGGAGGGGGGGCTTTGTTACAAACCTTCTCCTGGCAGGTCACACAATGACAACGTATGTACTTAGATTTCACAGGCTTGGCAAGGAAAATTATTTATTCTTACCTGCAATTTTGGTGTATTGTGTACTGCTGCAGCTGGGGGAATACAATATAACCGGTTTGTGCTCACGCTCAAGATCTCCGCTAAAAACAACATCCATCTTCAGTTTTTTTTCTTATGTCTCTGTCCACGTTAAACCACGACATGCTGTGCAGAGTCAATAAGTTTATTTTAGCAACTGTGTTGATTTTTGAACTTCAATACAGCTTTGTGTTGGCCTGATTTTATGTATTTCTTTAATTTATTGTTGGTGTGAGGTGATGATGTTATTATTGACATTTGCTGTATAACATTATTATCATATCATGATCTATATCATCAGCCATCATTGTGATCATCATAGTCATCATACTTTCCCTACTGTTACTTAGAAATCCAGTAATCAATAATTATACACTCTGCAGCTAAATAAACTATAATAGAATTAAATATTAAATGACAAATAATACATTTTATTTATAGAAACTGTTTTAAACACACATATTTTACAAAACAAACAAAAAGAGTGCATTCATACATTTAATTAAAAAAACTACATGTATGTAATATAATAATATTATCTAGGTTTGGTACTACATTTCATACTTTATTCATTTTGGTGTTAGGGACAACACATAATAATTAACATCAAGAAGATGTAAATGTATTGAAATTGGCCTTACAGTATAAGGCAAATATTCATCTGCAGCTCCTGGGCAGGTTGATGT
Organism: Micropterus salmoides; assembly: GCF_014851395.1. Taxonomy (NCBI): domain Eukaryota; kingdom Metazoa; phylum Chordata; class Actinopteri; order Centrarchiformes; family Centrarchidae; genus Micropterus; species Micropterus salmoides. Next base: position 13,491,966 of record NW_024041373.1, read on the forward strand.
TATACATTAAAGAGAAAAAAAAACTAGACTAGCAAGCAAACAAAACTGCATCAAAGCACATACAGTATAAGAGGAAACAACATAAATGGAAGGATATGTAATAAAAACCATTACAGAACAGATACATCAATTATTTATTTTTCATTAAACACCACAAGGTTTGTAGTCCCTTCTTTCTACACACATAGAACATAACATTTATTTATTTTAGATTATTGTCACATAAAAAATAAATAAAAACTATATCAGCCCATTCAGTTGTTATTATTATACAAATATACATACACATATAAATAATTGTGCAATGCGGTTTCAGAACCTTACAATAACCGACAAGCCCAAACATCACAAAGAACAACAAAAGTATCATCTTTCAGACAAATGCAAAGGACACATGAAGCAAACACCCACACACACACCTCTCTATATAAATGTAGTAAAAATATAAAATTGGTCAATAAGAATATGAAGAGGTGCATGTCTGTCTCCACAATCTGCACGTGTTAATGCCATTAATTATTTTTTCTACTATATTTTTATGGATCGTTTAAGGAGATTTATTTTTCTGTATTTTGGTGTAATAAAGTTAAATATGGTTTGATTTGATAGTATTCTTTACCTGTTACTGACCGCACACAGCTTTCACCTGAACATAAAGACTAGAAAGATTGTCATGGTTATCGATTGTTCCACTTTCATTAAAGTCAGTAATCTATGAAGACGTTGATGTGGATTGTGAATGACTTCATTGTATAGCTCAGAATTTTTCTATGCTCATATAAATCATGAAATAAAATAAAATTTATTTATTCTTTATGTGTTTGTTTTGTCTATCTCCTAGCTGCCCTCCAGTATCTTGGATGTTGCTTTTCAGTGGCGTGCTTATATGCGTTCTTGGAAGGTGATATATGTGTCAGTAGTGGATCTGTGACAGTTTCTTTCAGCTTCCCAGTTTATGTAGCAGTGGGTAAAGCCTCACCGCTTCGCAACCTTCAGTGAATACACACTCTCTGTTTTTGTCTCTCTGACGCAGTTATAAAACCCTAATGGGAGCGTGTCCATCTTCTGCCTTGTCCACTCAGAGTGTGGAATGTCAACTGGCTTATCCCAAATCATGCAAGTTTGAAAATGCACTGTGTCTTTACCCAAGAATGTATTGTTTTAATATGTCCACAGCTCACTGACTATGGCTTTTAACACTGAGTGCACATCTGGTTTCTGGGCAGTGTGAAGCTAACTGAGCATTTGCGAGCTTGAGCTGCTGACCACCAGTTCCTCTGCGATTAGTGTCCAGAGGAACAGGGCACGCTGCTGAAGGGTCCGTTTTGTTCCTCTCGGAAACAGTATGCCAAAGACCCCTGGCCTTGCGCGGTTAGCAGCTGAAAGCGAGAGGATTGGCATGGTAGATTACAACTCTGTGTTTATACTACAAAAAATTCTGCCTAGTACAATATCCTGCTCTGGCTTTAACCAAGGTCTGGAAATCTTGTGCACTGCACACACCGGAGTAGATCTCCTCCTCCTTCTACCCCACCTCCTCTTCTTCCCTTGCCAACACAAACAGCAATTACGGCTGGCGCAGACAGCAACTGAAAGAAGTAGATTCTTGTCTGGAGGAAAAGCAACCAATTAGGAGCATTGTTTAAAAAAAGGAAACAGAGATTAATTAACTTTTAATTTAGCTTGCTTGGTTCTGCTCCGTGGGGTGAAAGTCCTTCATGACCCGATGCCACTGAGGGGATTAGCGTGTTAATTTTGTCTCACAGTGGGATCCTCTGACATCTGGCTCTGCCACGGAAGCTGGAAAACATCTTTAATATTCTCATGACGATCCCAGGGACATGTGGAAAACATCCCGAGACCTTAGCCTGTAATGACTCTGAAAAAACTGAAGGTCTGGCTTTATCATTTTTTGGTGTGAAAACAAAGTTTACACATCCAAGAAGAGAAAATTCTTCTCTTTATGTAATACGTGCATTCAGAGAAATTGTAAATTAACCCTTCTTGCATCATTAACTCCCAAATAAAAGTAGTAACCTAACATTTCCCAAGCAACATTTTAAGGTGTTTTGTAATCTGTCCAACAAAAGCATTGAAAGAAAAATAAAAGAAACTGAAAACGCATCATTAAGTTTCATATGGAGGCCAGAGACTTGCTTGTTGTTTGCAGTAAAAGGAAAAAAAACAACCCAGAAAAGTTTTCCATAAAATATAACAATTATGTTGATTGTAAGAAGTCAATGAGCCAAACAAGCAAGCAAACAAAACAAATGTATCTCTTGCAGGTATAAATATTCTCACGTTTCTGCACAAAGACCACCAGAGGACAGGCACGTGTTTAACCAAGGTCATCAGTGAATTCATTTATGGCCTTAATGATTATTTGTGGCAACTGCACATTTGTGTAGTAAAGTTATAATTCCTGTATTGTTGGCCCTGCTGTAAAAGGACACCGTCCAGCCGAGGAAAAAATTTCTCCTCAGTGTGGCAAGAAAGTGAATCCCTATGGTTTAAGGGCAGCGTAGTGCTGTAAAAACATGAGTAACCAGGAGAATCAGAAACATATGAAATGATCTGTTCAGCATTTATAGTGTTCCTCTCATATGAACAAGGCCGTAATTATGTGGTGCTGGTGGTTTGAGCTGACAAAGAGGATGACTAAGCTGTACTGTGGGACATTCTGTGCCCACTCATCTTCAAGACATAAGCCCACAGTTCTCCTAAACAGCTGTAAAACACGACCGCAGCCCTGGCAAGGCGCGCTGCACTGGGCAGAACAATCCAACAGAACAAGGATCTTTGTTCCTGGATTTTAACCTGAGGTGAAGCCTGCGTGGAGGTACTGAATGTCTCTGTTGTGTGTCCTTGCAGATGGGGGTCTGTGTGGTGGATTCTGCAGTAGCTGGCCTGGGAGGTTGCCCGTACGCTCAGGGTTCATCTGGCAATGTTTCAACAGAGGATGTTCTCTACATGCTCCATGGCATGGGCATTGAAACTGTAAGTATATCTTCACAGTACACTTTTGACAGACCTGCTGTATTTTATGTCTGTATAATCCCAACAGATCAACCAAACTCATACAATCTCTGAGAGCTCACTTACATAAACAGATCACTGTGCAAACATATGGCTCTGTAAATGTTTATTTTATCAGTGGTTTTACACAACTTGCACAAGCCCCCAGTTTTGCATGCCTCCTATCAGGAACTATTTATTTAACAATTCCTACCCCTGCTGGTGGAATGTTGTCACCACAGTTTAGCTTTCTATCACCTGTTGCACACATCAATTTATACTCATGAGCAGCTTGCCTTTAAATTGACTCTTTGTAGACGTTGCATTTTAACTCTAACCTTTTTTTTCTTCTTTTTTGCAGGGGGTGAACCTTACCAAAGTTATAGAGGCTGGTGACTTTATCTGCAATGCTTTATGTCGCAAGACAAACTCCAAGGTTGGCCAGGCAAGAGGGCGTAGTGATGTGTTTCTGTAAAGGTACATATTTAAGTATTTGACTTTGTTCCCTCTAAAGTGCTTCCCTTGTTTTTGCTGTCTTCATATTTGTCGCCTATGCTTCTGTATTTGAAGTACGTTGTTCCTTATTCTAAACTGTCAAAGGGTATCTCTACCAATTTATCTCAAGAATAATCAACATTGTGTTTTGGTGTCCAAAAAGTTCAGCTCCTTTCAATTCATTTCCACAAATTGGAATCTGTTGGGACCAGAATGGTTATTATGATTGAGTGAATCATCCAGTTTGGCTTATTTTTTGCTCTGAATGGTAATACATTACAAAAGCACTGGCACATTGGCTTGAAAATAACTAGAGGCAGACAGAAGAGTATTCATTTGTGATAAATGTCCAGATTGATGACATGATAAGTGGTGAATACATATTGGCCTTTTTGAAGGCTGAATATCCACTTGTATTTTACCTTCTCATATTCATTTGGCTTTGCCAAATAAACCCAGTAAAGGTCAGTCACTTTTATTATTTTGCATAGCTCAGTGGCTTAGTAGTTTGCTTTGGCAACTTGCTGAATTTAACTTATCACTTCAGAAATATCTGCGGTGATCATCATTTGAATAAATAGAGAAGACAAACTGCAAAAAAAGAAAAAGCTCTTTCCTGCTTTTAAAACATGAAAAATTGCTTCATGCACTTTACTTCTCCAAAGACCTTTTCAGCTTTTCATACACATTCAGATCCTGTGAGTAGCAATTGAAAAGACGCTTCTGAAACTACCACAAAAATAACCATTTAAAAGCAATCTCAATTTCAGGTTTGCCAAAGATCATTTAAGAAGTTGTATTTCTTTTTTTTGCCATTTACAATGAAATAAGTTACTCTCTGGGAGGAACGTCTGTGTGAGTGTATAAGTCTAATGTTGATGTATTTTCTCATGTCTCTCCTGTCTGTTTACATCCCATTGTGCAATCTGTAAAACGTAATAAAATAGAAATGTTAAATGTGTGACACTGATTTTTAATGAGATTTTATCTCAAACAAGATGGTAATGAATAAACACTATATATTGTGCTTGAGAAAAATTAAATGAAAATGATCCATATGTTATCGTTGTCTCTGTCCTGTTCCTCGGGACTCAGGGTAACCCTAGTTTTCTATTCAGCTCGTTACTACAAGGTGATTACAATAGATAATGGCAATCATCTTATTAAATTTGTCTAATTAGAATGCGAGAGTGAAAGCTGGTCTTTTTTTAGAGGCTGGGAATTAGAATTTTGATGCACTATTTCTCACAGTGAGGTTTTGATTCAGACTAGGATGGAAATGAGCAATCGGTTTCCTCTTAAGACCCTAAAACAAATAACTGAAAGATGAGAAAAAGAGGATTTATGTATGATATAAAGACATGTAACTTTATACTGTATATAACATTACATAGCAATCCATTCAGCAGCTGTTGCTAAGTGAAGCAGGATTATTGGACCTAACCTCTCAGAACATCATCCTGTGGGAGTAAAAAGCAAAAGCAAAGATCTCAGCACCGCTGAAACCCTGCCGAGAAAACTAATGTGAGAGGAAGCACAAAGCCCTGAGAGACCTGGGAGAAGAACAGGACTGCCTTCTTGTACAAGAGGTCGACCCAAAACACAGATGGTGGCAAAGATGAGACAGAAATAAGAGGTTATATTAAAAAAATGTTCATGGATCATCCTGCTATCAAAAAGCTTGTTTGATACACACCAGAAGAAAAAGATGAAGAAAAACCTAGAAGGCAGCAAATAGCATCCAAAACAAACCCTTCACCTTTCATCCCACTCTTCCTCTGCTCTATTTACACTCTACATCTTCATGGTTGACTCAGTGTTAAACACTGCAGCCTCACAGCAGGAATGTTCTGGCTTCCAACCAGCGGGGGGCTTTCTGTCTGCAGTACTTATGTGTTTGCATGTGGCTGTGTGTTTACTGACAGTCATGATCGCTCATATGATTGTGTAGGCTTCCTGTGGTGAAACTTCCTCCCACAGCCGGACATGTTGGTCAGGTGAAACTGTACACAGTGACTCTAAACAACCCGTAGCTGTGAAGCCTGTCCAGACTTTTTTCTCTTCTGCTAAATATTGTTTAGATTATACAGAAACAGCACAGATATAAAATGTCTGATACTGTTTGTTATGAAAAAGGATATTTTTGTGATGGAGATGGACACCTATAATTTTATTTTTGTCTGAATAGTTATCTTTTTGAAGTTTTTTCCCTCTCTCTTAGGAACTTTGGTAATTGATTTAAAAATGTTGGATGAGCTTTCTGTCAAGGAACGTCTGAGACTGAATGTGATCATTGTATTAATTTGATACTTCATAAAACTAGTTTAAATTTTAATTTGATATTGTTGATTACTGTGATTTCACCGGTGCCTCCCTCTGATTCTTTCCTTTCTTTTACTTTAAAAAAAATGTTCTAGCAGAAAGTGACTAAAGACAACAAACCCAAAGTTACATATTGGTAAGTTGTGTGTATTTGTCAACTCACCTTCAAACAAATCTTCAATTAAGAACTGAGATTTGTAGTAGTTTAATCAGGCTTCCGCATTGTTTCCTAACTATTAACAATTCTCTGGGTCTAACCTGGAGAAAGCTAACATGGCCTTTATATCCACCCACTATGATTGCAGCAACTCATTACTCTCAGACTTCCTCCTGATGCAAGGGTCTTTCCGTATGGAAAATAGGGGACACTATTACTCACATCCTCACCTCTCTGTGCTGACTCTCTATTAGCTAAAATAATTGAAAGTCTGGACTTTCAATTATTTTAGCTGTGTTAGTCTTTAGCTTAGTGTTTGTCTGAAAAGCAGTTCATTATCCTCCTCCTCCTGCTCACATTTCAGAACTACTGTCCCCTTATCACACTCTTAGATAGTTGGGATTGTCTGACCAAAGACTGCTGTCTGTCCTGAGATCCAGGACTACAGGCTATGGCAACAGGGCTGTCTCAACAGCTGCCTCAAAACTAAGAAATTTCCCTTCTCCTGCCATACTTCTCACTCTATTGATAGATAGCCTATTCTTTCAAGCTTCACCATAAAATTATGGCCTTTTACTACATTAGGTTTGATTTCCCTTTTATTTTTCTGTTCTGTAGAGCACTTTGGATCAGCCCTGTTGAATTTAAAGTGTTATTTAAATAGAGATGAACAGCGGGATTTTAAGTTTTCCACAATAAACACATATTTGTCACTGGGTGTCTTTTATTCTTCCACTCCACTCACATCTGTGTTATTTAAAAGGTTAAACTGCAGGGTTTTCTTTAAAAGCTGCTTTTTGTCCATGGATCAAAATACAGCATGTAGTATGAGGGCATTTTGAACAAACTGAGCGTTCAAGGTTTTCAGAGTGAAGTTTATTATAAGATACAGTGTAAGCCTACAATGACTAATCACCAAAAAGACATATGTTGACATAAAGCAATCTCAAATGTGTCAGGTGTTTTTATGTTTCTTAGAATGATTGATAGCTCAAGTCAGTGTGAAACAGATGGAAAGACCTTGCAGTAAAAGATCAATCTTCAAAATCGATCAGAGAGAAAGGTTCCTTTTGTTTTTCCAGAGAAAATCCAGAGTTTACAGATAATCCTCTTACTTAAAAATCTCAGATATACATTAGATCTTGTCACATGAGTATTTAACATGTGCATCATTTCTAACTGTAAAAACATAGGTTTTATCAACACTTTGAAATTGATTTTCTTTTTATAAAGCATTACCATTCAGACTACTCTTATAGCAACATTTTCATCTGTTACAAGGACCAGGATGCTCTACAAAAGACATGTTCAATGTACATTTTTGTGGATCTATTCTTATCAACATTGTGAAAAACTGATATTTATGTAAATGTAATCATCCAAAATATTTTTGAGTTAAAACGGAACAAAATGTTGATTTGAAGACATACGTGAAACAGAACAGGATAGACACACCGGTACAATTTATAAATGAATAATCATCAGAGAATAACAACACAGTTTCTTTTCTGCGGATGGTGAAATTTTGGTTTATCTTTCCTTCTCAACATCCTACAAGACAAAAGACATAAATGTATTGTCATTCAATATCAGGGAAACTTATATTTCACATCGACTTAATGTTGATGCACTTACCATACTGTACTAACAGCAGCCATTAATATAACAACTCCAGCAAGTAGCACAGTTGCAAAAGTATACAGTAGATAATCTGAAAATACAAAATATTCAACATGTTAAAAACTCCTCTAAATGTATAAAACCGTATAGATATCCATCCATCTCTCCAACAGTATATAGCCAATAATCTGTGAGGGGCATTAAGTAATTCACAACACAGTCAGTATAAAATGCTACATTTGAAATGGACATTTACCGTGTGACCATGTGTGACTTTGCTCAGATTCGTTGATTTCAGGAGGTTTAGAAGGACTACTGCTGCTTTTCCAATATGTCACTGAAATACACATAAAAATGCATTCAAATGTTTCCAATAAACACATTTAATTATGTCTTGTAAATAAAAATCCTACTCACTGAAGTGTGATCTGTTATGAAAGACATCATGAATCATGTTGCACGTCAGTAGATCATTATTGTGTACTCCTTTGCATGTACAAGGATAGTGAAGGGCGGTGCCTAAAGTGGACAAGAAGGCCATTTTACATTCAGAATCTGCACCAAGGATCAGGGCCGGATCCATCTGGGTGAAACAATCCTCATTATAGAGGTCACTGTCGCTGCATTGTGCTTCTTCAGAGCTCCAGCATTTGGTTCGGAAAGTTTTTAACAGGTCTCTGGCAAGTCAGACAAAACATTGTTTAAGGTGCAGTCACTGGGTGCTTTGCTTTATGGGTGTTCAGAGAAAAATGCAGACACAGCACATTCATCATTGTGGATAGACTATTGTTTTAATGATACTTCCTTATCAAACCTTGCATGGTAGCTCGCTGCCATTGTGGCAAGAGAATGGGTGAATGAGAAGCCAATTGACAAGCACTTTGGATAAAAGTACTATATACATGTAGCCATATACCAGGTTCCCTCCCAACGCTTCAGCAATAACTGGCTTGGTATTTCTCCTATAACTGATTATCATCACAGAGTACAGTCTAGACCTGCTCTTTTATGAAAAGTGCTCAGAAATAACTGTTGTTGTGATTTGGCACTATATAAATAAAACTGAATTGAATTGAATTGAACTTATACTTGCCACACTAGCTGTCAGCTCATCACCTTGGTACAGACTTTATTGACTTTATTGAGTGATGGATTGCCATGAAATTCTGTACAGACATTGGTGATTCCCAGATAATATACCCTAATGACTGGTGATCCCGAGACTTTTACTCTATTTTGTTGGTATGTGTTTATGAATGAAATATCTTCACAAGTATTGGATGGATTTCCATGAAATTTGGTACAGACATAACTGTGGTGAACCCTAACATTTCAAGTGCCATCATCAAGTCAACACTTTTTTCAGTACTTTGGCCAGATACCTGCAAAGACATACAGCCTTAGTCTTGATTTAAATAACAAAATAGCAACATACCTGCAGTTACTGTCCTCAACACATTGGTCAACTGTATCCTGGCAGATCCAGGTCTGGTCTCCACATGTGCCACTGTGCAGAGCCGTTTTCATATGCAGACAGTTCTGATCCGAAGCCTCACACTCACACATGAGTAGCATCTCTGCAACATTGTGGGGCATGCTGCCGTAGAACTGCTGAGTTACTTGCTGACATCGGTCAAGGTCGCACTGGTCTGTCATACATGCTTGAGCAACAGGTGCTAGGTACCTGTTGCAAACTGCATCACGGAGACAAACTTCCATTTGGTCAAAGCAGGATCCAGCACCATCGTACACTGCAAAAAGAAATGTAGTGAGTGAGTTTTAAGATCGCAGAAACATCCCTTTTAAACTCATTGAATTCAGGACACCATTTTATCTTCTTGTTATATTTAAGTTGAGGTTAAACCTTAAGTAATTACCATAGCCTATCAAACCGCTTGACTGCCAGTCCATCACTGTGCTCTTCTTCTGCTGAGCTGCTGTGAAAACACACGGAAACACGATTCTCCAACAAATTCTCATTAAAGCGAGTCTGTTATTCACGACACTCATTCTGTAGCACAATAGTGTTCGTTCATACAGTACATCCGATCGCCTTTGGTAAACACAAATGTAATTTCACCTATAAATGCTTATCTCAGAGACTACTGAGAATACTGCACCTGGTGTTCGGTGGCATTGTGTGGCCAGTGCTTGTATGGAGTCACAGAACTCCTCCTCCCAGGCACACACACACCCTTGCAGAGAGGGAAATTGGTCCAGTATGGTCTGGATGGTCATGTTACAGACCTCTGAGCCTTTTATTTTGCACCCTTCATCTTGAATAACACAAACACAAGAGAGGCAGAAAAACAGGATTTTCCATTAGCAAGCAAGGTGCTGTTTGTGCAACAGGTGCTTCCCATGTGCCTGCTGCTCTGACTGTTGCTCTTGCTGATTATATGCACTTATAGGCTATGCAGACAACATAAGGTTCACTATAGTTCATGATACAGGGTTTTAATGACGAAGCTGACATACGTTTTAAAGGCAGTATAGGACCTTTTTATTATTACTTATTTATTTATTTATATAAACTTTGCTCCAGGATATTGCCTCTGTTATTACATTTAAGCTATACTCCTACAAGTGCAATTCAATTACCTAGCGTCACGTCCTTAGCCTGCTGAGGAAATGCAATCATTACTTTTATAATGCCGCTAGAAAACATAAGGATAACACCATGTTCCTATCCCCCACAGCAGAAATGGTAAATTGGTTTTTACCCTCACAGATGCCGCCATAAAATGCCTGTTCACTCTTGCATAAATTTGACATGCAGGGATCCACAGACACCAAACAGCCAGAAGGTGGAGGGGGCATGGTGATGCTGAATATATGAGGAATAACAACCCCTGAAATACAAGTAGATAAATATACACATTTATGTTTTATTTATTTATGTGAATGTATTACATTATATTTACATCACTATTTGTCTTAAGTTTTTATAGAAATGTCAGGTTCAATACAGGTATTTATGCATTTTCAACATCACAGATTGTCGACCCATTATTGCTGACTGTACAATACATGCATTACAGACAAGACTTAGTTTTAGCTTCCTGACAACACACGGCAACCTTAAGATGATGTTTTACTGTCAAAAGTAATTTATTCTACAGTAAAGGAACAGTTGTCTTAGACTCACCCAGTATGACTGCCGCTTCCAGACGTATCAGCTCCATGACAGCTGTCATTGGACAACTAAAGCTCTCATGCACCTTGTGGTGTCAATACTTAAGCTGGGACACACCACCAACAGGATGTAACACATTTACTGGAGGCTGGACTGTGCACAGTGTAATGAAATGACACATGCAATTTGAGAACAAAACAGACCTTCAAGAGTTACAGAAACAAATATTTTGTTCTGATATAGTCATAGCTAGCGTGAATGGGTGACTTTTGGGGGAATGCATCCGAGGGTGTTTTTATAATCTCGGAGGGTATCACTATTTTCTTTAGGAATGAACACCACATTTAATTGTTGATGACTTGAGAGTTTGGGATAGAAATGTTTTTGCTGTGGAATATATTTTCAGGTGTGATGGGAAAATCCCAAAATACTTAAGTTAATAATGAAGTGGCTATTATCAACATTTTTATAGTAACAATGGATCATATGACAACTTCAATGCGAAAGCGGTCGCTCGCAATGACCAACCAACAGTTATCACCAAATTCTGCAGTTGCCCTCAGCTGTAATGAAGGTTGTTATCGTTGTCAAAGACTAATGAAATAATGAACACTATGTATAACATTTTTTTGACACTTTAGAAAACTGGGCCTATATAAGCCTAGTATTTTGGGCGGATGTGAAATGAAATCTTCCAATTTCTGAGCTGTGCCAGTTTTTAGTCCACGTCCCTTGCTTGGCATCACGCCAGCAAAAGTACAGACACATTGGCCCATATCACAAAAAAAGACTAAAACTAACATTGAAACTAATAAAAAAATAAACATTTTCAAAAAATAAAAACCAAACTAAACTAGCAAACCCACTTTAAAAACCAATTAAAACTAAACTGCAATTCAAAACAAAGAGTCAAATGGAATACTTATCTGAAAAGCAAATCTAGGATGCCTGAGAGTTTCCCTTTGTATAAACAAATAAATATTTCCACCATAAACTGATGGAGAAAAAGCAGACATTTTCACCAGAATGCAGGATGTGTCTTTAAGTCTTTAATGCTCAAAACAAAAAACAGTCTCTGGGTTGACACACATTTTCTTGAGGGAACATTCCCAGAAAACAGGTTAGATCTGGTCTCCAAATTGAGGCTCACATATCACATATCAGCAACTACTGAGTCAAAAAGGAGCAAGCGTACAGGTTACTTTTGCCCACAAGTGACAGAAATCAGACTGCCCTGTTGAGCACCATGTCATTGTGAGATCAGTGTTTGTCTCCTTGTTTCTTTCACATTACTGTTGCCTTTACCTGAATGATTTTTCCATTCTATTGATTAGCTTGAGATTTCCACATCATTTTTGCGTGTTCATTTTCTGTCACAAAGGCATTATCTATACTGCTGATTACAATGATGATCAGTAGTTGTTTTGTGTTTATTTGTGTCTGTTATGCTACTTTGCGTTCACTTTCTTTATCAGTGAGTGTTTGATGTGCTGTGTTTGTGGATCTATTCTATGACAACAAGTTGCTATGATTCCCATGTGAACAGGGCCCCATTTCAGAAGCGGGATTAGAGAAAATTCTGAATATGTTAAGCCTGAGATGAGGGAAACTCTGGGTTTTCTTTTTCAGAGAGCGAGATCAGATAATCTCTAGATCAGTAACTCCGGCAACTGATGCTGTGAACTTAACCTCCTCGGGAGGAGGTTAAGTTCACAGGATAAATTGGAAAACCGTCAGTTTCTCTCTGACTCCTCCCCTCCTGCGGAGCCTGAGGCGGCTGTCTGACACACCGTTTCATTTCCTCATTCATTCTGTCGATGTCAAAGCACAAATCTGAAAGCATTTGCATCTTTAAAAACTTGAAGATCCCAGTTAGATAGCTATTAGTTTTTTCCCCCACACATGATCTTGAAGATGACCGCTTTAATGATCAATCTGTCGTCGACAGAGGACAGATCTCCACACCATCGTGGATTTATCCTCAGCGCAGAATAAAATGTGTCCGGTAGGCTATAACGCTGTGACTGTGTGGACAGTTGCACTGAAAACACTTAGGCCTACTGTGGGCTACATTACTGCAGTAATCACTTTTAATATGTAACCTATAAAACTGATCAATGAACAGGAGCCTAATTTTTCATATTGTAGGCTAGTCGCACTGATTGGAACATTCCTATCATAGACAGGTGGATTGCCCTAAAGTGGGACACTGCCTAATGTGGGACACTTATGGTCCAGTGAAACTATTGGTTAGCCAAAGCTATGGTGTCATGTGATAAAAATCACATAACTTCTCAAATGTCCAGTCACATATGAGGGTGGAGCAATCATCAAACAGGAGGCACCTTGTGTAAAGACCACCCAATTGTCAGTGACAGAGTTTTGACAAACTTGATATTAAGTATAAGGTCAATTTAAATAAAACAACCCTGCTAGTTTTTGGCCTATTGTGCTTATAAAATGTTTGTCCATCAAAAAACAATGTAACTTTGCATGTTTAAACTATATATTTTATATTATTATCAAATTTTCAAGTGTCCCACTTTAGGAAATGTGGTTTTCGAAATGTGTGACAGTACAAAAAAGTGTAGTGGGGCATGGTTTGGTGGGACAAAAATGTTTTTTTACAGGGTTTAAGTGGTTAGAATGCTGTACTACATGTTTAAGGTCATGGAAAATTGTTATTCTTTGGGGGATGGTAGTTTAAAGGCTTTTTGTGTGTGTGCAAAGGGAGTAGACTTCTTAAAATGAAAAAAAACAGCTCTTAATTTAAAAACCAATAAAGCCAATACACTTGATTTTATGCATCTAATGATTAATTCATTTAAATGCATTTCAAATCACAGTGGCAAAGCTGAGAAAGACACAGAGATTTTCAGATGCAGAGCGAGAGACAGAATCAGGAAAAGGATGAGAGAAAAGGCAGGATAAAAGGCATTGTTTGTGTTTGTTATGAAGTAAAATGAACTAGAGTCAGGAATTCTGTGCATTTAACTCTTTTCTATCTGCATAACATAACACAACCCTGTGTCAACAGTTGCTTAATGTCTGTCATTTCCTTTAGGAATGTGTTATCTCTATTTTCTCTTTTGATTTGATTAGGACACATCCTGAGGTTTTTAAAATGGTATTGGGTGTTGATTTAATACATTGGCTTTACATCGCAATATGCCACAGAAGTCTGAAAAACAAAAAATGTCCCACATTAGGGCAATACACCCTACTGGAGATAGTGTGACTATTTCTGAGTGAGGATGACTGTTTAAATGTGAGTTTTTCATTATTACCTGCTGATAGACAACATTAATAAAATACTATATGAGCAAGATTTTATTAACGTAAAACAGACGTCTAAAACTTTATTCTGATTAGCTGTTCTGGAACTGAAAATTCAGAGTTCCCACCTCAGGCTCAATCAACCCAGAGCTCAGGGATAAGCTCAGAGTTTGTTAAGCCTGCTTTCTGAAACAGGGTGCAGTAATTGGTTGATTGCACTCCATCAATCTGCCTTGTTGACTAAGGGATTTGCCCTGATGAAAAAAGGTCTCCTGACAGAAAGGCACGAAATGGTATGCTGCAGCTTATTGTTTTTGTGTCTAATGTCTGTCAGCACAGACATCATGTGCTACAATAACTGATGACTCAGCATCTGAGGTGTAGTGTTCAAATAAATAAATAAATTGTGCGTGGGTACCAGGGACGTGCACAGGAATTTTGAAGGGCAGTTGCTCTGACCTGAAAAAAGGCACTAAACACAGTATCCAAAATGTATTAACAATATAAATGTCACCAAAATACATATGAGAAAAAGAGTTCCTTATATTATTGTTTATTGTTTTTTTTTAATCATTATTATTTTTTATTTTTTTTCCTTTTTTTTTAATTTGAAAATAAATAATCTAGATTGAATTGACAGATGGGGAAAACTCGCTTCTAATAAAATATTAAATAAAAAAACGCTTAGATTTCGGAAAAAAATACAATCCTTTTTTAACCTTTTTGCTTCCCGTACATTCAGTTGCGCTTCTAGCTCGTATTCACTTCTGTTGGTACGTATCACGTATGGTAACTGGGCAAAACTACGCATGATTTGTTGTAGTATGATTGCATAAAGGAAGGAAACAGGAATTCCGGTAGGGAACAGAATCGACTGACGTGCAGGCAGCGCTGCAGCAGTGCAGCCACTTAAACAGAGTTTGCCCTTCCCCTACTGACTTTCACTTTCGGTGCCCGAATGGAAGTGAATGAGGCTTTGCGATCGCGATTATTTTTTTATTTTATTTTTTTTTCTCGGAAGGGCGAGTCGGAAGGGCAACTTGAGTCAGGAAAGGCAAACGGGCAGTTGCCCGGGCAACCAGAGCAACCCCCCTGTGCACGTCCCTGGTGGGTACCTTTGTTTCAGATTCATGTTTGAATCTTGAAGCCCTTTCCCAGCTTTGAGTTTGCTCTTACTTTAGCTTATTAGCTGCCATTATTAGCTGCAATTGGTTATTATGTGTTTTTAGATTAACAATATAAGCAGATCATTTGCTGATTAAATATAAGCAGAAATACAGACAGGGTTAGGGAATAAACTGACAACTAATTATTGCACTTTGAAGCTCACACATCAAGTCAAGAGACTAAATAATATTCAGAAGGTCAAGCAGAGGACACATGATGACATGACTGGGTGGACGTGTTAGTTGACCCTGGATTCACATCAAAAAGTGTGTTTCCAAATAAAGTTTTTTTATTGAACATTACCAAAACATGTCTTAATTACAGTTGAAGGTTTGCATGCCGCTTCACTGGCTGATAAATGTTCTGCAGCCATCCATTGTGTGAAATTTGGCAAAATCTTACTACAAAAATTAAAAACTGCATGCTGGTCATGCTTTAAAAAACAAAAACAGCAACATCAGTGAGACAAATGATCTAACTGTGTGTTACTTAATTCGGTAAACAAGGACTATCAACATTTTGAATAAAGAAACCCAGAAACTGAAACAGCATTTCCTAATTCTGTTTGATTTGTAATTAGCTTCTTATTGAACTGCATTGAAGCTAATCATACCATAGTGTCAATAATTAGCAACCATGAGTACACTTAATTAAATTAGCTTTTATCTACAAATTCAAACACATTAACCAAGTAATTATTTTTAGAGATACACATTAAAACATATCAAAGCATATGCTAACTTTCAGAAACAGAAAAATAAAAAACAGAGACACAAAGAGATTCCAATCACAAGAAGGCAAAATCACTAAAATCACACCAGAAAGCACTGACAAAGGGCTAAAGTTACATTAAAATCCTCATTAAATACAGAACCAAATACTGCAGCTTTAAACGTTAACAGGAGAGGGGGATTTTTTATCTGTTGCAGTCGGGGCAACAATAGAGAGACCTGTGGTGCATTGCTGTTTGCCACAGTGTCTACAAAATATAACCACTGTGGGGCACAAATCTCAGATATTTTCTGAATATACAGGTGGCTTTAAGGTTAGCATGTTGTTGTAGCAGTATGCTGTACATGAGAAGACAAAAAGTGATATAACGCGAATAAGAGATATGCTAAGCTAAGCTATGCTTTGATATGCTAAGATCTCACATTCAAGTCAAGAATCAGAGCAATCCTGTCAAAAAGTCAAGCATATGACCACAGTTGCGCTGTGAATGATGCTAATGTGGGAATAAATTTTAGTCATAGTTTAAAGGATTATAAAAATCAATCAGCAAAAAAACTACCAACAGTTTCAAATCTACCACCATCCAAAAATGCCCCAAATGAAACATTTCTGGCAGAGCTTGACAAGAAGACTTTTGACCAATTACAATCTCACTGCCCACAAGTCACTGAACAGAAATCAAGTGGCCCTGTTCCCCGTCAGTATGACATTGTTTGTCTTCTTGGTTTTGCACATTATTGTTGCCTTTTGCTAATTGTTTTTCTTGATTTGTTTGATTGTCTTGATTTGACAAGAGATTTCCACATCATTTTTGCTTATTCGTTTCATATCAGAGTACTTTCACACATTTACAATCATGATTAATAATTTTTTTAATGTCTTTTATGTTAGTTTGAATGCACTTGCTTTTTTCAGTGAGTATTTGATATTTGTGGATCTAGAGATTCTACGATGACAAGTTGCATCTGTGAACAGGTGCAGTAGAATTGACTGATTGCACGCCACGCTCTGGAGAACTATTCAGTATGTCTCATGTGGTGGAGTTTCACTGTCTGTCCTAAAGTAATAATGATTATAAAAGAGAAGCAGACTATATATGCCCATATAGTCCCTGGACCAGCAGAATGAATACTAATGGGGAGAGTGAGAGACGGTGCTTGTGTCTGCCTCAGTATCAGGATTGGGATGCCCCTGATCAAGGCCTTTTACAGTTGGGGGAACAACTCAGTGGCAGGTCAGACTTGTACTGGGCAGCTTCCAGGTGGAAATTTGTGTAACTGTGTGAGGGTGATCAGGGCTTTGTCTCAAATGTGCCATCACACTACAGGTGCTGGTCATATAATTAGAATATCATCAAAAAGTTGATTTATTTCAGTAATTCCATTCAAAAAGTGAAACCTGTATAATGTATACATTCATTCCACACAGACTGATATATTTCAAGTGTTCATTCCTTTTAATTTTGATGATTATAACTGACAACTAATGAAAAATCAGTATCTCAGAAAATTAGAATATTGTGAAAAGGTTCAATATTGAAGACACCTGGTGCCACACTCTAATCAGCTAATTAACTCAAAATACCTGCAAAGGCATTTAAATGGTCTCTCAGTCTAGTTCTGTAGGCTACACAATCATGGGGAAGACTGCTGACTTGACAGCTGTCCATAAGACGACCATTGACACCTTGCACAAGGAGGGCAAGACACAAAAGGTCATTGCTACAGAGGCTGGCTGTTCACAGAGCTCTGTGTCCAAGCACATTAATAGAGAGGTGAAGGGAAAGAAAAGATGTGGTAGAAAAAAGTGTACAAGCAATACGGATAACCGCACCCTGGAGAGGATTGTGAAACAAAACCCATTCAAAAATGTGAGGGAGATTCACAAAGAGTGGACTGCAGCTGGAGTCAGTGCTTCAAGGACCACCACGTATGCAAGACATGGGTTTCAGCTGTCACATTCCTTGTGTCAAGCCACTCTTGAACAAGACACAGCGTCAGAAGCGTCTCGCCTGGACTAAAGACAAAAAAGGACTGGACTGCTGCTGAGAGGTCCAAAGTTATGTTCTCTGATGAAAGTAAATTTCCTTTGGAAATCAAGGTCCCAGAGTCTGGAGGAAGAGAGGAGAGGCACAGAATCCACGCTGCTTGAAGTCCAGTGTAAAGTTTCCACAGTCAGTGATGGTTTGGGGTGCCATGTCATCTGCTGGTGTTGGTCCACTGTGTTTTCTGAGGTCCAAGGTCAACGCAGCCATCTACCAGGAAGTTTTAGAGCTCTTCATGCTTCCTGCTGCTGACCAACTTTATGGAGATGCAGATTTCATTTTCCAACAGGACTTGGCACCTGCACACAGTGCCAAAGCTACCAGTACCTGGTTTAAGGACCATGGTATCCCTGTTCTTAATTGCCCCATCAAACTCGCCTGACCTTAACCCTGTAGAAAATCTATGGGGTATTGTGAAGAGAAAGATGCGATACGCCAGACCCAACAATGCAGAAGAGCTGAAGGCCACTATCAGAGCAACCTGGGCTCTCATAACACCTGAGCAGTGCCACAGACTGACTGACTCCATGCCACGCCACATTGCTGCAGTAATTCAGGCAAAAGGGGCCCATACTTTTCATGTTCATACTTTTCAGTTGGCCAACATTTCCAAAAATCCTTTTTTTGTATTGGTCTTAAGTAATATTCTAATTTTTGGAGATACTGAATTTGGGATTTTCATTAGTTCTCAGTTTTAATCATCACAATTAAATTAAATAAACATTTTAAATATATCAGTCTGTGTGTAATGAATGAATACAATATCCAAGTTTCACTTTTTAAATGGAATTACTGAAATTAATTTTAATTATATGACCAGCACCTGTATGTGTCAATAGTGCAATTTCCTTACTGGGATCACGGTATGCCAAATCAAGGGTGCCTGTTTACAATAGTTATAGTGCAGCAAAACAAACAACGTGTGCTGTAAATGAATTGCTGCTCACACTCAAGCATTTACTCTCAGCCAAAAGGAAGAGAGCCAGACACACGTTTGTGTGTGTGTGTGCCACAGCATATTTACAGGCATATTAGCCTTAATTAAGCTGCGAGGAGAAATTAATTTGTTTTTCTATGATGGTCATGAAGCCAAACAAAACAATGTTTAAGCATTACCACTTGTTGAGACAACAATTGTTTTACAGTCAAAATAAAGACTGGATTAAAGTATACACTTGAGAGTCCTCATTCCATTTTCTGTTGTTTATGCATTTATTAAATTTATTTTTTGTAAAAAATCTAATCAAAATAAATCATTCATTTACAGGACTCATTACCATTGTGTTCATTAAGTGGAATGATTGAAAGGTTGGGCCTGGAGAATTATCTTTTCCAGCAGGACAATGTCCCCCTGCGCTCTGAAGCTGTCAGTAAAGGTGACTGACAGAAGCACTTCATTGTATTTCAAAATGGTTTAATGGATTAAAATAGAATTAATAAATTTTGCTTTGGTGCAATACATAGTAGGCAAGTGTGTAGCTACAATATAAAATATTTGCTTTGCCGATATTGTTCAATCAAAACTCAGTGTATGTCCAGTGAAAGAAAGCCGTTTCATAACGAAGTCCACCAGGACACATTCATGCAGGAACTACAAATCAAGGAGACAAACTACAAGCCTGAGCAGTTAAAAGACTTATTGTCTATAGCACCTGCTGTATTATTGTTATAAAAACCCATAAAACCTACAAATATATAAACATTAATAAACAAATCCTGCTACTGAACTAAAAATAAATGTATGCCGTAGGGATGCACCAATCAACTGGCTGAGGACAGTATGGGCCGGTGATGTCAAATGTCCGATTTTCTGCCGGTCACACTAAATGTTACACACGTGCTGTGCTGGATGGTGTCTGAGTAAAAAAGTAATTTGGACAATTAAGTAGAATTAAAATGGTGAAATTATACTATAGAAATACTAGAAATAGGGTAATGTATTCTTTCAAATATTTTCAAATAAAAAATACATATATACCCCCCACCACTACATTTACATTATCCTTTTGTGGGAAACACTGAGCCTTGTTATAACCTACTGCAGTTTCTTTTCAGTTAGATTTTATTCATACTAAAAACTCTGTCCAGCAGCCTAACCTGAATTACTTTTGTGTTTGACTGAGAGAAGCTCCTGTAACCTGCTGCGGAATGGACCCCAGTCAGAAAAGCGGTTGCTTATGGGGATCCTAATAAAGAGAATTTTCCAGTAAAGAAAAGTTACAAAAATGTTTGTGTGTTCTGTCATTTATAGTTCTTAGAGAGAATGAAAATTGGAATCGGCCAAAATTGGAATCAGCAGGTTCATCTCCAGTATGCAGAGCAGTCAACATAGTACATTTACAATACAATACGTCCAATTAAAACTCACTTAACCTTGTATATAGTACATATGGTATGCGTTAATAAATACTAAACATTCAAAAGGTGTCCTTTAATAATAAATAGACAGTTTCTGTGCATTTGAGTGGAGGCCATGTCCTACTGTGTTCCTGATTGTGTTAATGTGAGAAGGTCTTCAGAAAACAGTGCCCAGATTGCTAAAGCTCTTAACTTCCATAAAGTGTCCTCGTGAAACTAAGCAAACATAAAACAAAAATAATGTCTACCTTAACGATGAGTGTGTCCTCTGATGCTTGAATTGGTCAGAAAAACTCCCCACCTGGATTATAAAACTACACTATCTGATCTGATATGCGTGACACATTGTCCATGTTGCTAACTTGAGTTGACAGGGATTTCCGTCTGTCTGTGCTTGGTCTGGTCCGTGTCCTCTGTGTGTGATTTTGGCCTTTGCCATAACAATGGCAAGAAAAGGCTGTTTTGAACTCCCCACGGAACTTCCCTGGAATAAGAGAAATATGAAATACACTCAGAAACCATTACGTTTGAACACTTTGCATCACAAACTGCATTTTTCAGTTTCATGCGCATTATTAAGTACACATTTTGTTTAGAAAATTTGATTGACTATGGATTTATTATAAATACATCTTTTTTTTTTTTTAAGCACATGATGACTAACATCTGAGAAGCATGTGTTATTATCAAGGCCATCAACGGCATCTACAATCTGTAAATTCATGTAAGACATTTTGTAATACATGCAACTTAAAGCAGTGAGACATAGGGTTGTTGTCAAACCGTCCACTAGAGGACAGTAATGAACACACACAACTGGTCTGAGTGGTGAGTTACAAACTTACCACTGAGGAAATTGTAGATGATAGGATTTGCTGCACTGTTGGCATATATGAGCCAATGTGAAAAGGTGAACCATGCATACACTGTCTCTCTGTCATTTGTGCTCCTGAATGTCCCAAAGACTCTGGAAGTAAGGTATGACATTAGGCCCATCAGTTAAAAAATAATTCATGTTTGCATGATTTTGATGCTATACTACAAATCACATTATTATTAAAATAATAAAAACAAGCCACTATTCAGTGCTTAAATACTAAATATACTGTAACAGTCATTATTAAACATGAAATTTCCAAGGTGAGCTCCTGACGAAAAAAGCAATGCTAGATGTGCGTAAACTGATCCCTCTGCATTTGAATGGCTTTTGATAATTTAGAGCTTGAGCAATTATTACCTTTTCATCACATTGAGCACGCTGATTGGTAGGTAGCACAGGGCAAAAACAAAGAGCACTACAATTAGCATGCGAGCTGTCTTGCGCCGGGCCCGGATCTGTTTGATCTCAGCACAAACTGTGCTGGTCCTGACCCTCATGGACTCTCCCAGCCCTGGAGTGGGACCTGAACACTGCATGGACCTCCACTTCCTCTGCAACACTGATGTGTTTCCGGGAATCTGTTGATTAAAAATATGTGTATATCACACACTTTAAAACTGCCAAAGAAAGAGCAGTTCACTGTTTAATCATGGCATTGTAAAAGCTGATGTATTGCAACATAAAGTGCAGGAGTACACACCTGTTGACACCATAGCTTGTGACATATCTGGATATACGCCAGGACCATGAGACATAATGGTGCAAAGTATGTGACAATGAAGAAACAGCTGTGATACACTTTTGGGTAGATCTCAGCTGTGGAAAGAATAAAAACACATAATCATAATTTGACTTAAAACCATCTGGATAGTAACCATTAGCCCATTCGTTACTGTTGCTTTCTCTGTCAAACATTCCATCCTGACACTGCACATTTACAATGATAACATGGCTGTTTTTTCACTCAAAATACTTTTTTCTAACAATGGGTTTTTGACTTCAGAGAAGTAAACAAAAGCAGGCTTGGCTGACAACCATGGATTTTGTTGGCAGAAATTACAACTGTCGCTACCAGATTATCAGCTGTGGCTAGCTAGGTAAACTAATTTTAACGCTAGTATATTGTGCGTTGGTTGAAAACTCAGTCTCTATCTCATATATTAAAATATTTTTAAAGCTAATTTGTCTTAAAACAATAATCTTGTAAACGGGTCTTAAATATTCACATGATGACTACATGATAATACTAAAGGATTGAGACTAAAGCTACATTTCCCAGGCAGAGAGGTCAGCATCCTCACCAGCTGATCCAGACGGAGCAGTGCTTCTTTGTGTTTTGGTAAAGCTAGTTAGTCTTAGTATTCTTTAAAGTAGAATAAAAATATAATGTTATTCATTATAAGGTTGTTATAGGACAACATACACGGCCAAGCAAAACAGTGGTTAGATTTAAACTTTTTGTACAAAAGAAAATTATTTGAGGATTGGAAATCCCCATAACTTTGTAACGCTATCTTACACGAGTTTGGCTGGGGCAGCTTGGATGTAAACATCCCCACAACAAATAAAATTCAGGACAGACCTGCCACTGTTTCTCTCAACTGTGATACAGAAACATTCACTCCCATGCAGTGGGTTTTCCAGTCAGTCCTGAACAGAAAATTTTCTAATGTAACAGTTGTTATACAGAGTTCTGCCTGCCCGCCAAGAACTACATGCCCCTCCCAGTAGCATGCTCAGATGGACTGATAACAATCAAAGCAGATGAAACAGTGACAGTGTAATGACTTATCAGATAAAGTACTTTTTAAAAATGAAATGGTGGTATTTTTTATCACCAAAAATCCAAAACCAAAAACAACCAAGTTCTGCCTGCCTGCCAAGAACTGCACATCCCTCGCAGGAGCACTCGCAGCTAACGCAAAGTACTGTTTAAAAACAATATAATTCCTTGACAGGTTAATTGATGATGACAAATGATCTGAAGTCTATAGTTTAAGAACGTTTCTAAAGGTGATTTTGATGTGTTTTTAAGCATTTCAGATAGTTATTATAAAATTAGGGTTTTAAAATTAATGTTCAGTGTCAAAGCCAATCTGTCATGTCAAAGTCGATCAAATAAAGTATGTGCTGTTGACACCATTTGATTCCTATCACAGTTTGATTTGAAGTGTTCTTGCTGACTGTTAAGGGGTGAATTCATTAATCGACAGAACTGCTGCAGAGCAATGCATCTCTTATTATTTCAGCTTAGGTCATTATTAAATGTATGAAGTCCGTAAGTAAGGAATGAAGTTGCAGTGCATTATTCGACAAATGTTTTTTTCTGTACCTGCTGAGAATTTCTCACTGTCAAGCCATAACAGCTCAAAATATATTGCCGGTAATATCATTTGATCCCAAAGTGTCTCTAGAGAAATATAAGGCAGAAAAGCATTATTTGGCAGATAAGATTTTAGAGCTGCAGAGAAATGCCTTGTTATTACAGCCAAGATCAATGAAAGATGTATGAAAACAGCCTATAATATGTGCTGAGCCATCTGACTCCTAGGTCTCAAGAGAAAAAGCAGAGGGGAGACTGCAGTATTTGGCAGAGGTGTTTTTCTTTAAACCTGCTGAGAAATACATGTTCTTGTCTCAATCCAGGTAAGTGTCAAATGCATGAAATTCACACGGTTAAGTAAAAGTAGGCCACAATATATACTGTTAAAACCATTTGACTCCAAGTACTCTAGAGGCAGTGAAGCAGTATTCAGTTGCGTTTTATTTTTGTAACCTGGAAAGAAATGCATCACCTTTCCCAGACTTGGGGAATAAATTAAACACAATCAATAATTGACATTAACCAGATAAACATTTCTAAGGGAAAAGCCAACCCATACACAATGTTCTGTTCTGTGCAGTGTACGGCCTTGGCGATGTCTTGATTGTAGTGAGAGTGGAAACACAACTTACCCTTACTGTGTGTAAATTCTGTTTGCTTCTCTTAAAATACTGAATAAGTTCAATATGTCTGACCTGGCCTTGCTAACAGAGAGATACACCTCCAAACTTTCACGGGCTGGAATTATGATGCTTTATCCAGTGTGACACCCCAACCAACCTGTGTTGGTTACCATTGGTTCACAGTGGAGGGTCTTCAGCTGATTACACTGACCTGGGCGCTCCAGGCGCTCTGTCTTTGGAGACATGTACTGTATATCATACATCATCCTCAGAATCAGAAAGAGCTTTATTGCCAAGTACTATTATACACATACGAGAAATTTGCTTTGTGATTAGGTGCTACACCTAGACAAACATACAGCTGACATAAAAGTAGAAATGTATAAATATGCAATAAACAGATGCAAGTTATATAAGAATAATAAAAAACAAAAATAACAGAGAAAAATAATACAACTATGTGAAGGGTTTGTGTTGTGCAGACGTATTGCAGCAGAAGAGGATATTGTGTACATAAATATATAAATTGACAAAATATATTGTTAATGTGGCTAGCTGCAGATGGGAAGAACCTGTTTTTGTGGTGAGACGTTTTGGTCCTGATGGGCCACAGCAGAGTCTGAAACAGTTTCTGCCCTCTCCACTGTCTTTAGAGCGTTGAGGTCCAGGTGGTTCTGGCTGCCCCAGGTCACCAGATGGTCAATCTCCCACCTGTAGGTGGACTCATCCCTACCAGAGATGAGCCCAATGAGGGGGGGTGTAATCTGCAAACTTCAGGAACTTGATGGTCTGGTGAATGGAGGTGCAGCTGTTTGTGTACAGGGAGAAGAGCAGAGGGGAAAGAATGCATCCTTGAGGGGAACCGGTGCTGATGGTCCTGGAATCAGAGACACACATTTTCCCAGCTTCACGTGCTGCGTCCTGTCAGTCAGGAAGTCTGTGATCAAACTGTCAGGCATGCTCAGCTGGGAGAGCTTGTCCTGCAGCAGAGCCAGGATGGTGGTGTAGAAAGCAGAGCTGAAATCCACAAACAGGATCCTGCTGTAGGAGTCAAGGAGTCCAGGAGAACTGCAGGCGCTCAAAAGACTTCATTACCACAGATGTCAGGTTCCTGTGGGCCTTGTTTTTTTGGGGACAAGGATGATGGTGGAGGTTTTTAAGCAGGCTGGCACATGGCATGTCTCCAGTGAGGTGTTATTTGCCAGGCGAGCGTCGTCGATGGATGGGTTTGTAGTTTGTGATCTGTCTGAACCCCTCCGGACAGAAGTGACATCATTTTCAGAGAAGTGGTTCTTTAGTCTCTCTGTCATTTAGCTTCTCGCGCCTATTTGTTAAACCTGTACTTTGAACCTTAAACCTGGCCCTGTCCTCACTGCTAAATGCCTTCTCCTTTTCCAGTCTGATTTATCTGAGTTTAGCTGTGAACCAGGGTTTGTCATTGTTATAAAACTCACCCTGGTCTGTGATGGTACACAGCTGTCCTTGCAGAAGCTGATGTAGGATGTCACAGCATCAGTAAACTCATCCAGATTGGTGGTAGTAGTCCTGAAAACATCTCAGTCAGTGCAGTCCAAACACGCCTGAAGGTCCTCTACAGCTTCATTGGTCCACTGCTTTGTAAACCTGTGATGAGGACATCAGAGTTTTAATTTCTGCCTGTATGCAGGAATCAGGTGGACCATGACATGGTCAGAGTGACCCAGTGTAGTGCAGGGGACGGTGTGATAGGCTCTGCTTACTGTACTGTAGCAGTGATCCAGAATGTTCTCCTCTCTGGTTGGACACTTTACAAATTGCCTGTATAATGGGAGTTCTTGGCTGAGGTTTCCTTTGTTAAAGTCACCAAGAACAATAACAAGGGAAGTGCATGTCTACTCCACACACAGTATCCTGTCAGCAAGCATGCACTGTGCATCGTGCACGTTGGCCTGCGATGGAATGTAAACACCGACCAGAGTGAATGAAAAAAAACTCATGGGGAAAGCAACGGTTTACAGTTAATGATAAAATATTCCAGGTCATGAAAACAGTGCTGCTGAATCACTGTCACGTCGGTACACCAGTCACTGTTGATGTAAAAACAGACACCTCCACCTTTTGTTTTGCAAGAGAGTTCTGTGTTGCGGTCCACTTTGTAGAGTTGGAATCCAGCCAGATGCAGCGCAGATGCCGGTGTCAGTCCACACAGTCATGTCTCCATGAAGCAAAGAACAGAAGTTGAATAAAAGGCTCTGTTTTTCCCCGTCAGTAACGTCTCGGGTTACATATGTAACCCTTGTTCCCCGAGAAGGGGAACGAGACACTGCGTCGGTGACGATACTATGGGAACGCCTCTGGGCGTCGCAGGGCTGAACTATGAATGAAACTACTCCAATCCTATTGGTGTTGCTAGAACGGTAGCGTGTGACGGCGTAACCGGAGGGGTATATAAGCACGCCAGCACACAGGACACATAAGCCTTTTTTTATTCAGCAGGCACTCTGAGTATGTTTTTCTATGAAGCAAGGCACTCCAGGCGGGGTGAGGTGTGGCGGACCGACGCAGTGTCTCGTTCCCCTTCTCGGGGAACAAGGGTTACATACGTAACCCGAGACGTTCCCCTTCGAGATACCCACTTAGGCCGCGCCGAAACCCTGCCTGCCCCCAGCGTGCAGAACCTGACGGCACGACTAGGAGGAGAGCGCACGGGTGCCGGGTGCAGAAGGAAGGTCCAGACTGTACACCGGATGAAAGTGTGAGGGGGTGGCCCAGCCAGCCGCGTCACACAAATCCATGAGTGACGCCCCTGCGTGGAGGGCCCAAGAAGCCGCCATGCCTCTAGTACAGTGCGCCCTTATGGCCATAGGTGAAGGCAAACCCAGCTCACCCCACGCACCTGATAGGCCAGGGAAAGAGTCTGAACGATCCAGTTGCGGATGGTGTGTTTAGAAGCGGGGAGCCCAGCCTTGGGGGACCTGAAACACACCAGCAACTGGTCTGCTTTCCTCCACCGGGAAGACCTCAGAGTGTAAATACTCGGGTGCTCTGACAGGGCAGAGCAGATGAAGTCTCCCGTCCTCCGCCGTCACATGAGGTGAGGGATGAAACGCCTGCAGCACCGTGGACCCTGCCAGTCTGGCCGGAACCTTAGGGACATAACCTGGACATGGGTGCAGGATGGCCCTGACCCGCTCCCCCGGGAGCAGAGCGACTGGGGGAAACGCATACAGATGCAGCCTCGGCCACGTCCGCACCATGGCATCCAGCCCTAGAGGGGCTGGGGGTGAGAGGGAGAACCACAGGGGGACAGTGCGCCGTCTCTCGGGACGCAAACAAGTCCACGTCTATGGGGCCGATCTCTTCGCATAATAACTCCACCACCTCAGGGTGGAGTCTCCATTCTCCGGGCCTCAGCCCCTGTCTCGACAGCAGGTCTGCTCCCTGATTCTGGGTCCCAGGGACGTACATCGCTCTGAGGGACAGCAGTCTCTGCTGGGACCACATGAGGATCTGATGTGCCAGTCTACATAACGGGCGCGAGCGCAGACCCCCCTGGTGATTCAAATAGGCCACCACTGCCGTATTGTTGGTTCTGACAAGGATGAGCCCCAAACGCTGAAGGTGGGCCAGGACGACATCTCGATGCCAAACCGCTAACTTCCGAGACTGGGCCAGGATGAGCCAGTCGTCGATGTAGTTCAATATGTGGATGCCCTGGAGCCTCAGCGGGGCCAGAGCTGCATCCTGTAGCCATCCACTACGGTGCGCAGGACCCACGGGGTAATGTTTGCAAAGCTCCGCCATGTTTCTACAAAATCCGCTAAGGGAACCAACCGAGACTGAATGACGGTCCTCAGGCCCGTCTTCTCGGGGGGCTGTGGGCGAGAGAGTCGCCTCGCGTCCCAGGTTTGTTGAGAGGGACTACAGGAAGCGACGCTTCGCTTCTGGCTCCGGCGGTAGGAGCTAGCTGAGGGCTGAGCTCGTCTCTCTTCAGCCGTCGCCGTCCTGGACCCAGACCGGCGGGGGAGATATTGCTCAAACGCCTCTCCCTGCCTTTGGCGTGCTGAAACCTGCTGCCGACAGCATCCACTGCCTCACCAAACAGGCCAGTAGGAGAGAGGGTCACATCCAGGAGAAAAGCCTTCTCCTTCCCCCGGATGCCCGAGAGGTTGAGCCACAGATGGCGTTCCGTTGCCACAGGAACGGGCCGTCTCCTTGTTAACACGGAGTGTTAAGTCCGTAGCTCTACGGAGCTCAGTCAGGTCCTCCTCAGAGTTACCTCCCCCTAGGTCACAGTCTTTGAGAAGATCGTCCTGGTACGCCTGCAAGGTGGCCATGGTGTGCAGGCTTGCACCAGCTCAACCCGCTGCCATGTAGGCCTTGCCCACCAAAGCGGATGTCGTCCGACACGGCTTGGTGGGGAGCGCCGGCGTCTGAAGGGATGAAGCGAGGGGGGGAGAAAGATAGCACGCGAATGCTTCGTTCCAAAGCCGTGCTGCTTAGTTTCTGTCACGCTGCTGTAGTCCAGCAGAGGGGACGCAGTCAGCCGTGCAGAGCAGCTCTCTTTTTTTTTTCGGTCCATGATTCATGATTCCATGATTTACACAACTCATTGTGTAAATCTTATCTTAAGCAGGGTGGGGCCCTGAGTTCTTAAATCAAACTAACTGAATACTTGAAATAAGGTTCCTTTTTATCTTCAGTTTCTATACACTTTTAATTGTCTTGGGTTTCTGTATTTATCTCAAGTGATTTGCAACACCACTGTCACTAGGCTAGGTTCATCTAACGTCTATTAGCTCTGTAAAGTCACACTAAACCTACATTAGAGTAACTAGCATGCTGCAATAAAACTAAAGTTGCCACCTTGTCAACAAAACACAGACATTTACCTTATGTGTTGAATATACCTTTGGTAAAAGTAATAATGCAACACACCAGGGTTAGTTTAGAAATAATAAATCCCCATTTTACTTTGGCAATTTTAACATAAACAATAAAATAAATGTATTTTCAGTCTCTTTGGAATATCCCTTTTCTTGAATACCAGGGTAACGCAATAATATTAATCCCCTTTTACTGGTTTAAACACACTATAACAACTTTTCAGTTACCTTCAGTTCAAATTAAACTATAATGTTAACTCAGTGGGCCCACACTCACCAAGCACGCACACACACACAAGCCGGCATATAATAATAAAATAAAACCCCAAACTTCGTTGCGATGCTTGAGAGCGACGATACTTAAACTATTGGTCCACTTCACTCAAAGGAGCAACAGAATTAAAGAGTTTTACCTTAAGCAACAGTTCAGTCCACTGTGCAGAGTTCAACAGTCTTTCCCGGTCTCCAGCAAAACAAGGGCAAGCAGGTGTCCAAAGAAAGCGTGGTCTGTCCCGCGCTCTGCCGCTGTCGTCTCTCGGTCTCTGGTGTCAACAGGGGTGCGAGCGTGCGTCCAAACTGGCGTGGTCGGTGTCCCTCTTTCTAACGAACTCGGAGCTTTGACTTCGCAGTTGTAACTTTCCGATAACTCTCCAGGTTTTTCACGTCGAAACCCGTGAACTAGTCCAACAGTATACAGCTGAGTTAGCTATACTGGCTAAGAGTCCATTCACTTTGCTAATGAATGCTAACACAAAACACTGTCTGCAAACGAGCTATGATACACGCGTGAATAACTGTACAATACATTTCGGGAAGAAATGTCTAACTTCTAAATTTCTTCACAATTGAGGGTCCATGTTCCAGAATGAAGAGTGGCTGGTTAATAACAACACTACCATTTGACATACATTCACCATGACACTCATGCAATTTACTCTAGTGACCTTCACGCCACACTTATGATCAGGTGCACTAAAATACTAGTAATGATGATGATGGTGATGTTTGATGCTAATCGTCATGGGCTGGATAAGATTTCTGAAGATTTGTACTGTTTTCTCACATTGTAGAAGAGAAAAGGAATGAAGAGGCTGACCTCATATTTTCCTTTATTACGAAGCTGTATTGACTAAAAGTAGCCAGTTTACATAGAATCCTTGTTTCTCGGGAATGTGTCAAACATTCCTGAGAAACAAGGATTCTATGTAAACCTTCAACGTCTTGCTTGCAAGAATTGTTTATGCATACATTCATTGTGCTTCAGAAGCAACAGCCAATTTGTATGAGTCAGTTTTGGCAGGCCAGGTTTTTGCCATTCTGGGGCCCTTGGAGACATTGTGACCTGACCTTTACACATCTTAACCAATTATGAAGTGCAGCCCAGATGCCATGAGCTTAAATTTTAAATTACTTTTTTGGAGTTGGCCCGTGTATGTGCGACAGAAGAGCTCTGATAAATCATGCATCCAGCAATTCCAAATCCAACTGCTGCTAGCGCTTGACAGTGAATTTGATGCATGTGACATGGCAAGAATACATTTCTCTCTGACATGACCCAGATGATATGGTTGGTTGAGTTAAGGCATTTACTTAATACACAAGTTAATAAACAGGAGTACATTTGGTACTAGACAAGTAGTCAAATCAGTTCTCTTCCTGCCTCAGTTCATGTTAATCAGACAGACAGCAGGATGATCGCAACAGATAGTTGGCAGGTTGCAAACATACGGGAAACACATCAAGCTGCTCTTGCTTGAGAGTGTGAATTTCATACATCTTACACTCACCTTGGCTGAAATAACAGAAAATGCAAATCTCAGCAGCTTTTTGCCAAATATTGCATCCTCTTAGGATTCACTCCTGAAATCCTAAATTTCCTAAGATGTCAGAAACCTAAGATGTCAGCTTATGACATAAGCTGACACAACAGGGGATACATTGCTCTGCAGCTGTAATCAGTTCTGTCGAATAACGCATTCACCTCTTGACAGTGAGTAAGGACACTTCTTCAAATCAAATTGTAATAGAAAACAAATAGTATTATCACCACACATTTTATTTTGTCGAGTTTGACTTGAATATTTTTTATTTTAGAATAACACTTTAGTATAACTGTCTGAAATGCTTTAAAACACATCGATAAAGAAAACCAGAGATCACCTTCAAAAACTGTGAGAGATTAATGAAGGAAACCATGCAGATGTCAGACCAATTTTATCAAAGATGTTGCTTCTACTGAGTCTAAAAAAACATTTGATGAGGCTAAACATTCATGAACTATGGAATTCATCATCCATAGTTGATGATGAACTATGGACTTTCATCATTTATCATCACTGATGAACCTAAAGAAGATTATATCATTTTTTAACAGTAATTTGTCTTGAAAATCATTACAATGTCTTGTAGAAAAAAGTCTACTCCATTTCTTACACGTTTGCTCTTTTGTTTTTTGTTTTTGGAGAGGTGATAAAAATAAGCTTGACAGGCCTGCTGTGCTTGGTTAAGATTGCTAAGCCATGATTGGACTCCCTGTTTAACGAAACGATCAACAGGGCGCAGGGGGAGCCTTCAAAAGGTCACTTTGAGGTTTGCTTCGAGGTATATTTAATTGGTACAGTTGTAATTCGTTTTAAAGTATTCTTTTCACTGACCTTCAATTTCATGTGTCAATAAAATAAGCAATCCGTGTCTCAAAAGGTATCTAATCAATAACCTACCTCAATTACTGCAATTAAAGTGATGGGCTGAAAAGCTCTCTTTTTTCAAGGTTCTCCTCTGTTGAGGATTTTAATTAGAAAGGCACCATGACTGGCTTATCTGACTTCCAGCATGAGTCAATACACCTTATTAGTCATAATAAACCTGTGAATAGTGCCCTACTCTCATCATTTTAATATCACATCAGATAAATGGTTTACATGCACACTGGTTTTAGCAAACGGAAAAACCAATGCTCTAATGAGGATCTTTAGTCTCAGTTTATCCTGTGCATCTGGCAGCATAAGAGAGAGATTGACACAATGCTTTCATGTGGTTGAGTGGTATTTGTGCAAATTAATCTCCCCAGTCATCCAAGGTGGGTTAAAATAAAAGGGCAACAGGACTTCCAGATGCCCTTGATTTTAAAGGGGCAATCATTACATCATTACTTGCAGGCTAAAATCAACACTTTGACATAATACTGGTGGTACACAGGATAGTAATATGGATTAGCGTTAGCAAACAAACTAACGTAATCAAAGGGCATACTCACAGTAGGCCCGGTAGCCTTTTACTGTGCCCAAGTACGAGGACTGAGTAGAGACGGCTCTCGACACCTAGATGGTGCACACCACTGCCCGGGAGAGGCCTTGACCCTCCAGGTACCGCCTCTCAACAGCCAGACCCACAGGGGCTGGCCGCGCCTCCAGCCTGAGAGAGTTTCCACGGCTGACCCAACAGCAGCCGAATAAGTGGGAAAGCATAAAGTACAACAGACGAGGAGGCCATAGTGGGTGCACGAAGGCGTCTACCCCCCAGCAGTGGATCTTCACGCGAGCTGATGTCCACTCCTCTGTCCAACACGCCAAGGATGTATTCTGCTCTGATGGAGTGCAGATGAGTGCAGCAGCCGCCTGGCCAAGCTCAGCAGCTTTGCCGAGCCTACCCCGCCTTGGAGGTTTATGTAGACTGCTGCTGCCTTGTTGTTGGTGCAGACCAGTACGTGCTGGTTCCGCAGAAGAGTGGCGATGTGTTCGACCACCTTCCACACCGTGAAAACTCCAACACACACGAGAAGGCTACAACCGGCGCTTTGGGAGCACGGCAATGAGTCAGCGGGGCTGAGAGCGAGAACGCCAGCCATTTTGTCCAGGGGAGAGAGCTCTTGGGCCGGAGAAACAACCAGGTGACAGTGGGCAGCAGCTCTCTGGATGATGGAAGGAAGTTCTCTGACGAGGCCGCTGATGGATGGCAGGGAGGTGGTGGCTGATAGCGGGACAGAGACCACGCTGGAGAGCGCTACCTCGAGGCTGGGTTCGCCCACCTTGAGGCAAGCGATCGCCAAGGCCTGGCGAGGGGAAAGCCGGGAGCCGCTGGATAGAATAGAAGAAGTGGGATTGTTCAACTCCTGTTCTTCCGGTAACAGTAGGTCCAGGGCTTCGTCCAGGGAGTGGGTGGGCTTCCACACCTCCTCCTCCTGAACGGCAAAGCTATCCGCCCGGCGCTGCTGCTCATCAGGTGTAAGAAGCGCACAGAACAGGCAATGCGAACTGGGAGTGAGTGCTCAGCCGGCATGCTCTGGTCCGAGGTAAGCCTCGCAGTGGGGATGCAGATCCCCCGGAATGATGTAGCCCATGTGGCAGACGGCGCACACCCGTACGGACGAAGCGGCGTCTCGCCCTGACCCGACAGCTTGCTAGAAGTCACTTCAGGAATCTTCTGCTCTTTAGACAAACGTCTTGCTCTTTAGAAAGCTCAGTGCTGAAGAAAAATGGGAGCCGATGGCCAGGTCTCACTGTTGTGTGTGTGTGTACAAAGTGCGGACATAGGAGAGGCCCACGTTGTGTGTGTGCGTAGACAAGCTTTTCTCAGTTCCGTGCATGAGCGTAGGGGTAAACCCAATAGCGATAGCCTTAGAGGGTGAAGCCTATACAAAATAGAATGCTGTCGATGTTGGATTTCCACCTTACAAAAAGTTATTAGCAAGCATGTAAAGAGTCTAGCTAATAAGGATAGCTATGTTAGCATCAGATTACAACTGGGTTGTCGAGGTTAGCACACCCCCCCACCCCGCGCCACAGTTAGGCTGTCATTCTGTGGGATACCCTGCACTCTTTGGGGGAAAAAAGCGCTTTCTCTCGCATGGCACGGTGGTATTTACGTCCGAGTTCGGTGCTCGGGCACGGTTAGCGATCATACTACAAGCGTACCGTGCCGGAGTCCAGCTTAACTGTGCTTGGGCCCAGTTTATAGTGTTAGTGGACTGCATTTTGTTTGCTGCGGTGTAGTAGGGAAGAGGCTAGGGAGCGTGCATAAAAAAACCCCTACCGCAACCAAGAATACAGGCTGTGGTCCATTTCTATGTGAGGCTACAGCCTGTTGACAAATAGGCAGTAAAAAGTGATTAAAAAAACTACATATAGCCCCTTTAAACCACCTTGGATAACTATGATCTGGGTGACTGAGATTCGTCACTAACCTCCCCAATGTTCATCACACACAGTGAACAGGCTGGTCTTGTTTGTTAGTTCAGGCAGCAGGCTACTGCACTCCATCACAATAGCTTGAGGGATCATGATGATGCAGGACACAACCCAAATGACAACAATACTCTTGCGAGCCCTCTTGGCTGTGCTCTTGAACATCAGCGGGTGGCAGATAGCATACCATCGGTCTTGGGCAATACAGCTCAGTGTGAGGACTGATACAGAAACTGAGATGGTCTGGAGGGAAAAAAAGAAAAAAACGAAACACCAGTCAGAGAAAAAAATGTTCTGGGAATTGTATTTTGAGAACAAAGTCAGAAACCAAAAATAGATCCTATAGCTTCTTATTTTGTCCTGGTTTGCATCGTGACACATGAGAGATTGACCTGAATTTGATATTGACATTATGAGCAATAGTAAACATTAATAAGGAACACTATTCCAAAATTGGCAGGAGTTAGGGGTTTGCTTTAAATCTTAAACATTACATGGCTATAAAGCAAGTCTTTAGCCACCAGCCAGAGAGATTACTCAAGAATCGAATACTTTAGATAAAATCAATTTGCTTTCCATGGTGAATGTTAATTCATTGTCGTGCATTTTTCAACAGACATAAGATATTCAGCATTAATAAAACCTGAATGGCAAAACATCACTGATCAGTTTTGCAGTAAAACATGCTGAATCTGTTGTCTGTGTCTGCCAGTACAGACACAGGTGAACTCAATTTGGACCCAAATGCAAGATACTCAAGCCGAACAGGTACAGTTTATGGCATTTATTAATTTGGTGAGGCAAATTTCACTGAACATTAGACAGGCAAAAATCCACAATCTAACAGAAATGCAATAGTCCAGGCATGGAAGACAACAAAGTAATCCAACAAACTGGTATGGGAGACATGTAACACTAACAAAGAACACAGGGAGTGAGACAATCTGACACAGACAGGAGGAGACACACAGACTATACACTACAGAGGGCAGGATGACAGAAAAATGAGATTTCAATTATGGATTTGTGAAATTGCACCACAATTAGATGTGGCATATTGAAGTATGAGAAACTTCCTATATTTGCTCTCATCCCATTTCAGTGTGGTTATCAGATTGTTGTCCCATGGAGTCCATTCAGCTCACAGTGGCCCCACCAATTTCATGTGGGAGAGAAACGAGTGGGATCTGGGAGGTTCATTTGCTGTGGGAAATAAACGCTGAGCTCCAACACTAGGTATACTAGATCACCTTTGGTGACGAATTTTCTTCATTAAAAGGTCTTAAGAAGAAGGGAGAGAACAGAAAAAGACATATGTTGAGCTTGGTCATTTTACAATAAAAGGCTGTAAAACAAAATGTACTTTCATTTATGCCACACACATGCAAACAACACAGAGCCAAAACATAACAAAAAGGTATTCATTTTGATGGTTTGAGGGGGATGATTTTAAAAGTCTCACAGCTTGCGGCTCCTTGGTTTTTGGACATTGAGCAGTAGGTTGTTCTCTGTGCACCACTCTGCAAGATTGTTAATTTCCTCTTGATATGAAGTCTCAGTGTTGTTTGTAATCCAGTCAATGATGGTGGTCTTGTCCGCAAACCTCACAGCAGAGTTGACTCCATGTCATAGGCTGCAGTCGTGGGTGTACTTTGTGAACAGGAGGGGGCTCAACACACGCTCGGGTGTTGAGCACTAGAGTGGAGGAGATGTGACCGCCAATCCAAATTGTCTGGGGTCTGTTAGTGAGGAAGTCCAATGTCCAATTGCAGAATGTGCAACTCAAGCCCAGAGTGCTAAGTTTGCCAATCAGTTTTATGAGGGAGATTGTATTGAATGCTGTGAATCCACAAATAGCATTCTGATGTAGGTGTTGTTATTTTCAAGGTGTGTGAAGAATGAGTGGGGGGCAGTGGAAGCCTTGAAACAGATCTGGGATGGTGATGTTTGAGGCTGAGAATGTGAATGTGATGCAAATATAGAATCCACAGGGAGACCTGCCTACAGAGTGGACCAGCCTGTAGGAAAAATGTCTTAGGCTACGTTCAGACTGCAGGCCAAAGTGACCAAAATCTGAAGTTTTTTCTCATATATGACTCAGATCTGATCTTTTTATAACAGTGTCAACAGGCCAAGTCACATGGAATCTGATCTTTTCCAGTTCAGATTTGGGCCACTTTCATATGTGGTCCATATTCGATTTGATCCGATAGCCTGACATAACTTCTGTGCCATCATCCAAAAAATATCAAAAAACATCAATGAGTCACACCGTTGACTACATGTGCAGTGTATTTTATTCTGAGTTAATCATCCTGTGTAATATTCACTAGTGCACCAAATGTGCATTAATCTGCCCCTGAAAATAGTCCCTAACAAATGTACAATTTCCTTGTTTGGGTAATACCTGCAAAACAACTACAGTGCCCAGCAGTAGTAAAAATACCTTAACCTGCTGGTACTTCTAGCACCATTTAATCCTGTATTGTGTTCAGGATTTCAAAAAGTGCATTGACCAGAGAATGTGTAATTACAGACTGAAAGAAATTGGTTAATGTGAACATCTAATGACATTTAAATGTTAATCAATGGAAGTCAGAGGACACCACCTCAAATGTAATTCTCAAACAAAAAACATGATGTCAGTTTTGGGTCAAAACAATATTAATGTTGTTGCTTTTGTGGCACCCTGTTGTTAACACATTAAAAGTATTAAAGACCTTCAATACAAGCTAAGCCAGCAGCATTGAGCTTCCATTAAGGGCTTCCAGTGTAATGTTTCTGTGCTGTGAACCAATCCCTTTTGTTGCAATTAATTAATTACAAACTGACAACTTTATCTGTGGTGCTGCAGTTTCAATAAATCAACATTTATTCCTGACAGTTTCCTTTACTGCTTCATGATTTCTTTCAGGAATCAGTTGTTTCATTACAACATACTGTTTCAAATGGCGATATTATTGCTTGTGGTACTTCCTTTTTTCTACTCTTGGGGATGATCTCCCTTTATTCAATACAGCACAGGAAATTGAAGAACCTAGCAAAATGTCAGCAAATTTAAGTAATTTGCAAGCGGGAACTAATTTGGGAGCATTCTGGGTTCATAAAAACAGCAGGAGGTGGCCTTTGCAGACATGTAGCAGCAGCAGTTACATTTCATTGATAAAGCACACAAAAGCAAACCGGGTGAATGTGAACATGAAGGCCTTCAAACAGACCCCTAATTTGTATGATGTGTTATGTCCATCCTGAAAGTGTACATCACAGTTACCGAGGACCAAAATTTGAGATATGGTCGAGCAAAAATTCACTTGGATATGTGTATAGAGTATAGTAGGCTTTGCTTAATGTATAGGTTACATTATATGCGCAGGGTAGTGTTGGAGTTCACTACATAAATGTGGCCTACAGTGTGAAATAAAGTGCATGACTTTCTCTTGGCATGATGTTTTGGCATAGTAGGGACGAATTGAAGAAAGCAAAAGACTTGCTTGAGGCATTAAATCCTCATGGGATAACATCAAAGGTCCCACACAGTGCTCATCTCATGGGATATGAAAAAAGCATTTTTTACCCTCATGAATTTGGAGAAATAAATATATTTAATCAAAATAGCCAGGGCCTTGTGATAGTGATAAACCTTTTATGAGCAAAGTGGTTTAGATCAGGTCAAGATTTTTAATATCCTGTGCGAAACACAGATGTCAAAGTTGATCTCTTACCTGCAAATAAGGCACAACTTTGCAAAGAGTGTTTCCAAAGAACCACGTCTCTGTGATGTCTACCACAAGACTCGCAGGGAGGCAGATGATGGTGACCAACACATCAGCAAAGGACAGATTCACTATGAAATAGTTGGTCACGGTGCGCATGTGGCGGTTTTTCCACACTGCAAAACAAACTGACAATGATGCACAATCAAAGTCTGCTCAAATACTCAATAAAGGAAAATAAAGAAAATATTTAGCACATTAGTGTGGGGTATCACCACTGTCTTGGAGGCATGCTGCAAATTATAGAGTTTGAATTAAAAATAAGTTAT
Source organism: Micropterus salmoides (assembly GCF_014851395.1). Taxonomy (NCBI): domain Eukaryota; kingdom Metazoa; phylum Chordata; class Actinopteri; order Centrarchiformes; family Centrarchidae; genus Micropterus; species Micropterus salmoides. The sequence goes on from NW_024041373.1 coordinate 13,530,204, forward strand.
AGTTCTGTCTATGTCATTGTTCCTGTTGGCAAAATATTCATGAATCAGAATATACATACAGAAAGTAACATTTTCATGATTTGGTGTGGCATGTGCTGAGACTGTCACAGTAGAGTGGTTTCTCATCCATAAAGAGCGTGATGTATGCTTGATGCAATATATAATAAACAAATAATAAACCGCAAATGTAAAACTGAACAAGTAAATCACAGTAGCTTTTTAGAACAGAATATACTTTCTGCTCCTGTTAACAGACATCATTAGTAAATAGCAAGGCAGAAAGAATTTTAACCTGCTACTTTATGACTCACTGTTAATTATAGTTCAGCATAGAAAATCAGTGCTTTGCCTGGTGATGTGAATTTATATAGAGTAACTTAAGGGACATTAGCATGGAACATTATTTAAAGGGGCTATATGTAGATTTTCAATGAAATCACTTATTAATAAATAAAATTTTTACTGCCTTTTTGTTAATGTGTTGTAGCCTCACTTATAAATGAAGCACACACCTGTTTTCTCTGTTGCTTGGAACAGCCACTATTCTGCTTTTAACGTGAAGGTATCGGGTCGGGATGTAGCTTTGTTCATGCTTCCGAGCCTCTCTCTGACTACAGCGACAACACCGCAGCTAGCAATATGCAACTGTTATAAAGTGTGGCAACAATCTCATTTATAATATTTAGTCTAGCTCACTAACCATTTTGTTATCATCAAATACATTAAGCTGTGTTGACATTGCCGAGCCTCTGGTGAAAGACACACAAACAGTACAAATGTTAGTTACTGAAAAGCAGACAAGTAAGCTAATGAATAATGAATATCACGTCAGCTAAATGCATTAAATGTAAGTATATAGTACGTATTGTCGTTACTTATCCATGTAACGGACATGGATTAATTCAACCTCAAGATGATAAAAATATTATAACGTTGCAGTGGGAGTTTACCTGAGTTTTTGACAAACTTGGTGAGTACAATAATAATACCAGCAGGTGAACCAGGAGTGCCCAGGGTACTTAAGCGCCTACCTTTGTAGCCCGTTATTATGGACTGTCAGTGGGCGTGTAGATTCACTTGCGTGCTGTCAGATTAAAGTGTATATTTCTTATGTTATTATTTTCTTCAAGCCTTCGAGACCTGTAGGGCGGTGTTAAAATGCAGATGTGATATTGTAGGCCTGTAGTGAATAATAAAAGGTCTCAACTGTAGCTGCAAATACGCACAACATCAAAGATGGGAAACAGTCAAGTAAAATTATCTCCTTTAGCATATCTAATCAACACTGTTAATTTGAGATCCCGTAGGTACTCTATTTCCCATTCAATATTCATTCCAATGCAACGCTTGTATTTGTTCACAATTTACATAAATCTTTACTTGTATAGTTGGTCATTGTTGCTTTTTATATATCTTTAAAGATACTCACCTATTTTTTCACCCTTTGTATACACATATTAGTTAAATCTATCTTTGTTGTCCTGTATGTGTAGTTCTATCTCCCAGTGAATTGTTCTGTGTATAAGTACAAGGAAACCAACTCTAAACCGAAGTCAAATTTCTTGTACATGTACACAATAAAACTGATTCTCAGAAGTCGTTACGATGCCATGATTCAATAGATAGATCTGCAATGAAGGTGTAACGTTACTAAAAACTAGTAACATCTTAGCCAATCAACACATATATTTCAATTAATAAGATATTTGATCTTTTTACCCACAATACAAAGGCATGGTAAAACAAGCTGCTGCAATATAAACAAACATTCTGGCTGCACTTTTGTACATCAACAGTTACAGTAAGCTACTGAACTTGGATGCACATGTTTTGTTTTGCTTGGAGAAAGGCATGAGTACATACCATGAGTACAGGAACTACGCAGCCACAGGCACTGTCACAAAAACTACAGACAACCTAGACCAGGGGTTGGCAAATAAGTCTGCCATCAGGCCAGAATTCTTTCAAGTCATCAGATGGTGGGCCAGAACATCATCAATTGACCATTTATATTCTAACATTTACTGTATATGCGATTAGTTCAGTAGTGCACAGGACTCCCATTTGGAGGATTGAGTGTTCAATTCTTGCTAGCTGTATTTTTTCTTCCTTTTTAACAAATTGATTGCGAAGAGATCGTATTACATATCACAATTAAGAATGTGCAGGAGTGTGTACATCCTGCCGATTGGTCCACATCAACCTATGAACGCTTATTTTCGTGTCCCCAGTATATCCAGGCAGAGGAAATTCCTGCTTTTCTCATTCAGGGGAATCCGCGATCTCACATTTTCTGATGGCTTTTTCAGAGGTGTGTCAAGCAAACCAGAGACTCTTTTGAAAGTTAAAGCTCATTTAAAAACCACATAAAGTACTGTTGCAAAACATTTCTCATGCTTTTATTTTGTAGGCACAATCACTTAAGAGGAAGTGAATATGTGAGTAACTTTTGCTGTCATGACTGAGATCTGTTTCAGCACCAGCCGCTATAATTATATATTTTTTTGCCGCTATAAAAGTAATCTGGCCAGATATTATTGCTGGTAGGCCAGCTTTGGCCCGCGGGCTGCCTATTGCCAACCACTGACCTAGATGTCTCATCTTTCAAAACCAGACATGAAAGGGTGGCATCCCTGGAGGATGGTTGGATTCCCATTAATGCAAGCTAGTGTTGTGTTGTTCAGTGAGTAATTCGTTCATTTTCACTCATGTGATGGATGTCTTGAACTGCTACGTTCACTCGTCACACGGCAGCTGCATGGGCTCAGGCAGCACAGGAAACAGAATTGATTAGCTCACAACTCATAACTGTGGGTCTCTGGGTTTCAGTTGTTCATTTGTCACGTGACAGCTTGGCTACAGTCTGTGGTAAGCAGGCAGCACAGGGAGCAGAATAGTTCACGACTCATAGCAACTGTGGTTCTATTTCGTATAGGCTTCGCCCTCTAAGGCTATCGCTATTGGGTTTGCCCCTTCAGCGGCACTGAGAATTTTAGTCTACGCCCACCCATAGCGTGGGCCTCTCCTACGTCCGCACCTTGTATATATACAACGGTGAGACCCAGCCTTCGGCTCCCTATTTTCTTCAGCACTGAGCTTGAAGTCTAAAGAGCTAGAAGAAAGAAGAACAGAAACTACCTGCAGAAGCGATGTCTTCCTACCTTTGAGCCTCTCCACCGGCGGCTGCCCTGCCGGCGCAGCACCGCACTCCCAAGGCTCCGGCTCTGGCCTGCTCATGTTCCACCCCCCCTGCACAGCCTCGCCACCCTGGGAAGTGCCAATGACATTTTGGGGAGGAAATGTGTGTTTCCTGTGCCTGTTCTGTTTGCACTGTTGTTTGAAACCCCAGCTGTTTTGAAATAAAACACAAACAGAGCCCTAAAGAGCGCGTGAAACAGGTGATCGAGTGTGTGCGCCAGGGAGACTGGCTCTCCTCCATCGACCTGAAGGACGCGTACTTTCATGTGTTCGTGATCCCGGGACACAGGAAGTTTCTGCGTTTTTCATTTCAAGGTGCCCAGTACCAATACAACCACCTGCTCTTTGGTTACTCCCTGGCCCCACGTACCTTTTTCAAGTGTGTCGAGACGGCATTGGAGCCACTGCGGCAGTCTGGCATCAGGGTCCTTTTTTACCTGATGGTGCTGCTCCACCATGTCGTACCACGAGTGACGGTGGCGGCTCTGTCGGTCATGAGGCTCTTGGGCCTCACGTCGGCGGCTCACGTGGTGGTTCCCCTGGGCCTTCTCCACATGAGGAGGCTGCAGCGGTGGTTCATCTGCCTGGTTGTGTACCCGGTGAGACAGAGACGGTGCCGCGTTTCTGTTCCCCGGTCGGTGGCTCCAGATCTGGCCTACTTGTGGGACCCCCTCTCTCTTTCGGTCGGGGTCCCCCTGGGCAGGGTCACGTCCCACATCTCGGTCTTCACGTCCTCCCTGATGGGCTGGGGCGGAACCTGCCTTTCTCGGGTGGTGGGTGGTCTGTGGTGTTCCCCCGCTGGGAGTGGACGCCTTCGCTCACCCCCTTTGGCCCCCCCCGGGCTGCTGTATGCCTTCCCGCCGGTGCGGCTGATCCCGCGCCTTCTGGACCGCCTGCAATTTTCATCTCTGGCGGTGATTGTGGTGACCCCGGAGCACACCAGCGCGTCTTGGTTTCCCTGCCTCCAGCGGCTGCTGGCCACAGGGGGTGGGGGGACGCTCTCTCTCAGGCAGGGGGAGCGATCAGGAGCTACCCGCTCCTCGGCCAGCCTCTCTTGGTCTGGCCTCTGAGAGGCGCCGCCTGGAGGGCTTAGGTCTCTCCCGTGAGGTGGTTCGCACCATCCAGGAGTCGAGAGCTGCTTCCACTCAGTCCTCTTACTCCTCTAAGTGGTTGGCTTTCCAACGTTGGTGTCTGGACCAGGCGACGGACCCAGTCTCCTGCCCGCTGCCAGCGGTGCTTTCGTTCCTTCAGCTGCTCATGGACAGGGGGCTGGCATTCAGTACGATTAAAACCTACACTGCCGCCATTTTGTCCTGTCACAAGGGCTTCGGGGACAGGACTGTGTTCTCCCACCCCCTGGTGAAGCGCTTCCTTAGGGGGGTGCGAAGGCGCCGGCCGGTGACGTGGCCTGCGGCCCCACAGTCGGATTTGCCGCTGATTTTACATGCGTTGTCAAGCCCTGCTTGGGACGCCACGTTCCACCTCCTCTGCCCGGTGCGTGCAATGTCCTGCTACGTGGCGTGCACGGCCGCCTGGCGCCGTTCGCAGCATCTGTTTGTGCACTACAGGAAGCGGTCCAAGGGACTTCCCCTGTTGGCCCTCTAAGTTGTGGGCCTCACTGGACCTTGGTTCTCAGTGCTGAAGAAAAGACACTTGGGAGCCGAAGGCTGGGTCTCACTGTTGTATATATACACAAGGTGCGGACGTAGGAGAGGCCCACGCTGTGGGTGGGCGTAGACTAAATTTCTCAGTGCCACACAGGCGCACGAAACGGGTAAACCCAATAGCGATAGCCTTAGAGGGCTGCGCCTATACTCATAAAATCTGGGTTACAGTACGTAACCCCCGTTCACGCGTTAACTTTCGTGAAGCGGACTTTCACGCTGTGAGATTGGGTTGTCGTTTTTAAAAACCTTGATTCTGATTGGTCAGGTTGAATGCACTGCGCTAGTGGGCTGGGCGGGAGGGCACACTTCGCCCCTGTGTACACGTGTTTACTGTTTACACACAGAAACAAGTATATTTACATGATTTAAAGTATGCTTATTTCTATATGTTGTTGTTTGTTAAGTTAACAACATGTGCTGCTTCCTTCTGGGCCAGGTTACCCTTATGAAAGAGGTCTGTGATCTCAACTAGCTATTTACCTGATTAAAAAAAAATTTAAGAAAGAAATGAAAAAAAATAAATAATATGCTTTTGAATTATATATTTTACTGTTTAAAAAATATGTTTTAAAAATCATACTTCTGGAAATCAGGCTGAAACATGTGGCAATTACATAAATAATTACAATATTTTGCAGTAGCCTACACAATGAAGCAGGTTTGGCATAAATATTTTTAACCCACTAAAAGTGTAATTGTTTAACAATGTACTTCCACAAATTACACCTAAATAGTATTTACTAAGAGTTAAATAAATATATTTTAATAAAATGACTAAAACTTACTTTTATCTAAGCATATTTATTAAAAGTTTAATTAAGTATATATTTATTACCAATTTATTCAAAGTATACTTTTGAGAAGTATGTTAAAGCTCAGGAGAATATGTCTTTAATATTCTTGTAGTAAGCATGTTAGAAGTATGAATGTACTATAAATCTGAATTTCTAGTACATTTTCAGTGCCTTTGAGAGCATTTCTTTTTAACCTGTGTTGGCGGAGCGTCACCCAGTCGGCCCAAAATGAACAAGCCACCCCTGCCTGTGGTGTGTTTACAGCTAACAGCTCTCTGTCTGCTGCATCCAGACCCAAACTGGGGTGTTTATATAATGTGCTTATATCTTTGTTCTTTTCCCTGTGCTGGAGTTCTTTTAAGAACTTGATGGCTTTATCAAGATTATTATTAAATTGGTTGAATTTTAATAAGAGTGTGTTTATTCATATAGTGTGTCAAGCTTGTTACTTCTACATTCCCAGCAAATGATGTAATATATAGATTTTATTCATAGATAGGGAAATATGAGCAGATTGTGAAAATGGATGGATTTAGCTATTGAATATTAACATATTTCCGTGGTTTTTACATGGTTTGAATTTGATTGTGGCCCTGTCGGGCTTTATAGAAAGATGATAGAGAGGATCAAAAAGTGAATTTGTGCACTATACTTTGTCTAAAGCAAAGCCTTCCCTGTTTGAGAACTGCGCTGTTTTTTTTACAGGGCTACAGCACCGCAATAATCAGCCTAGTTCAAATGAACAAAATGACTCAAAAAAAGATTAGTTAATTTTACTGAATTTTGAGTTTTGAATTTTGAGTTTTAAAGATCCGATTCAGCAAAAAGATTCACTTTTCCCGTCACTAATGCAAGCGAAGACAGCACCACCACCCATTTTCACCGTTCAGTAAGAATTAAGAATGAGAAAGATTCCTGCTGGAGAATTGTTCTGTTTGCTGTTTGTTTCTACATAGCCACCTAATTTTCAACAGAGACACACAGCAACAGTTTAGACTTTTGGGGCAGAGGAAGAGTGGGGAGAGGGGGGAGATTGTTAAGCATTCAAACAGTGTGCAGGATTTACAGACCAGGGCCATCATATTCAGGCTCATGAGCAATGCATTTTGACTCACAGTGTCTCACTCCTACTCCCAAGGTAGGAATGTGAAGTGACGTAGGGGGTATGAGATTTGCATTTCAAGTCAAACATTCTGATCAGACATGCCATTTTAAACAGTCTGAATAGCACTGGAACATTGTTGCAAATACACTCATGTATACCCTCTAGTGTTCAGTGCAATAATTACACTGCCAAAGCTGATCGTATTATATATTGGAAATATAATCAAGATTCAAGCAATTTATTGTAATTTTATGGAAGCCATAAATGGCCACGCATCCATTTTTTATTCAGTTTTCCTGTGATAATGGGATAATTATCTTGTGATCTCGAGATAACGACTGTTGTTTTCTTGTTATAACAGGATCATTTTCTCGTGATCTCGAGATCACGAGCACAACAAGATTACTTTAGTGACAACCCAAAGGTGATTTTTTTTTTTTTAAGTTCAAGTAGTAATAGTTCAATAATAAATATAAAATAAGAGCTAAATATTCAATATAAATAACAGCTAACTTGAATCTTCAAGTGGTGTCTAGCAGCATAGATTATTATTGCACATTACCTGTCAGCATAGATTATTATAGATTATTACTGCACAAAAATCAATATTGCACAGTATATTGCATTGCCAACCTAATTGTTAAATAATAATAATAATAATAATAATACATTTTATGTATAGGCACCTTTCTGAACACTCAAGATCACCTCACAAAACATAATAAAATAGTACAGCAATAAATCGATACTATTAACAACTATAATGCATATACTACAGTGCATGAAATCATGGTACATAACAACTGGAAACTGTGCTGTGTGCTGTGACCTGATAAATAGTGATCACGTGGGATATGCCAGTTTAAAAAGATGCGTTTTCAGGTGGGATTTAAAAATGGAAAGCGAGTCAACGTTGCGAATGTCTGGTGGAAAGTTCCAAAGACAAGGGGCCGAGCGGCTGAAGGCTCTGAACCCCATGGTGGACAAACGAGCAGGAGGAACAGTGAGGTGAATAGAAGAAGACCTAAGAGAATGGGTCGGTGTGTAAATATGAAGGAGGTCAATGAGGAACAGAGGAACGAGGTTGTGAATGGCCTTGAAGGTCAGGAGCAGAGTCTTGAAATCAATGCAGTATTTAACTGGGAGCCAATGAAGCTGCTGAAGGACAGGAGTAATATGATTAATAGAAGGGGTTCTGGTGATGATACGGGCAGAAGCATTCTGAACAGTTGAAGTTTATGTATGAATTTGACAGGAAGACCAATGAGAAGAGAATTACAATAATCAGTGCGGGATGTGACCAGAGTGTGAACGAGAATGGCTGTAGTTGGTGAGAGAGATGGTCGGAGGCGATTAATGTTACATAAATGGAAGTATGCAGACCGAGTGACATTATTAATGTGAGTTTGAAATTCAAGTGTGCTGGGATCACACCCAAACTCTTGACCTGCGGGGAGGGAGAAACTGGGGAGTTGTCAATGGTTAGCTCACAATAAAGCATGTGCTGGAGTCTACGCGGGTCCCGGCGTTTGATTCACATTCATTAACCTATGAACGCTTATTTTCATTTCCCTGAGGAAATTCAGGGGAACCCAATCACACATTTACTGACAGCTTTTTCAGAGGTGTGTCAAGCAAGCCAGAGACTCTTTTGAATGTCCTTCAGAATTTTTCATAGTAAAAGCTCTCAATAACCTTGATATAAAGTAGCCTATTGCTGCAAAAAACTTTTTGAAGGCACAATCACTTTAGAGGAAGTGATTATGTGAGTAACTTTAGCTGTCATGACTGAGAACTATTTCAGCACCAACCGCTATGAATTTATTTATTTTTTATTTTTCTGCTATCAAAGCAATTTGGCCGCGGGCCAGATATTATTGCTGGCAGGCCAGTTCTGGCTCACGGGCCGCCTATTGCCAACCACTGCCCTTGGGTACATTAAACATGATGGACGGTTGACAAAACACAACAGTGCCATACAGTAGCTGGTGCCTTTTTATTTATTTTGCTACTGCCATACGCCCCCTTATTTAAATATGCTGTTTGATTACAACACAAGATGAAACCCTCGCTCAGCAAGCCAGATTTGAGATGTTGACAAACAAAAGAAGAATTAACTGAGGTCTATAATCTAAATTATGAACTCATTAGGAAATAATTGGCTTTTTATCAACTTAAAACTATTGTAGCTGTGCTGTGGCGTGCGGGTGGCTACCACAGTAACAGATTCAACTGTTCAAAGACATAAGACTTCAAAGACATAACCCCTCTTTGAGCTCCCTGTTATTGTGATCGTAATTAAATGAATCCAATTTAGTACTAAACTGATTCATCTGATGCTGATGTGCTGCTGGCTGAACCTTGGTAGCCTAGGTGGTCACCCTCTATAAAGTGCAACAGAGGCTCATCAACCTAAAGTCTTCAGCCTGAAGAGCCTTAGATATAAATAAATAAATGAATGAATGATCCTTTAACAACAACATCATGCTAACATTGTGGTAGGAGCTCACAAGAGGTGGTCACTAAGAGTAGGAGCTTTTGCTACCCTGCCAAGAAACTAGGCCACTTCTGGTGCCCCCTAACCAGAACCTCGACATATCAGTAACTGGCTTGTTAATATGGCAATGTTGTGTTTACGGCTTGTTTCTGCACCCAAATTGCCAAAAATAAATGACTTAATTTGGGTTTAATAATATCAACTTACAATGTTAATATCAGAAACTTATTGGTGTTTCTTATTTACACATCCAACAGACCCAAAGCAACATTAGTATTCATTTGGAGTTATGTTTCCAGCCACTTGATGAATGTTAAGTCCAATAAAGTCGCTAACTTTATTTGTGTGCTATTTGTGGTTGATTAGAACTGTGTCTGGAAACAAGGCTGATGAGACTCAGACTGAACCAAAACAGCTAAGTTGTGGGTAGTAAAACCAAAACAATGAGCTGAAAGATGCTAAAATGCTATACAGAGCTGAGGGGAACTGCAGAGCTGGGAGATAATTCTTTGTGGGTTTCTCACTGTGAGTGACTCCTTTTAATTACATAGTCATTTGATCCATTTTGAATTTAAAAAGAACAAGGAACACGTAGCCAAAAATTTAAATACCTTAAATAAATTGGAAGCACCTCTGCCTCTTCAAATTACGTTTGAGGTGAAAACACCACGTCAGAGCACAAATAAAGAAAAGCTAAGATGATTTCAAAAGCCTTGCGTGTTGCTGTTTACAATTTTTTACGCTGTGCTTCATCATCTAAAAGATGATAATGAGAACCTTTCAGCTCTGGCTCTGAAACTAATGAACTCCATGATAAAACATAACTCGCCCCAGATACCCTGGATTACAAATCAAATTTCAATGGAAAAAAAAAAAAACAGTTAGTCTGCCGTACAACCTCTGCATAGTTCATTGAGTAATTACTGAGGCCGCAACCAACTGTCATCTGAACACACTGTCCTGCTGGCTGAGTAAAAGACATTATTAGCCATGTTTTTTCCTGGTGAAGAGAGAAGACAAACTTGTATGTTTGCTGCCTATTTGTGGCTTTCTCACAGTGAAATACAGAACATGCTGACTTTAATGAGTTAATATGAAACTGTTAACCGATTCTTTTGTAAACGTTGTAATGATTGAGAGACCTGCTGGATTGCTCTGTATGACAGGATGAGTTGTCTGCATCTTATGTGGTGTTACTAAAAGATGGCACTACTGAGGATTGAACTAGTGTTGCTTATAAATATCACAATCCTATAGGTCTATCTAGGGTTTTTTTTTCTGACTCCCATAGCTGCTACTTCATTTTCAGTGAGAAGAGGCAACCTGCAACACATCTAAGCGTGTAATAGACTCGCTGGGCTACTAGAGGAGACTGTGTCATATTTTGCCTTGCCTGGGCAAGAAATCTATGTTTTCAGCTGGCAATAATAAATATACAACTTACAGTGAGACTTTTAAAATAAAGCTCCAACGTACCAAGGACAGGAGTGGTATTTTCGGCGGTCTAGTGAGGTACAGTGAAACGCTTCTTTTTACAGCGTAAAATGCCTTAAATGGTATGTCACTGTTGTTACTCCAAGAGACAGGGCCTAGCTAGCCAATTGTCTTTATTCATTCCAAGACAATTGCAGGATTCAGATGATTTAATATTGATTTGCCCAAGAATAAACCCATCTTATCTTACTGTCTTTTAAAATAACCCGTATTGGTCATCACTGAAGATATGCACCCAGAGCCAATTTACTCCTATCACAGCAAACTGCTGGTATCCTAATGGTCTGAGAGGTAGACTACACATTCAAGCATTCCAGGATCAAATCTTCTGTTTTATTCCCTTTACTCTTTACTGATAATTTATAGAAACTTTCATCTTAACTGGCTACACTAAACAGAAGGGCTATTTTCCCTAAGGAAAAATGCTGTAAAATGTATAACTTTTTATGACCCTTTTAACTGTACCTCATTAGAGTGCAGAAAATAGCCAGTGTTTTGACAAAATATACAGCGTAAAAAACTTTCTTTTCATGTAAATTCTATGAAAATAGAGGTGAATAATTGCTTTTGGCTTTCCATACCCGACCACCTAGCCCTCCTCCCTACACTGACTTTTTCCTCTTTATAGCACGTTCCTCCTTTCTGCTTTAATTATTATTGCCCCCTGCTGGTACTGCATGTTCATACACGCATGTACTTTGCAGGCTTAGGCGAGGCAGAGCATGACACTGACGGTGGATCAGCGGGTGTATTACACACTTTGGCGCAATATGGTTGGAAAAAGTCTTTAAATATGTAAAATCATCACATATTTAACGTTATGTTTTATTTGGGCACCTTTGTTTCATCCAAAGATTGCATGGTTTTGATTTATGGAACTGAATTATGCACAAGATCATCCTTTTTCACACATGCATTGTTTAATTAACTTTTCATGTATGACACTTTCTCAGTCTCACAAGCTGAGCAACACTACATCTAGCTTCAAACTTTAGATCTCTAAGAGAGATCTAAAAAAAAGCTGAACTATCTGATAGCTCTATGATACTGTTCTTTAAGTGTGCAGATATAAATCTGTTCCACGTGGGTGTCTATGGAGGACCGATCCTGACACATTCAGAAATAAATACAGAAATAAATAAATGCTCAATAAATAAATAAGCATCCGATTAAATACACAAAAAAATTAAGTAAATAAATAAATGTAGGTAGTAATTAAATTATACAAGGAGACATAAATGTATATATCTATTTTAATTACCTTATTATTTATTGTCCTTTATAATCTTCAACTTCATTTATTAATTACTTCTTTTTTAAATGTATTTATTTATGTGTGTGTTTTAATATTTTTGTCTGTTTTATTCTTGCGTTGCATTTTCTACCCTATTTATTTTCACCCATGGTATTTATTTCTGCCTGTCCTTTTTACATTTCTGTATGCATTTCTGCTAACAGAAATGTAAGTAATTAATAAATATCTGTTATAATCGTCATCTTTATTTATTTAAATGTATTTATTTATAGCGTGTGTTTTATTATTTTTGTCTGTTTTATTCTTCGTTTGTATTTTTTTACCTTATTTATTTTCACCCATGGTATTTATTTCTGCCTGTCCTTTTTACATTTCTGTATGCATTTCTGCCTCATTATGCAAATGAGGAGGGGCTGTGTCTCAAGGGGTGAACTTCTCTCCTATTGGTGGACCAGTCAGACAGGAGAGCTCTAGGCCTTCTCTGCCTGCAGACATCAACGAGCTGCTCCTCACACAGTCAGATGGCTTCCTTCAGTGCGCTGAGGTGTTTAGCAGCTCTGTTTGAAGACAATACTACCAGCCATGTCTTCCTTCTCTTTTCACGTGGACACTCTGACCTACAGAGTTTTCAATTAGCGACTTATACTATGAGGAGAGTAAAAGTCCGTTAGCCGCTAGGCTAATTTATGTAGTGCTAACATCATATAGGCTAAAGCTCTTAAGCTAGTGGTGGTGACTAACAAGCTTAACAGTTACCATTAAGAAGAATTTTATGCTTCTGTTAAATGTGATTGCTATTAAGCCGTGTTTTATGTGTGGTGGTGAAGTCAATTTAAAGTTAACTTTACTGCACTTCACCAGTCGAAATGATTTAATGAAAGCTAACGTTAGTTACTGTACTTCTATGTCTTACACAGAAAACACAGGAGGAGGCATGCGGAGAACATAACCATATTCTTCAGAGGAAAAGAAGAAGGAGGAGAAGGAGAGCAACAAATAACCCCCAAACAATAAAATAAATTCCTTTTATATTTCCCTGCCTTGTTGTTTATGTGTACATACAGAAGAAGAATGAGAGAACAGCACACATTTCATCGTTACAGTGTGTTAGAGCATGTGAGAACAGTGGATACTTTAATACAGCCCACACCCCTAATACTGTGTAACTATAACAAGTAGAGAACAGAAGAAAAAGATGTTCTTTCTTTACAACTGTCTGCATAGCTCATTCATCTTGTGTAATGAATGAAAATGAATAGGCCTACTAGGCTCCTCTCTACTTTGACATTTAAAATTAGCTTGTTTGATCCACCTTCATACACATGTGTGACATTACTGTACAACTTGAGAAAGGTGAGTTGTTTTCTGCTCCAGCCTGCTTAAAAGAAAGCATTTTGGGGATTAAATGGACTTTATTAGCTGCTGCAGAGCAGGATCAACTCAGAACAGACCCATTTCTCAACTTATTATTGTAAATCATGCAACGAAGAAGAAGAAATGCATAATAAATCAAATTACAAATACTGTACAGCATGTAGTCTAATGGACAAGGCTTGTGTTATAGCTGACTTGGGCAGTGAAATGTTTAATTTTTTTAATTCATGTGGTCATAGTTGTCCACAACTCAAATCAGAATTTAAGAAGAAATGTTTTATACCACCTCAAGAGAACTTCCTATCAGAAAGGTAGGAAGGTATTTCAAATGTACAACTGCAGTACTTAAATCTAAGTAAAGTAATTTCCCTGACATTTTTGTGTTATTTTACTTTTAATAGACGTATGTAACAGGTTTTATACTGAGTATAATCCAATCAATCTTATTTTCATACTGTATATCGGTTGTGTAATTTGATAAATTGTGTTGTATGTGGTGCTCGTATCGTGTACTACTGAGACTTCATTGCCCTCTTCAGAGAAGACTCTCAGACTGCAACATGCGTCTTTGTAAAGAGAGAAACGACAGAAAAAGTCTGTAACTCTGCCTGTCAGCTCGCTCTGCTCCGTTAAAACTGAATTTACCATACAGAATTGAATACGAGTGCACTCCAGATTTAGCTGCAGCCAGCTGACCGTGTGCTTCTCTCTATACTGCAGTTCTGTGTCCATGCATGCAGCAAACTGAAAACCCTGTCTGTCAGAGCGTCTACATGAAAAGAGAAGGAAGACATGGCTGGTAGTATTGTCTTCAAACAGAGCTGCTAAACACCACAGCGCACTGAAGGAAGCCATCTGACTGTGTGAGGAGCAGCTCGTTGATGTCTGCAGGCAGAGAAGGCCTAGAGCTCTCCTGTCTGACTGGTCCACCAATAGGAGAGAAGTTCACCCCTTGAGACACAGCCCCTCCTCATTTGCATAATGAGGCAGAAATGCATACAGAAATGTAAAAAGGACAGGCAGAAATAAATACCATGGGTGAAAATAAATAGGGTAGAAAATGCAACGCAAGAATAAAACAGACAAAAATATTAAAACACACACATAAATAAATACATTTAAAAAAAAGTAATTAATAAATGAAGTTGAAGATTATAACGGACAATAAATAATAAGGTAATTAAAATAGATATATACATTTATGTCTCCTTGTATAATTTAATTACTACCTACATTTATTTATTTACTTAATTTTTTTGTGTATTTAATCGGATGCTTATTTATTTATTGAGCATTTATTTTTTTCTGAATGTGTCAGGATCGGTACTCCATAGAGCGTGCTGAGATAGCAGTAATGATCAAAATGTGATGTCATTGATGATGAAAATGGTTCCAGTGAAGAAAAATTGCTTCCAATAATAAAAGAAGTGGGAATCCTGCAAAAAAGATGAACAACACAAATGTGCACAAAAGGCCATTAAGAGTTGAGGTTGTGATTGATCAAACTGCTGATGGGAAATGAGCCTGTTGTAATGCTGCACTCACACCGAAAGCGAATCCAGCGTTCTGGGCAGCTTGATTACATACAAAGTCAATGCAAAGACGCAAATCTGCTTCGGGCGGCACGAATGAGGCCTTTGTTGCGACATTCGCTGGTTCCCGCAAGTTCAGATTTTTTTCATGCTTGATGCATGATGCGAAAGCCTATCAGCGGTGAGATAGTCCAAACGTCACCGGCGGCTTCGGAGCATTGTTTGTAGAGGAGCGGTGTAATGACTATCCTCAGGCCGATGGGGAGCTGCTAAAGAATGCGGAAGTGTACGGAGAGCAGCGCTGCAGGTTTCAGACAAATAAACACCCATAGTCGATCTGGATTCTGCTCTGACAACTACACCGTTTACCCAAGGGAGGAGATCAGAGTTAGCTGCTTTTTATTAAATTAGCTTTTTACTTTAGTTACTAACTTGATTTATCTTCACTCACGCTTCTCGGCAGCTAGCTTCCGCGCACATCCAGTTCCACTGTTATTGTTAGCGTGGGATGGCACTGGAGTTCTGCTTGACTACTACTTCATATTTATATAAAAACCGGACAAAGCTGGACATTACTTGGAAAAAAGAAAGCGAGGAAGTTGAACTACCTGGTGAGTTCAGAAAATGTGTGTCTGTAACTTTATTCCAGCTATCGTTGTACTTTACTGTGAACAGGTTAGCATAGCATAGCTCTGATCGATCCGAACTCCACTCACAAACATTTTAAAAGTTGTCACTTGCTGACAGACCTGACAAAGCATGAATTCATATGTCTAACAAAACGGCATCATAGTTATTTCGGCATCAGTTTGATCCATTTATTGCAATTAAATCACAGCAAAAGGTTTACTTTGGGTTCATATAGCAGTAGTATCAGCGGGCTGTGTTTGTGTGAACACTCAAAATGTCCAGCGGTCTAACTCGCTCAAGTAAAGCGAGGCGAATATGAAATTCGCTTTCTGTGTGAACGCAGTTTAGCGCTAGGTGGGCATCACCAATGGATTCCTCACATTTAACAGTAGAAAACTGAGATTAATGTAAACTGGACTGGGAGCAACCACCGCGTTTAATAAGCAATATCATTTCATCTATCTTCAAACACATCGAGTCCAATTCTGATCATTTCGAGCAGCACTTTGATTGCAATGAGAGACACTCTTATTCTCCTTGATCCTACTCCATCTGCAGATGCGCCGCCAACGGCACTGAACATCAAAAGAAACAATGGACTAAAATTGTCGCCACTGGGAGATTTTATTTTATTTTGCTTGTGACGAAAATCTCAATCACGTTCTCAAAAAAAAGTTGTTCAAGGTGTAGCTTACTTCTGTCTGATTTTTGCGGGACTCGTTACGCATGAATGAGCTTAAATAATATCAAAAGGTACCACTTACCCAGCGAGTTTCCAATGAGCGAGACGAAGAACACAATAATGTAAGCCACAATGAGAACCCATTCATACTGTTTGGGGTGTAAGTACTCTCTCCAGATGTATCTCAGAAGTTCATCGTCCTCATCCACAGTAGTGGAGTGCAGATGTAACTCCGTGCTGTTGGCCACATGCCCAGAAGACAAACACTCCTCGCAATCCAAATTCCCAGTGATCCCAGACATCCTTCGATGTGTTTAATATGTTTGTCGTATTCCTGCTGTCAACCCTGTCCGCAGTGACCGCAGGTTGTCGACCACACTGCCAATAAAGATGCGGCACTGTAGTGCGATAATAACGCGCTTCGCGGACTTCGTCAGTGTGACGCTGATTTTTCCTTTTTCTCCTTAGCACGACCACAGCATGGTCACACCACCAAAATCAAAATCAAAACTGATGGTTGTGATCTACTTCAACGACGACACACCAACCTCAGCGAAAGAGAAAGGGGGGTGGGAGCAAGGGAAGCAGAGGGATTATAGGGTGAAAACTCTGCCTGCTGGTATTTGTGATTGTTCTGATATGAAAATTAAAATACTCAAAAAGTTCTCTCTAGCGATTATAAATGATAATAATAATAATGTTGATATTAAATTAAAGTAATTTATTTTTTAAGATTTATATTTACTAACATTTAGGACAATTACTTTTGCCTTTGATAGTCAAGGTATTGGAGTCAGTTTAAGTGGATATTGAGCTGCAGCTGCTTCATCTATTTTGAATTCATTGCAGAATTCTGTTGAGCCTCTAAAGGAGGGGGTGCATAAATAATCCAAGGACGACTTGCGACCATTTTACACTCCCTGTTAACCTTAATGATGAAATTGCATGAGCTGGCAATACACTCAAAGAAAATTGACAGATGCCTGTGGCCAAAATGGTGCAACATTGACCAACTGTTGTGTAACCTAATGACTGAATGGACTAGAGAAGATCTTATTGATGGGAGAACTACAAGCTTAAATCATTACACTAAATTAAGCAAACTACTGATCATTAAGAGTATGTTCGCTGCAACAAGCAGAGGATATTTCTGCAGCACAACAGGTGCAAAGTAACAGGTATCATGAATCTGCACACAACACCCTTCTGTATCCTAGGGTCTTGTTTGATAGATACAACTGTGGTCTGTCTGTTGTTTGTTGAGGGAACATTTCTGAACAAAATGTGATCTTATTGATGACAGTTTGGTTTCAGTGAGAAAAGACGCCTCAGATGATAATAGTGGTGGAAACCTGCAGTGAGACAAGCAAGAACAAATACAAAAATGGCAGCTGAGTGTTAAGGTCAAACTCGATCAGATTTGAAGGATAAAAGTTGTTGTTCGTGCCATGCGTGGTGTCATATTTTGTTGCACTTGTGTACACTGTGATATCAGAGCGGTGGCTCCAAAAGTTTTTTGTATGAAGTACCTCCTGATTTGAAACTAAATGATTCCTATTTATATATTTCTAGATATTTTTATATATAAAAGTGGATATTTACTGTGACAGGTATTTGGTAATGCTGAAGGAAGTTGTTAGGAGACAGAAAGTTAGGAAACAGTTTTGGGCAGTAACGAGTTACTACAATATTGTTACTTTTCCCAGTTACTAGTAGTGTAAGGGATTACTATTTCTAAAACAGCAATATTATTACACTTACTCATCCAAGTAACGCTGCGTTACCAGAATGCACTATCCTTGATGTGAATGAGGGAGAGAGGCGTTGTTTCCACAGCTGTAAGATTTGTCATTATTGTGTCACAGTCTAAGATGCAAAGAACATTGTCATCTTTTGCGACCAGCAAAAAGCTTTCAACCACGAACAATTCTACATTTAATTTACTGCAGCATAGCAATGTGAAGATTATGGAAAGAAACTCCAGCCGCTACTGCCAGTGATGCATGCACTTGTCAGGAAAAAGTGGCGTTAAGCAAGGTTTTATATTTTGTAAAAACACTGAACTCTGCTCTTAGAAATGTGCAGAAAAACGTTATTTCAAGAGTTGGGATTTACTTGCTTTATTTTTTTATTTCAGCCAGTGGCATTAAGAAACATTATTGTAAAAAACAAACAAATAAAAACCCATACTCATTGCTGCTGGTATGAATATACAATTAGTCAAAAAGTCGGGAGAGACTTTTATTTTAGGTCTACATAGCCCATAGGCTACTGTATAGCATCATCTGGTTTGAGAGGCTGCAGTGTTTTCAGTTTGGCTGGTTGTTGACTCTTCATGTTGATTATTGTAAAGTGGATTAATTTCTAAAATGACCTGCTGAACAAGCTGTCCATCACTTAGGATGGGGTGGGGGGTAACCTGTCCAACACTGTTCATATTCTTCCTTACAGGTGTCTTATTTCTCACTGTAATGATGTCATATAAATATGATCAAATCATTTACACTGTACAAGTCGTCTGTCTGTCTCTCTTCTAACTCTCATCAAGAAAGCAAGCAAATAATCATATTTTAATTAGCTGAGCTACTTCACTCCATTTTTGCACATAGGCCTACTCCCTGGCACTCCTGGGGAGCAACTAACACTGGTTGGGAATTACTGTATTAGGGGGTCTCTGTCAGTGGACTTCCTCACTGGCTCCCAAATCTTTAACAGTGTGGCCTACCAAATAACTGCTATATATTTGAGCCATTGTTAATATATACCAGAGCAGCAAAAAAAAGCAGAGCTCATTAGGAACACATTAGTCAAATACAATGCAGATGAACTTCCCCTCAGAGTGCAGCCAGGACGTCTGGACACAAAATGTTGGCGCACATTTTAGTTGTTTCACACACGTGCTGTTTCCTGATTACTTAAAATAAACTTTCAACTTAAAGTCGGATATGCCAATCCATTTATTAACATAACAAAAAAATAGACATTTCTTCAACAATAAACTAAAGTCAGTCTCCATAGTTACACATGGTTAACCCTTGTCTTAAGTAGACTTGTTGCAGAACACAGTGCCACCCCATCCCAATACACAGAATGGCTCCAACAAAACCAGCCCCTAATTGTTCATGGCACTACAAGACATTGTATGGAGACATTAATACAACAAAAACATCCAATAAAAATAACAAACAAATAAACCCCTCTTTGTTCACTTTTACGCTGACTGTTCTACCAATAGGCTGAATTTTGTCACTGTTACGTTTGAATTGATTTTGATTTGCACAGATCTGACTATGCCTAATTTATCTGGAAAAAATTTAATAATTCTTCCAATCATCCAAGAAATTCGTGGTGCTGTAAGATTGCGTTTGTCTTTCCTGTAGAGTAACAAGATGTTTGTCCACCAGAATAAATCTGAAAGATACTGAGCTTGTTTTCACCTTCGTCTTACGTACTGGTCCCTTTTGATTTTCTGGCTTCCAACATTTTCTTGTCAACATTACAAAGATCATCGGGTTCAACCATCACAAGTTGTTTTCTTCTTTGACTCAGCTCCAATAGAGCCTTCTTGACCTTGAGTAACCATGCAACTGCAACCTTCAACCTTTTCCAATCAGAGAAATATGTGATGAGTCGATCGGTTGCATTATCCTCTTGAATAGTTATTGTGTTTGTAGAGATCTTCAGTTTGACCTCTGGATCATCCTCTTCCACTGTGTACTTCATACTGTATCCATTGTGTAAGATGAAAGTCTCCCTGGCAAAGGTCAGCTATGTCATAAACAATCTCTATTGCTTTCTGCACCAATGGTAAGCTTTCCAGACAGTTGTCCACATAGAAATTTCTATGTATCGTCACTTTGTCTGAATAACTGCTCCAATTGTTGTCCGAAGTCTTCCTTAAAGCATAACATGCACAACTAGGTGACAACACTGCTCCGAAGAGATGTGCAGTCATTTTGTACTCTTCAAATTGCTTGGACAGTGGCTTAGGCCACCACAGAAACCTTAGAAAGTCTTTCTCTTCCTCAACCACTTTGACTTGGTAGAACAAACTTCGCATCAGACATAAAATCAACTGGTTCTTTGTAAAAGCACTCCTATTAAGGAACTTGTGAGGTTCGACAATGCAGAAGCTGTTTGTTCAATGAAGTTCCTTTAAACTTAGCTCAGCGGTCGAAGACCACTCGCAACATGCCTTTGCGTGGGTGATACACTCCATGATGAGGAATATAGAGCAGGTTATCTTCTCCACAACGCAATTCATCCTGTGGTACTATTTCTGCATAGTCACTGGTGATGACATCCTCAAGAAAGTTTGTGTATTCTTGTTGGAACTTCTCATTTCTTTCCATCTTTCTTAGTCCCACAAGGTGCTGTTGAGCAATACAATCAGTGCTTGACGTGGGCCGGAACGCACCAGTACGCATTACCGGCACCTCCACATTTTACTCTTGGACGTACCGGGACATTTTCTTGCGTACCGGGACTTCTCCCAAGCTGCCGGTACTCTCCTCTGCCCTCTCCATATCAGGTTCCTGGGCGCTACATGACACTCACCTGTTCCCGTTCTTGCCTGCCTGCTATACTCTGTCGGCGGAGAGAGAGGAGGGAGACGAGAAGATCGGGTGCCTTTCAAGCAGCCGTGTGCTGAATGTAGCTCTTCAATGTCACTTTTCATGAACCGACCAATCACAGCCTGGATGGGGCGGGACATTTAAAAATATTGACAGATAGGTGTCATTTACACTAATGATGCCGGGGACAGGTTAGAATCAGAGTGTCTCTATCACTTTTTGAAAGCTTTTGTTAAAAATGTTCTGAAAAACAACTCACCTGCCACCTTAATTTTGTTTCCTTTCATATAAATAAAGACATTTCCACCATTAACTGGTGCAGAAAATATCTCCAGAATGCAGGGAATTAAGTGTTTAATGCTCAAAGTCATCACACCTAATCAAAGCCCTTAAGTCTTCACCACTTTACAACACAAAGGGACATATTATAATCACCAAAATCTTTAAATGTTGAACTTGTTTTTCTGCATGAATGGTTTACAAATCAGAGACTACCATATAGAGCATTTTTCTTGCACAATAATTGAATGAATGACAGGCAGGAAGACAGGCAGTGGTTAGCACTTTTGCCTCACGGCAAGAAGGTCGTGGTTCAAACCCCGGTTACCCCGGCCTTTCTGTGCGGAGTTTGCATGTTCTCCCCATGTCTGCGTTGGGTTCTCTCCGGGTGCTCCGGCTTCCTCCCACCTGAATTTCCTTAATAAAGTTCTGTATCTTTCTGTATGTTACATTGGATTTATTTACCTGGAACCTGATGTGGACAAAATGCTTTACTCAAAGACCTGTGAATGTAAAGTCAGTCCAACCCAGTAAATTTGATTGTGATGATCTGCAGTTAAAATGAGTCTAGCTTCAGATGCACTCTACATTTAAAAAAAAGCTTGCTCATTTCACATTTGAAGACTATCTGCAGATGTTCAAAGACTCACTTTGAAACTACATTTAGTCCAGACACAATGTTAATCATGGTGCAACCAACTTGGGTTGCTGATTTAGTTACAAACTAACTAGCAGTTACTAAGCCCCTAGTGTCAACTTTATGCCCTAACTTAGGAGAGAAATACTTGCTGCATCGGAATTAAAACTCAGTGTGGCTTTGAATATCTTTACTGAAACAGATCGGTACATTGTTATCAGCACGGTCAGTTCAGACTTAAGACTTAAGACAGTTAGCTTAGCTGCTAGGTTAACATAGCTAACAACAACAACTTCACTCACGCTGAAACATGCTCAGTGGAACTGAACGGCCTACTTTACCACTCTACCTTCACCCGTCCGTCACCGATCTCCGCCAGTCATCACTACTTCCAGGCCACTGTCAAATGTGAGGCCCGCTGTGCCCGTACTGTACCCAATGCACCAGCGTTTCCATTCAGCCGATTACCGTTGAAACAGGGTGCACGAACAGCAAGGACCATGTCGTTTAAACTTGTTCAGTCTTTTCCTCATACAGAGGTGGTTTTTGTTGGGGCACATTTTAGTTGTTTCGCACACGTGTTGCGGGAATGCTGTTTCCTGATTACTTAAAATAATAAAATAAGGTAAAATAATACATTTTGAAAAGTTTGAACTTAAAGTCGGATATGCCAATCCATTTATTAAAATAACGAAAAAATAGACATTTCTTCAACAATAAACTTAACTAAAGTCAGTCTCCATAATTACACGCTTTGCCTCACGGTCAAAAACCATGCACCTCGCTGTGCGTCACACCTGAACTAATTAATAGTGTAGCTTTGTTCAAAGAACGTTTAGTTCATTTGACCTAATTTTGTATATGACTCAGGAGGAATGAGTAGTCTGAGTGAGTTATTTGTTCATTTTCAGGCATGGGTGAATAGTCTTGGACTTTATTTGAAATTATTTGTTCACGACTCTCAACTGTGGGTCTCTAGGTTTGAGTCGTTCATTTGTCACGTGACAGCTCGGCCAATGTGGAGCAGAAATTAACTATTCGTTCACCACTCACATGGGTCCTCCTCAGTCGGCAGCCTGAGTTATTGAGAATGAGAGGTAACAGCCACTTGACTGACATATATCTATTTTGTTAATAATGTCACATTTAATAAAGCATAACATTATTACAATGCAGTGATGTTTTGCTATAGTTTTAACACAGCCGTTCTGTAACTTTAGTCCTGCTAGTGTTTACAGCGAACAGCTGATGAGAGTTGTTCTGGGTCCGCTCCACTTCAGTGCCCTGACAAGGTTCTACCGGGAGCCGAATTACCTCCGAGGTCGTCTCCTCTCCAAAACAAATGGACCCGGTCATTAAGACGTTAAAACACAGCCACATAGAAATGTTAATGTTAGCCCTGTGGTGTGTTTACAGCTAACAGCTGATCCAGGTCCGCCAGAGAATGCAACCTAACTTTTACTTTTTATTTATCAATAGAGCCGTACTGTTGTTTCACAGCTCTCGACTGGTGAAAAACCTGGAAATGTTTGAGAGTGATGCGCTCATGGTTTCTCTCTGTCTGCAGAATCTGGACCTGATGTGGCCTATTCTGCATCCAGACCTGTCAAACTGCTCCGTTTATATTATGTGTTACTATTTCTTTGTTCCTTTCTCTGTGCTGGAGTTCTTTTAAGAACTTGGTGGTTTTATCCAGATTATTATTAAATTGGTTCAATTTTAATAAGAGTGTGTTTATTCATATAATGATGTGTCAAGCTTATTACTTCTATATATTCCCCGCAAATCTGATGTCAATATATGGAGTTTACTCATGGATAGGAAGTTAGGCTACCGTATGAATGAGCACTTTAGAGATGTAATGATAGTAATTATATATACACATATATGGCTGGTCTGGTTGTATACTCAGGAAAGGTTGTGAAAATAGACGAATTTAGCTGGAGTTGTGGCTATTGAATATTGACAACATATTTCTGTGGTTTTTACATGGTTTGAATTTGGTTGTGGCTCTATGGGGCTTTATAGAATGATGATAGAGAATGATTAAGAGGTGAATTTGTGGATTATACTTTGTCAATTAAAGCAAACAAGGCAACCTTCGCAGTTGAGAACTGCGCTGTTTTTTAATCACTCACTAGAGGGCAGCAGCGCCGCAATATCCAGCCTAGTTCAAATGAACAAAATGACTCAAAAAAAAAGATTAGTTCTGCAACTATGAACTATTCTTTGTAATCACAATTGGACACAGCTGTGGAAATCTTCATATTATACATATATCAACAATGGAATCTAATTTATCATCAACATGGACGGGCTGCTCTCAAAATGACAAGTCAGTTTAGAGCTTATTGAACTTATTTAAATTTTCAGTGTTTATGATTGTTTGTCATTTATTTTTATATTTGACATATACATATATGTGTTGTACATTTAGGTTTATATACTGCTCAGATCCATATCAGTCAACAATTCTACATTAATTATTTTATTAATTATACATTTGATAATGTTAGTTGCAATAACACTGTAATACAAATGTTATTACTCTGGATATTTTAACTGTGCACTTTGGTATCCTCTCTGCAAAGCATATACTTATATTATAAACACATTATTCTTCATTTTGAGGAGTTTTCAGAAAACTGAAGACACACATTTAAATCTATCAAAAATAATGAAACAATGGGATAGAATTCTGTCTTTTAATTTCCCAACATGGTTTTGAAGTTTGTATTTAAACATTTTAATGTAAACTTTGTTAAAGAGGTGGTATTATGCTCATTTTCAGGTTCGAAATCTTAATTAGGGGTTGTACCAGAACAGGTTTACATGGTTTAATTTTCAAAAAAAAACATTTTTCTCATACTGCACATTGCTGCAGTTCCTCTTTTCACCCTATGTGTTGTACGCTCCGCTCTTGAGCTACAGAGTGATGCATCTTACTTGTACAAAATCTTTGTTGGGAGTCGCACATGCGCAGTTGCCAGGTAAGGACTACTAGCCAATCAGAAGCAGAGAAGGGCGGGTTGTAAGAAACAAGGTAGTGTGATCCAAATCAAAGCCTGCGACCGTAACGTAGCAAGTCCACATCCACACAACATCATAAACCACCATAAAAATCACCATATTTCAACTCAATTTTACATAAAAATTGGCCAAACAATTTGAACATTTTCACATCGGGTGTAACATTGGCATTATAGCTATAACTTTAGCTGTGTTAGCCAACATTTACAACAACTCTGCACTTGAGTCTGTGAAGTTACATTGCCATGTTTATTTTAAATATAATTCACAACCAATAAAGCATACTTACAGGTTGTGATTGTGAATTTCCAGTCCCAAACAGAGTCGGAGTTGCATCGTCTTTTAGGACTAAACGTTGAACTGTTGCCGGTGTTCTGACGATCTGTGCTGCCTTGCCGAAAAATGCTACCATAGCGCAAATCGACAGACTCGACTCTACTCGGCCCTGCTCCGTTTTCCATTGCAGATAGAACCCAGAGATGGTATGTAGCTTGTCGTCATAGTGACGCCACACACAACTGCCGCGACGTAATGTTCAATGCGACACACAACGAACCACACAGCTTTGTCTTTTTTTAAGTTAAAACGTTTTATTTTCATATTCAAAATCTACACCGCTGATTTCTCACCTCAAAACTTCTCAGAAGTGGATTTTGTGATGAAATTCCATACGAAAACTGTAAAATATAAAACTTTCTGTTGCTGGCCTCTGTCTGGTGCAGCAATGATGATGCAGTGAATAGTGTATATTCTCTCTGACCAATCAGCAGTCTGTCGTGTTTTCACGTTACATTTTAGTATCTCTCAGCTCACTTGGAACCTTGACGGAGGTGAGGTGATACGAAAAAAGGACCTGGAAGCAGGTACAGGAACAACATTTCTACAATGGAAAACCAAACAAAGGCGAGTCGAGCCAAAGGACCTCGGCTCAGACTAGCTTGGTTTGAGGACGTGCTTGACCCCGCTAGCCGCTTGGCAAGCTTTATGCACGTTTTCGTTGTGATGTCACAAGTAAAGGAAGTGAAGGGCTGGACTACAAACGAGCTGTTTTCAAGCCCTTCAGAGCAGAGTTTTCTGTGGGAGATGGGAACTCTCTTTGGGCTGGACTTTGGGCTTTTTCACTTTGCAAACCTGTTACATGCACAAAAAAGATATAAAACTCAATAAAGGAGAGGGGAAAAGCCTAAAAGCATAATACCACCTCTTTAAAATATATCTACTCTCTTTTACGCATTCATTCCTATAGGCCTTTTATATTTTCAAATTTAAAATGACATGTATTTTAAACTGGTATAACCACTGAACATTTTCCATGAGTATTTTAACACAGTTTATTCAAATTTTAAACAACACATTTTTTTCAATCTTTACCATTATGGCACAGTGTTATTTTAAGGCAAAATGTACCCCCAAATATTTCTTTTTGAAAATTTCTTTAAACTATGTTTAATTGGTCTACTTAATGACAAAGAACACAATAATATATAAATAATACAAAACTTTACCCACTGACAAAATAATGCATACCATAGAGGGTCAGTAATGATCACTTCAGGTTAAACTTCTTTCCTGGCAATTGTAAAATGACAAGCCCAGCTAATTAATGTCCTACTTTGCATTCTGGGTCTTTTGTGTTGCTGTTGTACCGTATACTTTGAAGCTCCTTACAAACACATCAATGTCATTGTATAGCACCAAGGATCCATACTCCCTTGACATTTCCTGTGTGTGTTGTTATTGGTCAGTACACCCTGCTATAACAAATAGGACTCAGCACTTTTAAAGTCAAGCGTTCTGCCTTTGGGGCTGTTTTCTCTGCTAATCAAATGAAATCGAGCATTAAAAGATAATCACAAAGAAGCAGAAATTCATTTCTATCTTCAGTTAGAATAAAGCCTTCAGGCTCTAAATCCTAACTCAGCTCACAGGAAGACATGAAATTCCATGCATTTTGGCAAACACTCATTATGAACAATATATCAGTATACTGAAGCTTTCCATTTAATGGAAACTGAAGCATGTAACCACTGATTTAGCATTCCTCTCATTGCTACTGTTGTTCAACATTGATATAGGTGATCAGATCACAAAGATTTCCAGGACAGTTATTAGGACCCCCACACAATGAACAGTGTTGTTGCATTTAAACCAGCAAATATCTGAACGAGTGACAGGAAGTGGCTCTTGTGTGGAAAATGCTGTACCCAGAAACTTAGAGCTGATATCATGCTGCAGCTATCATGCTGGGAAAATTATGAAATCACATCAGTGTTCTGGTTTAATGTTTTTTTGTTTTGCTTTGGTGTGATTTGCAGGTTGGGTTGGTTCTAATCAGATCTCCAAACTGTCTTGCCCAAAAACTCCTTCACTGCGTGTTTAAGCATGTTTTGTCATCTGGCCGCCGTCAGTGAGGCGGCAATGTCTCCCACACGGGAGCTTATAGAGAAGAGATTACAGAGTTTAAATGTAATTCTTCTGTGTGGATGTAATTGTGAAATTCTATTTTTTGTCTTTAAGTTTTTGCCAGTGATAAAATCTGTTGTCTGGTACAACTCTAAGTTCTGTTTTAATTATTCCTCAAAGATTTTTCAGCACTGTGCTTCAAGGCTCATCACCATGCAATCTCAGACTGCAGGCTCTGACACAAAACTGTCTGCATCTCACTAATCTCTGACTGATTGGGTGCAAGCCCTTCTTCAGACACAAAATAACTGCAGATACACAACTTCCAAGTACTGGTCACCTGACAGATTAGGTGATTACACTATGGTGAACCAAAAAGAAAAAGATATTTATTAAAAAAGAGAATAAAACTGTATACTGGATCCTGTAAATGTAACGTTTATAAAAAATACTTATTAACATTTACGTTAATTAATATTTTCTTAACCACCCACTATACCATATCATTGGGTAAATAAACCATCATACTTTTATGTTGAATGGTAATTGACTGTATTTATATTGTACCTTTCCAACCATTCAAAAGCACTTTGTGCATGTCACACTCAGCCACATTCATACACTGATGGCAATGGCTACCATGCAAGGTGCCAACTGCTCATCAGAAAGAAACTAATGCTTAGTTTTTTACCCAAGGACACTTCAACATGCAGGGTGGGAAAGCCAGGGTTCAAAATGTCTATCTCCCGATAAGTGGGTGAAATGCTGTACCTCTTAGCTGCGGCTTAGAGAGTCACTATCAAAATGACAGCAAGTCCTCATTTAATTTTTTGGGAGCCAGTGTGTCCAAGGTGTAGATCCAAAATGCTTCCCTGGAGTTAATAATCTTTTCCCGTTAAACTTAAACTTGTGCCTGCAGGACTTTTGTTCTATTATGTTAGGGTTACAGTTGACAGTTGACCCTTATCACAGTATCTCTCATAATAAGTGCTGATACTCTAACTTCTTAGTATTGTATAGTTTAAACCTAGATGCACTATACAGACCACGCATATGTGCATGTCTGTCCCAGACTATTTCAGGGGTTTTCAAAGTCTGAGACTGTGGGATCCCCTCAGACAAAGCTTGGAAAAAGGCACAACATTTACATAACTTCAGATTACACCAAATGCATAAATAAAAATCTGTCCGAAGGCATTTATTTATTTCTGACTTTCTGAAAGTAGGAAGGACAGTTTCCCAAAACTAATGTATCTCTGAACTTTCTTTTTAGCCAGATCACACACAGGCTATCCTATGTGATCTCCTTTTGATAACTAATAACTAAGAAATATATTTTAACTTCCATTCACTGAGCCTCCACTGAAACAGTAGAAGCCCTCTGTGGAGGCCCTACTCCCCCTTTGAAAACCTCTGCTTTATTGCATAATGATATTATTAACGTCTAATTTAAAACAGGAGACATCCTGGTGCAGCCATTAGCCCAGCGATTAGTCATTAGTCCATGTACACCACAGAAGCTCACACAGTTGTCTGAGGTGCCTGTGTGTCTTTACTGCAATATCACACATAGCACAACCTATTGTAATCCAGCATACATATACTGTGTGTACTGTGTCTATATGACGTGTTTAGATGCACATTTTATACACTTGACTGTCATGTTTAAGTGTCTGTAATATTTGTTTATATTTACCAACATTCTCTGAATAGCCATGATGATTCATGCAGTTGTGAGAAGATGTGAGCAGACGTTGGTGAAGTCAGAAACAACTTATTAGCCTACCAACCAAAAGGTGGAGCTATGGAGCACATCCTCATGTGGTCTGACACACTTCGGGCTTCAACTGTCACTGCTAATGTGTCAGTTTGGCTGTTTATCTAGGTTATTTGATCAGCTTCTTTAATGTGCTGCTGTGAAACATCTTGTAGCGCCCTAACAACTCTG
Organism: Micropterus salmoides; assembly: GCF_014851395.1. NCBI lineage: Eukaryota > Metazoa > Chordata > Actinopteri > Centrarchiformes > Centrarchidae > Micropterus > Micropterus salmoides. Next base: position 13,559,303 of record NW_024041373.1, read on the forward strand.
TGTGCTGCATACATCAACTTTGTGGGAGCAAAAGCAAAAGCTAGTCTTTGTATAAAAAATCTCAAAATGTCAGTTTAAGGAGTAACACAAAAAGTGTATGTTTGTGCAATATATTTATGTTAATGGCAGGGAAAGTGAGCCTGCCTATGGAGCTTCTTTCCATCCTCCTCTCTTCTCCTACCTATAGGACGGCAATGCAGCTTGAAGCCAGCAGCATTGTGAAATATGGGGTATGCAATTCTGGAGAAATCCAATTTCATGACTTACTTAGTGTTACCAAAAAAATTACAAAAATAGAGGATTATATATATAAAATAACTTAAAAACTTAGAAAAATCTAGATGTGGAGTTGTTTTCATTTCTTTAGGTCACTGTCACATTTTGCACTGAGCTCAAGACTGCCATCAAAGCCATCCTGGTGCTATAAGGAGGAAGAGGTGGAGGAGGCAGAGGCTGTCTCATGGCTGCATTGCAGTGCTTCAGCTAAAGCCATTCACTTGCAGAAGCCTGCTGCACTTGAAAATTCATCTCCTGTGCATAATTTTGCACTTTTGATCGCTATTTGCCAGCAGTAATTCTGTCGCTCAATCAGAACTCAATCAGCATTGTCACAGTGAGGGAACCTGTTCTTTTGCTGTGATAAGCGGTGGCTGATACATAATTCAACAATAATCCCCGGCCTGTTGGAGCAAAGTTTTGTTCAGGTTCTCTTGCTCAAATCTGGGGGAAACACAAATTGATAGGAAAGCTAGTTTTACATTAGAAGTTTTAATGTTACTAAAGGCAAATTGATTATGTTTATCTAAAAATACATCCAGATATTCTTCTGTGCCTTTTGCAATGAAGCTAGGGGGCAAGGAGGAAAGAGATTCAAATTTTATCTCTGACAAAGCATAATAAAAATGAGATGAAACAGATCGGATGAAAGGATGGGATGAGCTTGAATGATGCCCAAGGGATACATACATACACAAATGTGATAGAGTATTTAAATATGGATGAAGAATACACAAATTATGTTCTGTACAAAAGGCATACAGGTGCAGGTGCTATCCCCATAATAATTTTGGATATAGATTGCAGGTGACATGTAGCTGGGTGTGTGAGGAGGAGAAAGGAAGTCACTAAGAGAAAAGGAGAAAACAAATCTCAAAATAACAGAATGTGCTCTGCTGCAAATTACGTTTTTATAATCAGAGATTCACCAGGATTTTGCAGGCAGATTTTTTTTTTCATCTTGATGCAAAATACATCCAGATAAATTCCCGTGTTTTCCCTGAGCTCCAAACAGAATTCTTAGAATTGTTGACAAAATATTGAGTAACCATAACCCTTCAATAACCCTTCCAGGCAAGAGTTGTTGTATTTCACATTTGCTTTGGTAATGTAAACATCAGCCTCCCATGCCAATAAAGCCCCACTGAATTGAGGTACAGTGGGATATTGTTTCAGTTGTATGAAGGAAATCAATTTTGTTACACAGCCTCATTTGACTTCTTTCTCTATTTTGGTGTAGTAAAATATTTTTATTATTTCTTTTGGATCCTAAATTTTTATTTATGTGTCTTTATTTTGTGCTTAGTTTCACTTCAGTAACAGGTCCATCTAAGTTTATTTCACTCATTACATTTATGATAAAGGTGGATTGTTGCTTTGATGGCTGCCATATTTAACCACATTCCTTCCCAGACACAGAGAAACAAATTACAAGGAAACTTATACACTTAAATGGCTCAGAAAATTACAGCAATTGAAGTATGCTGTTCTTACCTACTGTGACCAAACACAGCCTCACAGATTTCAGGTTTTGAACATTATTATTATTTAAAAGAGCTACAAAGTAAACTCAAGTTCTTATGTTTACTACTCTAAAAACTGTCAAACCACGATTACATTTATTACACAGGTTGTTTTCACATTCTTACCTGATGATATGAGTTTAAAAATGAATAAATCATATCAAAATAACTTTTTAGTTCTGTTTAGTATGTTTTTCCAGATATGTAGATGTTCTTGGTTGTTTGATTTTGACAGTTTATTATGACCCCTATGTGTTTTGCCAGTCTTCATTTAAATTATTTAGGCTCCCTCCTTTATGTTCGTTTGATTGATCAATTGTCTGGAAGACCTTTGTTGGTCAAAATATTGCTAATAAAACCTTAAAATCAATAAATTATAGACAGCCATTCACTGTCCTTTCCTTCCTGTCACACTCCAGACAGGTGCAGTAAAACTGTGATTGGTCTTACAGCTGGATGGGTAAAGATGAGAAGCTTGCATCATTTGACAAAACTTTTAGACTGGTTCATCGGGAGATGGCAGACAGAAAGAATCATCATCCATCATTTTCATCACCATTTCATCAGCATCACCAAGAGAATGTAAACTGTGTTTCTGTGTCAAAATATCCACTATATTCCCATTAATATAATTAAGGCAAATAAAATTTTTGCAAGATATGAATCAAAGAGACAGATTCTTCCAGTTTGTGTGCAAATGTTTCTCTTTGTTTACTCACAAGTCCATCACCTTGAATAAAACAGGATATACATAAATAATCCCTGAGGGGCCACTGAGGCCACTGTACAGGCATGTGTACTGTATTTGTCATCATGCTCATGTTGCACATTGAATTTTGTCTTCATGCACGCTGTTCATAAAATTAAATGAACCCTCGGATGGATGGATTTCACAGAGTACTGTATGTTTTCAAATGCAGTGCAATGTTTACAGTTTACAAAGGATTTAATAAAAGACAATGGAAACACAACATGCATTTTACAAAGTTATTGCAACCCCCATAGCATTCACAAAACCACACACACCTCACAACTACTACTTAATACATCTGTAACATTGGTTGACAGCATTTGGATTTATCACTTCGGGCTGAGGGCAGACTAAAAGACAGGTTGAAAGTTGTTTTTTAAAATCCTGTTATAAAGGTCTGTAGCATTTATTCACATAAAATATATTCTCTTTTCAATGGTACAGATCAGTGCATCTGTATTCAATAAAACAAACAAAACAAAATGTAAACAGTGTTTGCTTAATACATTTTCTAAAGTAAACACAAAAAAAGACCAAGGATACAAATATAAACATCCCCGGTAAAATGTGACCCTTGTAGGCGATGTGTTATGCTAACACAGTTCTCCTACTTGTTCTTGTGTATGAGATGTCCCACTCTTTGAATGAATTTCTCCAGCTTATTTTCATTGTGCCCTCGCGCGGCCCGGGTGAGGTTGTGTTCAATAGCTGCCTCACCTTTAGGAAGGGTTTTAGCTTTCTCCTGAGTGTGTGTGGTTTGAAAACTGTGTGCAGAACGCAGAGCAGGTTTCTTTTCCAGTGAGCAGAAAGGCTCAAATCTGCTGTACAGGCGAGTCTCACCACCTCGATCTTTGCTCCTGCTTCCTGTGTCAAGACCGGTCTTCACGCTTTTGTGAAGTATGCTGGGTTTCATCTGCATGGTAATTTTGGGGGGCGAGCTCTGCTGCAGATATTGCTGCTCGTCACTTCTGAATCGAGGTTTGGAAGATTTCAGATGGTCCTCCTCTAGCTGGGTCCTCTGGTGCTCGGAGGAGGACCTGGCAGAGTTTGTTGTACTTTGGTGAACTCGTCCATCTGAGATGCCCTCCTCATCCTCAGCTGTTAAGGTGTCTGTACTGCCACCTGACTGCAGACTTGGTGTGCCCATAGTTCTGATTGAATCCTCTTTTTTATCTGGTATGTTCAAAAAGGATTTTATCTTCTTGGAACTCTTATGTAGAAAATGCTGGGAGCCCATGCTCTTGGATTTAGTTGTCAAATCCAGAGCTGCTGCAGAAACAGTCCTGGATGGCGGCTCCTGCCAATCAGTAGAAGTAGGGCTCCTTGAGGCTGCGATACTCTTGACATCATAATGAGAGATAGATCTCTGATCTTCATTCAAATTTGAGCCAAATCCTCCATTTTGTGCATTGATCCCTGGTGAGCTTCTATTTACTTGCATCTTTGCAAAAGCTCCATACATGTGACCTGAGGATTCCTGTGTGTACTCAGTGTTTGATCTTGGATCTGCCACGCTATGCCTTTTGTGCCAACTGTCTGTCAGGTTGTCAGGGTTTGCGATAATGTGTCCACCTTTAGCTCTTCCTAGGCTAGCGTACACAGAGTGGTAAGAGTTTCTGCCTGGACCATAGCTTGTGTTATTCCAACTGTCATCCAAAATCTGCATACTTTGCCTCTTTAACATGAACTCTTCATTATTCATTCTGTTATCAGCTGCTGCTGCTGTCGGATTCCACTGCATGGATGAGTAGTGCAAACGAGTGTTTGGTGTTGCTGAGGAATTAACAGAGTGGTGTATCGGCCTATTTGGCTCCGTGTGCTCTGGTATGGTGGACCTGAAAACAAGGGAAGACCTCATTCTTCCTTGCATGAAGGAGCTAGCTTTGTCCAGAGGTTCAAACTGGTCTAAATAGTCACAAGAGTCTCCGAATGGGACGTCAGGGTTATTGAGGTAAGACTCAATCCTCAATGTGCGCATGAATGCCTTGGATGTATTTTCCAGTGTTGGCATGTTCTGCTGCATGGACTGAACCTGTTTGTCGTTGTCATTGTAAGACTGACGCATGTTTTGTCCTCTGTGTATCTGTGGCACTTGTAAATAATTGTCCACAGGGTAGTTATTTGTCCCATTACCTGTTTGTCTAGAGATATTCCAGTTGCTCGCTCTGGGCCTGATATTCTGTGGCATACATTCATCTTGTCTCTCTCCAGCATAGCTGTGCCTTTTCAAGAAGTTCATCGTCTCTGTGGACTGAAGTTGGGGCATCTGGTTGTGAGCGCTGATCCCATTTTCAATCAAAGGCCCATGCATGTTAGGTTCCTTTTCAAAGAGCCTCTCTTCGAGGTCTCTTGTGCCTAGTTGTCTCTCAAAGGTCTTCCTATAGACTGTGTCCAGTGTATGCCTCAACTGGTCCCGCCGCTCAATTTTCTGGGCAGAATGAGAATTTGGCAAAATCTGTCCATTGTGTTGCAACAAACCCTCGGGGGGGCAAAGTTCAGCTGGCACACTTGACCGGGCGTATAGTGTTCGAAACTCCTCATCGTAGGACTTCACCAGATGGCCTGTGATGACCTGCACCATGCTCAGATTGATCTTCTCAAATGACCAAGTGAAGCTGTAAACAAACCCCAAAACATTAGTATGTATAGGTTGAATGTTGAAAAAACTGACAACTGATAACAATAGTTTTTCCTTATGTACTGGGGTTAAATTGAACTTGTTATCCATTTCGGACAAAAAACTAACACCACAAAGCAACAACAAAATAATTATTTCAATCTAAGGGCGATTTTTTTGTAAAGAGCTGTTTTGTTTGTACTAAAATTATTGTTTTCTTTCCTGTTGCCACATTTTCTAGAAGCATGTCTTTTTTTGTCATTGATAAATGGGTTAAAATGTAGTCCCAAACTGCCACAAACGAATCAGTAAGAAATGATTACAGCAATTTTGTAGAAAGTGACAGTAAATGTAGTGATGTGCTTTATGAATGCATTTAGTTCACACCTCAGTCGTCTCAACCACAGCTCCTCTTGTACTGCAGTTCTATTTACCTGTATGAGCCATAAATGGCTGTGTGGCAGTCGACTAAAAGAAACTTCTGCTCCATTGCCCCATGAAATTTAGCACCCGATCGACACAGGTAATCCTGACCTTTCACAGTGCGCACCCTCATATTCTGTGATCGGAGCAGTGAAAGGAAAATGTCAGAAAATATGTATCACTGTTACATTTCAGCAGAAGCTAATATATGTCAATCATCAAGTAAACATCTATGAATAAGAGATGTGTGGTGCAGATAAACATCATTCTGAATATTTGAAATACTGTACTTGATGTTGTGTTGTTGCTACCATGTACGCACAATATGCACTGAAAGGAATGGGAATTAAAAGGGTGTGTTTGCATCTTTAGCATGTGCCCAAATAATTAAAAGTGACTCCACCCAAAAAACCAGAGAAACCAGAATTTGAAATAAGACACTCTGGTACAGTGTATTGAAAATGACTAATAGTCATATGAATCCATCATCAACCACTTATCCTGTGTACAGGGTCGCTGGGGGCTGGAGCCACTCCCAGCTGACATCGGGCAAAGGCGGGGTACACCCTGGACAGGTTGCCAGTCCATCACAGGGCTGCACAGACAAACAACCACTCATGCCTAATGGCAAGTTTAGAGACCAATTAACCTAACCTAAGTCTTTGGACAGCAGGAGGAGCACAGGGAGAACATGCAAACTACACACAGAAAGGCAGGGGCAACCAGGGTTTGAACCCACGACCTTCTGGCTGTGAGGCAACAGAGCTAACCACCACCCTCATTTGAGTGTATGTAGGCCTTATTGTAGGGTCAAAACTCAAAATTCTGTGTGCCATTCGCAAATGTTCAAATCTTCTGATGCTAGGGGATTCATTAAAAACCAACGACAACCACAGACACAAATAATTTAGTTATAACATTTAACTAAATATTAGTTTAGAAAATGTGTAACTGTCATGTATGTTAGAATCAATAAAAAAAATTAGAAAATCTAATGGATGTTTTAAATCATATACTTACTCTGAGTTGTTGAATTTTTACATCCTGATTTTCAGCCATTGTGAGGAAGCTTTTCAAATGGAAATTATCCAACAGCACGTAGACCGCGACTCCTCGTATGGATGCATCAACAATTTCTTTGAATATGTCGACATCAGTGAACATGTCCATCACAATGGCAATGACCTGCGAGGACAAAGTGATCAAATCCTTATAAGTTCAGTGGTTATAGTGCATTTTACCAGTGCCAGTTTACACTTTTTCACACAGCATTTATGAAAATGAATGGTAAATGTGAGTCTGACAGATAAAACCAGACAGATAAATATCTCCAACATTCCTATTTAAAAAACAACAACAACAAAAACAGGACACAGACTAAGCATATGCAGTGAAAGTTGCCAATATGATTTTACTTTTAGTTTTACTTTAGGCTCAGTGATACTGCACGGAATTAAGTGCATCACTGTAATGGGCAGTGCTGAATGTTACGAGCAGCAACATTATACTGTGTTCCAGTAGCATATGATGAGCTCTCGTCTGACTATATTGCACGCTGTTTGCATTTTGTTTTCTGTGAAAATATGTCTTTTCTTCAGAACTAACAGTGTCATCCATGTTTGCCACGTCCAACAAATGCTTACATGTAAATAAATATTATCGAAAAATTGCTCTTTTGACAGACATGAAACATTCCAGCTGTCACGTCCCAAGACACATTTATCTGCATTAAACTTTAATTAATTAACTTTACACTGCACTGGTTGGAATTATGAGGAAGAGAGAAAGAATTTCATCACCTGTAAAAAAAGAGACCAGACCTTACTCTTTCTCTCGTCTTTTGCCACGTTTGTTGGCTTAATTGGAGCCAGTACAGCATTCACAAGGTTTTAACGTAGACCAGCAGGACACTAACTGTCTGCTAACTGCAATTTTGAGCTACAAAACTAGTTTATGATTCATTATGACACAATATGAGAACCAACTGAGGCATTGGGCAAAGGACATGACTCAATAATGTAGTGCTAGTACATGTATATGGTTCCCACACAGCCTTCTCATGAGGGTAAGTTGCAAAACCAGATTTTGACCCCGACAACCTCAGCAGACACTCCTTACCACTGGCAATTGAGTGCAACAAGGTCTGAGGAACTGCCTTGAGGGGGAATGGTGCTTATGACATATATCAGAGGAGCACAGTCCTCAAACTGAACACACCAGAGTACATCTCAGCCGATTTGTTGCTCTGAGACAAAGCTTTATCTGTCTGAACACCGGCACACTGTCACAAGCAGTTTTGATTACCTGTCTAGCTTGCTGAATTTGCTTTCGGATCACCTCTTTGATGGTGGGGTTGTTTAGTCTCGGTGGATGAAAGAGCAGATCTATATTTGTCTGTAGTTTTTCATGCATGATCTCCGGCCACCCCAATTCCAAATCTGGTGTGTCCACATCTGAGTGGATGGGCCAATACGTCCCTGAGGATGATTGATTGTCCTGTGGACAGTCAGGTCCATTGATTTCCTCTGCATTGTTTTGATGTGGGAGCTTTTCTGCGTTCTCAGTGATGAAGACAAGCTCTTCCTCTGAGAGGAAGTTCCCGATACGTTCTCCCTTGAGGAACTCCAGGTAACTGTCTCTGCCACCAGTCACCAGGTGATCAACTGCCAAGCGATATGACTCCTTATAGTGGGGTTGGATGTAATCCTCTGATTTAAACTCCCCCCTCAAAGAAGACAGCAGGGAAAACTCCGGAGACTCCATCAATACAGACTGTTTCAGTAGGACCTGTCATAGATAATGGAAATCAATGACATGGTGTAAGAGGATCAGAGAACAAACATTAGAACAGGGTGGAAAATGCTCTAAGACTGTCTCTTGATAAGCGCCATGATGCAACACATAGTCTAATGTAGAACACGGAAAGCTCATATATTTAGACTCTGTGTAACATAGATTACAATACGCAAATATATAAAGATAAAATGCCAACAGCTGCAATAATCATTAAAGTACTGGTTTTCATGGTATGTATTAACTAAATTTGTCTTACACGTTGTTAGACTTTGGAACAAGCTGAACACATTCCTGAGAAACAAAACAGGAACTTAGTGCTGATTAATAAATAGCCAACTAGCCGCAAACTTGAGAACATGACAAAATATTGACCACATTCTTAATGTATTGGTTGGTTACCTCTTAAATTGGCTGATAAATTGCACAAAATCAAAATAAAACAGTTGATTCATGAACTACTTGTTAATAAGCAGTTAGCTGATTAGTTGTTTACTTGTTCCTTTTAGCCGTAGCAGTGAAGAGGCCTATATTTTACTGTATGTTACCAAAGACACAGCAAAGCATACACTTTATTTCCATCTATAAGACTTTCTCTAACAGCATTTAAAGTACGTATATATATATATATATATATGCAAATGTACCAACAAGCCACTCATAAAAACTGACTCATCAGTATCAGATGCTGAACCCGTTTACAGTCAGGACTTACAGTAATGGGTGATTAGCAGTACATTGCCAGATGGAAAATATTATAACTGCAGCTGTAGTGCACTTCCAAGCTAAGGTGGGGTAAAATAAAACCATTAAAAGTAAATGTTTGTGAAGGAGGAAACAGGCTCATGTTTCAGTCCAGTGTTTTCAGTCATTGCATTATTGTGTGATAAAGTTCAATTTTAGTAATATTGTGACACAGTGACACCACTGACGTTTCCACAACAACAGTGTGACATTTTACAAGCCAGCCGTTTCACCTTTCACAAGCTTTTAAAATGAATTTTTCCAAGTAATCTTCCACATTCTGCAAACCCATGCAAACATGCACTTACAAGAAGTATTTATGTTCTGAACTATAATTCATAGACCAAGTAAAACAATTTTTTTTTACCAGACTTCCAAGCACATCACAACCTTGTACAAACAGCATCTCTATTTACACTTTTTATCACAAATCTCCCGCTGTTCGGAGAATTTAAAACTTAGGCATTTTATAATCTTACAGAGCCACTGCTTCTTGTTGAACTCTTCTTAGAAGTTTCAAAAACACAGTGAGCTAGTCACAACAACATTTTCTTATGCTCAACAACAGTAACTTACATTTAGATTGTGAACTTTGTAAAAATCCTCACGATTGCTCCCAGAATATCCCTCTTGGAATTATGTATGTTCAGCTTCTGTTCAATATTGTATGTATCTGGAGAAGCTAGTTTTTCCCAGCTGGAAGAAACAAAGACAAGGAGGCGTCTCAACACGATAAGCAGTCTGCAGGCGGAGGGTGTGGATTCTAGTTTTAACATGCAAAATGTCTGGTTTGAAACTTGCTCACGGGCAGCCATAAACCTGTTTGAGACACTTAGCCACTCCCCTCTTTGCTTCAGGGACAAAGTTCACTCTGACGAAAAGCAAGATAATGACGGACACAAAGAGGCTTTGATGAACACTTCAGGGTTAGTTGCACTGGACCTCATCAAAGTGTTCTGTCCAGTGAAAAATACACAAACTGAGAGAATAATTCATGGTTTTAGTTCATTGTTTACTTGCTTTGTATTCCTTGAAATGTATCGGGGGGCCAGGGGACCAAAGTGGTTTATAAGTTCAAGTGACAAATTTGTGATTCATGCAGAAATTTCTCAAGAGAGGATACCCATGAACTCAAATTAACCTAAATAAACCAGAGGTCAGTAGCCACTGTCATTTTTCCTCAGTTGTGGCTGAAACTACAAGGATGGAGCAGTCCAAACTGTGGTGGCAACACAGCTGTTGTATCTGTATGGAGCAAACAAGTCCTTCTGATTTCCATGTAAATGCAGGAAAGACCCTGACATTTGACATGAAGCAATGTTGGAGATATTGATTGTAGGTAGTTTTCTTCCATTTACCTATCCTTAAGTGAAAGTTGCTCTGTAACTCTTGTTTAAAGAAAGGTGTAAATGAATAAAACACATGTATTCATATTGGTTACATTTATCATTCTTCACCCCGTCTGGTGAAGTTCTCACCAAGTCTCTTGAGAAAATTGCTCATTATGTAACATCTGTATTCTTATGGGGAAAGCTGCAATCACCCAAGTCATTTCACCGGAACTAAACAAACATTCCCTTGAAGGCTAAAGGCACAAACTGCGTCAGTGTGATCTTTTTCAATGGCTGAGTCAAACAGTGGCTCACTTAACAACATTCAAAGCAATTAAAATGATATGCATATTTGTTGAAAAAAGATTTTTGAGTAAAATTAAGTTAAATATTTTTCAGTGCCTTTCCCTGAACAAAATAAATCTTACTTTAATTGCTAATTCGTTTGCGACTCAAATTAAATTAATCGAACATTTATTGAACATTTCATGTCTTCAGGACATATTTTATGTTCATGTCTTTGCAAATACATTTGTGTGAAGATCAGTTTGTTTTGGACAGATTCAATTAATAGTTTAGTAACATATTTGTCACTTAGGCCTATATATTATGATGTGTTTGCGTTTTTCTCAATTCAACTCCCAAAATCAATCATGTTGCAGCTTCAAAAGTGTTAATCAGACAAGGCACCAGTGCAACAGGAATGTTTCTCCCCTCCAGTGGTGGAGAAACCTTTGGATATTAGCCAGCTTCAGTGAATCTCCACAATCAGCCCAAAGCATTTCTCAGGTCATTCTAGGTTTGTATGTAAACCTTGAGGCTCCAAATAACATTTGGCTAAATTACACCATACACAGATTCTCCTTCCACAGGCTGTAGCATACACACTGACCTCAGCACCAAATGCATGGGCATGCAAATGCACAGGTTGTTATGTTTTCACAAAGCGAATCTGCTGTCAGTTTAATCATTAGGTTACTCAAAGGAACACTTTGACATTTTGTGAAATACGTTTATTCATATTCTTGCCGGGTGTTCTGTAAGAAGATCGATTCCTCTCATTTCTGTACGAGTATAACACAACAGCCAGCAGCTGTTTCTTAGAGGATCATAGACTGGATTCCAGCAGTAATGGCTGGCGGCCTCATACCAACCACGTGCGCGATGTCTATCTCATCTAAATTCCTACAAGAAAGCCAATTAGCCATTTCCCCCAAATGTCAAACTACTTTTTCAAGCCGCTCAATGATCTCTCAAAAACGATCATAACAGTGTTACGTGTGGTGTGGGGACAGAGGACCCAAATGCAACGTTCAGAGGGAAGGAGGTTTGAGGGAAAAAGGGGTAGAGGGACTGGAGTGGAGGGAGAGGTGGATGCCGGGGAAACATAGGTACGGGGAACCGAGGAGACTGGGACCAGGGAGCCGGGAAACACTGGGGCCGAGGAAGCGAGGAGGCGAGGGAGAACGGGGAGGATGCCGTGGGGGAAGTCCGAGGAGGAGAGGACCGGTGGTTGAACCCAGCCGACTGAACGGAGGACGAGGGTGAGTGAACCTGGGAGGGAAACAAACAGAGAGACAGGGTTAGAGATAACAGGGACAAAGCACAGGGAAAATGTGAGAAAACAAGAAACATGAAAGCCTGAACTCAGAGGTGGCACCGGGTATGGAACGACGATCAAGCAAGAGTGGTGTGGAGAACCGGGGTTGAAATACAGGCAGGGATGAGGTTGATTACTGGCAGGTGTGGCAGGCTGACGAGGTGGCTGATGAGGTGCAGGTGTGGGTCGTTGGCTGGGCTCAGGAGCAGAGGGAGGGCACATAGGGGAGAAAACACAGGGAGGCAGGCAGGGAACAGAAACACAACAAACAGGCTTTCTGTTTTTAATTTACCTGCACAAAGTGCTAAATCAGAGCAGATACTGATTAGACAGAACATGTTTTTCAGTCATAAACTCAATCATATTTGTTGAAAGACAATTAATACATAATCAAATCACTTGGATTTTATCAATAATTAAATCCATAGCAACTTAATTAAATGAATGTAATATAAAAGTTAATTTCTTCTTTTCCTGCCCATTATTTTGTATCATATGCACATCAGTGAGATAAAGGAAATTAAAAATGTCATTGTAATAATGCGTAATAAAAATCACATAATAATTCAGTTGAATCAATAATAGATAAAATATTTGCTGTTATCTAATTATGCTATTCTGTTTTGTCCCACTTTCCTCCAAATGACTCAAGGACTCGAACTATGTCAATGCAATCATGATATTCTATCGTACAGTGTGTGATATGTGTAACCTGGGTATGTAAACACTCTGTTGCTTTATTCTGACCAAAACACCTCTGGTAGTTCCACAGAGCTTCCCATGAAAAGAAGAACAAGATATCTGCACCATTGTTTGCTGCCTTGAATATGGGTGTGTGTAGATTAAGTAACTTATACACTAAGTCCCAGGGAGTTTCTTTTCCCAAAGCAGCCTCCCTGTGAGTCACCTTTTGTGATACCCAATCGCTGCTCAGTGCAGTCATCAGATCCTCAGGCTGTTCTTGGCTACTGCTGGCAAGTCTGAGCATGTGGCATGCTGTTGTGTCATCCTGACGAGCTAAAGGTTGACATTAAATACTAAGGGGATGGATCAATCTCACATACATTGTCATACCAACATAGCTTTGAGTTCAAGCTCTTAGTGTATTTACTATAATTTGAGAAATATCCCACAGAGATTGAGTAACAGACTGAGTAGACAAAGAATTATAACGTTTACGTTTCACGTTTCAGCACCTTCATCATTTAAATCAACACTCTACATGATGATGATAATGTTAATGTAAGCGACTTAATAGCATGTTCACATAAAAGTAAAATCACTCCAAGGTGTCAGCTGATGCAAATTGCAGGTTTTCTGTAAATGCTAGACATGAATCTCTCCATTGAGGCACACACATTTTGACACAGGAAGGAGAGTTGTTTAACCAGTTTTTTACAGATGGTTGATAGCACCTTGTTTACTGTTTGGTTTATATCACAAGGAAGATTTTGTTCTGTAGAACAAGGGAAGGTAATATATGTGGTGAGGCCACAGCCATCAAATACTACTGCAATGCAAACCACAGCAATCACTTGCCACTTCCACAAAATAAATTTACATAAACAATATGTCCAAGCAAACAGAGGTCCAGTGTATCTTTAAAAAACTATAACACTGCTTCACCAATTCCTCAACAGAAAATGTAATAATTGGGCATTCATGTGGTGTCGGAATAATTGGGGAAATGATTTCCTGACTGGGAATGTTCACGGGAACACCCACTTGAAGTCGGAATAACAACTCGGAAAGTCTGAGAATGTTTTTATTTGGAGTTGTTCACGTCATACATGTACAAACATGGCAGACAACGTGGTTGATGGTTAGAAACGTTTGATTAATGGTGTAAATCACGTATTGCATATACAGTTTTTACTAATGTCATTTGTAAAATGGTGCTAGGTTATAACTGTTAGTTTGCTATCCATGTAGAGTTACCTAGATTAATTAGGAAAGTTATTAGCAGTAACAGCACACACTTCACTACAAAACACATTCCCTGAGATAACTTCCTGGATTAAAGTACTTATTTTAAACCAAACCATGGTCATTTCCTAAACTTTATCAAGTAGTTTTGGTGCCTAAACTAAACCTAACTACGGCCGTTAGCGAGCGTGTCATGTAGTACTATGGACCCATATATAGATCTACTTGGCATTTACTGACCAACAGCAGCGCGCTTAATGTTAGCCCCAGTGATTGCACACAGCCTTACAGTAAAGCTCAACCCCTCCGACTGTGAACAAAGAGGTGATTCCTGAATCTAGGTTTACCAGTGGGGCAAGCCAGCTGAACGCATGTAAATAAGACCTTTGGAGTTGCATTTCACCTCTTTTGGAAGAGGTTATCAGCACACCCCTGCGCCAAGCTAGCAAACTCCCGGTAAGACAACAAGCATAGCCCATAAATGTTTAAGTAACGGAACATTGCTAAATGTAATGTAATTACTGAATATCAAAATTTACACCCGTTTTTAAGTTGTGCATTATTGCAACACTATAGTTTATACAGCAAATGTGAGCAAAGTGTGGCACCGCTTTAGCCTGGTGCCAGACCTTATAAGAAAGTAAAGTATTATCAATGATACTTTATACTTATGTACTTATATACTTACTTTATGATTATTTATCATGAAGTATTATAGTTTAGTTCATGAAAATGATATCTAACGTATGTTGCTGCTAATATTGTATACCAACCATCCACACTCCTCGAAAGGTTTTTCTAGATCTAAATGGGCACCATGTTTTCCTTCTATGTAGGACCCTGACCCTGAAATTAGAGAATGAGAGACTTAATTCTATAGATGTCTGACACGGTCGATTGTACATTGACAGTGGACACTCATTTGGTCGCTTACATTATTACACACAGCTGAGTTTTCCATCACACAGGCTTATTATTGTGTAATATGCGAAATATTCCAAATAATAGAGGACATTATTAAAAACCTAATTTCACAATAATTATGGAATTTATTGCCATTATAAAAAGAAAAATGGGAGGAGATCCACTAAGACTGGTACACTGCATTTTTCTATACTCAACAACCAACAGAGAAGATGGCAATGGTAATGAAAAAATACAAATTTGAGACAAAACCATCGTGACCTCACACAAAAATCACATATAGAGGAGACATGAATTGAGTGAAAAATATATTCTTGTTTATCTGTGTGTTACTGTGTAAGGTAGCGACATCCCCTTGAGCCTCACTGTATGGCTACAGTTGGATAATGGGATGAGAAAAAACATTCTATGATTTTCTCTCAGTTAGAACGGTGCTTTCAAACAGCATTATCAACTCTTGCTGTCAGACTACACCGTTCTCCAGCTGGGAACACTTGTTAGAAAGCAGAACATCAAAGCGGCACACTGACAGTCAGCTGACAGAGAGCCAGCCTATCATTGTGTTTCTACTAACATCTAATGCTCAATTCCATCTGCCCTGCAGTTCCTGTCACTTCCAAATGGTTCATAAAAAGGGCTGTTTTTGGTCTGCACACGCAAACCTAACATGGGCAACCTTCTACTATTGTCTGTTTCAGAAGATTACAAAATTTGCCAGACACCATGCTCCTGTTTCCAACAGGAATAGTACATAATGGACAAGAATACTTTCATTTAATTTACTCATTAGTTTTTTGTTTCAAATATAATTCTATTGAATAAAAAGAATACTGCATGTTGAAGATTAGATCAGATTAGATTAGCGTTTGAGAGGTATTTTCCTGAAGGCTAAGAAAGAATCACAATGACAGAGGAGAAAGTGAAAGCTGATGAAAGTGACTAATGCCATGTCTTATCTAAGCCCTTACATACAATAAACCCCAAAAAAAGTAAAAGCAAAGCAGCTACTGGTTAAATCCAATCTCTCTTGACCGCTAACACATTCCTGAAAGCCTTGCAACTGAAGTCCTTCATGTTTTCAAACAACTCAAGGTTGTTATGGAAATAAAGTGAGCCAGGTTCAGGTGTGGTGAAGACGTTTCGGAGTCTGAGTCTGGGGAGATACACTGCCTGCATGCAACATGTGAAAACATGCAACACCAAATCTCCAGGATACATCCTGTCTGGGAATAGTTATCCTTCCTAGACCTACAGAGATTCAGTGTCCAAAGAAGATCATTGGATATAGTGCATCATTATAAAGGCAGCTGCATCAGTCAGTCAAATGATCGTGTCTTAAAAATGACGATGGCTGCATTCACATGGGAACATGAACTGCAAGTTTTGTAAGGCTTCTGCAATTGTACCAAATAATGTGAATTTATTTAACCATTCTGATTCAATTTAAATGTATGATTGTTAAAGATGCTTACTGCTGAGTAATCCGCCACCTCAAAACTCAATCATGTGTCAAAAGTCCAAATTGCTTCAAGCATGGTGAAAAAAATAAGAGATGTAAAACTGTAGGTGTGGAAACAAATCAAAGTAAACTGACTTCCATATCTTATATTTATGTCTTACTGTCCCATAATTATGACTTTGTACTTAATCATGAAAAGACATCTTTGACCTGTATTTTATTCTATGATGGAGGCATGGTGCTTTTGTCTTTGGTGTCTTTAGGTGCTCAGCACACCCTCCTTCCATGATACATATGTACAATGCAGTGGAAATGATTTGATCAAATGAATGTCCTATCTCTCTGTACATATAATTATGGACATAATTAAAATCATTGTTAAAATCCATTGTTCATTTTCATTTCTTTGTTTGAAAATGGATCATGACTCATTTATAATTGTATATTACTTAATGAAAACCCAACAATGTCCTGTATCAACCCTTTGATGACTAACTAAGACAGTTATCAGTTATTTGAATGAAAAGACCTGCAGTGCTGAAAACTGCACCCACCATGAAGTTAGAGGGCAATAAAAATATTATTATATTCTAGACAGCAAGCTGAGATTAATGTTTAGAGGATAACCAACATAGTTTTGACATTTTGTACATTTGTTCTGAGGAAGTGATGTATAGTAACCCAGTAAAAACATGTGCTTGACTGCTAGATTGGTGAAGGATGCAAGAATAATGCACTACAGTCCTGTCACCTGCTCTCCTGCCTGGCAGTGATATTGCCTTAGTCAGTTGTTGTCACAATTTTTGTTTTGCACATTTTAAACAAGGAACATCAAGAGTTCAAGACATTAAGATCCACAAAAAGGAGTGTGCATGCAAAGAGGGGCATTGCTAGACATAGAGCTCTACTGGGGTCCCCCATTCCCCATATACATTTTTGAAAGTGTATGAAATGAGTCTGTATGTGCTTTAGCAGCTTCCTTTGCTTAGCACATTATTATTGGCACTGCCATGTCAGAAAAGGGCTTTGACCAGAGTATAAGCACACATACCTGTTTCAACCAGAAAAAAACACTAAACACCCAGTGACCAGTGCAGAATAGAGGCTTAGAACCTCGTGAGGTTGCTGCCGTTTTTCCCATGCTGTAAATATGCGGCGCTCTCGTTGCAATAAATTGTAAAAAAATGCTGGCCTCATGAAAAAACACTTTGGTGGACACAGGCCCTTAGGGTCTGACCTGCTTGTATCTGATGCTGGCTGTACATCTCTGGCTGTGCTATTACTGGCTGAGGCTGCCTGTGTGACATGCTAAATATTGTCTGTATTGGGTCTGTGCTAGTACTGCTAGTACTGGCTGAGGACTGGATGATCCAGCATCTACTCTACTGACAAACTTAAGCATAGCCCCTGTAAATTATAAATAACAAAACTTGCTAGATGTTAATGTTATGCATCAGGTTCCTTTCTTTAATACATTTTCAAAGGTAAAATACTATTTATACTATGACTTGAATGAATATGTGATGTTTATTATTTACTGAGACATGTCCATTCAAATTTCCCAGTCTGCCCAGCTAATCAACATTTTAATTGCTTTTCATCTTGTGTTAGTCCGTTGTAACTAAACCTTGACTGTGAGACAGATAATCACTGTCTTGTTTTAAAATGATGTGTGCTTATGAAGAGGGCCATCACATGTGTGTATTGTGTGGACTGGTGCCACTAATATTGCTGCTAGAATACTTGAGTTTCATTTCATGCACATGTGCATGAATGCAGATCAAACGTAATAAATAGTTGTATTTCACTTTAACATTGTTCATACACAAAGCCTGTCAAGCCACCAAAACACAGACAGACCAATATGCACTGACTTTGAGAGGATATAACTCAAGTTTACCTGACTGCTGTTCTCGAAAGTCACTCTTTTTTCTCTTCCCGTGCCCTGAAGGATAGGCATTCTTCATCCTCAACTTTGTTAACACTCACTTACCTTTTGACCAGTTTTTTTTGCAATGTTTCACAATGTTAACCAGTAGTTTTATTTTGAAAGTGTCTAAGTGTTTATTTTTACTTTGCATATTTGTTATTACTAACTTGAAACACGTGCCCCAGTAAAAAGGGTCTAGCGATGCCTATGTATACAAGTATCTTTACTAAAGTGAATTAGTGATGAATCACCCTCATACATAAAACATGATCCATGATGATGAAGATGCAGAAAAATACAAATGCACAGCAAATAGTGTATTGTCAATATTTTTGAAAATAAAATAACAAATAATGTTTTTAGGTGAGCTCATGACTTAATAGAAGCCAAGCTTCATCTGGCTTCCCTGTATGAAAGGGGTGACGAGCGGGTACAGACTAAACATAACAGAAGTATACAACATCTAAATTATGGATACCTTGTGGGAGAAATTTCAATTTACTTCCCTTGATCAGCATAAAACTAACAAGCACTTAAGATATACAGCTACTACATCTAGTTATCAGTTGATGATATAAATACAATTCAATACAATACTCATGCTATAAAACCAAACTTAGTGAAGCTTTCCAAAATGTAATCCAAATCCAGTATAAGGTCAAGGGCTTTACTATTTACTAAAAGAATCCATTTACCATAGCTAAAATATTCTGGCAATAATTTTACAGTTAAAACAGATGGGGTGTGAACAGACTGTGATGAAAAGACAATTAAAAAAAAAATTAGATTCCAGATAAACATGGAGGATAAATGTCTTCTTGTTTTGGCAAAATTGTTTCTGCCTCCCAGATGCAGAGGGTAAATTACATAACCTGACAAAAGTATTTTCCTGCTATACAACAGGTATGTTAGTGGGAAGTGCTAGAGCAATGAAAGGCAAGACTGAGTTGCGTCTTTGTCATAGTGCTCTTGTTGGAGGAGGTAGGGAAAACTGGTTTAATACAGTTCCTAAATAAACAGTTATGGAAATTTGAAATATAACAGGAACGCAGAGGGTATAGTAATCTTCCAGGTTAAGTCAAACAACAGAGTAGCTGAGAAGGACACATTTTTCCTGATGGTTTTCTAATACCACATCTACACTAGGTTGTTTAATGTTTAAAATAAATAGTTTTTGTCTGAAAAGGACTTGTGTCCACAAGGCCCCATGCCCACGTTGAACAATCTAGAGCAATAACAAATCTCTTCATCTTTGACAAACAACAAAACTGCACATCATAGCCAAGAAGTAAGGAGTGGACAGCTGACCAAATCATCATTTTATGATCAACACAATCAACAGGTTAACGACAACCGCTCTGCTATATGTTTGGCTTTATTAATATTCAAAAGGAGTGATCATAGAGAAGGTTAGTGGCGACAGAAAGTTCTACTTAACTTTACTGTCACACAGCCTGTGACACTCACTGGACTGTTGTTCGTCACCATTTTGCAAGCTGACATGTTAAGATTTATGCACTGTGGAGAACTGAAAAACTGTTTAGTATGGGGACATTTTCACTTGCTGTGGCACCTAGATTTGTAGCGTGGCTGTAACTTGAGTGTGGACACCTCAATCCAGTCTCCTAGAAATTATGTGTATATACTACTAATTTGTCGTGTGTATGATTAGGTTTAGGCAACAGCAGCACTATGAAGCTTTTGTTAAAATGTGATGTGGAATTAATTTTGTTATTATTTTCTGGCATAGTTCACATCAGGCAGACTGATCAAGAGAAATATGGTTGGGGTATGGAGGGAGAGGCAGAGTTGCCTTCAGGTGGTCTGTGGAGAAAGCACTGCTCGTGCAAGGCAACCAGGTTATGAGTTTTTCCCAGATCCTCATGGCCAACACATAGGCAACTAACTTTACAATACATTACACTTTTGTTTTTTACAATCGAACATAATCAGAGAGACACATGCTGGAAACACTGGGATGAGCCCAACAAGAAGCCGCTATAATTGCCCACCGAATCCTTAATGATGGATGAGCTCCTTAGTCTCACAGCGGATGATGTGACACAAAGCCAAACACATTCGCGGGCATGGGAGCAACAGCTCCACATGAAGATCTCTTTTGTTGTGTTTGCTGATTGGATTTGATGCCAAACCGTGCTTGTGCTCTCTCAGAACAGCCTGTGGTCGTACTCACAAAAGCCTCTCCTGTGATGTGAAGAGCTTGTCCCAACACAATTGGTTGGACTGATTGATTAAAGGGTTAATATTAACCACAGATGAGCTCTGATTTTTGCTATTACGGTCTTAATGTGATTTCACAACATTCTGGCACAGCATTATTTTGTTTCATTCACGCTAGGTTTACCTGACAAGTCAACATCATTGCATTAACGGATATAGCAGACATTCCTGGTGAAAGAACACGTGTCTGTGCGACTGACAATGTCTTTTCTTGTGAATAACCCTATTTATCATGCTTGGCATTATATGTGAGCAATCACCTTAATTTGATAATAAGAATAAGTGTTATAGTGTTATAGTTTCAGGGACTGAGCACTCTTTTAGTAGTCTGAAGGATGAAGCCATGTATCACTGAAGGACCAGCATCATTTTAACGACCCTCTCTCATCGCCCCTTTCATCCCTTCCCCCTCGACCCCTCCTCGTAAACATGATCACATAAACCACCTCTAACTGGCGCGGTCCTGTTAGTGAATTGACTTACGGAAGTTAGGTCAAGTAAGTAGCATAGTTATTTTAAGCCAACCCATGTGGTTTTCCTTATGTTTGTATTGTATTTTTGTTGTCTAAACCTAACCAAACTGATGTTTCGCAACGTTAAACACTAGTTTTTATTTTGAAAGTGTAAGTGGACATTACATGTCCAACAATGATTGGGAAAAGGGGTAAGCAGTCAAGGTATCTTGACTAAGCATCCATTTGTGACGAACTGGGGGTGAGAATGTGTTGGTATAAAGAAAATCATCATCAAGTTTTGAGCAATTTTCATAATTTCGTTAATAATTATTTCATGTTTGGAACCATTTTTGTGTACATATCAGGCCTACAATTTTACTATAATGTATTATGTTCATTACTCAAATAGCAGTGATAATTTTGTATGTGGCTTAATTTTGTACACCTGCACACCTAGGCTGTAGAATATTCAGAAACATTTTAGTGTGTTTGAAGACAGAAGCTACAGAGAAGAGACGTAACATGAAGTAGTGCTTTTTCAAAATACTGTGTAATATTTATAAAGGGTTAATGATATTTTTTATAAACATGTCCACTAACTACAAGAATCTCATTTGAGATTCTTATGATTTTGATCAGATGGACAAACTGCAGGCTTTGTTTGATACAAAAGTACTTTCTCCACTGTCAAACACACACTGCACACGCATTTTTTCGGGAAACTGGCAAAATGTGAACATCCACATTCCCGTTAACTCTTAGGCCTTTTTCCCAACTAGTGTTGCTGCTCTATTGCTGTTTTACCACTCAAGTCGTGTTAAGTGGCATCACATTAAAAAGTGCAACACGATGCATTCTTGCAAGTAACTCGCTGTTGTTACTATTCATTGATAATGTAAACATCACAAGTTTGAACCTGAAAGAGTCACGTTAGATTTTGTTTTTTGAGGATATGGTAGGGTAAGGTGATGAAGAACTATTTTGCTGTTTGTCATTGTCCCTCTCACATCAAGGCAAACTGGAAAGTCACTTTTGATTGTTAATCTTGCTGGTTTATCTGGTTTGCATTGTTTAGGGTGTGCCATGGCATCAGTGATTGTTTGTGCAGGCTTGGGTAACTGAGGCTTGGCCTCAGTATTTACTGTCAGGGTACGAGTTACTTTATTATGATGAAGAAGCTAATAGAGCAGCAGACAGACCAGTCTTACAAAAGTAAGCAGTGTCTCCTGTCTGAAAAAGAGAGAGAGAGAGTTTGATCTTAAATCACTGAAATCAAATTCCAAGTTTGGGTTGAGGCCAAAAAAGTTTGTAAGCTGTTGGACTTCAGTGAAATGCTAGTCTTCTCTACTCAGCACCACCATACCAATGCTAATAGTTCCTTTTGCATTAAGGATGCAAATAAACTGAAACTGACAAATAACTGATCACCTGTTCAGTAATGGTCAGTCACACTGCAGCTCTGGCACCTGCCTGTGAATGCACAAAGACGACCACCTCTTTGTAGCACTATCTCTCGTGATTGGATAAAATATTATATTATTTATGTATTAGAAAATGTAGTTTTCTGTTTACTGCACATCAGAGAGACTATGTTAATGATCAAACACTATTTCAGTGATGGCTGTCATAATGTAACACTCATTTTGACAACAAAAAAAAAGCACCTTTTTAGGTTTAAGGAAAGATTGTAGTTTCCGTTAAAAAACTAAATGCAAGTCTCATCTTTCAAGTCAGTGTTGACCTTTTCATTATTTAATCAAAAGAAGAAAAAAACATATTTTGTATTGCAAGAGTGGATTTTGTAGGAAAATTAATTAAATATATTCAGTGTAATTTTATTCAGCATTAAAGATTCATAACAATTAAATATCACTGTTTACTGCCTGTGTAGCTGAGTCTTCGTGCTTTACACTTGAATGCAGATGCTGTACATTTTAATTACATTTGCTATAACTGCAGTGCAGAAATTGTGACCTCAACCTTGATGTGATGCGGGTTAGCTTACATATTTCTTTTTCTCTTTTGACATTTGAGAATTATATCATGGTTGTGGGCGGCACGGTGGTGCGGTGGTTAGCACTGTCGCCTGACTGCCTTTGTGTGTGGAGTTTGCATGTTCTCCCCGTGTCTGCGTGGGTTCTCTCCGGGTACTCCGGCTTCCTCCCACCATCCAAAGACATGCAGTCTAGGTTAATTGGTGACCCTAAATTGTCCTTAGGTGTGAGTGTGAGCGTGACTTGTCTTTGTCTATGTGTGGCCCTGCGATGGACTGGCGACCTGTCCAGGGTGTACCCCGCCTTGCACCTGATGTCAGCTGGGATTGGCTCCAGCTCCCCCACGACCCTGTATGCAGGATAAGCAGTTGACGATGGATGGATGGATCATGGTTGTGTGAGTACTTGGTTACACTTTTTTTTCAGTGTTCATGTTATTTTTAATAACTATAGAAATTCGCAAACAGTGAATTGCGGTGAACATGGACACTGTGACAGGTGTCCATGTTTATGGTGTGTTTTTTCTAGCTGTAGCACACAATTAAAAGGATTATCAAAAATCTATTAAGCACTTAAAATCCACTGAAATGATGATTAATTAGTTATTTCATTTTGTGATTAGACAAAACGTTATTACATTATACAGTAGGCTGGTGTTAAAAAGATAAGATTAGTCAATCAATCGAAGATGAATATTTACATTTATTTTAGCAGGCATGATATATGTCAGCAAAATATGCAATGAGTGTGATTACTGATGATCATGAAGGATAGGCTAATAGAGCAGCAGACAGACCAGTTGTCTTGTTGACAGTGTCTCCTGTGTGCAAGAGAGAAAGAGAGTTTGATGTTCAATCACTGGCTTCAGACTTCAAGTTTAGGTTCAGACTAAAAGGTTTGTAAGCTGTTGAACTTCATTGAAATGTCAATCTTCTCTTCTCTGCACCACCATACCAAAAGAAAATAGTTCACTTTCATTAAGGATGCAATTGAGAATACTTTACCAACATAAATTAATTTATTTCCGCTTTATGACATGATTCATGAGTTTTCCATGGTCTTGCTACAACTGGCTTGTTTATATTCAGCCAGCACCAGACTAAATGAGATCCTGAGACCAGTGAAGCGTTTGCATGGTTACTACATTGGCCTTGGTAAATTAAAATTGGTTTGTATACACAGGATGCTACCGTAGCTTGTATTTTTATTCATCTGCCAACCATTACTTTCTTCATGTTTGTCGGCAGGACACTGATATCTTTCTGTCCGGCTGCTGTTGCATATCTCCTGTCTAAGATGTTCTCTTCCTCTTAACAATTTCTTGCTGTCACCTGAACTCATGGGTAGGTGGTGTCTAGACATTTGCCTTTTACTGCTTCTCCACATTCATAACTATTAATAGGAAACACTGTATCTACACACATTTGATTTTTACTTATTTCCTCTACCCTACTCAAATGTGTCATTCACATTTTAGTCACTCTAGTGGTGCCTTCATAACTATAGGATGCAATTTATGCCATGACATTTGGTACAGATATCCATGGCACCCAGAGGATAAATCCTAATAGCTTTGGTGATTCCTTGACCCTTCATCTAGTGCTACCATGACGTTTACATTTCTAGTTCATTTTACCATTACTTCAATTTAACATCATAGATTTTTTATATATCTACACTCTGTCATGTCAGTTATAAATATAATGCATGAATCCTGCATGCATTTAGCCTGCTTATCTTATTTAACTTCTGCACTGTATATACTGTAGTATGATCCTTTATGCATTGTTTTGTAACCAGTTCTTGAGTTAAATTCAATGTAAGAGGACCTTTTGTGAATGGTACAATTCCACAATGCAAACACATGTCATCTGTACAATTTCTGAAGTACAGATGGCAGGTGTTACTGTGTTACATGTTAGTCAACTGTGCAGTTAGTGGATCATAACATATCAAGTATCCGGTTCAAGAGGAGACCAAACTTTTCCATGGATGTCAGTTTTTGAGCCACAACAAAGGTGGCCTAGCCGATTGTTGGAAATGCCTTTTGCTATTTCATAAAGCATTTCGTAAAATGGTGAATACTGAGTCCCTGCGCCACTTAGGAGAATTGAGGAGTCAGTAGTCAATAGCTATATGAAAAAGAGCAGTCAAAATTGTGAATCACGGCAATCACAAGATGTCCTTGAGCATACACTAATAAATGTGCATGAAAATTAATATGCTGATGGGTCCAATATTATGCAAGGTTAGCTGCAGACAGACACACACGACCAAATGCATGATCCCCTCCAGGCTTACGCCAAGATAAAAAGTAAACTCCATAAGAGCAGCCTTATCCCTCTGCATTTCAGCACTGTACAGTGTTGCCTTGCTCAGCACCCACAAAAAAGATTCACCACTGTGTGCTCTCTACCTCCAGAGCAACATTTTCTGTATGGACACTGTGCTTTCTGTTCAAATACCATCAACCCAAAAACATTCCTCAATCCACATCCGGACATACACACACATACTCTGGAGTTGACAGTATGTGTTCTATCGGTAACAATGATTTCTGTGTTAAAGGATAAAACATTTCGGTCACTCTAAAAACAAGAACTGGTCCTTGTAAAACATTTTCTCACGTCAAAACACATTTTAGGGACAATTCCGGAAACACTTCACACTAACAAGCCAGCTGTCTGTGAATATTCTTATTATCCAGATCATAGTTATTAGATTATCTAGATTATTTTATCTTATATTAGATAATCTAGGTCAACTGGACTTGGTTTAATGGTTCTTCAGTTTAGACCTGAAGAAGCCTCTTGAATGAGAGGCAAAACGTCTTAAAGCGCCTTGAACCAAGTCCAGCTGCCCTAAATTTCACCTTGCTTTTTTAAGCAGTCTTCAGATCTTTCAAAAGGATTCTGCCGTCCATGAGAGGATCTCTTTGTGTAGCTTTTTTTGGCCTGCTTCCTCCGATTTTTGTCAATTGATGGAGCGGGTTGTCGACTGTGGCCCATGATTTGTGAGGCCAGCATGGTGGCACAGCTGAATTATCTCCGGTGTGGGAGGAAGCTTGAGATAGCGCTGAGTTCACACATGCTCCGAGAACTTTGATTGGTGTCAATTACTTTCTTTAATGCATCTTGAAGTGGTACTTATTTCATTGCTGCTCTCTCAGGGTGGGATTGCTGCCAGAATTTAGAAGGCTCCAAAGTCCAATCACAAAAACGTTTATCTCTTTCTTTCTTTCTTTCTCTCATCCTGATTCTGCTGTTCCTGCCTCACGAAGGATTTGGGCAGGTCAGCTCACTGTGACTCTGTGGCATGATATCTATCAGGCAGACTTACTTTTTCACCTTCCTGAGCCCTGCCACTCTCCTGCTAATAAAACCCTGTGTTGACAGATGAGACCAGTAATCAAAGTTTACACAAATCCATAGCCCCTATTGAAATGTCTTGTGTCACCCATCAAGCTTGAAATATAACATGTCATTTAATCTAAAACTATTTTTTGACTCTCAAGGTTTGCTGATGTCTGTACATGCCAAATTATAATTTGTAATTTCATCATGAGTTGTGATTCCTCCCTCTGCTAAACTCAAACTGACTGCTTGTTCTGACTCCAGGTAATATCCCTGCAGTAACCTGGTGCTTGCTGATGGAGAGTATTTGATTTAAGTTGGTCCCAAAACAGGGCTCACATTGAACAAACATTAAGAAATATAGAAAGGCAAACACAAATTTTAGTATATTATGAAAATGTTTATTGCTGCGTTACTAATATGAGTGTTATTTGAATAATCAATGAGTAAAATTTGTTATAGGAAAAGTGAAGCCAAAGCTAAGTGCCTTAAACCTGCATTCTTTCTAATGGCCAGCAGGGGGGCGACTCCACTGGTTGCAAAAAAGTCTGATTGCATTGGACTTGATGACAAAATGAGCCTACTTCTCCCTTGATTTAGCTCATGAAAGTTAAATGTAACATTTTGGTCACCTAAAAATGTATTTTACATGTGTAGGAGTAGCGTGTATGTATGTAGTGGCAGAAGAGGAACACTTGCTGAAGAGACGGAGCCCCAGCTTCACTGGTGTTGCGCAGAGTTGTCCACACCTCGTGGGACTTTTGGATAATTTATAGATATAGCTTTTAGTTTTTAAATAGCCGGCTAATTCAAATAGACCCGCGAGGAACTGCGACGTGCATGCAGTTTTCGGCAGCATCGAATGCATGCAAAACTCTGCACAAGACCGGTGAATGACAGGCGAGAGAGAGAGAGAAACAATGGTCAACAAAAAGCCTCAGTTAAGCTGGAAATTTACATTGTAAGTTGAATGAATAGAGGCTGGAGCTCTGCAGCTTCTCAAGATTAAAGCAGAGCCAACGTGTGTAACCCCCCCCCTCCCCGGCTCGCAATCGCCTTGCACAAAAACACACGTGATTCGACTATCAGTCGACTATAGGAAGGAGTTGACGATTCTGATTCTACTATGTAAATCCTTAGTCAGGGACAGCCCTAGTATGTAGCACTGAGTGATGAAAAATGTGGGCGTGGTCAATGTGGCATTACAATCAATAAATTACCATCTAGCTACCTTGAAAGAAAATAAATGATCACCACATGGTTGCCCTTGGGTGTTGATGTGAATATGCTGGAAATGCAGTAGAAATTATTTGACCTTGTTCTTTTTTCAAGAGAAGTAACCATTTACTTTCAGCGTGTCAAAACTCATCCAGATCACTGATCCAGATAAAATAAAAGTAACATCAACCTTGAATTTGATAGCAAGTGGTGGTAGTGCAATTTGTTTGTCACAATTATCTTTTTTCCCTTTATTGTGAACATGTCTCAAGACAATGATGGATGTGTCCTTGTATTCTTTGTTTTGTATGCACAGTCAGGGCTAATAAACAGGAGGGGGCGTAGGGTGGGGTGTAAAACTCTCAGGCTGAGAGCACTCCAGCAGAGACATAATGGACAGTGTGCCTCAGAATAAAACATTATATCCTGGCAAAGCATTTCAAATTGCTGAAGTCTGAAATACGGAGAACACCCCATCAATTACATCTCCAGATCAAAAATGCTACGGTGACAAACTACAGCTCTGATTAAGCATTCGTGGGGGGGATTTAATACAATAAATACATGACCTTTCTGTTGTTTACTTCACACTTTTTACTTTTCACACGAAAGATGTCTCATGATTTTAGAATGGCTAATTAAGATGAGTGCACTGACCTTTCACTGCATATCAACTGGTTCAGGTGCTAAACACATGCTTTGTAATGCATTGTGGTCTGCAAAGAATTACAGAATATTTTGAATCAACATCTGAAACATCTGAACATCTGTTTACCTTAGTTAATGGTTCCCTGTGGAGATTGTTTTCACCTCTAATAGTACTATGGTGCCATTTGGGGTCCCCGTATACAAGCTCGTAGGCGGGTAACGAGATACACAGTTTCACTCTATTCCACTGAACAACAGGCTGTAATGCAGCAATGCCCCAACAAAGTCAGTGAAGAAGAAGAATCCCAGTAAGTAAACAATGCCGGAATTAAAGTATCAGCTTTATCAGCTTTGCACACTGAATGTAAACACAACATGTTTGTTTGTTTACAAGAAAACTCCAAAGGGCACCTTTAAGTATTTCATATATTAACATATCAGTGTAACATGTCTAAAATGAAAAATGTTTCCTATAGTATATGGTATGGTATAAGACATTTGTGACCAAGTGTTTTGTGTTTTATGTGCAAGTGGTTCAAACAGTGGTTTTTTGGGGAGCTAAAAAAGGAGTCTTGTTTTCAACGTTTGTTCCATTGTACAAATTTTAGTTTAATCAATGCTGTTAAATGAAACTATTTCAAAATACCAAATGTTGTAGAACTTTCTAAGCCCTTTCCTCAACCCACATGTCATCCTTGAATGGATGTAAAAACAATAAACAAAATTGTATTTATGAAGTTTTATGTTTATAATGTTTTTATTCTTTGCTATTTTATTAATATGTAGTGTGACAGACCAGTGTCACTACGGTTGAGTGTGTGCTGTGACTACTTTATTAAGGAGCCTGGCTCTTTGGTGTTGTGGTCAAGTTGCATGTTTGGTACCCTTTATACCCGGGTTCAAATCTAGGTGAGGTGACTGCTCTTGCCCCTCTGTCATATATGGATAAAAATTTGTGTGTGTTTAGGCAGTAAGTTTGAATCATGTTCTACCTCATGCTTTCTTTTAGAAGCAGAGTTGCAGAATGTCAGTATGACTATAGACTGGTGGTTTTATGTACTTTCATGCTGACTGTGATAGTGAATGTGCTTCCAAGACACTGTAACAGGAGTGACATGTGATTGGATCCCTACTCGTTACCATGTACTGTGAGCTGCACAAAGACAACAGGCGATTTTATGGAATGAGGGAAGAAGCTTATGTAGCTACAGTATCATTATATCCTGCTTTACCACTCGAGTCGCATGTCACTTATTTCTACACCAGAGTCAAGCTGTTTCTAATCCAGCCAGAAGCCAGAACTTCAAATATACTCATCCATCAGTTCTTGAATTGGTCTTCAGTTGCTGTTCGCTGATGCCAAAACCAGGGTTCGAATCATACTAACTAATAAAGAAATCCTCAATCCTCCTGCTTGCCCAAGAGATCCTGAATATTTTATTTTTCCTGTGAGAAGTAGACCAGAACTAGACCTACACTGAAAACTGTTCTAAAATTAACCAATGTTTTAAATGTGGCTAAACAGATAAATGATTGTCCCTTTGTTGTAAATGAAGTTTAAATGTCCAACAACAAAGTGGTAGCTGTTAAATTCAAGGTCTTGGGTGTCATCAGCTAATATTCAAGATATTTTTACTTTAACATTCTTGACTTTAATTATGAGAACATGTTTCCTGTTGTTGTCACAGCGAGGTCCACATCAGTTTGTTGACGCTGTGAGCTACAATCACCTGCACCATTTTAACTCCCAAGAGCCCCTTTGAAAAGGAGTAGGCTTTTCTGAGGATTTCTAATCAGGTGTGAATTGATCAGCCTGTAGCATGCCTGCACCTTTTATCAAGTGGACGTAAACTAGACTGTAATTTTTTTTATAGATATAGAAGTGTATTTACCGTAAAACTTCAATTAATAGCCGAGTCCCAAATAGCCGCCTACCTCCTTTACTGGCCTGGAGTGGGAACACATTTTGACAAATAAACGCAGGTCTCCATTAGACACCTGGTCTGGTTTTTATAGAAGAAAAAAAAAGCTTTAGCTGATTCTAAGCTATTTAGATCATGCATACAAATATTAATGTTTAAATGTATGATCAATATGAACATGCTACACATCATTAGATTGGTTAGATTCTCCCATTCAACCATTCAGTTTAACAGAAACAAGAGCCAAAGCCAAAATTCATATAGATTCACCAGTGTAACCGGGATGGTTCAAGAGAAAAAAGTGCCGACTCCCATTACCTTTGAAGCCTCCTTAAGTTCAAATGTGTCCGTTCCTTGATTATTTATATTCCTTTAGTCTGTATGGGGTCTACCAAATCAAAACAGCTTCCATCCAAGTTGTGAATCCTGTCATGGAAAGTCCATTGCTCTCTGTCTGCTAACTTCTGCCACACTTCTCTCATCCTGCACCATGTTGTTGGGGGTTTTTTTCCCGTTACATTAGTATCTACAAAATAAAAGTGCATCAGAGCTAGATCAAACGAATTAGTGTGTTTGATATGATTTGAATATTTTTTATACAAGTAATATTCATACTGTTTGAAGTAAATAAACTGTTTTCATAGTAGCTTCAGTTTTGTGCAAAAGCAATTAAAGGCCTGTCCCATATGGACGCCTGTCCCAAATATAGGCAGGGTCAATTCAGTGATTTTAGCAAATAAAAGCCCGGGCTATTAATCAAAGTTTTACAGTATAGCAACAGAAGGATAGAAAACTCAGAGCAGGGGAAGATAGGGAAATCCTTTATTACATATTATAGTTTTTCTTCAAATAATTTAATAATATTAAAAAAATATTTTTCTTTAGGGGTGAATGAGTTACATAATATTCGTGATATGTGTTATGCTACAATGACCCTTACCATGTTGCTTATTTGTGAATTCAACAGCCTGTAAGACAACTTAAAGGCCATACATTTTTCTGAAAATGTGCAACATTACCCTCATATTTACCGCAAATTATATCACATCTCCCCCCTCTCTATGACTGTGTGATATGATTGGATCAGGTATTAACACTTTTGCGTTTCCTAATCCTAATTCCTTTCTATCATAACCCAGCCTTTATGCAGTAGGCAGTCTCTGCCTCTCACAAAGGTGTAGCTCTGTCTGTACATTGCATGTAATTTAGATTACTCTGCTCCGACTGGACAGTTGTGCAGTTGTTGTTAATTTATTTTTGTGCTGTTTGCTTCCTGTGAGAAAAGCTTTTTCCAAAGATGGGAGATTTGTGGGCCATGCCAAATCATAATCACATACTAATATATATATATCATGGGCAGAATATAAAAAGTCAACTGCAAGCAGATTCTCTCTCTCCCCCCCCCCCCCCTTTAAATGCAGAATAAATTAGTGAGGGAAGAGAGAGTACTTTAAAACTGTTGGAGAAACCCTGCTTCTCACAGCTACACAAAGCATTGCACAGAGAGTGCATAAAGTGAGAAGGTAAAAAATAATGTCAGAAGAAAACTGACATGTCAAAGAAATGCAACACACAAAACAAAGTAATTGATTGCCTGGCTGAAATGGTCTGCCTCCTTATGAGAGCAACATGCTCCCCTTATTCTGTTTTATGTTTTCTTTACTAAAGTTATGGTTAGACAAATTGTTCAGTAATCTTGTTTACATTAAGTGAGGCTTTAGGTTTTTCTATGCAATAGTTATTCAAAACTGTCTTGAGAAATACAGTGGCTGAAGAGCAACTGAGCCATCTGAGGAGTCAAGAAAAGCTAGGGCCATAAATCTTGATACTTTTGTGGATGTGTTTGCCAAAACATATAAAGTTGTACTGAAAACAATGTAGCCTTATAAAGTAGAAATATGAATAGGTTTTGAGTATGCTTTTTTGTTTTGTTTTTCATTTTTGGACATATATAATATAATGTTTCTGTTTACAAAAAGTCCTCTGAAAAGGCCTTGAAACTTGAGTGGGCCAGCTCGCAGTGAATCATTCGTTCCTTTCAATCAATGAACCCATTCAAATCAAAGCTGTATATTTGTCTTTTTAAAGAAACGGACAAGTAGCGTATTTGAAGAAACACATGAATACAGATACATAACACATTAAATCAGGATTGTTGTGGAACTCAAAATGTTAACTGCACTGGTATTAGTCTATGCACATCAGATAATTAGGGACATTAATTGTAATATTACAAGTTATTAGAGTATAAAGTATATCAGTATGGAATTCCTTGACTCTCATATTGACACAGTTTTCAAAAACAACAATAGAATAGTGTGAAATCAAGTAATGGCTTTTGGTTTTGGTGTGCCACCCCAAGATTTCCAGTGCCCCGCCTGGCCACCGCTATGGACAAATTCTGGGGGTGCAGCTGAAAAAAATACCAAGAATTTGGCGTTGTAAATCTGCCATCACTTATTAACATTAACTGCATTTGAAGCATTTGAGAATGGAAAGCAACTAAGATGGCAGGCGTAGGGTCAGTTGCATGCATTTTAATCATCTCATCATCAATCATCTGTAAGTAATTCTAAACCGCTCTTATCAACTGCCCTACAAATGGATCTGTACTAGTGTTGGGCCGATGGCTGACAGACATCACTACGTTGAGCCGGTGTTATGTCGATTTATGCTACCTATCGAGCAGAGCCCTTTAAAGAGTGCTACTTAGGGGTTCTGCGCATGCGTATGACCCACAAGCGTGGTTTGTTTCAACGCCCATTAATCTGTGCAACCTTGCTGTTGGGAATGCCGTCTAGAAAGTGGCTGATCGTCAGTAACATCCAAAAAATAAAATCTTTATTAGTCTATGAGAATACGCTACCCCTGATATCTTAAATAAAGATGGCATAATATAGTATTTCAACATGCTCCCCATCTCCGTACAGTACACATGGAGTGAGTA
Organism: Micropterus salmoides; assembly: GCF_014851395.1. Lineage (NCBI taxonomy): Eukaryota > Metazoa > Chordata > Actinopteri > Centrarchiformes > Centrarchidae > Micropterus > Micropterus salmoides. Next base: position 13,592,378 of record NW_024041373.1, read on the forward strand.
GTGGTGCAATATAAAATGATTCTGTGCATTATTTGATAGGGGATATTAGTCAGAATAATCAGAATACGCTACCCCTGAAATGATGTTATAATATAATCAAAAAACAGAATATGTCATAATACTGTGAGAGTTATAACGTTATGGGATTGGAAAAGGGAACACATAAGGTAGCATTTTTCGATAGGGCAGAGCGACTCGATAGACTCTGCTGTCGATTTGCGCTACGGTAGCATAGATCGTCAGAACACCGGCATGTGATTTTAAAACCAGTAGTAGGCTATGTTTTATAAAGTCACCTAAAAGACTGAGAACTCGTCTTTTTCCGTAAATATCCACCCGCTGTCCCTTATCATGCTAAGCAGGTGAGCCGCACGTCGGCTTATTAATGACGCAGATGAAACAACTGAAACCAACATCTGCACCCTGTGTGTTCACTGCTGCTTTACCTGGTCCGGGCGTAAAATATCCACCGCGACTTGTAACATAAGTTAATAGTCTGCCAATTTTTTTAACCGAGTGAAGTCTATGCGAAAACCAATGGACATAAGACGACTGCCCCCGCACCCGATGACATTGTCCATCCCGAAATTTTGTAGACATCGTCCGATGGAAATTTCATAAACATCATCCAACCCTAATCTGCACTCATTCATTAATCCAGATATGGTACAATTAACTTGTCATTCCTCTTTTAACTATGTAATGGTCTTCAATACTAATTAAATCTCAATTGAAAAAAGGGTTCATTCTTTAGTGTTGATGCTTTAAATATGAGTCTGCAAAGCTTTCATCCACCTCTCCGCTGGATTGAAAGATGTGGAAGCATCTTTCACAGGGTGACTGATCTGGTCTTCAGGCTCTATAATGTGCAGGTCACACATCGAGAATGGAGTTCTTCTTTCAGGCTTCCTCTCCTCTTTCAACGTTTGACCTTTAGAGCTTGTGTGAAGATCTTTTCCTGCATCTTCAAGACTCATATTTTCCACCTGAAATAGAAAAGGAAATTATGTAGGCTATAGTAACTTGTGTATTTATATATTCATATAAAGAGAAGCCAGAGGAAAATGGACTACTGCAGCAATTATCATTGTGAAATTTCCACCAGTTTGTAGTGGTTTCCATCTCACTTCCATTTGCAGTGATTTGAGTGCACAGTGCAGTTGCTTGAGATTAGTTCTCCCTGAGGGTGCTTGGGTTTTGCACTGGGATGAATATTCATTGTGTAATTGATTATAATTGACAGTTATGTTTCTTGATTGTATGATTGACTTCATTCACCTGCTGTTGTTCTGTAATTGCTCCCTGGATGCAGGGAGATTATAATTGAAAATATATATTTTATAGAAGGCGATTCCATTTTTGAAATTATTCACACATAAACACAGAAAAGGTTTTAAATTCCCTGTTCACAGCAACAACAGTCAGGTGCTGGTAGGTCGCAGGATTAGACTTTGAAAATCGAAAACAAGCTACCACAAACTGAAATGATTTTCCTACATTACTGTGAGCAATGCGTTTCGCCTATGGCTTCTTCAGGTTCACAGTGTATACAAAAACACTCACAGGCGTGCTAAATAGAAATTGGGTAGTTTGCCTGACCAGTAAATTCCATTTTTTTACGTTTTTATATATTTTCATTAAATCAACATCTTATACAAAATACTATAATAAAAACAGCAGAAATATGATTAATATCCAAAAATATCACATGAGTCACAAGAATCACATCATTTCACATAAGGAACTCTGAAATACCTTAGGGCAGATAAGCTGTAGGTCCTACCTCTGTTCATCTACCACTTAACGGAAGTTTCTCAACTTTCCCTGAAGGTGAAACACACTTCAGAGAAAGATAATCTAATTATAAACATCACAAGAAAGAGCTAAAATCCTGTGTTTCCTTTAGTCCACGAGGCTCAATTGTGTTCAATTTATGAATCCAAAAAGCTTCCCTTCTTAAAAATTGGTTAATCAGTTGACCCCCTCTTGGGTTGGGTCTCACTCTTTCAATGCCAATAAATTTAAGGGAAGTAGCCGAACCATAGTTTTTCTCTTTATGACCGCACATGTGCTCACAGTAAACTTGCTGGCTTTGCCCAATGATGAAAGAAACATAGTTAACATACTTGAGATGCTTTTTGAGCTGTTGGAAGATGTTTTCTCTATTAGCCGGCTACTTCCCCCCACTTCCACTCTCTCTAGTGCTAAGTGAGACTAAACATGTCCTGGACGAATACATTTTTCTACTGAAAGGACAGAGCTAAGATTGGTATCTACTTTCTTATCTCTCAGCAAAACATCCACATGTTCCTTTAATAATTGTGTAATCATGCTGTAACATCACAGAATCCCATGAATCCACAAAGGTCGGAAGTGGAAACATTTTTATACACATGTTGGCAAATTGTTTGCTATTAAAAAAAATCTAAACCAAAACAAGACATTATACCTAAAAACACAAAATTTGTTGTATTTAAGTGCAGTAAAATGTCACATTACCGCTTTTGCTTTCTAAAAACGGCCTTCATTGTGTGCATTTTTGCAATGCTTTGACCTCCCGCTTTAGGTCCCACCTTCTCTTCTCTTGTATTTGTCGCTCATGTAGGCCTAAAATAAAATGCCCAAATGTAGTGCTTGAAGTAGACCGGGACTCACGCAGTATTTTACTCTTTGGCGTACTGGCGACTTTTTCTTGCGTATCGGCACGTCTCACAATGAAACAACATACCATAATGAAACTGCTGTAACTGAAATTAATATTATACTTGTAGTAACCAATATAGGATAATATTATCTGAAATTATAATTAATACACTAATATTAGCCCTAATCAAACCTTAACAAGACAGAAAACAGTTTTATTTGTGAATCAGTTTAATTGTTGAATCTCTGTATGAAGTAGCATGCATGACCTGCAAAGCTATGTACGTGTCAGTGTCACATATAGGTGCTAACAATCTAGAAGCCCACATGTAGGCTCTATTAAAGTTCAATAACTTAGTTGCACGGTTACCATACTGCACTGGTATACTCAATTTAGTACACATGCTGGCTTTGGTATGGTTAGGCATTTAGGCATTTTAAACTGCTTTGTTAAGGTTATAAACAGATTGAGGTCAAGGTTATGGTTAGCAGATTATTTTAATGTTATAGAATGTAGCTTGAGTGTGTGTATTGTTTATTGTCAATGATGCTGTCTGAATGGTCAGGGAAGAGAACTCTGGTCTTTATCAAATATTGTCTATGCCCATCCAACCACCAGCGGAGGTTCATCTCAGACTTAGTCTGACTGACATTTTAATGTAATTTGTCATCTCACAGCCATGAAACAAGTGTCACATGGATCATCTCACAGAAATCCTAAAAAAAAAAACTAACTCAGTAATAAAATGCCAATACCAGCCTTCTTGGAGTAGCTGTGCCTCTCACAAGGTTGTCTGCGGCGGTGCAGTGGCTAGCGCTACAGTAAGTGGGAGCAGAATGTTTTCCACTCCCTAGTAAATCTGATAAAGAGGGAAAATGTGTAAATGTCAGTGAGGTTCTTCCTTATAGACAACATTAAAGCCAAAGAGAGGATTCATACAGATGTGCAAATTACACATTTTCACAAGACTAGTCACTCAAATAAGATATTGTTAGTTCAGTTACACACTGTGGGTATAGACAGCAGGTTGCTGAAACAACTTTAGGTTTAATTATTATTGCATTAGATGCTACTAGTTGTTATTTCACAGCACTCAGATAAACAAGCCAACAGCAGTAAAGACGTGGATCAGGATACTGGTGTCAAAAAAAATCCCCTTGATAAAATACAGCACAATGTTTATCTGCTCTTGTTATGTTTTATGTTGTTTGGAGGATCAACACAACAGTTCACAATTCATTTAACAAGGCAGTTAGAGCCAGCACCTTTGACACATCTGTGTTCAAACTTTAATATTTAATATTTAAGCCTTTGTGCTCTGTGCAGGACGTACAAACTTTATTCCTTTAATAAAGGTGCCCTGTTGAGTGTTTCAAACAAATGTTATGTTTAAATTCAGCTGGTAACTCACCAAAATGTTGTGTTTCATTGAGGTCTAACATACATGCTGAATGCATTTCCCTCATAAAACATTAGCAAAACACAATTTTCTTTTCTTAGCATGTTACTGCAACTTGAAATTAAGCAGAAATGTAGACACACAACTCATAAAAACAGTTCAGGCCAGAGATGCTCACAAGTCTTTGAGCTAGAATCCAAGTCAAGTCTCAAGTCACTCGAGGTTTTAATGAATGTTGTGTCACCTGATGTGTTCAATCCAGGATGCTTATAAAACTGCATTCGCTGTAAGGAATTCTGTCTCCAGTGTCTCATTAATGAAATCAACACTTTTCTGTCAATAAGTAGAGACTGCAATCACTTTCTCGCAAGTGGAAAACCTCCTTTTATGGGTTGTATTGGCCATTTAAAGTATTTTTACAGGTAAAAAGGACTGGATTGGTTGGTACACAGCAAGGGAAATAATATAGAGTCATAATAATTGCAAAAGAGATCATGTCTTTATTTTATATATAACTCAGCAGTCATGTTAGTTATAGGCTACAGTCTGTGTTCCAAATATAAACAAGGATGTTAGACATATGCCTACCAAACACATAATCCATCGGCAACAACTGGTTTTCTATTACTGCCTATAATCACGTAAATGTCAGGCCTGGTTGCGCTATAAACTTCAAACATTTATTTGGCCACAATTGTGATAATTGCATTAAAAGAAACGGTACAGTATCACAAAGACATAAAGTGATGTATATTTGCACATTATGTCTGTGTGACCCAGATGCAGCTGTAGCCATAAAGAGACTGTGCGATACAGCTTTAACATAGCCTACTGTGTGCGCTCCCGCAGAAGGCAATCACTTTTTGGAACAAAACCTGTGTTTATTGTCCTCTCTCACGTGTGGCTGCGCGCAGCAGATACATAGTTGTGTTACGTAGGCAACTGTGACTCAAGTCCAAGTCTCAAACTCGAGTCCCCATCTCTGGTTCAGGCAAGGGAGATCAATGAAAAATGTCTGGCAGGAAACTCTTCAGTACTCCAGTATATGCAATTCAAGCCAAAGGTGATCAGGATCAGGTTTACTGCCAAATAGATTTACACATACAAGGAATATGTGCTTCCCTGGTCCTTTGTGAGTCTGTCTTCATATCATATGCCAAGTGTTCCTGCCTGCTTCCTGTGTTGGATACTGTTTGTTTTCTGCCTTACTTGAAATTGTTGTAATTAGTTCACTTTAAGTTAATAAACTCTGATATAGAACCTGCTCAGACTGGTGTTCTGCGCCTGGGTCCAAATCCCTAATTTCCTGTGTCTGCTTTTGGTCTTTGAACAGAAGGAATTGTCTCATACTGCTGTTGTTATTAACATCTGCATATCCTGCATTTAAAAGAGTACACATCTTCAATAACTCACGCACATCTTAACAATGGTATTTTCCAATTTTCTTTCTCATGAATTTAATCTCGGATTGTTTTTTCTTGCAGTATATCCCCCCTTCTCCGGCTCCATAATGTTCTTTTATTTTTTACCTATACAATGGCCCTAATGCACCATTATAAATGAACAGTAAGTAGAAGATATAAAGAAAGAGTACTGTAAGTCAAGACACATTTTAGAAAATTGAAAATAAGCTATTAACAATTATTTTAAACAATATGTACAATATGACTGAAAAGCTGTACAGTTTGAGCAGGGATGAGCAAAATATTTACCAGGGAACGTGCAAAAGTTCACAGTATGAAGTTTAAAGAATATTTGCAATGTGCAAGATAGTTCCCCAGAAGATGTGTGTTAATTTAACTCATTGAGTCAAGAGTGTAGACATGTTATAACGTGTAGTGGAGGGTTAGGCGGAGTCACTGTGACTGTCAGTGGCAGTCAATGTCCCAGGATCCTGATGAGGCCAGCTGAAGACAGAAATAAAATGCGGTTTTGGTCCTGATGGGCTGCAGCCTCCTAGTGGAGGGGAGTGCCTGAAACAGTTTGTGTCCGGGGTGGGAGGGGTCAACCACAATCGTTCCTGGTTGTCTCAGAGAGGAGGCTTTCAGGTCCTGAAGGGATGTTATATTGCAGCCAATCACCTTCTCTGCTGAGCAAATCATTTGCTACAGTCTACCCATGTCCTTGGCAGTGGCAGCAACGTACCAGATGGTGATGGAGGAGGCAAATTTCAGGAGCTTGACAGACTGCCAACCCACTCACTCCCAACTTGTCAAATGTGGGCGCTTAGTTAAGACCTCTTGGAGTCGTTTTTTAAACACCCTGGGTACCCATTAAGCGTCGTTTTTTGGATATTTAGGGCTCTGCGGTGAAGTCTGTGATCCACCTGACACACTCAGCTGTGAGAGATTGTTCTGATGTGTTCACAAAGAGTGCAAATGCCACTACACTCAATGTGACTAAGAATCTGAGTGCACACCAATTTTGATTCCACTTTTAAGCATGCATAACGCTATGAATTGTCAGAGGAGTTGTAAAACCAAAAATGTAATTTCATACCAGTGCAGGAGAATTGAAATCACCCACATTTCAGCTCAGTGACTAAAATACAAATGTGAGGTAGTTGAGTTGTGATTGGTGCAGGTAATTGCAATACAAATCAGGCAGGATCATTATTAACATTAGACCTTGTTTTGCAACAGTTCTATTCTTGTATTTTCCGCTTGAGGTGCACGCAAGTTAAATAAAAGCTGGAGAAGGTCTGCAGGAAGCATAACAGAGCAGCTCCACAACAGATCCATCTGAGATATGAAATATACATATACCGTGAAGCAAAGTTGAGGTCTGAGATCCTGACACATTAAGAAAGAAAGCAGGAAAAGAGGCAGGGGCAACAAAGAGAGAAATAAGATGACAGCAAACGGCCTGAATGAACAGCAGGCTGTCAGACTCTGCCAATGACTTGTTCGAATAGAGGTGTGATTGTTAATCAGCTGACAATGATCAGCTCCTGGCCTGCTCAACTCAAAGCTAGGGTATGCAATTTCTGTCAGAGGTTTATAACAATTTTGTTATATTTCTCTGCTCTTCTGCAATCAATAAATCAAACGCTCTGACATAAAAATTAAATATATCCAGTATTTGTGTCCTGTCGTCAGGACTGTAAAAAGCACAGCCAGTACTTGAAGTGGAAATAGGTGCTAACCCGAACCCATTGACTGTGTATAAGAAGTGGATGTAGTCATCTTGACATCACCCGTTGGTGTGTGGACTGCCGTTTTGAAGCCTCGAGTTTGGCCGATAGGGCGCCGCCATGTTGATTTTTTGCAACCAGCGGCACCGGACGTGACCATATTTGGACGAGACGGTAGAGCTAACAGCTGTGTGTGGTTAGCTTGTTTAGCTAGGTGCATCTGTAATTCACGTTAACTGTCATTTTAACAAGGCTGACAATTCTGTGTAGCGAACAACAGGCTTAAAACTAAATGTACTCAACAGGGAAAGTGAGCAGGCAATTCCTAATAAGCTTTTTCAACAGCACTGGTGAAATTTACACAGTGCCATGGGTATGAGTCACTCTAGCTTGATTGACAGGTCGCCATGGTAACGACTTGTCAATCACAGATAATCCCGCCCTGAAGCATACTCTGCTTTATGGTCTATTTTTCTTTAAATGGGACCATAATTTACTAAATGAACATCATGTTGCATTGAAGAAGACTTGAAATTTGCGACTGAGACCATAAACTCTTTAAGAAAGTGTTTACTCAGGTAATAAATCAGCTGAGAAATAGGGTCATTTTACCACTATTTCTAATGGAGCCGGACTTCTTTTTGCAACCAGAAGAGTCGCTCTCTGCTGGCTGTTCAACAGAATGCAGGTTTAAGGGACTTCCGCGTTCGACTCAGTTTGTTGACCAGAAGCTTCCCGCTTGCCCTAACCCTAACCCTGGGGTCTCCACTGGCTGCTTGGCAACCTGTATGTCATTATCAACGTGTCAATTTTACACCACAGTTTTTGTACCAATTAAACTAATGAGATTAAATGTGTTGATTGCTGAGCTTTAGCCCTTAGACAGATTTTGTTCCCAGAGGATAGAGCCAGGCTAGCTGTTTCTGGTGTTTCCAGTCTTTATGCTGACAGTAGTTTCATAATTAATGTACAGACATGAGAGTGGTATTGATCTTTTTATCTAATTCTCGGTAAGCGTATTTTGCATGATGGGGACCTATTCCTTTAATGATCACAATATCAAACCACATCAAAAATGCATAATGCATGTCTTCACGATGTGTACACTGATTTTGAAGTTTTGTTTATCCTCACTACAAAATTTTAGCAGAAATGTTTTGTTGGCATCGCAATTATTCTGTGGCATTTCTGTTTTTGTAAGAACACAAATTAAAATTCCATCACCTTAAATTTAATTAACATGAGCCAATTGCCTCACTGCATAATGCTGACTGTAATAAATCAAAGAAGTTAAATGACGACAGCAGGATAACCGTTGACCGTTCCAAGCTAAAGATCAGACTGCATCACACTTATTTTTTCTTGTGGTTCCTAACACTCTGCACACTGCATATTATTGTGTTCCACATCACAATAAACCAGTTACAAAGCTAAATATTCTACTAAAAATTGCCTTGGAAATAAGCTACCTGTGGTCTCCAAAATCAGAAATGCTGCTATTGTTTGTTTCTCTGGAGGTTAAATGACTGCCTTTCAGAAGGAAAACTGTGTTTTTAGCGTCAAACATGTCAAGAGCAGTGAAAGATTGCTGAAAGCCTGCCTCACTGCCATTAAGGTATAAGTGTCTGCAGTCTCTTCAGTTCCTTATATATCTGGAAATATTTTTTCCCAACACGCAATTGTTTTGTTGACCTTGACATTTAATAAATCACAATTTCAATAAATGTATAAGGTTCTATAAATGCTGCATACTGCTCAGCATTACACAAGGGGCTTAACCATGTGGATTTTCATTGGAGGATTTTCAGTAACAGGTTAATAGTCATGTCATAACTGTGGTATTAGTACAAGTTCCAAATAATTTATGGTATTTTGATGTGGAAGTTTATATTAAAGTAAAGTATTAAAGTAAGTAATGTTCATTACAATATTGATTTGTGTAAACTCAGTAAATAACACAAATGCAGTGTAACAATTCAACTCTTGCACCAGAAGCTGCAGAAAAGCTCTCATTAATTCTGTGGTTGTTGATTTGCAACACCTGGTTTAAAAACATGAACCCTGTGTGCTTTTTTTCCTGCTGTTTAAATGTGCATATTCTGCCATCTCTGATTGCTGTGTGTGGGACCCACAGTAATGTTGGCCTTGTTAATGGACTCTAATGATGAACTACTAAACAGTGGGCACTATACTATACAGTACAGTCAGCTGTAGCCTGCTAGTTGTCAGTTGTGTGTGTGCACAGAGCATTATCAGTGTGTGTTTGGGAATGTAGATATTTTATGTTCATGCGAGTTAAAAAGGAACCGTCAGTCAGTAGATGTAAATAGCCTGCTATACGTAGCAACAACGTTCTGCTGATGTGCTTGTTTTTCTGTATATACAGAGGAAGCAAAGTAAAGAAGTTATTTTAAACTTATGCACACCTGGAGGTTTCTTTTGTGTCCAAGTGTGCAACATGTGTAAGACAAAAGGTTTGGCTGAATGCACGCATTCCATCTATTCTCCTGATAGCTCTCCAAACTTGTATCCCCTTATCAGCAGGAAAAGTGGAGTTGTCACAGAGATTCTCTGAGGTAGAGAACTTAACGTGAAGAGTCTTTTTTGGTTTTACTTTTATTTTTAATATAAGGCTTTAAATTCCCCTGCTTGCTTGAAAAGTGTTTGTTAAACATTTGTAGTTACAATAAACTCTTATGGTGACAAACAGAGGAGAAAAACAATGAAATCCTCTCCAACCACCTTATTGGAATCGTCTAAATACACTGTTTCCAGGTCTTCCAGCAAGATGGCAAACTGAGCATAAGAAACTTTCTAGAGCTCTCCAGTTTTAGTTTTTTGACATGAAGAGGTTTGGAAACATTCCAGAATCTTGGCAGCTTGTGAAGCAAAAGGAATCATCTTCTCGGAGTATTTGACAAGTTTGTCTAACAAGACGGGTGGAGAAAAATCAAATAAGAGGAGAGGAGAAGGTAAAATGGCTGTCTGCAGGGAAGAGTCCAACTTCTTTTCACCGAAATTAGTAAAACGATGTTTGACAGCTGCACTGGAGAGCTGTCGGTCATAGAAGTTATCCATTGATTTTAGTTGTAATGAAAACAGGAGTCTTTTACCCTAATATTACAGAGCCCTTTAAGTTAAATATCCTATTGATTTTGTCATGGATAAGGTGACTTTAGTTAAACAGACAGATGGAGGCAGTCCACATTTTCCCAATATCACATCAATCATTTTATTAATTTATTATATCCTATTGTGCCTGTGATTATTTGTGTGTTTGTGAAGTAACAGCTGATTGAAGTTATTGCTCAGATTCATCCTTCACTTTCCACCTCATTTATGTAAAATTGTATGTAAGTGTTAGCATTTCGAAGTGGGCAAAACCCCTTTTTGAGACTGTTTTCACATTTGGTTATTAGTCCCTGGTCTTAATCTTTATTTATATTTTTTGTAAAAATTTCTATAAAGCTTTGATATTTTGCTAATAACCAAACCTGCCCCTACCAGATCCAAACAGACAGGAAGATTTATAAAATTCACCTTATGGATTTGATTTGCGGAAATTGAGTCTCATTGTTCTATAAAAAAAAAATTTGTGACATCAGAATAATTTAAAAAAGATACTATAGTCACTTCAACTTTCTACTTACAGGGTGTTGACATTGGTATTGACATCTGGCACTGATGGGAGGTTTCAGTACTGTTTTTATATGTTATGGAACTAAAACAAATGCTTGTATGTGGATCACAGATTTTTCCTAAATCAAAAAGACTTTAAAGAGGTCATATTATGCTTTTTGGCTTTTTCCCTCTCCTTTAATGAGTTATATACCTATTTTTTTGTGCATGTAATAGGTTTGCAAAGTGAAAAAGCCCAAAGTCCACCCCAGAGGGAGCTACCATTTCCCACAGAAAACACTGTAAATGAGCATATAATAACACACGGTAGCTCCGCTTTAATCTTGAGAAGGTGCAGAGTTGCAATCTCTATTCAGTTGTAGTGGGACCAACGGTGTGGATTTGTGCATTTTATATTAAATAATTTGGAGACTCAATTCCTCTTCTCTTCCTGAGAGAAAGAAGCAGGGAGGTGGAGATCAACTTTCAACAGACGGCTGAAGAGACACCAACGACCACCGTCGGAAATGCCTTTAATGTATAAATGTCACCCATTATTTATCATGACCAATAATTTGACAATTGTTTTCCTGTTACCAAATGCTTCACTTAGAACGGTACAACTGTTTGACCATTGAGGTTTTATTGTGGAAAATATTTGATTATAATATGCGCAAATAGATTTTCTTTTCTTTTATAGACATTAAAGGTTTAGAAGGACTGCCCCCTGGGGCAACCACGCCCCAGACCACAAAAGAGTGACACACAACGTCGCCCTCTCTCTCTTCTCTTCCGCTCTCTGCTCTGGACGCTTCGGCACGCATCCGGCGTGCCTCTTCCAGCAACGCCCTAAGAATTTGACCAGCGCAATAAAGTCTTTGTTTCGTCGAGCCAACTTCACCGAGGTCAGACCAACGAAGGAAACCTGAAAACAGCCGAATTGCCAGACGGAGGACGGCCAACCCTTGAGGTTTTTCTTCAGACACGGAGAACCCCGGAGAATCCCTAGCAAAAGCCAGGATCGGGCAGCTAGCGTGGGACCCGTGCAACAGGCCAAAGCAGGCCGTCGACAAGCAGTAAGACCCAACAAAACATTATGTGGCTTCAGTACAAGTCAAACAGATTGTTTCTCTTAGCGCAACCGCTAACATCCAGGACACCGTGTTATGGGACCCCTCTAGCCTTCCCAGGCTTTCCTCCTGCTCGACTCCGAAGCATCAGTCAACCTGGGCTGAAGTGGTGGTCCGTGGCTGCAAGAGAGGCTCGGATGGGGCTGCCTCTCCTCCGTCCATCTGCCTCTCCAACCGCTATGCAGCCCTGTCTGACGACACTCCGGTCCAACCAGCGGATGCACCTGCGGCTTCGAGTCTCCCTGATACGGATCTCTTTCGGTGCACAGTGCCTGCCGACACTGTTGCATCTCCTCCACTGGCAACATCTCCTGCACTGGGCCGCCGGTCTGCCTCTGGGCCTGATCAGCGGCCGTCATCCCGGTCAAAAACCTCCGCTTCCTGACGTAGGATTCTGAAGGAGGCTGTGCTCAGACGCTCCGGAGGCCGTCTCTACCCTGCACCGTCGCGTAGCCCTTCTCTCAGGTCTGTTACTGCTACTCCAACACAACACTCGGCAGCTCACACACTCCATCCTCAGTCCGCACGCAGTGTTGAAGCAGATTCTGCTCAGTCCTGCTCTGGAACCCCACAACCGGCATCTCCTCGTCCCCTTTTCTCCCCAACCACACTAATAATTGGTGACTCCATAACCAGAAACATCCATTTCTTTAACGCTACCACTCACTGCTTCCCACCACAGCTGACATTTAAAAAAAACTCCAGGACCTGATGCCGTCGCTCCCGTCCTCCATCACAAGAGTGATAGTCCATGTCGGAACAAATGACACAGCTCTTCAGCAGTCTGAGCTGACAAAATCAGATTTTAACCGTCTTTTTAACTTTTTAAAGCAGTGTGGAAAGTCCGTTTTTATCTCTGGTCCCATTCCCACAGTTGGTCGCGGTGCTGGCCGCTTCAGTAGACTCCTTGGCCTCCACGACTGACTCCAGTTCGCCTGTAGGGCTCACCGTGTGTTATGTGGATAATTTTAATATTCTTTGGCAAAGAATGCCTCTTTTTAAGACAGCCGGACTTCACCCAAACAAACGGGGCTCAGAAATGTTAGCTGCGCACATACAGCATGTGGTGCGGTCCACACATGATTTACGTGAATGACTAATCATTCATGCAGCACACCTGGACACACCACCGCTCACTGAACAGATCTCTGCCTCACTGCCACAAACAACTGTCTCCACCTGCTGGCATGTAAAGCCGTCTGCTCCCAGCGCTGTTCCACAGACTTCTATTCCTGTCATCATCACGCATAGACCAGTAAACCGAAATGTGCACATCCCACACAGAAATATTAGTAATCTCTTAAGGATTAGGACAACTGCACCAACTCCAGCACCCAGAACAAACTCATTTAAAATGATTTTATCTTGTTTGCAAATCTAGATTTTATGTTTTTAACCAAATCATGGTTGCAAATGAATGACTATTGCCAACTAGCTGAACTGTGTCCGCCTCAATATGATTGCTTTAGTCAACCGAGGGTCAGTGGTCGTGGTGGTGGGCTAGTGAGCGTGTATAGGGAAAATTTAAAATGTCATCAAGTACGCTGTGATGAATTTAACTCCTTTGAAGTTCTCACTCTTAAACTTGGAGGGCTGCAACCTATCATATTTGTTCTAATTTATCGCCCCCCAAAACCGCCTGGAGGATTTTTATCAGAACTTCCTGAATTTTTATCTACTCTGGTTTTAAATTATGACAGAATTGTTCTTCTTGGCGATTTTAATATTCATGTTGATGACCCCACCAATGTTAATGCAACTGACTTTTTAAATATGGCCCCTTCTTTTAACTTCAAACAACATGTTTGAGGGCAAACACATAACCGTGGTCATACACTGGACTTGGTTTTTACCCTGGGTGTCAGCATTTCCTCTGTGGAATTAGTGGACATGACCATATCTGACCACAGATGTATTGTTTTTAGCTGCGATTCGCCTGTTACTCCTGCCGCCTCACCAAGCTCCGTGTGTTCTCGCTTCTTTAATGAACAAAGTGTTTCAAAGTTTTGCGCATTCTTTCAGAGCCAAAGCCAACACCTGTCTGTTTCCAACACCAACAATCTGGTCGATCACTTCAATCATATCTGCTTGTTGTCACTAAATATTACTGCTCCTCTAAAGGTTAGGCCTACGTCTAAAGCTAGTAAGCAACCCTGGATAAATGACAGCATTCGCAGCCTAAAAACGGAATGCAGGAAAGCAGAGCGCAGATGGAAAAAATCCAGTCTCCAAGTCCATTACCTCAGTCTGAAGGATTTATTAATTAAATACAATAACTTGGTTAAGGATGCGAGAACACACTATTTTTCTGAACTCATTACTGCACATAAACACAATCCCAGGTTTCTGTTTAAGACTGTGGATCAGCTGGTAAACCCAACCCCTCCTTGTGCCTCAGCTGGAAGTAATGATGACTGTGAATTGTTTTTATCTTATTTTACCAATAAGGTGGTGTCAATCAGAGCCTCTATTACCCCCGCGGCCTCTTACTCAGAGGTTCCTCACCAGCAACAAGAGAGTTTTAACCAGTTTTATCCCATCGACTTGTCTGAGCTTTTAAAAACAGTATCACAAATGAGAGTGTCCTCCAGCCCACTTGATGTAATACCTGAAAGTATGAAAGTAATGGATTCTGTTGGGCCCCATTTTTGAAGAAACCTGGTTTAGATCCCTCCATCCTAGAAAATTTTAGACCAATTTCAAAACTGCCTTTTATTGCAAAGATTCTAGAAAGAATTGTGTCCAAACAGCTGCTCACTGTACTGGAAAATAACTAAATATTTGAAAAGTTTCAGTCTGGTTTCAGGAAGTACCACAGCACTGAGACTGCCCTGCTTAAAGTCCCCAATGACCTTTAATGTCTGCTGATGATGGCATGTGCTCAGTCCTGATCCATTGATCACAACATCATGTTAGACAGACTGAGGCACTGGGTGGGGATCTCTGGTACTGCCCTAGAATGGTTTTCATCCTACCTGTCAAATAGGAAGTTTTGCGTGTCTGTAAACAACAATGTCTCCTCGTTCTGTCCAGTTAAATATGGTGTGCCTCAGGGGTCGGTCTTAGGACCCATTTAGTTTTCCTTGTATCTGCTTCCCCTTGGACATATTATCCATAAACATGGCATTTCTTTTCATATTTATGCCGATGACACACAAATATACTTGCCCATCAGATCCACAGACCCTGGAATGCTGAGTTCACTTAACAACTGCCTTTGTGAAGTTAAAAAATGGATGTCAAATAATTTCCTGAACTCAGTAAAAACAGAAATCCTGGTCATCGGGTCCCAGCAGATGGCAAATCAAATACTGCCATCTGCTGGTTCCCTAGTAAATCACATTAAGCCTGTGGCAAAGAACCTTGGTGTTTGGTTTGATAGTAATTTAAATTTCGAGCAGCACACCACAAAGCTTGTTCAATCATGTTGTTATCAACTTAGAAATATATAAAAATTCGATCTATGTTAACTTTTAAGGACACCGAGACCATTTTACACGCCTTCATCTCATCACGCCTGGATTATTGCAACAGCCTTTTCACCTGTTTAACCCAAAAATCTATTGATCGACTCCAGACTGTCCAGAACTCAGCTGCCAGGCTTTTAACCAGAACAAAGAAATATGACCACATTAATCCTATTTTAGCTTCATTACACTGGCTCCCAGTATGTTTTAGAATTGACTTTAAAATTCTATTGATCACTTTTAAAGCTCTTCATGGCCTCTCGCCTTGTTATATTTCTGACCTTTTAGTCCCATACACACCAGCACGCACCTTGAGATCCTCGGGCAGAGGTCTGTTGTCTGTTCCAGAGTCTCGACTGAAAACTAAAGGGGACAGAGCATTTGCTGTCAGGGCCCCGAGGCTCTGGAACAGCCTGCCCGAGGAAATCAGGTCGCCTCAGTGAACTTTTAAGTCCCTTCTTAAAACCAGCCTTTCCCAATTTGACTTTATTTTATCCCCTTGAACGTGTATTTTAGTCTTTTCAATGGTCATTATTGTCTCTTGGGTATTATTGTCTTTACACTTGTTAAAGCACTTTGTAACTTGTTTTTGAAAAGTGCTCTACAAATAAAGATTATTATTATTATTATTATTATTATTATTTCCCTGATGTATTTAACCACCTTTTTATATCACCTTAGTTAGTTAATAGTTTCACTGTAACCAAGGAATTGTGTGTTGCCTATTTCTACGTCCCTGCCAAGAGAATATACCCTTTAGATTGAGACTGACTGATTGATTTAAGATAATTGAGCGATTATTAACTAACTGATCACTGGTGAATAATTGTATAATTATTAAAAGCTACCTAGAGGTTCGGAGACTCTAGGATTATAACAACTCCGGTGGTGCCCCTTCTTTTTCAAACGAGAGCTTTTTATGGATTGATATTTTCTGAATATTAAAATTCATTATTGGGTATTAATTCACTAATTTATTAATATTCATAGCTAGTTTAGACATGCTACACAGTCAACTTACACTGTAAATTTCCAGTTTATTGTTGACCCTTTTCTCTCTCTTTCTCGCCTGCCATTCACCAGTCTTGTGCAGAGTTTAGTGCATGCTGTGCTGCTGACAACTGCATGCACGTCACGGTATTATTTTCTGCTTAACAGGACCATGGGATATGATCAAAGCTCGGGAAAAAAATATTAAAATGTGAGCATTGAACGTTCCCAAGTTTGAGAATGAATCACAATGCTCAAACTATAATGTCAATTAACCATGTGCCGGTTCAATCCCGAGACCGGCAGGATGAATTTGGGTGTGGAAAGTAAAACAATCAGTGCTTGCCTTCCCTCATTTACCACCACTGAGGTGCCCTTGAGCAAAGCCCATAACCCCAACTGCTCCAATGGAGCTGCTCAGTGGCCAGCAGACCAGGCTGCGGTTGTACAGGGCAGCTTCCAAGTGTGATTGTGATCAGGGCCTTCCTGCAAATCATAGGCGGAGTTGGGGGTGGCTAATTGGGCTAAAGCCCCAAAACTTTTGTATAAGCCCCGGATCTTTTAAGTTTTTAAAATAAGTTCAACTTTGTTTCATTTCCCTTCAAAAGCAAAAGCTCTTTTATGTCGGTTTGCCAACCCTTAATGAACACTAAAGAAGAAGAAAAATAGAACACTTCTTCTTTGTCGTCGTGATAGGAGGCAGTTGTCTGTGTTGTTTCACTGGCGCCCCCTCAGTGAGCGAGATTGCTAGTTAACCAGCTGATGTTATGGACAAAGTCTTTTATGCGGAGAGGTAAACCTCACCGGACGTTCACAGACAGAAGCACAGTGAACCGTGGACAAGTGTTTCAGGTTTGTGAGTCCGCAGCTCTAACACTTAAGTGAGTTAAGTGACTGTATTGCTGGCTAGTTAGAAGTTATTAGGTCATATTATCTCGCTATTAGAGATGTTTGGCTGATTCTCAGGCTTGTTTCCCTCCTTTGAAGTGCACAGTTTCAATACATTGTGCTTGAGCTTGTATCAAATGATCATCTCAGGGCATTTTACAGCTAATCTCGGCACATTTGTGGGATAAGAAGGGAGAATAGTTGAGAAATATGGTGATAAAGATTGGAAAGACATGAGAGAGTATGAGAACGTATGAGGACATTTCTTCCTGATGATAAATATACCAAGTAGCCTATAGGTGTACCTACTGTAAAATAATTTAATATCGTGGAAAAGTTTGTTTTCTTTCATAATTTAATTTAAAAATACAATCAGATAAATATTTCAAGCCTTTTTTCGTTTTAATCTACATCATACATTATTAGAATTTTTAGAATAAATTATTTCTTATACAGAGCTCTTATCAGTTAACTCAAAAAACCTGCAAAAGTGTCTTTAATCTCTCAGTCTGGTTCTGGTGCTTACAAGTAACTTTTCCACCATATTACTTTTTTTTTTAGATTTGAGATGTTCCTGTACTAATGTAACAAAAGTAATAATAGGCTAGTTTAATGAATATCACTGTCTAATCACATCACATGTCTGAATCTCATAAATAACCCTTTTTGACTTTTATTGCACACATGAGACTAAAATTATTTGTTTCAGTGAGTTATGGTGGCGTTTCGGCCTCAGTCTAAAAGTGCTGCTATAAGTTTTACATGCCACCAGATGCAACTGTGTTTGTTGAAGCCCCAAAGCTTCATAATGCTTCATCCACTCATCACTACTCGCTAGCTAATGTCAGCTGATCTGACTGTGTGACTGTGTGAGATGAGTCAGCTAGGGAAGAGGAAGGACAGGCATCACAGCAAGGGACAGCAGCTGGATTAACTGCAAATTAGTGATCTATGGACTCCAGAAGAAATTTAAAAGTGAAAGCAGCTGAAATGAAGGAGGGACAAGATATGAAAATGTGTGAAGAAAGGAGTGAATGGAAGATGAGTAAAGGGAGCACAGATGCCAGAAGTAAATATAAGAGAATAAGATATGAATTTAATATTTTTTGCTTCTTAGATTTATGATCAGTAGGGGTGAGAGAACAACGGTGGTGACCATAAAGGAGCTGAAATTCGTAAAGTAAATAAGGGATGCAACCTAGTCCTTTTAAGCTAATGAGGAAATGTTTTGTTTTGGGTTTTAATGTGGGTTTTATCCAGAAATCACATAGAAAAAAGATTATTCGAAGATTCGATAATCATTTTATAATTGCATCACAGCCCACTGCAGCGTAATCAAATGGAATCTTGAGATGCTTAATGGAAAAAATCTCCCCGGGGGTGCATGCCCTCGGACCCCCCTAGGTTTGGGCTAAACCCCAAATGTTTACACCGTCTGGCTCCGTCCCTGATGCAAATGAGAAGTTCTCTAAGTGAAGCTCTCTTAATAAATAAAGGTTAAATAAACAAAATGTGTATTGTTTTTCTGATTGGTTTTCCTCTTTCATGTTAATGTTAAGTGTCAAAGTGATATAATAGAAATTGTAGATTTTGTGATTGTTACTAAAATAACTGCTCTTTTAAAACCAACAGCTGCTTGTGCTGTTCACACCAGCTACAAACAAGTCTGTTGCACACTTACATTTGATGAAAAGTAAACATACAATATTTACACAAATCTAGACATGTTTGAGACCTGATGGACAGCACAAAAGTGGATCATAGAGTTGTTTCTTTAGTCATTTCAAACTCTTTTTCTTCCTTGAAAACTTGTCAAATTTGGAGTCCACTGTGCCTGTCATGAAACTCATGAGACACTTCTCTTTTAACAGCCACACTTTAAGCCCATGAGTGTGCGTGATACAAAAACCACAGACTTGGGTATCTTAGTATCACTCAAAATTAAAATAAATCTGCTATGTGGGTTTGAAAACATTAACAGACACAGATTCCTACACTATAGTGTGAACCAATGCCATCTGCATACCTTTTTGTTGTCAGTTAAGGTCTGCTTGACAGCAAACAGCCTGAAGGGGTTTGGATGAAATTTGTCCTCCTCCACTGTCAGTCTTGGAATGGCCGTCATTGGGCGAATAACCCCAGGCTTCGTCTGGACAGAAGGGTTCAGAGTTTGGCAGCAGAGAGGAATTAAGTCTAAAAGTAGCTTTCCAAAACACATTACATTACCAGTGTAACAGTTGCAACAGGAGCCTAAACTTGATTAAATAATTGAATGTTTACCTTTTTGGGGCTGATAAGGTTTCTTTTCATGCCAGTAGATGGGTGCAAGCTGCTTAAAGATGCCTAAATAAACCATTTGGAAGGAAACATATTTATTAGTGTCTTTCACAAAACTGTTATACAGATAAAAGAAAAGCACTTAACGCACAGCAGGTTTTATGTTAACATAAAAGTATGATAATAACAAAATTTGTAATCCAAATAAATGTGTGTATGAAAAGTGAGACAAATATATATTTGCCCTATGAAACCCTTCAAAAAGCAAATCTTTGTTTGTGCCGGCAAGCATTAAATATTCCTTTCAAAACTTTCAGGGGTCTCTGTAACACACAATAAAAACGCAATGCAAGCGCAAGTGTTTACAAATGATAAAATGTTGGCTTGTCAGTTTTGTGAATTTGTCTGAAGGTTACTATAAACATGTTGTCAGTGGAGGGTTGTCCCTTCCCTTTGTTCCTGTGGGGATAAAATCCTGCGTAATGCCTTTAATTCAACAGACGAAACTGCCCGACGTACTCACATATTTGGTTTCACGCCCCAAGGATTTTGGAAGTGATGAGTTGTTTTGCTGAAAGTGAAAAAGAAGCAAAAGAATGAACTGAAACAAAACAACAGAGTTACAACAGAGAGACAAACCTCATCTGGTGGGAAAATGGAAAGCATTCATCTGAAAATGACTCATACAGCATTTCAAATATGTAACGCTTTAAGAAATGACAGAAAGGAAGAAGATGAAAAGAAATCCTTGGTGGACACAATTCATGGACTTGCTGAATATGTCTGAACTTTGGACACTTTTTTGTGTGTTTTGTTATGTTAAAAAGCAAGATAATAAGAAACTGCATTTTTATTTATTATGTTGTGGAGTTACGTTTTCTTTCCTCGTGCAGCATTTGTGCCCCCTTTTCCTCACCTGTAATTGTTATCACGCTACTCTTGATCTTGGACAAGCATCTAAATTCACACCACAGACTTGGGATGACAGTGTGAACTTAGTCCTCTTTGCACACACATGCTTCCTCTGGAAACCCTGGGTCCTTTGATGAATAATCTTTCCCCCTGTGTTGATTATTAAACAGTCAGAATTCCCTTTTATCTTACTTCCAGTTTGTGTTTCAGTACAAAGTACAGAGCTTAAAGGTTACTGCGGTTTTGCATTTCCAGTTTTCTATTTTATCTCACTTTTGAGAATGTTTTTTTAATTCAATTAATTTTCATTTTAATTAATTTTAATTAAGCAAAGAACTGTTCTGATGCTCACATTGTTGTATAAACGGTTTGTTGCAAGAAACAGTCCTTGAGTGAACAGATAACATTTTTTGCTCATTTGTTATTTACTGAAAATAATTTAATGAAATTACAGACTTAAGTAGAATCAAGATGACGCCTGAACTTGTGTGTGAGAGCTCTGACATTTTCTACATTGTGAGGCATGAAGTCCAGCAACAATAAATGTGTCAGTCTTACTGTCACATCGAACTTCTCTCAACACCATGCAGATGAAAAAATAATTATATGTTCTATATTTTTACCCAAAACAATTTATTTTATCTTTAAGTCCGTTTCTAAACTAACAAAGTTTTATTACATTGTTTATTGTAGCCATATTTACTTTTTCATCTGTCCTGTGATATTTTTTATGTGAGATTGTATTTTTGTTGTGTACTCAGCAGAAGTACTCATCACATACAGATCTTCAGCATTTTGTCTCTAGACTCCATTGTTTTCTATACAACTATAGCTTCACCGCCCCCTTTAATATCACATAATCACGATGGGATTCACATTTCTCATATTCATATTCATTCATATCATTCACTCAAATTAAGTCTATCCTGACTAATAAGAAACACACTTCACCTGCGCACCATCGTTGGGAGTCGATGACCTGGAGGGCTGCAGCGACCGTGATGTTTTGCACTTAAAGGTTGTAAAAATAAACACATTAAATCACTTACAATATTTGCATGTGTTTAATTTTATATGATATAATTAAGCGAACTCACTGCTGGAATAGAATTTGCCAATAGCTCATCAATAACTGCATAAAGTTCCTCTGACTGTTGCCGCAGCTGAGCCGGTGAGCACATCTGCAGAAAGTAACAAATGATTGATGTTACCGGTCTGTCATGTGAAGTGTGCCGAGAAAAGCAGCAGTGCTGTGTGCAGGAATACCTCAGTGTGGGTGTCAACATCTCTGTCCAACCTGTCACACGGATTCTCGTCTCTCTCTACCTGCTCATCTATGGTCTGTGAATGCAAAGCAGAGTGAACACATGGAGCTCCGTGCGAAGACTGCTGCTTTCTTTGAGTGATTATACAGTAGTCTTAGACAACATAACAACGTCCTCCAGACAATTGATATTCATCCACTGTATTCTTCACAGACAACTCTCCCTCCTCTGCAGCTGTGTCACACTGCAGTGCCATGTCTTTCTGTCTCTTGGAGCCTGGTTTGACCTTCTTTTTTTTATTTCAAATGTATAGCTTATGAGTTTATTCCCATTCGTTCACTGAACTGCACATATCCGTTAGCAACTAATGAACACAAGCGTTGCCAAGTCCCGTGAGAGTTTACGGCAACAAGCATGCTGTCACTGAGCATGGTTTGCGCAAGTGGCAATTCAGACACAACTACAGGTACTGCTGAAGCCAGCTCTTGTGAAGTGTGAACTTGCACAACACCGGCTCCACCATATGGCTGGATATTTACCAGGATAACAACATTAATTAGTAGGATTAGAGTCATATAAATTAACTCACCTGCTGATCCAACAGAAGGGTGTTTGTGGGAATTGCAGCAAGCGATTTGTAGCTTAACTTAATCTTGTGTGTCTAGAGTTATAGAGAGAGAGCGAGAGAGAAAAGCAGACAGTGAAGGTAAGTGAATTTACAATTCAAATTTCTGCACTTTGTGGAATGTCTCGTGGAAATTCATCATATGTGTTTTACATTTCTTTAGACATGCTTTATCACTCACTGCTGCAGGCAATCATGCAAAACAGCCACACTTAAGACCCCCGAGGGCAAGAACAGTAATTAAGTGTGTTCGCCTGCTTTCGCAGCATCGCCTTGTTGCTGCTCATATGGTTCATTTGACTGACTATAAAAAGAACCCCAAAAAGTATTTTCCACACTGACAACTAGATGACTGTGTCCCACATCAACTTATATTTAAATTATTTAATCATATTTTATTAGTGTGGTGTTACTTAACTTCAAGCCATATGGCCTAGAAATCAGTTTCTGCATTGATCTAACGATGATGGGTTCCCTCTGGATTTGACATGTGACGTTTCAGGTATGTCAATCATGCAAATCTAGCAATGTGCAAATCTCTGGAAAAGTAAAGACCTTAAAAACATCAATAAGATGATATGGCAAAGACAAATAGAAATCTAAAAGCAGCTCCACACTTGATATCTAGCTATCAAGTTAGGGAAATTTGTTTTTAACTACATAGCGTGGGAGAACAGCAAGTCACAGGGAACATATTAAATAATACCCCCAGTTTAAAGAAGTCATGCATGGCAAGCAGAGAGGCTACCTTTCTTTTTTTACCCTCCCTGTCGCTGCAGTCTGATATTCCACTCCCCGGCCTTGGGGAGGGCGTGGAGCACAGGGAGCGAGAAGGGGAAGGGGTGAGGTCTCTGATTGGTGGAGCAGGAGAGGGCGTAGGCGTGGGGGAGCTGGTGGGTGACGGCCACCCGGGGGAAACCATGTGTGTGTAGCGGGAAGGAGACAGGCAGTAAGCTCTGTGATAACCTTCAGATGATGTGGCACTTTGGGAATCAGGGCAACTACTCTCTGACTCACATCTTCCCGTGCTGTTTTGTAAAGGAGGGAGAGGTGATGCGATGTGTGCGTGTGTGACACCGGGTGAGCGTGACTGAGAAGGCTGAAGCCGAGGAGGGCTGACAGGCGCAGATCTCAGCTGTTGAGAAAGCCAGTGAAGCCTTGAGAGGGATGAATTTGGCAGGCGACTCAAATTCTGGGGCGCAGAGGTCTCTTGCTCATTAATAAGTTTAGGGGACGGGGAGATGAGTTTATTATCCTCGTGGCTCTTGAGGTACATGTGAGTGTTGCTGGGCTTCAGCTCAGGGGGCTTAGAAATGGAGGGGTGTGTGCGTTGCAGTTTTTTGGAAGTCCCATAGTCTATTTCTTGATGCTTTAGTGGAGAAACAGATTTGAAGTTTGAGCAAAACAGAGGCAGTGGTGCTCGGGGTAGTGTGCTGCTCCTCCCAGGTGGTGGTGAAATAACCTGCTCCCATCTAGGCGCACTGCTCGAACAAATTTGCTCTGAGCATCTTTTCTCTTGAGTTTGAGTTTGAGTGCATGCTCCGCTGAGCTCATTTGACTGAATAGGTGGTGGAGCAGTGATGCATCTATTAGGCTCCCTGTGAACGTGGCGCTGACTACCTATAGACGCTGATGAGGAGAACCGAGAGGAAAACTCCAGGGGAATGGAGGCAACGCTGGAGGCTGCTGAGCACGCGTTACAGAAGGACAGGGTCACGGGGTTGACAGGCCAGCAGGGGGTGTAAGGCCTCTGCAGCGCAGAGGAAAGAACAGGAAGACGGCCTTTTCTGAGGATAGCAGTGAGGAGAGACAGTCGGGTGAGGGGAGGCCGGTGCCGGGGAGGGGGGGACTGGGGACAGACAGAGGAGGACAGGCTCTCGCATGATGAGAAACAGGCTTGAGGGGTCTGAACCAGACTAGAGCCAGGAGCGAGAATATGCCTCTTTATCTGGACGACAGTAGGGGAGAAGATGCCAGAGAGGACAGATGAGCAGGGAGAAACAGTGCGGCTGAAAGAGGCAGGAGAGGTCACAGAGGAGAGCTGCACAGCTGACCAGTACTTCTCTTTGTCTGAGCCGTCTGAGAGAATGGACTCTCTGGATGAAGCTGGGGTGGGGAACAGATCTGTGGAGCTTGTGGAGCTCTTTCTGTCTTCTGATACAGACGCCCTATTTGTAAAGAAACCCGAGCTAACCTCACCAAGTCCAGAGGTACCATGACACTGTCGCTGGGAAATGCCCCTGTGTTTATCAACAGCTGTTTCCATAGAGGTTTTCCCGGCAGCTACGTGGTTGGGCATATTTTCAGACTGAGCACTGACTGAAGGAGAGGCTTGGGTTTGAGAGAGGCTCACGTGATCAGAAGAAGACTTCAACTGAAAAACAAAACAGTTTTCAGTTAGTGGCTACTAAACTGTGATTGACTTTCCCTTCAAATTCTTGAAAGTCAGAGTGACCAAAAAGTTGGAACGGCAAATTAAAGTTTGTAACAAGGTTCTGTCAGAAGCATCTAATTTGTGCAGAGAAGAAGAAAGTACTTTGATAAAGCCACTATCTGACACTGCAAACTAAATAGACCAGTTATATAGCAGACCATATGAATGAAATATTCTAATTAAACTGTCCGATTTGAAAGGTAATAAATGTCCACCTTGGACAGTAAAATCATTTTTAAACTCACTTCACTCTTTAACTCACAATGCTTTATTATTCATTATGTCAACATGTATGTAAGTGTGTATTTGCACTGCATATATACCCAGATATACAGTATTACACACGCACACACATATGTATATTATAATATGTCAAATCTATTTGTCACAGTTTCCACATGACATTAAGATCGCTCGTGTTGTACTTACTTGATGTTGTGTCTCTGGTTGGATTACGTTTCCTGCTTCTCCCTCCACAGAGTCTTTGATAATGACTTTCTCTGCTTTGAAAATCTCCCTGTCCGACATGGTCTCCTCGGCTATCTCCTCATGGAGCACAGCTACGTTCTGACAGGAGAAAATGAAGCAAATATTTAGGAGGAACTGAGCAAGTGAAACCTGAGAAAACCCGAGGTGAACTTCAGCGAGCCTCTCTGTGCTCAGGGGTGTGCTTGGTTTCACCACACCACATGCCCCACACATATAATTCACATGTACACGCACATGTCCTGCTAACATTGGTGTAGTACATGACTCATGTGCAGAACTGAACTACTTAGGGGAAGCCTGTGTACACACAAACAGCTTTAAAGGTTGAAGTGTCAGAAATGACACAAAGTAAATAAGCAAGACGTTTTCTCAAATTAGTTTGTTTAGCAATGAGTCCAAACGGTAGTAAGCCATTGTTGCTACATTTATCTAGTTGTATTTTTGTTTTGTATAAATACACAAGTATTTATATCGCCAAGTGTTACTGTCTAGCACAGTGTCTTTTTTCAGTCACCAATAGAAGTTGCCAGCATTCTGAAATTCTAATTAACAGGAGTTAAATCTTGCTAGTTAGCATGTCATCCAAATTAAAGTTACATTTAGGCAACCAAAAGTGCTTCTTTGACGATTGGGAAAGTTAGTGAAAACCAACACTGACTTTTGGCACGAGACAGCATGCAAACACAGGTGTCATGTGTCAAACTAAGACACTTCAGCCAACCATGTACCTAAACCTCTCCCATAAAAGGGTTCTAATCACTGCTAAGAGGCTAAAACAACTTTCAGCTATGCTGTGTTTTTGTTTGTGGGGCCTTCCTGGCTGAGCAATACACATTTAACCCTAGCTTCTCCAGGTCCCAAATTCATTAAAGTCAATCAAATACAAGTGTAGATTTGAGGATTTTATGTGTCTTAAAACCAATAAAAGAAAATGGATTAAAGCTGAAAAGCATTTTTTTCTGCAAGGTAAAAGGTGCTCAAAATGCTGTGAAATGTAGTGAAGTGGAAGTACTGCAAAAGGTAGCAATTTTCATGCGCAGTGAGTGCATGGACAGAGTGCATACAGGTAGACAGGCCGGTAGACAGGCAGGTCGGCCAGAATGAAATGCTTGGCTGTGCTAATTACTGTCCAGCGACAGCCACAGATAACGGATTTTTTTTGTTTTTGTGTCAGAGTATTTGATTTATTGATTGCTGTCGGGATGTGAAAAATTCTTCTGAAATAAATTGCCTACCCCAGCTTTAAATACAAAGCTACAGCAATCAGCTGGTTAGCCTAGCTAGCATAAAGACTGGAAACAGCTAGACACTTACAGTAACAATCTGAGCCTGTCAGTGGCAAAGGACGTACATTGAGGGTTCGAAAGTGCCTGCAAGGATTACGTTGCAGCCCTGTCTCGCTGCTCAATACTGGACCAATTTTAAAGAATGTTATCCCAATTATACACAAAAACGTGGGGAAATAGGGTCAAAGTTAGTTGCCTGCTGGCTCTAGCTTTATACTTAACTAGTGTGTAAATTACATCACATACTAGAGTAGCATTTGGTTACATGGATTTTGCAGCAACATAATTTACTTTCTCTACACTTGGTGTACAATTTCCCTGGTGAGAACAGACTTTATTGGCTATGCTTCCCAGATAAATAACTTAATAATAAATAGAAAAATAACATTTGAACCGAAACTTATGGAAACTGGTGTGGCTGCATATTAATTGACCAAAACACGAATGCAGACAATTACTGTATATTCTATAGGACATGATTCAAATATGAAAATATGCAAGGACTCGAGTTAAAAGAATATTCTAGGATAATATGTGTGTGGAGCTAAAAAAGGGTGACTGCTTGACATGTCACATGACATGAACTCCCACATTGATGGTAATGACAATCTTCAGTGTTCTGAATCGATAAAATAATTCCCTCACTGTTCTTTCATCTTACTGTAGATAAGCAGTAATCAAACAAATTAAAGGCTGCCAGAATGACACTTATTCCTGGGACTGTATTTAACATAAATGGCAGCTTACGTCAATAATATCATCACTTACTGTGTGTCAAAAGCAGTTATATTTAGAACTGAAATTAAATGCAGAGTGAGTCACTGGGAGTTTTTCAAGCGTAAACCAACTGACATGTCTTAGGACTGAATGTACTGTATCATGATACCATCATGACTCAGACAACACATAACACATACAATTTAAATCTGTTGGTTTAAAATTGTAGTCAGAGCATGCAAAAGTGAACAGTTATAGATGTTTAGGAATTATATAGGAATTCAATATTTTCACTTCACATTTGGTGCACGGTAGTTCTTGACGAATTAAGATAAACACATTTTACTTAATTTATTCTGGTTACATTTAAAGAGATAATTAGGTGCGGATGCTCAGAGTATTGTGTTGTAGTAGCAACCTCATATTTCAAATGAATGGTGGCCACTCAATTCAAACTGATAATGAGCACTGAGGTCTCACTTAATAATATGAAGTACCAAAGGGCACATATGCAATTCCTTTCTTTTGATTAGGACATGTTGAGAAGTGCAGGCTTCTCTAAATCAGTGTTGGATTAATGAGCTGTCGACTGTCTCACAGGTAATCCCTTAATTCTTCACACTGATATCTCAATGTAGAAGCTGTTTCACCACAGGAAGTATCTGTCATGTGAAAGTATGACAAGATGTCACTCACTCTAAGCTGCAAAGGGCTGTTAACTATATTTTGGGATTACTAAGCCTATTTTTTACGGTTTCCCGATAAACATATGAGTGTGTGTGCAGAACAAGAAACTGTGTGAGAAAGGAAAAAAATTGACCTTGTGCCACAAGTCTGCTCCACGTGAGTGCATGAGAGGAGAAAAAGGTTACTGTGTAGTCCAACTGCAAGAAGTGAGATAAGACACACAAACACAGATTATGTGCAGTGTTGGAAGTGTCTGATGCTCACAAATAGACGTGTTCTCACCTAGTTTGACTCTGAAAACAGACTCCTCAGGTGAACATGCTCTGTTAGCATGGTATGGCCACCCTTGCACATTACGTAAACACATAAGTACTACATGTACAATAATGTGATTTACTATAAAAATTTGTACTTCTGTAATCATGAAGAGACTTTACCAACATACGTCAGTGTCTGGCAGCTTTCAAACCAGCACAAACTAACAGAAATTTCTCAAATCTGACCACACTGAATGCATTTTCAGATAAGGCAAAGGATTCTGGATGTTGTGTAAGATGGTTTAAAGATAAATAGTGTGTTAAAGGAATAGTTTTGGAAATACTATTGTTGCATTTTTTGGTTGAAAATCCCAGTTGCTATATAAAGTAGATAAATGTGGCTCCAGCTCAACCAACACAACACCATAAAATAGTGATATAAGGGACCATTCTGCACACGTTTGAATGCAGGATGCAGGATTTAAATGGTGGGATTGCTACGTTAACATAAGTAGAGGATCTAAGTACTTCTTCCCCCTCTGCTACTTATAGAGCACATGACACACCATCTAATATTGTGTATATAGGCTACGAATGATAATACCTCATGCAAGCTAAAACACAGGGCTACTCAGAGGTTTTCTGCTAAATAGTCATATGATGGTTAATAACATGACGGGCCGCGACTCCTTTAGGTAATAGCAGTGGGGGAAGTTGAGAAACTTATGGTGCCAACCCCCACCCCCTAGTGAGAGAACCTTTGAAGTATCATACAGGCAGCCAGTGAGCTGACTTCAGGCAGCAGTCGGCTGTCCCGAGGCACCCAGAGCGGTGGTGTTGCTGTGATGTTGGTGCTGGGTAAACATTTGTAGCTTGTGTGCTAAAAAAATCTCTTACATGAAAGAAAAAGTAAATCTTTAGTGTCGTTGGTGTTGTTCAAGAATATACATAGTTGATATTGATGTGCGCTGTGTGAATCAGGCTCCTGGAATACATCAAATAAGTGGATGATGTCACATCACATATCAATCAATGATTTTTTATTCCCATTACAGTGTAAAAACTTCTGTGGAAACCATATATGACGAAATATATAACAAGATATTTAACATTTCGCATTTGCGTTTTTACGTATTTTGTGATAAGATGAGTTGTAGATGTAATTGCAGCTGGTGAGTGAGAGTGAGTCTTCCCCGGAAGCAGAGGTGTGTAATTTAATCCTTAAATCACTGACATGATCAATCACTAGAAAATGGACTCATTCAAAAAGGC
This sequence comes from Micropterus salmoides, assembly GCF_014851395.1. Classification (NCBI taxonomy): domain Eukaryota; kingdom Metazoa; phylum Chordata; class Actinopteri; order Centrarchiformes; family Centrarchidae; genus Micropterus; species Micropterus salmoides. Next base: position 13,621,868 of record NW_024041373.1, read on the forward strand.
CTTAAGGTTGCAGAATCAGATTTTCTGGCTCATGGACCTCTTCATGCTCATCATGTTGTCTATAATCCTTATTAAGAGTTTCTGCACACTCACATGCAGATTGTTCACGATATTTTGTCTCTACTGTTTTAATTATTATTAAATGAATAAATAAAAATTAATATGAGTCAAGGCTACTTAGTCTGAATAATGTCATTTTGAGAATAAATGGAGAGTGTGGAACAGAAAGGAAGACCTGTCACATCATGTATGGTATAAGAAGAAAGCTGTCATGTTTATACACTGTTGTTCTTAAACAGGGACATTCTGGGTGCAATTTAACTGGTAATCTTTAACATTAAGTAACACGAGGCTGCAGGCTCAAAAACGACATTGCCAACAACGTTTGTGATGAACTTGAGGAAGTTTTGATTAGTGAGGAGTCAGAGACAGAGAGTGATGTAAAGTAAAGCAAACACAGAGACCAGGTGGCAAAACACAGAAAAGTCAATTAGCTAAATTAACATGAATAAGTCAGGACATGTTTTTTGATAATGCCTTGTAGTAAAAGCATTAATCATGTTACAGATAGTTGGTGATAATGTCACTTTTCAATCTTCTGATGCTCCTGTACCTTCTTTGGTTTTCCTGTCAGAGCTCCAGATCTGTCCTTCTCAGTAATAATGCTTTCAATTGGTAATTTCCGCACCACTGGCACAAAGGTGAAACTAGAAGGCTTAGACAGCACTCCTATTGAAACCTGTAAAACAGAGACGAGAGGAATAATTTGTCGACATGTTACTAGCTCTTGATAAAACTTTCCCAGTAATTTCCCTGTCAAGCACAAATGCTTACAGTAAATGATGAGTCAAGCATATCGGGACTTCTTCCCAAAGTTAATTTAAAGGATCAAGTCAGCCTATCCATAAAATCTATGTTTCAGTCACTCTCAGCATGTCTTCGTCTCGCAGCTGAATACCACTGATTTTCAGAGTTCAGAATGTTTTATTTCTTTCTGCTTCACAGGGTTGTGTAACTATACCCCGCCACTAATGAGCCATCATCACATGTGTACACAGATTATGCAGTTTAGCACCCTGCAGCTCAAAGCCTTGACACACACACACTCAATGAGGAGTAATGAGTTGCAATTAAATTGGCTCATGCTCTCGTCTCCATAAGGCAAAGATGCTCCTTCGTGTTAAAATAATGACATGATGACTAAAACTTGTACAGCTTTGAAATCTGTGGGTCTTTTCCACTGTGGGAATTTAACAACCCACAACTTAACATGTAGCCATTGTCACAGGGTGTACTTCAGTTCCCACTGTTCTCTGCCTGATTTGGGAGCACTGCGTAGGAGGTGATACTAAATGCAATGTTTCTGGCTATGCTGTCGCATGTTGTCACATCATAATAATGGACCACTAAAACAAGCACAAGAGTACAGCAGTAACCACCATTTCACTACTGTGTCTGCATCGATCCAGGAGAACCAAAACTTTTAAAAAGGAAGAACAGTGGAGACTGGCTGGGCCAACCACAGCAAGAGAGGGTGTTTTGCCGCGTCAGGTTGAACTCTGGACTCATGACACAGCTAAATGATTTGGAAATATTTTAAGAAAATCAAACGGGATTTTCGGAAAATCAATGACCACAACACAAACAGCTGAGGAAAACACAAAATAACAAAGTGGACTGAGGCAGTGGACTCAGTATTGGGTCACAAACTGGCCCAGCAGATTCAGCAAAGCCACTCCTGGAATCCAAGCTGGAGGACACAGAGACCTCCTTTGTCATTAATAAGCAACTTTGCACTTGTCACAACTTACACTGTTTGTGCATACAGAACAGATACTAATGCTGTGGGTACTATGTTAGCAAAGCACTGGTCTGTTTACAGAGGCAACACAGCAGCGATAAAGCAGGACATGTATTAAGGTAAACATCCAACATATAGTATGTTTTGTTGCCTTGTTAAAGTACATTTGGGGAAATACGCTTACTCGCTTTCTTGCCGAGAGCTCCAGATAGAGATATCACTCTCGCTTGTATATGGTTACACACATGAAAGTTACAGCCAGCAGCCATTTAGTTAAACTTAGTATAAAGATTGGAAACAGGAGGAAGCAGACAAAGATGAGAGAGGCATAATCTCATATCCCTCGGCAAGAAAGCAAATAAACGCAGTTCCCAAAATGTTGAACTATTTTCTTTAGGCATTGTACAAAATTGATTGTGCATTGATTTTTGCTACAATCCTACTGTTTGCATCTGGTTTCTGCAATGAATGTAGAATCACAGCCTATTTACTGTAGCATCTTGCTTCATGACTGGCTTTTGTTATATTTGCACCAATTTTGACCACCATACTTTACAGTGAAGGCTCTGCTTGCAGGTGACAAGGCATTGCTAGTAGCGTTATGTTTTTTAACCCATCTTTCTGCTTAACCTGAAGCAACTCCTTACTGCCAAATTGATGACTAGCTTTTAGCACCCTGGATTTGGCCCATGACATTTTAAAAATCCAAACAGGTCTCACGAAACATGTTATCCAAGATTAGTGTCCTCCTTGCCAAACAGATATGCGGTGTCTTACGTGAAACTGAAAAGGGGCTTGTGTCAAACCTCTTTTGGTGTTGACATCATAACCTCTGGTACAAGCAGGTCCATACTGTGAAACCTCTGTATTGTCTGCACCACAGCACTCACACTATCAGCTTTAATGGGTTGATTTTCACCAGGGGCGACCCATGCTGAAAATGTATGAAGAGGTGGAACTGCAAATTGTGGTGGATAAAAGCTCTCATATGTGAAAGACAGCATAAACCAATGGCATTTCATAGTGTGGATGTGTGAAAACATTTCCTATTTATTCCCACCAAAGCAATCAAAGCACACACTCTTGAAAAGTACTTCAGCTGTTTACTAATCACACATCTTCTCTCCACAGAGATGTTGGGTCATCTGTAAAATGCAAACTGGAGGGCAGTTAAACTTCCTTCACTAATCAGTGGAGGCTATTTTAGCAGATACTTGGATTACACATAATCCATAGACACAGTCAGTGAATTAGCATATTAGGTTGTTTCATCTTTCATCTCACAATTTCACTGCAGACTCAAGTTCAACCAACCGGCCCGGTTCAGATAATAATGTGTGGCAGGTTAAATATGGGAAGGTGATCAAAGGAAGCGGAAAAACAAAAACGATTACCAAGACGTTCACAAAGCAGGATTTCTCAGAACTCCGTTTTAAAATGTAAAGTTGCGTTCATTATTTGAACAACACACTGTGACTCCTGCTGGGACCGTTTTCGGAGCAGTGTTTGATCATTTCTTTCTTTGTGCATCACATGCTGGTTTCCAAGAATTGCTCGACTGCACTTGAAGACAACTTCCGTTTCAAAAATGTGCCAAGTTACATTGGTATCTACCGAAATACGATAGTTCATCTGAGGAAAAAAAACAATTTTACAATTACAATTACAATTTTCTACGTAGTGGTCTGTGCAGCCTCCTGGTTGGATGGAATTAAATGTATTTATTTTGTTCTTCAAGAACAAGCTTTTCAAAAAAACTGCCAGCAGGACATCCATTTCTACTGACATCTTTTGAGTCTGATTTTATGTCTATTGTTCTCTTTCTCGGAATTAGTCAAAGCAGTATTTCATAGACTGGGACCACCCACGAGCGCTACATTATATTTTAAATATTGGAGGATGGTTTTGTCTGTTGGAAGCACTGCTGCTCTCACACATAAAGGCAAGTTTCTGAATGGTTTCAAACTACATTTTAAAGAGGCATGTTAATGTGTCCAGATATAGTGTATGAAGCAGCTACAGATCTGCAGGATATGATTTATAAATGCGTAATACTTGTGAAATGATGTTTAGGTCTTATCTGCTAAATCACTAAAGAAATAAGCACATTCTAGTGAGATTGATATAAAAAGCAAATCTAGAAAGCCATACACTCACCATTTTAATTTTAAATTCTACAGATCAAGGTTTCAGCACATCTTTTAAAGCCAGGATTCATCTGACTGATGTATATTCAGTAGTTTAAGTGTTCATAGTCTATTCACAGGGCAATCAGCATGAACATGAGAGTCCATAGGAAGGTCATTCATAGCAAAGAAAGGCCTCCTAGGATAGGAGAGATGTTTTTGTCACTTTAGACGGCAATCAACATGAACATAAGAGTCAATAGGGAGGTCAGTCACAACAAAGAAAGGCCTTCTAGTATAGGAGAGATGTTTTTGTCACTTTAGACGGCAATCAACGTGAACATAAGAGTCAATAGGAAGGTCAGTCACAACAAATAAAGGCCTCTGATGTCCACGTGTTTAAGAACTGGCAATACAAACTAGAGAAGTCGCATCCAGTCAGGCATTCAAATAACTGCAGCACCAGATGTTACCTTGCCTCAAAATCATAATGTCAAGGTGTTTTGACTTCTCTACAGTTTACATTCTTTAGCATTTCTAGACTTATTTCTATGACCTTTCTGACATGGGCCACTCTGCCTGTATAATGAACAGTTTTACTTTTAATAATATGTTCAGTACATTGACCATTAACATTTTTAATACAGGACCATTACTTGTAATGGAGTATTTTTACATTGTGGTATTACTTAAGTCAAGCATCTGAGTACTTCCTTTACCACTTTCCTTAAACCTGTGCCACCCATGCTCTTTGCGCCAATATACCTAGTTCCTGAGCCTGAAGAGGTTCACTTGTCATTTTGAGGACCAAGATATTTATATTGGAGATACCAGCGTATCTGAAATCAAGCTATAAATAAAGGAACAGAACAAATACCTTGACTAAAATAAACATGTGCCATCTTATAAACTTGTTTATGCTGTGGCACTGTGGCACAATGCGACCTATACTCATTATGTAACCTCCTTGTTTGCGTGTCCTCTGTAGTCACAGCAGAGTAAGTTTATACTGTGAAAGGTTAAAGTGATTTTCATTTCCTACTTGCACATTGGAGCCTCCTTGAATGTTTCATTGCGCCTGAGTGTTGCCAGGGTCACGCTGTCCTCATAGATCACGTTTCCAACCACCACTGGTTCACTGTGCTACATGTCGCCTCGCTGTGTGCATGCTCTCACTCAGTTATTTCTTGTGGTATGTCAGACCAGTCCCAAAGACTGAATACAAGCAGTGCTAAATCATTTTCTGAAGCAGACCACCCTCCGTGGGGTTTTTTAAAGGGACACTCATGAACAGTGACCAAACAGACAAGTGACAAATACATTTTAAGGAAACATATACTGAATGAATGCAATAGACATTATTCCTTGTGATATAGGTTGTGTTATACGTCCATTGTTATGCATTCCAAAAAAAACATATTGCTCATCTTGTGGCTTTATATGGGTTTATTAATGCTTCTTTTGTAGAAGCAGCTTATATAAAACACAAGTTCAACTTTAAGCAGCCCTTTTGAGACTTTCCAAAAGTTATACACTAATTTTTCACGTACTCACGCATCTGTGTTTTCCACAGATGATGCTCATTTGAGCTATTCCTTCGCAGAATAAGAGCACAATTACTGCTGTAAATCTGAAACTTTTCAGCTCCATAGATGTTTAAATGTATATCTGAGTATAGGTTGCATTGTGCCACAGTAAAAGCATAAACAGTTGGGCGTATCACTGAGTAAAAAGTTTAATTACAGGCAAACACACAACCCCTCCCTCCAGAGTAGATAGGGTGTACAAATATAGCCCACTGCCAGCTGCTACTGGGCACATCGCTCCAGATTATAAACAAATGTTATGATGCCAAGTCTCAGACACAAGGAAAACAACATAAAACATAACATAAAATATATACATTAACATATACATTTTGAAATTCATCTGGAAGCTGTTTGGTAACTGTTATTCATCCTACAGTGACAGGAAATAACAGGAGATAAGTATCAAGTAGCTGCGTCTGAGTATATACTGTGGATATGTGTTTATGTGTGAAAGCCTGGAGGTGGTGGCGGGCGGGGGGGGGGGGGGGGGGTAGTGTTGATGGATTAAAACCAAATTCTTGTTTTCCAAATACTATTAGCTTTGATCAAATACTATGATCTCAAAATAGGATTTAAACCCTGAACCATTGTAATTACAAAGGTCAGAGGAAAGCAAAGGTAGGTCAGTGATAGTCAGCCTTACAACAAATACCCACATTTTCAGAAGAAGGTATCTGTTATCAAACTATTATCTCCTACCTTCCCCAGACTCTTATTTAAATTGTCCATTTCTGCTTCAAATTCCTCTCCATCCAAAAGTGTTGATTGTGTCCAGGATTCGGATAAACACTCAAGACTTCAGATGTCGATTAAAGCGGATATGGAAAGCAAGATGCGCACTTTTCAGCCCGTCCCGTGGAGTTCAAAGTGTATTGCTGTTGGTGTGTGTATCGCCCTGCAGATTTCCTTTTATAGACACATTATAGCCACAAATAGCTTGCAGACAGCAGTCAGCCTGCTGGGCACCAGTAACAATGTTCACGCTGGGAACACAGCTCTGTGTATCTGGAAAAGTTAACTTTTCCACAGTTTCCGAAATAAATTCACTTCATCTCCATGAATGACAAAAGTTGTGTTTCCTGAGACTTGGCAGACTGAGCTCCAAAAAAAAAATAAGAGAGAGGTGGAGATGATTGTATTGACTGGACAGGGAACACAAAAGCCTTTTGAGAAAATAAATGTTGCCATGGTGAATAAACAACAACAAAAGAGTCAAGAATTTGTGTGTTATTTTTCTCTGCCAGGGACGGTGGCAATTACCTCATTGTGTTAAAATAAAATATACAAGAGAGCATTTTTATTTTAGCAAAGGTCTGTTAGCAACTCACATTGTATGGTGAAGCTGTTGTAATGAGTGAATAGAAAATGGAATAAAGCTGAGCATGTAGCAAAGTGCTCTATGTGAGGGCAGCATCAGAAAATCTGAATTTCAAAATAATTTTGAATTTTATCCAGCACAGTTGATGTATTTTCTAATACAGAAAAATACTTTTGGATATCTATAAATAATATCAGATGTTCATTTAGCCTCCGGATAATCTAAACTGCCAGCAGACTGATAACAACAGAGGCATCTCAGCATGTTTCCAATAATGAATTATGAGGCGGCTTGAAACAAATTCTATTACTTGCTTGTTTACCGCTACATCAACATCTCCGTTATCAGTGAGTGAAAGCAGACCTCTGGAGTGGATGCTAATCCTTTAAGTATACTACATTCTTCATTCCTGTCACAGCTGTTCTTGTCTATTTCCACCCTGCAGTCTCCCTCCCCGTGTTCCTCTGTGGGAGCCGAGAAAATCATAATAAGACAAAGCACACAGCAAAACCAGCACCTGGTGTTATATACTAGTAGGAGTAATGTTTGTATACATTTAGAGGAACTCAGGATAAAAAGCATCTGAAACGCGAAATGTGAATGCTTGTGAGCGTGTAATTCTAAGTAAGTTTGATAGGAACAAATCCTAAATTATAGCTTTAAGCCATTACTTGATTATCGTTTAATCCCGTTTCCCCTCATTAATATCCAGTATCTGTGGAAAAGGCAGAAAGTCACATCTATTTGCTTTGATTTCTGACGCGTAACATGTGACACTTACTATTAGCTGTTAGCTTTGAGGAAATTCTCTGATACTGAAACACAAAATTTAGTCTAGTGCCAGCTCATTAGTAAGCACCACCAGAGACGTCTCGAATTTTCCTTTTGTGATCAAATTGAAATGATGATATTAATAGTGTAGAAACCATTAAATAAACAAAACAGAACTAATGGTGACCCCGCTCCGCCCAAATAAATCTCTGTTAAGATACATTTTGGATTTTGTGATATATTTTGCAAAGACTAGTCATTCAGAGCAACGCAGTGGTAGTGCATTGCACTTCACAATCCAAATTCTTTGTCAATAAGGAGCAAACTATTTTCAAAAAGAGAGCTAGATTCTTACAAGTCCAAAACATGTGCATAAAAGAGCCAAGAGCTATCCGTGCACAGAGTGCATAATAGTTTCATTAAGAAACTTTTCTTGGGAGTGAGATAGAGTTGATGTAAGAAGTTGAGGTTGATCTGTAGATGACTAGGATTTTTGGAGGTATCAGCTATACAATTGCAAATGTTATGGTCAGGTGTTCGGTTTATACATACAGAATAGATAGAGATAGATACAGACAACAGTAGATACAGTTATTAGATAGATATTAATCCCTTTGTTTGACCGTGTATTCAAAATAGGACGCGGTGGTTTATTCTGCGGATCACTGTAGGCTTTTGGCGATGATCTTAATTGATGACCCAGGTAAGTCATAGGTACACGAATGTTGTTAAATGTCCTCAGACCATTCTTGATAAAGATATCGAGATGCCAGGCTGTAACGATGTGTTGTGCCACGTCGATAGTAGCAATGATATAATTGGACCAAGATAGATGAACTTGTGAAATCTATTCCAATTATCAGATGGGGGAGGAAGTGGTAATATATATACAGACAAGTTAACTTTCACAATTGATACCCAGTGTAAATGCTCTGTATTTGTGTAGCGCCTTTCTAGTCTTTCCAACCACTCAAAGCGTTTTTACACTGCATTCACACACTGAGCTGAAGCGCTCAAACAAAAACTAACATTCACACACCGGTAATTCAGGGTTAACAGGCAAACCGCCCTACCTCCTGAGCCAGAGCCCACCCAAGTTTCACTGCTTCCCACAGATAATCCCATTTAGTACTGTCAAATGCTCTTTCTGAATTCAGCGCTTGGAGATATAACATCTTATGCAGCATGTATGATATGCAGAAGTTGGCACATATTATCAGTGGCCAATCATGACCTAATTAAACCTGTCTCTTCACAGTGAACCAATTTGGTCACATAAGGCTCAAGATGGGCTGCCATGACGCAAAAGCTTTGATCTCAGTAGTAATGATGCAGAGCGGTTTGTAACCACTACATAGCATAGTAGCAATTATACACCCATACCATAGTAGGGTCCTTGCCGAGCTAAATTTACATATTTTAAAATGCAACATTTTTCAAGGGAACAGTGAAACATATTGAAACACAGTGGAGCCAAAATGGCTCCATAGCGCCACCTACAAAATTGGAAAAAATTTGCCCCCGCTCCACGTTCAACCTACATGCAGGGAATTTTGTGGGCACATGCATCATATCAAGACACACAAAAAAGCCTCAAGAACCCATACCCTAAATTCAACAGGAAGTCAGCCATTTTGAATTGAAAGTGCGATTTTAACCCATTTTTCACTGTTTACAGGCTCCCTACTTTAACAAACTCGTCCCACAGAAGTAATCCGATCGACTTCAAATTTGTGCTGTGCCTTCTAAAGGCATTGACAATGAAAGGTTGTGCTATCTGTGAGTTTGAACAGTTGACATAAAACAGGAAGTTACTGTAACTTCAGTGTACATGCTCAGATCTGGACCAAACTTTACATGGTTGATAACAGTCCCATCCTGAACACATCTACATGAAAACATTCACTCAACATGATAGCGCCACCCACTGGTAACAGGAAGTAAGCTGTTTCTGACAATAATGCTTTGATTTAGGCTACATGGCATTTTCACAGTGCAGTCCACACTTCACCTACTGTTACACAACATACACTCACCTAAAGGATTATTAGGAACACCATACTAATACTGTGTTTGACCCCCTTTCGCCTTCAGAACTGCCTTAATTCTACGTGGCATTGATTCAACAAGGTGCTGAAAGCATTCTTTAGAAATGTTGGCCCATATTGATAGGATAGCATCTTGCAGTTGATGGAGATTTGTGGGATGCACATCCAGGGCACGAAGCTCCCGTTCCTCCACATCCCAAAGATGCTCTATTGGGTTGAGATCTGGTGACTGTGGGGGCCATTTTAGTACAGTGAACTCATTGTCATGTTCAAGAAACCAATTTGAAATGATTTGAGCTTTGTGACATGGTGCATTATCCTGCTGGAAGTAGCCATCAGAGGATGGGTATGAGGTGGCCATAAAGGGATGGACATGGTCAGAAACAATGCTCAGGTAGGCCGTGGCATTTAAACGATGCCCAATTGGCACTAAGGGGCCTGAAGTGTGCCAAGAAAACATCCCCCACACCATTACACCACCACCACCAGCCTGCACAGTGGTAACAAGGCATGATGGATCCATGTTCTCATTCTGTTTACGCCAAATTCTGACTCTACCATCTGAATGTCTCAACAGAAATCGAGACTCATCAGACCAGGCAACATTTTTCCAGTCTTCAACTGTCCAATTTTGGTGAGCTCTTGCAAATTGTAGCCTCTTTTTCCTATTTGTAGTGGAGATGAATGGTACCCGGTGGGGTCTTCTGCTGTTGTAGCCCATCCGCCTCAAGGCTGTGCGTGTTGTGGCTTCACAAATGCTTTGCTGCATACCTCGGTTGTAACGAGTGGTTATTTCAGTCAAAGTTGCTCTTCTATCAGCTTGAATCAGTCGGCCCATTCTCCTCTGACCTCTAGCATCAACAAGGCATTTTCGCCCATAGGACTGCCGCATACTGGATGTTTTTCCCTTTTCACACCATTCTTTGTAAACCCTAGAAATGGTTGTACGTGAAAATCCCAGTAACTGAGCAGATTGTGAAATACTCAGACCGGCCCGTCTGGCACCAACAACCATGCCACGCTCAAAATTGCTTAAATCACCTTTCTTTCCCATTCTGACATTCAGTTTGGAGTTCAGGAGATTGTCTTGACCAGGACCACACCCCTAAATGCATTGAGAGCGTGTAAGATACATTTTGGATGTATCTTACACATCCAAAATGCCATGTGATTGGTTGATTAGATAATTGCATTAATGAGAAATTGAACAGGTGTTCCTAATAATCCTTTAGGTGAGTGTATAATTACCGGGTGTTGTCTAGCGCCACCCAGGGGACATAGGAAGTGACATTTAAGTCCTTCGTGACCGGTCCAAAACACACGACAATTGAGGGCGCTTCTGGCACGGCCGCGTCAAGCCCCTACACGCATCACGGCACTAGGGCCTGCCCAACGCTGCTTGCAGCTTTACTTTTATTTTATTTTTATTGACTCAATATGTTTTTTCTTATCCTCTGAGAAGCCAGTATTTTTCTGATCGTGCTCCAAAGAAATATCTGTCTCTAATTAAGGCAATCCACTGTAATGAATCCAGCATTGATTTGAATGTGGTTTGAAATGAGTCCAAATGTTCAGCATTTATCTTTATGTAATGATATATGTGTCAATTATTAAAAGAAACACAGAAAAACAAAATAATTGAAGGCAAGCCTGTGACTGAAATGTGGCAAATTGCTTCTTGCCCTCAGACAAATAACGATCAAACAGAATTATTGATTTGGATCAGTTAACCTCATATCCGCATTTCTTTCTGTTGTTATACTGTTATATTTTATTTTTTGTCCAGTGCATAGTGTAATATTCAACACCAGATGAAGTAGAGTAATTGATTTTAGATTTAAGAAAAGAGAGACTGAGACAACAAAGGGGAAGGAAAAAAACATGTCTGATCCATACACAACAAAAACATGTCTGATCCATACACAACAAAAACATGTCTGATCCATACACAACAAAAACATGTCTGATCCATACACAACATTTCTTCTCATAATTTTTGCCACTGTTGAAACAATTCCCAGATGCAATTGGCAAGGGACAGTTATGAGACAACTGACAGTCATAAAGTCATCATCTAGTTTGCTAACATTAGCCACCATTAGCTACTAGTCATACTGGATCAAGTGAGAATGTAATGATCCTAAGGCCCCTAGTGTATTTAATTGACAGTTTTCTATACCCTCAAGCTTTCCCTTTGCACACATGCATGGTTTATGATAACCGTGGCACATTTAGGGTTAGTAATGTTTTTTATTTTCAGACAGAGGTAAGCAGAAGCTGCTTCTTATTTGTAGCCAGACACAATTGATTTTTCCAGCTGAAATGAAACCTGTCCCTCCTTGGCAAATTGTATCTGCTTGCCAATTAACCTAACATTTTCTCCTTGAGTTAATTGAAAATGCTGTCTCCATTATGTTTTCAGTTTTGAAAATACGAAAAGAAAAGTCTCTTGCAACAATATATTTGTACTTTCTTGAGAAAGTTAACACATAAAATTGAACTGTAGTTACTGTGGGAATGTAAAGGCTGTGAAATCACTGAAAATGCTGTCTCCATTATGTTTTCAGTTTTAATAATACAAAACGTAACTCTATCTCAGGTAACAGTGGCTGAGGTTGTCTGCACTGTAACATTAAACTTCCTCAAATCTAATAAGGAGCAGACCAGAGCTGCTTGTGTTAGCCCAAACTCAGTGGATGTGTTTTGAGCTCCTTTTTTAAGTAACCTGTAAATCAACAAACTCATTAGTTAATTAATGTCGTGCTCCTTGGCCATGGAAGTAATGATCAGGTACTACTGTAGAAGTAAGCTACCGAAAAATATTTGAACACATGCATGTACCTGTATGTTACATGGAAATATTATCTGCTACATATTTGCACAAAACAAAACATGCAGTCTGGTTGCATTAGCAGTGTTCCCAAAGTCCCAGTTTTATTACTGAGTCATCCAAATCCATGTTCATACTCTTCAGGTCCTCCCACTGACTTTATGTGAATGCGTCTCAAGACAAACGAGGACTCAGGTCTCACAATATGACCATATACCTGCCAGTAATTGGCTGTGTATTGAGTCTCACACAGTGAATGTACTGTCCAACAAGTTGTGTCCACAGATTATTATCACCCAGCAGACAGTCATCATTGCACAACATCACTGATAAAACAAGTCATGTCAGTTTTTATGTGGTCTGTAGCAAACATGCAGGGGGTTGACACAATAACAAGAAAACATGCGCAACATGGTGCAATCCAGTACACCACCAACACAAATTGCAATCTCAAGATATCTGTCAAACCAACACCTTTCTGACACACTGTTAACAAAAATTTATCGAAGGGTGTGTTTTTGCAGTCTACTGCGAAGGTGTTCACATCACCAGTATAAACCCCAGCTTGGATTTGTCTGTCCTACAGCTCAAAGAAAAGTCTCTTACAACAATATATTTGCACTTTATTGAGAAAATTAACACATAACATTGAACTGTAGTTACTGTGGGAATGTAAAAGCTGTGAAATAATACAAGGCAGGTATTGACATCTATAGTCTTTTCAGAAAGAGAGTGTATAATCTCTTTGAATTTAGCTTATACAGTGAGGCATAGTTCCGTCTGTCTCAGGTCTCGGACCCCCTGTTGTGTAGTCTGTTCAGCCATGTGGTGATTTATTTCTGTACATACTATAACAAGTTAATGGCTGGTGGAGGGGCTATTTAACAGCACATCCATAATTTACAGCACAGTTGTGTGAAGCAGAGGTAGCCAGCATTCATTGTTTGATTAACGGCATTTAAATCTATGACATGTTTCATTTGGAAATTAGAGAGTAGTCTGTTCATGCTTTCTCTGTTCAATGTAGTTGCAAAGGCAGAACTGTAGTTTTAGTAATAAAAATAAAGTCTTGAGAGTGTCCATTCTTGTAAATGACTTTAATGTCTCCAAACACTATTAGCAGCAATTTAATCTGACAGACAAAAAATCAGTTTCACACTAATCTTTCAAAGTAACTTCACTGAAAACTCCTAAAAGCTGGGTAATAACAGTCTGATTCCATCACGTAGGTTCCCTTACGCTGTGGTCAAGGTGGGTAGAAAGCACTGTCAAAACAGTGTGCACGTCTGTCAGAGTCATGCAGCGGCTCTCTGCTTGTGCTCTGTGTCAAGAGCTCCACATCCTCATCTGAGGTAGAGGGATGAGTGAGGATGATCCGCGGGATCTGCCGATGATTGCCAGAGAAGAAAATAAGATTGAAAGGATAATAAGCAAGTTGTCATGTGTCACATGCTGAAATCTCAGAAAGATCTGGTCATATAATCCTCAAATGTTTGGTTTTGCAGGATTTTATTATTGCTATTTACTATAAAGGCTAAAATGAGGTGATGTTAGTGCGAAACAATATAGTAGGGGGTATATCCTAATGATGGATGAGAAATCTGCTTACTGTCATTCTATGTTTCGCCCCTTGAAGTGACTCATTTTCCGTCAAGGCCCCTCCCTCCAGTTCAGACAAGGTCCTCTTCTGGTCCCTCTCCAAATCAGACTGAAACAAGACAAAGTGAAAAGAAGTGCGTAAGACTGACAGTGTTGTTTTTTTAAATCCGCACATGGCTTGAGGCACGTTGTAAAACAATGGTGAAAGTATATTTCTGTGTGTGCTGTGATTTGTGCAAACCACCCACAATGCCATTGCCGTTGCAGACAACCACCTCAATCTTCTTGGACAAACAGTCCTCAGCGCTTTCCATGTTTGGCTGTTTGCTTCTCTGGCTTCCGCTGTCCTGGCTGCACAGCTGTCTTCCTGTCACGTCCTGAGGACCCCGAGGCTCCTCCAGGTCACACACCTCTGGAGGTAACAGCCTCTCTCTGAGTACTTTCATCTTGATGCAGCTCCCAGCATTCCTGAGGGCGCAGACCGCCTCATGGTGGGTCGCAGCCTGCATGTCGAGGCCGTTGACCTGGGTGGGCCGTGGTCACATTATACTTTTAGGGCCAGTGAAAGTAGGAGCAGGAGTCAGAGGTGAAGGAGCAGCATGGGTTCTCTGAAAATAGCATGTCTATTCACACTACAGGCACCAGTGAGGATTATTCTGATCAGCTTTAAACTACCAAGGTGTAAATCTAAATACTGATTTTGAATTTTGATCTGCTGTTATGTCCTTTTCATCCTTATTTAGCTAAAACATTTAGGAAGTCCCAGCAGATTGTCCTCTGCTGGTCTTATGACGCCATCCATTGGTCACAAGAGGAACACCGGCTCTAAGTTCTTGGGCTTTATAATGACATTGTTAGAGTCAATATAAAGTACTGTACATGTGATTTCCATTCAGTCAACAATATTTCACACACTACTTTTAACAGTGAATAATAAATTATGAGACAGTAATTACAAACACAAAAAAAAATATTCCCCGCCTACCTCCAGCAATCTATCTCCAACATGGATTCCTGCCTTTTCTGATGCACCCCCTTTATTTACTCTGGAGATAAAAATGCCCTGAAAAGAAATAAACATATCAGCCTGAATGAAAGTTGTTATTTTAAAAAATGTGCTCAAAGCTTCTTTTTTTCTCTCCTATTTCGTAATTTGTTCAAGCTGAATGTGAACGTGCAGGACAACCATCAGTCAAGGGCTGCTGCTGCTTCTCATCATCTAAATTCAGACAGCCAAATATGTAGCTAGAGATTGAGCAACGCCTCCTGGATCTCCTGACCTAGCACTTACCTCATCATGGTCTCTGTAAGGCAGAGAGCCCTTCCCACCAGCAATACTGATTCCCAAACTACCCCTCTGGCCAGACACTTTGATCTGTAACTAAGAGGAAATCATTTCATTACAAAGACGAAGCTAGAAATTATATGCAATTTAGGCCTGAGTGTAGCAAAAAAAAGTTTTGATTAGCAATTTTTCCTGCAGCACATAGTGCATCCCAGCAGACATTCAAGAAAGATACAGCGTGTGGTTACTAGTAATGGCACTTGGGAGATGAATGGCTCCTGGTTAAGGGTCTTCTCTGTCACCAAAGAAGACTTCGGATGCCCTGTGATGGAGGAGATCTTTATGTTGCAGGCAGGGTCTCCACGCAGACCAGACCCCGCATTAAGAGCTCTGTGGTGGTGAAATGTCCTGCCCTCTCCGATTTCACGTCTCTGATGGCGACGTGGTAAGGCGTCGCTCTCTGACAGCTGGCCTGAGCCATCCTGGTGGTAAGAAATGATTCAATGTTTTACAGTCTGTCTGCGAGATAGGCCTTGGCTACATCGGCGGAGCCAAACACTTCACAAGACATCAGCAACTTGTCTCTTCACAGATTCTTGACATAATGTATAGTGATACATCTGGATTAAATGGAAACCTGCAGCAGGACACACTACCTGTAGTGGAGGTGATTAATAATAATAATTTTTTTAAAAAGGGTATCCCCATATCAAGAGAAACCAAGATAAACAACTTGAACTTGCTAATATACCTAAATTGGAAAACAGACCTCCTCAGGATGCTCAAATTCCTCTGCGTCCATCTCTGCGCTGGAGCAGAGACCACCCTCTCTGTCGCTGGCCGGGAACAGGTGAGCTCCTGCCTGCTGACACGCTTTGTTTGCCACCCAGCTGAAGCCTGAGGTGGCCCAGTTTTGGCTACTGGTCCTGAGGGACGGGTTAGTATGAGGATTTCTACACTCCTGGAGATAGTCAGAAGATACCACCTGTTGCTGAAGATTTAAAGTCAATGGAATATCTGGCAGGAAACAGCTATTGACAGTGATGGCTCCAGTGGTGAGTGTGTTTTATGAAACTTTGTCCCTCATCTTGAATGTAGGACATCTTTGAATGTCATCTTGAGTGTAAACGGACGTAAAATAGGAGCAGCACAATTTGTCTAAGCTGACCATCTGAGGATTATCATGTTTTCCAGTAGAGCCTCAAATAATCAGTATAGTTAAGATGCACTAAAAAAAACAATACTGCTAGTAATCATAATGCATGCTTATTTTGTGCACCAGGGGGCACCAAAACGGTCACTACTGCAGAGTGTAATTGGTCTACTGTTATTCTCACTGGTATCAAACCTAAATCTCTCTCCAAATCTTGATTTGTTTTTGTCTCTTTCTCTGCCTTTTGCAAAGATTATGTCTTCTGATGCATCAGGAGGCAAAGAAAGAGTGAAGGATGATGCCATGCTCAAAATGCATTGCAATCTCACTGATGAAGGCCACTTACCAACTGTAACACCAATAACATTTTTAGTACGTTCCCATGACTTCATCAGTTTTTAAATATGTTTTTCCTCACCTAACTGATAAATCACCAGGAATTATGTGAAATTGTTTTACTTCAACACCAAGCACTGTACTTGTCTTCAAATGCTGAATAAAACTGTACAATGAGATTCAAATAAAAGGTGCACTTGCCGTGAACATTAGTGCTAAAAACTGGGATAATGCATCATTATAATGAAGTGAGCATATACATTCACTGATATACTAAAAGCACACCTGCGTCAGTACAACATACAGCACGTGCAGGGTAGACAAGTCAAATATGGCACATGCTGGGCAGAGCATTACAGAAACGTCATGCACTGCTGGACAGACAGAACAAGCAATGGAAGGGTCAGGAAGGAAATTCTGGTCTATTGCCTCAAAGCAAGCCAGTTTCAGTCTGAGCTCACTTTGTCAATATATTGTTTTTGGATATGGACACACATATGGACCACACCAAATGTATCTTGTTTTTATATCTGACATTTAAAAAGCTAAGAGACCAACTCAACTGATATGACATTAGAACTCTTTGATATTCTCTCTAAACTAAAATTAAAGCAATAACAAACGTGTTGTTTAGTGTTGCACTCACTTTATTGATCAGTGGTTAAAAGTCATCCACATCTCAAGGCACAGTGCCAATTCGAGATCTGTTTTGTGCAGTTTGATCAGAAAATGATTGAAAACATAAAACCAACACTTGAACCGCTTTCTCTGGTCCACTTGTTGCAATCAGTTTAAAAACAAAATAATACAATTTATCAGGTACCATGTAAAAGAATTTGAGAAACGCTGAGAAGTGCATTGAAGTCTTCTAACTGCATTTTTAAAGGATGCCATCCTCGTGGGTAGGAACCAGACCTCTGATGATTAATCTATACAGTACTCTTAGTTAAAGGGAAAGAAAACTTATTTTTAAAATACAGCTGTTTTTGGCATCTATTTGAAAAACAATGCAAAGCAGTGAAGCACAGGGCATATAAATAAGAGCATTGTTATTACTGCATAATTAGTTTGATGTGCAGTACTTAAATTTAAACTTAATTAATCAAATCTATTTATTAACCAAAAATATGTCTAGATGTTTTACAGGATTCAAGGTCATCCACTCACCCCAATGACAATTTTATGGATTGAATAAGACATTAGTGACTGCTTTTTGTTCATTGCTTTGATTTGATTTAAAAGAGAAAAAAGGAAAAAAAGAAAAAGTACCGAGAAAAAAAAAAAGTTAAAACATCGGCAACTGATTAAGAAATTTGCTATACATTTATTTACATCTGAGCTGCCAAAAAGTATAAAAGTATCAATATTCACAAGAGACTATACAATAATCTTTAATCAGTAGGTTCAAAAACTCCTGCCTTTTTAAGTTTGCCCAAAATGTAAAAAGAAGTATTCACCCAGTGTTTTAAAAATAGATATAGAACAAATATATAATACATTTACGAAGGTTTGACCATATTATAAAGACCTATAATAGTGCAACTACCTAATGTATATTTTTTGAAAAGAGGCATTTAAAAAAAGTAATAAATCTTTAAAATATCTTTTAAAAAGGAGTTTCTGTGCAGATTATTGCTGTGGACATTAATTAAAAAGAGGAAGGCACCGCGGCCCCGATAGACTGAGTCAAACACGTTTTACACAGGACTGGAGATGGAGTAAGGTTACAGGCGTCCCAGGGTTGAATCGGAGGAGGGGTAGGCCACACTGGGGTTCGTAGGTAAAAGGAAAAAAAGAGGGGCTGCGGGGTTGTGCAGGACGATACAGCGAGACACAGGAGGTAAAAAACATTTCTGAGGTAAAGGTCACACAGACGTGGTCACTCTGTCTGCGGCGTTATTGACCTCGTTTTTGTTGGAGTCCAGGCCTTTGGCAGCGTTCATGTCGTTGCGCAGGTTCTCGGCCGCTTTCTTCATTGTTTTCAGCTCGCCAGGGTGAGGCGTGGCCCGCCGAAGGAGTGTTCCCTGTGTGGAGCAAACCAATTCAAATTAGTGGTACATATCTGCAGCAAAAATAGGAATCGTTTGTATGTGGTGAGCTTAGAAGAGATGAGTTAAGGGACGAGGCTGGCTAAAGGCTACCTCATAATTAAGGGTCATTATAGAATGACTGAATGCAAATGCCCAGCATCTGCTAATGGCTAATGTGTATAGCGATGTCAGTCTGTCATTGCAGACCACTACTTCAGTCCAGACTGAGATATCTCAGAATCTATATCATGGATTGTCATCAGATTCTGTATGTATTTTATTTATGGTCCACAGAGGATGAAGCCTACTGACATTTCTTCAAGCGCCACCAGCAGGTTAATATTTGTGGTTCAGTGTGCAATATCAGCAACTACTGGATGGATTTCCCCTCAAGCTTGCTGGTCTCACCTGGTCGTCATCCTCCTCCTCGTCGTCATCCAGGAAGCGAATGGCACTGATCCTGTTCTCGGCTTTGTTGTTCCATGTGTCATCTGCCATGTCATTCACCAGGCTCTCCAGGGCTCCGCAGCGGGCAAGACTATCAGAGACTGGGGTTTGTTTGTATGAGAGACAACACAATTTCTATTATTGGAATTTGTGGTCACATCAAATTGCTCGCACAGAATTACAGAGTGCAAGTTGAAGTGAATATTTCAGCAGATTAAAATCAATATGGTTGCTGTGATTGCTTCTCTGCAATCTGCCAACTCAAGAAATGAAAGCAGTCACATAACCCCGAGCCAGAAACTGCCAGATCACAGTTTCAAATCCCAGCTTAGTCACAGGCTTACAGCAACACAATCTTCCCTGCCCCCAACCTCAGCTTCAGCCTCACTTGTCTGAACGCCACCGGTCTTATATCTCCATCTTTCCCGCAAGACAGACAGCACGTCACAAAAACAAATTAATAAATGCGCCATTTCTTCTTGAGGGATGACCAAAAAAACATCTTAAGCACTGTGATGAGCAAGGAAGAAACATTTTGCATGGGTATCCCAAATACTCCACAGATATAGGCGCAGGGCTGTGGATGACCGCCAAGAAAAAAATGACAATAAACTGTTGTATCAGGCAGAGATAGAGCCGGCCCTCAGCTGCATCCCTTTACACAGTGGGTGAGCTTTTAATGGCAGCAGGCCAGCCGCTGCTAAGCCTCTTTAGCTGTCCAATCCAGCGCATTTCTGAAAAACATAACCAAGGACATGGGACAGGAGAGGCCCTGATCTGTTACAGGTGCAGAGATCTCTTACAGGGCCTCATAATCGACAGATACTGCAGGGAAGGATCAGAGGTCACGGAACACACTGATCCCCAAGCAGTTCATGTGATAATGTCATCAAAACCACGGGGCACTAAATACGAAAAGACGATGCAAGAACTGAATATTACTCTAATGTCACAGTGTTGGCACCCAGTCATTTCACTCTAGAAGATGCTCGACACTGACTGGATGTATATACATACAAACAGCATACATGCAAAGAAACACTGTTCATGAGCACATTTCAATTAACCAGTCCAGTATGAGAAAAATGTCTAATCACTGCTGCTGATAATATTAATGATCCTGAGGATCATCTTCCACTTGATCATAAACATTACCTTTATTGCTTGATTCACATGGCTGTTGAGGCAGCAGCACGCAGGTGAGCACCTTCTCGCCTGAGACAGGATCCTGGTCGGTCTGAAAGGTGAGGAGAGGCTGCGACTGGTTTTCTGACAACCATAAGGCCTTGAGGCGTAGTGTGGTCAGCGACATTGGTAAGTGGGTGAGCCTGAAAACAAACAGGAGATAAATCACTAAGTGGCTCATATCACAAAAGCTATAAAAGAAACCACAAGTCACCTGCTGGTTTCTTACTTTCAAAACATACAAAGCTCTGTGTAGACATTTTGGATTAGTACAAAAGTCAAGTTAGGATGAGGAACTTGGCAGCTGTTTCGACAATGTGGATAGACAGGAAACAGTCTCCAGTGTGCGACAGTAGCAGTAAACATTGCTGCGGATTTCTCTGAAGACAAAGCTTGGACCAAAACATGTAGTGGCAGTTAAGCAAAGCCAAAATAAACAAAGACTCACAGTGAGTAATATGGTGAACACATCTAGATAACCTATAAGCATCAGAAAGTAGAAAACCAAGTACTTGGTTTACATATTGTACTGTTTCTTTATAATTTCTATTTAATCAAAGTCTTCAAACTGCTTTAAGCTCAGTGTGTTTTTCCTAATAAGGTGGCGTACGCTACTCTCTCCACCTCAGCTGCCAAAAGATGAGTGAAAACAGGATACGAGTGAGTTGCTGAACGAACCTATTTCCAGAGACATCCAGCACGTGCAGTTCTGTGGCTTGTGACAGCTCAGACGGTATCCTCGTCAGCCTGTTCTCTCGTACACAGAAGACATTCAGGCCGCTGCAGCCCCCGATCTACATAACAGAAGAGACACCACGATTAGGCTGCACGTCAGTCACGGTACAAGTGTTAACAAAGCCAGGACAAAAGAAACCAGAGTAAATCTGCTGTCCGCATTTGTGCACGTTGTTCCAGAATTGGTGATCCCAGTGGCAGAGCAGTTAAATGTCAATGGGATGTAGCAGAGGGACCTAAAATTAGAAACAATTAGGCCTAGTAGCCTGACAAAGCAGAGCCTTGATGGGTCATCTAAACTGCAGTTGTAATCCATTAATCTGCTCAAATTCAGACCTGAGCAGGATACAAATGTTGTGACAGACATTCATCATGTTAAACAGAGCAGGTTAAGCTCATCATTTCCACACGTAAACATCATAGGTGCTTATTGCTCTGACATAAAGGAACAAACTATAAGTATAAAAAAGCATAAGGAACAATTATAAAATACATTATTAGGTCTGCTTCCACATAAGCTCGAACAAAATTCAAACAGGGAAAAGGCGTTACAAGCAACTAATCAGCAATCAATAGAATCCATAAAACTGGGCAAACGGTCAAGTAGCTCAGCAAAGCACAAATCAATACTTGGGCCATGGGTACACTGTGATTGTTAGTGATGTCATGCAATGCTGGATTGAGAAAACAGTGACACCATCGATTCATTATCTAGGCCAACTGTTTTTTCTCCAAATGCTGCAGCCCCTTGGCATCATCAAGACACAGGGGGCATTGTACGACCCCTGAAGAAGCCTTTCAGATGAAGTTTTAAACCAGGCAAGCCTTCACTTCAACAGACAAGAGGTTTCGAAAAGAATGTCACACAAACACAATGGAGACACTCAGACAGAGCTGAACAAATCAGAAGACTGAGCAGTCACAGTGAGGTGAGAGAGCACAACAAGCAGGGGCATTGTTGATCCAAACGTGAGTGAACTTTAGACAGTTTGAGCCAATGGAAATCTCAAACACACTTACAGTTGCATTAAAGATTTACATAACAATAATTGCCAGAACTGCAGTTTCAGATGTGCGGTTACAATCCAAACTGTGCCACTTAGTGACATAAAAGTTACATTTCGTGTTTCAAAGATACAAGTAGAGTTGTTTTTCTGTTATTAACGGTAATAACAGAATGTAATGCAATGTAATTATTGTTTTAGCCCAGTCTTCTTTTTAGCAAGTCCCTTCTCTGCCATCAGTCAGCGCAGGACTGGTGAGCTTGCAATCTTACATTTGCCTCTAAACATACTTGATCGTTTTGGTGAAATGATGCTGGCTGATAAATGAAACGTTACCTCCTTAGGTAATGACGTCAGCTGGTTTCTATCACAGTTGAAGTTGGAAAGTCGCTTCAATTTCCCAACACTCCTAGGCAAACTCTGTAACATCCAAACAAACAATTAGAAACACAGTAAACTTGAAACTCAATCACCACAATGGCACAATAACAGTATTTGCTTTTCTTACGAGTCCCTTTACATTATCTCAAGTGCTTAGTACAACTTATTAAACAGTTTTATTAACACACAGCCCTCTAAGTGATAAAATGACATTCCTAAATGTGACTCCAACTCTAATATATGTATATAAAGTAACTACAGTTATATCTATAGGTTTTTCTTTTACTAGTTAGATTTCAAGATGCTATTACTTGTCCTTTTAAGGGATTTTTGGTGTGTAAGTTCTTACTTGATGGCTACGTTTACCAAGAGGCCAATCCCCAGACACATTCCAGATGTTTTACGTATTTGTGTTGAATTTTGAGGCTGTGCTAATGTTTTCAATCAGTTCAAAAGCAAAGCGAAGCATAAAAGGCACATTACTGTAAGCTTTCTGGGCTACTGAATAACACTCAATAGTGCATTTACCAGTATTGGTGTGGTGTTGATGCAACTTAGTAAAACACACAATCAAACATCTATATCTTTGTAATGAGGATTAAATCTCTATTATGCCTTTTCATTATACTAACACCATTATGTAATGTGCTGCTGCTTTTATATTGACTGTGTGTTTATAGATATGTTATTGTTATTTTATGTTAAGTTGGAAAATCTGTACTTCAACACTCGATCTGGCCTACAGCTATTTTCAAGTAGGTTACCGTGATCCAGCCAAGGCCAGATGAAATCAATGTCATTGTTTAGGGGTGTTCTCAATTAAATAAGTAAAGACTAGACAGTATTACAGTTGCAAACACACCTGTAGCTGGTTCTCTGTGAGCACAAGTTCAGTAAGGCATTCACAGTTGCCAATGCTCTCTGGGAGATAAGTTAGTCTATTCTGATCGGCTTTCAATATAGAAAGTTTCCGTAGTTTTCCTGCAGAGAGAGAATCAAAAAATACATGAATCAGTATAAACCTTGTTCAGACACTCATTAGCAGTTAATGTGATATTGTGGAAAATGTATGCTGAAATCTTGTAAAAGTGATTCTTGCATTATTTTCATTAAGGTGTAGTCAAATTAAATGCAGACACCAAAGCATATTGGTTGCTCACACTTTGGGGAAAAGCTACATTTTCCCATATGTGAGAATTACTCAAGGGGAGGAATAACCTATTAGATAAGCAAGTTAGCATAATCGTGCTAACAGAGTGCAGAGGAGTCACATGCTTACCAATGCTTTCTGGTAGAGCATCAATGAGGTTCTGAGACACCAGCAGGTCATTGAGCGACACCAGGCTTCCTAGCTCCTCTGGAAGTTGCTCCATTTTGTTTTCTGATACATCCAGACACAACAGGCTTTTCATACTGCCTATCTCCTAAAGTTCAGAGCAAACAGGTAAGTTACAATAACATGGCAATAAATAAGACAGATATGGTCACTGATAGTGTTAACATGGCGTTATACAGTAATATTCAAAGGAACCAGTGCACTACATTAAAATCCAGACACTATTGTAAATATTTAACATGTCAAGACAAAATCTGTCTTATCTTAGGGTGGATTATTTGTTAGAGTTGTTCTTGTTCAAAATTGTATTTTGGATGTGTATTTCACACTGCCATAAAAATAGCGGTACTCTAATTCAATAACAGATAAGACAGTAACAGAATCTCAAACAAAATAAATAAATAGCATGATTAGCTTACTGCAGGTATTTCAGACAGCTGATTTCCATCCAGCCACAAGTCCTTTAAGCTGACAAGACAGCCTATTGATTCTGGCTGTGTGGGAATAAGAAAAGAAAAAGGCAATAAAAGACAAAGCAGAAAAATTATAATATAAGTGACATGGTTCTGAATTAAAATTCCTAGTGTGCATATACAGCAAGGGGCAGACCACTGGAAGCAGAAGCACAGTATATTTAAATGAATGAAAATACATCATATATTTCTATATGAAATAATATATTTCTTCATATATTTTTTTTTTCCACATTTCCCTACTATATTTATTAAAATGTAACACAGAAGTGTCAAGGGCATGCTTAATGAATATCATTTTAGAACTGTACCAAATATTTCTTAGCAAAAATGATAAAAAAAATATTCAGAAAATATATATAACAATGTAATTAAATGAGTTCAATGTACACACACAGCAAAAGCCATTTCTTGGCAGCCTGATTTTGCTTGATCTGTCAGCCGCTCACATAAGATTACAACTTAAAACCAAAGCTCAGAGCAGATGGTCATCCTCCGATCTGGGTGATAAGAGGTGAAAGCTGTTCTCGAGGGATGCTAATCTACTTGGACGTGACAAGAACAAGGAAATGGAAAAAGTTTTGTTTCCACTCATTTTGTCAGTAAACAAGTTTCTAAGCACCCAGAAGAGTAAAAAAAAAAAAAAACTTACCAAATATTTCAATTCATTATTTCCTAGGTCGAGTTCTTCAAGTCTAGTAAGCATAGATAGTGACCTGTGGGTGACAGACGCAAGGGAAGTTCAAATTAAAATACCGTCAAAATTAAAATGCATAAGTTATTAACCTCTGCTGACACAGACACGCAAACTATACTTAGGAAATATTAGATACCAGGGCTGAATGTTTTTAAAAAAAATCTAATTGCATTCATTATGACTGATATTGCAAGTATTATATGAGATTAAGGGAAATAATTATTTTTACATCATTAATGTCACTGAATTGAAAAACATTAATATTAATTATGGTGTGATTTTTGTACCAAACAAATATGTTTTCTTAAGTCTCTTCAATATGATGTTTAGGCTAGGACATCTCTGCAACACGACAATATATAATTTAAAATGGTATTTTGACACACATCACCTTTAACAAATATTGCAATTTGAAAATTGCAGTAGACCATGCTGCGATTCGATTAATTGTTCAGCCCTATTAAATACATATATATATATATATATATATATATATATATATATATATATATATATATATATATATATATATATATATATATATATATATATATATATATATATAATATATATATATATATATATATATATATATATATATATATATATATATATATATATATATATATATATATATATATATATATATATATATATATATATATATATATATATATATATATATATATATACACCTAGACAGTGGATTTGGTTGAATACGTACTCTGGGAGGAATGTCAGCAGATTTTCTCTGAGTTCTAGTGATGCCAAATTGGAAAGGCTGCAATGACGGACAAAAAGAAAAGATGATTACACATTTCTGAAAATTCCATGAAAACGTCAACTGTAGTTTCTTTACAACTTCTACAACCCATAACACAGATACATTTTACCCATGATACTCTGAGTGTATACTGAGTGCAAACAAAGAGTTTTTAATGAGATCTAAAAATGGTTGTAAAAAGTCTCCTTGCATCAGATATCTGAGAACAGGAAGTACTTTGGAGGTGTGTCAAGTCTTATCAATGCCGTAAAATCGCGACAGCATAAACAACCGCTGCATACTTTAAATGAAGAGCAAAATATCTAAATGGCCAGCATAGACCAAAGTACAGGGTTATCTTCTTGATGTGCTACATATGTGCGCCTTACTGCTGTACATGTACCCAATTGATGGAGAACTTTATGACAACAGCCAACTAGTACAGTGCAAAGTCCATCTTGTTGATCAGAACCCAGACTAAATAATTCAGCCTTTGTGTGGTATTTGAGATGGACCAGGGAAACAACATCTTTTTCTACATTTCCCTGATCTAAATACCAAGTCAACAAACGTTAAGCTAAGCTTTTTCACTGTGAAAAAAAAAAGACAATCAATTGTTTTAAGAATGTCTTCACTTTCTAGACTGTAACAAAGTCTTTACAATGGCACGGCAGTTCACATTCATAAAAGTGAGAAAATGGCTGTTAAAGGGATAAACAGAATCGAACAGTCTATATGAAATCTCTCTTGAATGACCCTCAAATGTGACAACATGAAATACGGCTGCTTTTCGTCATCGTTGTGCATTCATTCACCACAGCAGATCACTGAGCCAGAGATTAAAAGACAGAATACATGATTAAAACAACCATCTAACTGCATCAAGTGTCTCAGGTTTCTGTCTTCTGTGTATTTGTAGTCAGAAAACACTCTCATCTCAGGAGATAAACCACTGCTGTTATTTAATCTCTTGAACGTTGATCTTATCCACTTCTGAAAAACCCACGCCACGTTTTTCTATCTGCGTTATGGTTTTCATTACCTTTCTGTCGACAGAGGGCAGGCCTTAAGTTGCTGCGTTACTCAAGATAGATATGGGACATATGTGAAGCACATGCCATACCATGAGGAAAAAGGTGTTAAGAGATCTCTTGAACTTTAGCGGACTTTGTTGGCAGGAATATTGTATATGCCATAGAGGTAACCCTAAGAACCTGTGTGCAAAATCAAAACAATGTAAATCATTCAGATACACAGTTTCATATCACTGCTGCTCTAAAAGAGCCAGCCATGTCTATGTTCAGTTTGTAGCTGTTGCCATGGTAAACCACAAGAACAATATGAGAAATAGCTGCTGTAGCCAACTAGAAACATTCTTCTACAATAAATCTTTTTGGGATTTGATTAGCAAGAAGGCAGACCTCAAATCATATTGATGACATTTTACAATGCAATATTCAGTTCAAAGAAACATTTTAATCCTCATTGACTTTGTTTTTTATTGATTTTAGGTTTCTTGAATTAATTAATTAATCAATCAATTAGCCAATTAATCAATCAACTATTAAATTAATCACCAATTACTTTGATAATATATGAATCTTTTTGAGTAATATTTTAAGAAAAAATGTCAAAATTCTCTGATTCCAGATTCTTAAATGTAAATGTTTAATGTTTCTTTCCTACTCTGTGACAGTAAACTGAAGATCTTCGAGTTGTGGAAGAAACAAGACATCTGAGGATGTCATCCTGGGCTTTGGGAAACACTGATTAACATATTTCACCATTTTCTGACTTTTTATTCACCGAACAACTAAATGATTAATCAACAATGAAAATAATCGTTACTTGCAGCTCTTGTCTGAACAACACGTTTCAACATGTTGCAGAATATTTACTACTAAGCAATTATGTAGAACCTGATGACTGCTCAACACACAACACAGCCACAATTGTTTTAGCCCAGTGTAAGCCTTAGCAGGACAATCATCTATAATCCATTCCAGCATGAATTTTCATCAGAAAATCTATCTGGTGTTTTGTGTCTTGCATGAAATCTAATTTAGGCCTATCATAACGCTGACAGCATTAGATTAACATCAAACCTAAAAAGCCCATCTGTAAGGCAGCACAGCATTTCAGAGTCTATAATCCTGACCTATGATCACTAAGAGAAAACAAAAATAATTTCTTGAATCGCACAGTCTCTCTCTCTCATGCACCATACATGCATTATCCCTGAGAGGTTAAGCAGCAATCCCTAATTTATGGCATAATGGCAAGCCAAGACAAATCCCTGCTTAGTTCAGCTCCAACTGTTTCAAGCAGTTATCTAATGGTTAAAATATGCCATTCAGACATTAAGCAATAGTTTTTCAAAATGTACTGCTGCCAACATCAGTACAAGTTTCACAGTGGGTATCAATATCAGAAAACATCTTTATTGACATCTATTTTTTTAAATTCTGTTTTTAAAAAACACATTAAATTAACATAACGTTGTATGTTTAAGAAAATAAAGGATCTGGTGCAAAAAGTACTGCTGAGAAAGTAAGTCAAATATCAGGATATTATCAACATTTCTAGCCAAACGAGCACATCTAAAGTCATTTCATCAACTTTAAATCCATCCCTGTAAGGTTTAAATTCAGTTTCCCTTGAATTCCAAACTTCAACTAAAATCATCCCTTCCAGCGATTTGACCTAAAAACACATGGTTCTGTTATTAAATTCAATTATAACTGAACTCCACAATAAGGGAGACCTCATAGGGATAAGAATGTTTGGAGACATGCCTTTTCACTGCAGCACATTATATGCCATCTCACAACAGGCCTTTTGCCTTTTATGAACAAAGACAACGCAGCCAAGAAGACGACACTGACTGATGCGTCTGTGGAGAGTAAAGTGGTTGGTATGTTTTCCCCAGTGCAGTGAGACGGAGGAGATTTTAGAAGAAATTATTACTATCAGGAGAAAGACAGAGACAATAGTAAGCACTTTGACATGCAATGTGTATTTCTGTTGCTAATAGCATTTACTGCATAACCCTCAGTGAGTTGTATAGTAGGAGGAATACCTTTTAGCTAAGAAGGAACACTGTCACAACACGTGTTAATGTGCGGTGTAGGAGGACCTCTCACCTCGTCGAGCTCACCTCGTCGAGCTCACCCCCCCACCCCCCCTCAAAAAAAAGAAAACAGCAGCGATTGTCATCCTGGCTAACATACCACTACATTTACTCACACAGAGAAATGGCACTCTAAACAAATGTTTTGAGCTCAATGCATTTTTTTTTTTTAAATGTTTGCCCGCCCATGCTTAGTTTTTTGGTTGAGCAAAGTATCTGCTTTTAAACACTACACTATTTAATGTCTATTTAATAAAAGATACCACATCATGGAGAGTGGTATTTTTAGAGCATTTATTGAATTAAATATATTTATTGGTAAAATGAATGATTATCCTAGCAATGCCACAAAGAATAAAGCACAGTGTAAGACTAGGAAATAGAGAGTGAGATAGATGGGATGTTATGTGACAAAAGTCCCATGACATCATCATTACAATATATGCAAGGAGGTCGTAGACAAGAAAATGAATTTCTAAAAGCTTACAGGAGCACCATTTGATCAAAGTAACATTTTGGTTGGTCATTTCAAGGTGAGATTAACGCTTTCATTTCTGCTTCTGCTATGAAACTGCATGTGTGTGGTAGAAATATTTTACTGGCAAAGGCTAGATACCCTCAATATGTCAAAACACGTATGATGAAACAGAGCATTTACTTACTTTCCAATGTTCTCTGGAAGAACTTGCAATGAAATATCATTAATGGAAAGGCACGTCAGATTCCGTAGCTCTGGGAAACTTTCAGGTAACCTGGAAAAAGAAAAGAGAGGCCACAGTGTGAGATGCCAAGTGAAAAGGAACGGGCACAGAATAAATTAATTCAAAGGTTTTAAATGCTATAGCATTTTACAGCAGGGAACAAGGATTCCAATTGGACGTTGCATGTTGCTTTGTTTCTACTGAGACTGTACTGTAAGTAATGTTAAGCAAGAGTTGACCTCTGACACACATAGCAATTGTAAGTCGCTTTGGATAAAAGCGTCAGATAAATGTAAATGTAAATGTATTATAGCAGGATAATCAGGTGGGAATATTATGCTGCCAGTTGTGGTTACACTTTGATCCTTAGCAGCAACAACAAAATAATGCTTCTTGCATCCTTTTAGCTGTGTTGGTTATCTTCATATTTAGTGACAGCCTTAAGTGTACTTTGTTTTTAAGCATCCTACATAAAAGTGGGCATTTGAGACAACAACATTTTTTATATTCAATTCAATATTTTTCTTTAACAACATTTTTCGGAATGAATATAAGCCAACGATCATATTGAATTACACTAATTTACAAAGCCTTGAATCAGACAGGTTTTGTTGTTTATCAAGCAAGCCATCAACAAGTCTTGATAACCTGCATCACCTGCAAGATGCTACTGGTATTTGGACCAGGGCAAACTGTATCTCCATGTAAACTGAAACTTTCTAATATAAATTCAAATGAAACTTTAACTTTAAATTCAAACTGGAACCTACCATCAATAGGAAAATGGCAGGTCCTTTAATAAAACAGCTAATACAGACAACTAAATCACAGTTTTAATTAATATTATACGATGCCATCCAGGTTGTTTTTAAACATAAGGAAAAAAATCATGTCTGTATTGATGAGTTGAAAAACACACAACAAGTTTATTTTCCATCTAAATTTCACATGTGAAAAATTAATATAATCGAACAACACATATTGGACCTTTAATACAACACTCTGCAACTGGATATTGGACTTTCACACAAACAGACCCCAGTCAGTTCAGATTGGTGGACACGTCTCCTCCACTCTAGTTCTCAACACTGAAGCCCCCAGGACTGTGTGCTCAGCCCCCTCCTGTTCATGCTGTACACCCACGACTGCATCCCCCATCATGGAGAGAACTCTGTTCTGAAGTTGGGGATGGGGATGACACCACCATCATCAGCCGGATTTCAAAATAACGATGAGACTTCATATCGGGAGGAAATTGATAATCTTGTAGAGTGGTGTCAGAGAACAACCTACTGCTCAATGTCAGCAAAATCAAGGAGCTGATGATTGATTTTAGGAAGGAGGAGATAAAAACACACACTTCTCTCTACATTTGTGGTGCTGAGGTAGAGCAGGATAGTTTCAGGTTCCTGGGAATCGGCATCACAGAGAAACTGACAAGGTCATCTCACATCTCCACGCTGGTGAAGAAAGCTCAGAAACGACTGTATTTCTTGAGGAAGCTTAAGAAGGCCAAATACTCACGCCAAGTTCTTGTCAGCTTTTACAGAGGAGCAATATAAAGCATCCTGACTAGAAACATCACAAACTGGCATGGGATGTGCACGGCCCAGGACCGGAGGTCCCACCTCCCGAGCATCAGTGATATCAGTGAGGTGAGGTGCCTACACAGAGCCCGAAGGATACTAGGACCAGGATCACATTCCTGCTAACCTACAGTCGTAACTAGACCACAACTATTAAACTGTTAAAATAGGACTGATGAAAGAGTGGGAAATTAGGTTACAATTGTGGAAAAAAAGAGTGTGTATGTGTGTGTGCTCGCACTTAAAAGTATTGAACACTGATTGGACAAGTATTGAACCTTTGTAATACTATTCACTGTTGCCTCCTACACTATATGCTGCTAAGCAATGTATTTTTGCTCCTGCTGAGGTGCAAATTAGACTTAGTCTCCCCCACACAATAAAAAGCATACCATGCACAATCCACAACCTGTCAAAGAGAGTGTATAAATGTTCAAAATAGCAGGAGCCAACAGGAGGGTATCTTAAACAAACACATACTGCAGACAATTCAAATATAAATTCCTCTCCACAAGACAGATGTTTTTTTTACAATTAATTGTACTCCCTGCTTTTGTTATCCAAACAATACCGTCTAATCACAATGGCAGAGGACAGACTAAATAAGAGTATTTAGGTGGAGTAAAGCTCACACGTCTCCATGGGTAAAGGAGATTTATTCTATCTTTGAGGAGATGGATATGTTGTATATCTACAGGAATAATTAAAATTGTGATGTTAACTATCTTACACATAAGCTCTTATTGACATTTGAAGAAAATGGTTTGAAACTATTTTATGGAAGACCATTTTAAGGACATATTCGCATATCAAACAGAACTTTAGTCCTGAATTATAGTTTACATCTCGTTTATCTAGAAGCCAGGGATCTGAAATAATTTGGTACACTGATGACCAAAATTTGGAATACTGCATATGATGTACTCAGGACCCAACTATATTTATTCCTGTGTCTTAATGCTCAATTATACGCATGACACAATAATAAAAAAATCATTCATTCATGCATGTTTTAATCTGGAAAAATAGGCGTGCTTTTTGGGGGGGGGGGGGGGGTCATTATCAAAATGAATTGATGTGAAATGTATGGTATTACCGTTACAAACCTTGACAGCTTAAGATACCAATATAAATATGACTGAAATAAAACAACATTATCTTTCACAGATTATTACCTTGTTAATGGATTTCCACTGAAATCTGCCACTTGGAGGGCTTTGCAGTATGAAATACTCTCTGGAATTTCTATAATATCTGAATAAGAGAAAAGACACGTTACAACACTTATTTATCACTCTAGTCAGATCTTAAAACATGTTCCAACCTAAAATACGAAACAATTAGAGCTGCAACAATTAATTGACAAGGTGAATTCATTTAACTATTAAATGAAATCAACTATTTTGATAATCAAACTGTTTTCAGTTCTGATGTCTTCACCCCTCTATGGCAGTAAACTGACATTTTCTCCCATTTTCTGACATTTTATAGGCCAAACAACTAATCAGTTAATCCGGAAAATAATCAACAGATGAATCAACAATGAAAATAATCATTAGTTGTAGCCCTAGATATGATCAGCAGAAGTTACATAATGCATGTCAATATTAAAGAGCTGCTTTAACTGCAAGTGTTAAACAACCAAAAACACAACAATAATCGTGCAGATCTTGATGCAAAGACGGCATTTCGTGGTAATCATATGTAGAATATTACTTTCTTAATACAATGCATGAAAATGTTTTATTTCAACATGAACAGCATGTGTTAAGTATCTATTTGTACATTCATTTAACTTAGTTGGCCTTCTGAACTTGGTTTCACTCTACAGACACAACAGTGCAGGAGAAACCTCACCAGTGTATCTAAAGAAATATCTGCGGGTCTATACAAACAACTTGGGAGATCCAGCGTAATGAAAACTATGCTTTATTTTCATGCATGTTTGTTGCACCCGCTTTGTAAAGCGGAGTAAATCTTTCTATGCGATACATTCACTGAACTTACTGCTGCCATACTCAATAGTAACAATGTATTCTCAGATATATGAAGAAATGTACAGAAACACAGATATAAAATGTAATATGTAACAAATGGGTATGTGTTATAAAAGTCTAGTTTACTTGTGTGCGGCTTTGTGTATTAGTGTTTTGCCTTCTTACCATTTCGAGAGACATCCAGTTCTACCAGCTGCATGAAGTTGGCTATTTCCGGTGGAAGTCTCTGGATCTCATTGTCACTCAGTCCAAGTTTCCTTAGTTTCACCAGCTGGAAAAATGGCTGAAAGTAGAAAAGAAAGGCATGTTCAGTAAAAAGTTTTAAGAGGAGGTTCACATTTTAACAATGCTCTTTGACAACACTGCATCCTGGAGGGATTACAGAGTTAGAATTTTGTTATGCTAATCTGTGAAAATAAACCTGAACAATGCCTGACAAATACAGTTTACCTGATGCCAAGTCATGAAGATTTTGATCAGCTAGTCATAATTTCCCTTGGATCACTTCTTTGTATGCAACTGGTTCATATAAAATTATTAAATGCAACAATAACTACACAATATATTAATCTATTTATATTTAGCTGAATGGGATTTTATGTCTAGTGACACAAATTACAAACTATTTAGATCATAATCACATCTTTAACAAGGGTTGATTTTGTACTGCAACATTTCACATTTTAATTAAATTTATATAGCATCAAATCATAACATTTATTATCTTAGGGCAATTTTCATATAGGGGTATAGACTGTAGTCTTTATAATATTAGTTACAGAGACCCAACAACTCCCACCATGAGCAAGCACTTGGTGATAGTGTGTAGAAATCTCCCTTTTAGCAGGCAGAAACCTCGAGAAGAACCAGGCTCTGGGTGGGCAGCTATCTGCCTCGACCGGTTGGGTTGGCAGTATGCAGTCACACGAGTGTTTTCAATTATTCCGGCTGATTAGACCTCTGCTCACGCTGAAGTTGGTTGGGGCTACTTGGGGAATTACACAAGGTCACCATAACGTAAAAAAAGAAAGATAAAGGTGTAAGTTGTCTCCTGCTCTAACAGGAGCAGCAGAGCTAACTGAAGACTGAGGTGAAATGTCTGTCAAGTCCAGTCTGTTAACGCCCACATGGTCTGAGAGAGTACACTGTGTGTATTGAATATAATATTATGGCATTATCTCAGCTGTGTCAAGATAACTGCATGGCTGCTCTTAACACATGAGTTCCTTTACAGGCCTTTTTTTTTTTTTTTTTTTTTTTTTTTTACAGAGGACATTTTCACATGTCGCAGTCATAAAAGCACAGGTGTAAATAATAAAACGAATGGTGGCTGAATTCCATTTAGCTGCTTCAGTGTCAGGATCCTGGTATTGTGCATGCTGGCTCATTGTCACACTGTCATGGCTTACTGGGACACCTCGAAACAATTCAAATACCTACTATGACATCTCAGTATATCTGCTTATGGGTTGACATGCATCAACTTAACTTGTAATGCTTTAGGTTAGCTAGCAGGCCACAGCACTGACGAGACATTGACATAATTGTTGTAGATGACTAGAGGATTTGACTGGAACCGCAAGAAAGGAAAATACTGGGGGCTGAAGACGTTTAGCATGAGAGTACACGTACATTGACGAAGGCCTGTCTGCCGGCATCAATGTGGCATCTTTTATTTTTGTTGAGACTGGATGCCAGGCTTCGGACAGTCAGTCACAACTCATAAAATTGTTTGGAGAAGTCTCTACTCACAAGTCACAACTTAGTCTTAGAATGAAAGATCCAGTCGGCACACTTACTTAAAAAGGCAAAAGCAATTATTGCAAGCACACACTTGACGCCCATAACAAGGGCGGGCAGAATTTGCCTGTGTGGGGTTAAATAAGGTATGCTTGCTAACAATACTGCATCAGTTATTAAAGCTTTGGCATGAACAGAAAAACCATACTCATGCATTTCCCCCACTGGCCTTGGTATTTTCACTGCTATTGCTAATTACAAGGCAGGCCAACTGGCCCTGAATGCAGCTGCTAAAACCATACATTTATAATTCATTCAGTCACCTCAACTAACTATTAATGTCTGTGCTGTTTTGATCTGCATGTCCAGTATTGCAAAGACATTCCTAAATATGGCTAAATAAAAGAAATTGTTCTATTATGCACAAGCCTGTTGCACTTACAAGTGGATCATATTGCAAGTTTCTACTTTTCTAACCTCTATCATTTTGATTTACTATTTATTCTGTAAAAATCACCACTGCGTCACCACTGTAACCAACATGAATTCAAGCTGTAACGGCTTTTTACAACCACCTGTTTCATACTAAAAATGTTTTCTGTGGGGAACACTTCATTCAAAGGTCAAACTTTTTAGGCTGTAGCAAAAAAAACTTGTCTTTCTTTTTAAGAGGAAACTGAACAGGTATTCCCCTTGATATTAGCTCACTGTCCTGGAGCTGTATGCTCAAGTAAATGTAATATGTTCTGTCTGGAGGGTGCTGGATCTCCACAAGGCTATGTTGAATTCCAATAATATTTAATGCTACCACCCTCAAACTACAAAAGCTGGTGTATAGGCTATGTTTTGTTGTTTCTGGATGTTTAATGTGGGTAAGGAAGAAAAAAAACATAAAAGCTATACAGTTAAATTCAATTCAATATTTATAGCGCCAAACCAAAACAAGTTATCTCAGAGCACTTTTAGTGTATATATATATATATAGCTTTTATCATAGGCAGCACATTTTTTAAAATAAGAACTCATGATCAGGCTGCTCATTATGAGTCGGCCACGTCCAGATCACTTTTTAATAATGTGTGCACAATAAATAACGCCCAAGAGTCCAAAAATCAAACTCCACCCAATTACAAAATGTTATGTAATGCGACAGTTCAAACAGTCTCTAATCCATTATTTTAGAAAGAAAACAAACTTGTACTCTTACAAGTAATGACAAATGACTGAGCCTTTGCATCCTAACCTCCTTAATTTCACTTTCACATTTCACTTACTTACAAAAGGCATATTGTTGGTGCAGTCTCTGTCTGCTAAGCCAGTTCAGAGCACAGAGATTTGTCTCTTGATGATATCATCAAGAGAGTCTTGGCTAGTACTGACTTGTTCATTTCCAGAAAACTAACCTGAACTGTGACTGATCAGGAAAATAATGCAAACCCAGTTTTAAGGCTCATTCTACCAACGTGTTTACTGCTCTCAAACTTCCTACTTTAACTTTGCCACTCCTTTATGACACAGCGATTACAGGTGGAAGCAAACACAGGTACTCTGAAACCATCGCTGCCACAGACTTTAAGCCCATGAGAAAACAAAGGCAGTTTCCTTTAAATGCTTTTGTCTGCCCCCCCCCCCCCCCCATCCTCTTCATAAAAATAAATACTATCAGAGGAGTAACAAAGAGCAATTCATAACTGATTCTGTATTGTTAGTGTAGTCGCATGTCAAGCTTTGTGAGTCTTGCATTAGGATACCAACAGCAAACCTGTTCTTCCTGTTAGTGTCATTCATCAGGGCAGCCCTAACAACTACCCACTTGTCGCACACAAAAAACAAAACAGGCTGAGTGAAGAATACATTAACCACTCTGTCAACTCCTCAGTCAATGTTTGAATCTTCCATTTCACCTTCAGCACTGTTTGTCAGAGAACAGGCCTGTTTGTGCGAGGCGAGTGCGTGCCCAGCAAGTTATCAACAAAAGGCCTTAAGGTCTTCATACTGTACAAGAAAGATGCAAATTCTTTCATAGCCTACCCAAAAAGTTTAAAGCAGCAGACAAGTATAACATAGTTGTTGTTTATCTGGACTAGGCTCCTGTGCTTATTTATTTGTGCTCAATAAAAATGTTAAAAAAATGCACACAATCAACAAAATCTCAAGTCAATTACATTGCGAGGCCACAACCCTTTAGCCACAAAGACCAAAGTAAAAGAGATCAGTGTCAATGCCCAGTGGAGTCTAAGGTTTCATGGTAATATTACTACATATGTATGTCAAAGCACAGGCTGGAGTTAAAACTGTCCAAACCACAACCACATGCCACTCAACAACTGCACTACCTTAATGAGTTGTTTCTTCTTGATCACATGACAGTTAGTAAAGTCAGTTCAACCACCAGCTTCCTGCTCTCTGGGATTTGTAGCACCACTTGCTTTACCACTTCACGCGTCATATACCCTGCAGCTTCCTGTCTCAAAGAAGGCACTGCCTCTTCTCTCCATCACTGCCATCGCGGTGTGTGTAATCTTTGAAAGACCTACATCTAACAATTATTTTCATCATCGATTCACCTGCAGATTATTTTCTTTTTTGGTTGTTTGGTCTATAAAAGGTCAGGTGAAAAAAAAAAGGCCCTCTCAATTTCCTCAGTCCCCAAGTTCACATATTTAAGAAAACCCAAATATATTCAGAAGTTTATGACAGAAGATTAACATATTAACCGTTTTATTGGACCTTAAATATATTCAGTTAACTATCGCTCCATGTCAATGGAAAGCATCACATCCGCACTGAAGAAGCGGAGAATGTCTTTGCTTGAGAAATGACTGAAACGATTATAGCTGGTGATTCATTTTCTGTTGTTGACTAATCAATGTACTGACAAATTGATGCAGTTCTAAATAATTCTATTATGCAGAAGCACATTTCAGACAGTCTTTCAGAGGCACCAACACCTCTGTGTTACAGTTTCACCAGAGCTGGAGACAGTGGATTTTAAACTGGATGAACAGGCAACAGAACATTTCAGCAGCAAGTGGGTCTTGCATTCCTCTTCTTCTTATCCAGTTAAGTTTCTGAGTGTGACTGCTGTTTAGTAAGCTAACAACCGCTATTTACAAACCACACTGATGGTATGTATTTGTGAGGGCCAGTTGCTGAAGGGAAACTTTGAATAAACAAAGAGACACAAGTTACTGTTCGCTAACTCTGGCCACTGCCTCAGCTCAAACAATACATAAAACAATTAAACAAACCAAAGACCTGTGCCTCGCAATTAAACATACTCATACAAGCCTGTGCTTCACGTCTCCATGATTAGGTCAGCAGATTTTCCTTTGTAAAACTATCGAAACTCAAGCTGAACTTGCCTCATCTTGTTGTTGTTCAAACACACCTTTGCGGTTGCATCCTGCCGTATGGACTGCCTGACTGCCTGACATGTTTTCCTCTGCCCGCTGGTTGGAATGACTGACTTGAGATGCGTTGTTGTGTAGGGGCTTTGTTGCATCACTGCATCACTGACAATGCAATAATAAAGTAAGTGGTCGGAGTTTATTCGGCGTTAGCCACCTCGGAGGCAAATGTGATGAGGCCACACAGAGAGCACAGAGCTAGACTGATACAAAGGGTTTATCCAGATGGATGTTTCTTGGGTTCACTCAGCAAACATGGATGACATTAGTTACATGCCAAAGACCACAGTAAACAAAGTCTCTTGTCGGCATGTAAATAATCCAACTCTCTATCCTCTAGACATTTTTAGAATATTTCTAAACTGAGTGTAGTGTCAAGCGTTTGTGATGTCACAATGACAGCACACCTGCTAATCACGTCCTGATGGAAAGAGGGTTTTGCTTTGAGAGTACCTACTTTGTAGCACAGACAAATGCACGAAGGAGGCAAATAGCAAAACACATAATGCCGTCTTTGTTTTCAATCAGAATAACTGTTCCTGTGCTTTTCTTCGATGGACAAAGTAAGCAGTGTGACACAGCCATGGGAGGTTGGTCACATTATATCTGTTTCATCAAATTTCTCTGGACATGCCAAGCCCAAAAATATTCTTTCAGCCCTATTTTCTTTCTCTATGGGCAACATCACTGTATTTTCTCATTTAGGTTAAAACCAAATCATCAACGCTACTAAAACAGCTTCAAAGGTTGAAGAGCTAACCAGTAGTTTTATTTATAGTAGGAGGTTGAGGGATGATTTCTTAAAACTACACGCTTGTGAATGAAAGAAAGCAATGTCGCAAAGCCACATAATGGTCCTTCAATCCAAACATCTTTACATCTGACCCACCATGACTTCAGTGAGGGATCATGAGGTCAGGGACAATTTCTCAAATGGCCTAAACCTTAAACCTAAACCTGATTTAAACCCAATATATTATGTACTGGGCCTGTACCACTTACTTTTTGCCATTTGAATTCTAAATCAACATTTGAATGCTGGAAAGCTTTTTATTTCATGTCTATTCATTGTGCAGTGTGCGAGGTCGGGACTTTATAAAAACATAACAACGCTGTCCCGGTCTCTCCGCTTTGCTCTCTGTCAGGTGTGCGTCTGTTTGACCGAGGGCGGGGCTGAGCTACATACAGTACACACACGCAAGCGCAGCGGACAGGATGAAGGGCGGCTTCGGCTGCATGCATTCACACAAAAAACGGCAACGTGGCTCCTTCCCGAAGGCTTGTGTGGAGGTGTGGCCATGTTTACTTGCGCTTTAGAACATAACCGCTGCAAAACAATCAGTCACAACAATCACTCTGATCGTTCAATTGGGCCTTTTTGGCATGGGAAACAGACATTTACATTGCCAAAGCAAAGTCTGCTCTCTCTTTCTGAATGGGGCCATATATATATATATATATATATATATATACATACATACACATACACACACACATACATACATAGAAGCTTCAAATATTTTTAAACAAATCACATCTTGTACAGCCCTTTAAAACAGAGTTACATTGAGAATGCCTAACACAGTTTTCTCAGGCTTAAAATGCACTCCCCAGGGCAGCACTGAGAGCAACTTCTACTATAAAACTGGTTTGGCTGCAAAAGTTAAAAGGGACTATGCTATAAAACCACAAAGTCAGTCATGCTTTCACTCACTGTAGCAGCTCTGGGAGAAATGACAAAGACACCCACAGGTCAGACTCTGGGATCTTCAGTTTCAAGGCATAGGGAAATACTAAATAAACCATTCTGGGAAATAACATGCAAATCCTTTAACTAGTATCCCACTTGATCCAGGGCGCTAGGGTCACAAGTAAGAAGGCCGGGCTTGTGTATCCTGATCTCAGCAAGCCTGTCAGTAATTCACACTGTTGCCTGCAGTCCTCCTTCATGGTTTCTATTAAACACAAACAGAGCTGCTGTGATGGAGTAGTTCAGTCATTATATTATTCACAATGTGCGTGTAAAAGGTTGTTTAACTTTGTTGTCTTGAAAGCAAAAATAAATAAATCAATCAATCAATCATAATTCACTGGTTACGGCTTCTCAAATGTGAGGATTTTGCTGCTTTTGTCTGAGCTGAATATTGTTGTGTTTTGGCTATATTAGCAATTTGGCGGTGTCACCTTGGGCACCGGGAAATTGTGATGGTGATTTTTTACTCTTCTCTGACATTATGTATGTAGACTAAATGACTTAAGAGATGCATATGGTTTGGGATGTGGCGCAGACACTGCCCATGTTACGCAGACTGGGCCACGATATGAACGATCGACAATACAGATGTTATGTTTACATCATTACAAATTTCACTGCTTCTTTCAATCATGGCCGGCAGTTGACTTTTTACTGCCACTGCCATCCCTAGCCTCATTTTACCTTACAAGTGAAAATGAAAATGATCGTTAGTAGCAGCCTAATGTGAAGATGTTGTGAGACAAAACTATGATGATCCATATGTCGTCTTCTCCTAGTTTCATAACAAGCTACACTATAGTTGTTTAACAACAAATTCTATGCACAAGATCCAAAGGCCATCATCAGATTTTTTTGTGTTCAACCTTAATTCCAAGGTCAATAATCTTATTCAGTACAGTGAATGCCTCTACCTGCTTGGCAATACACACTTTATGATATTTTTCTTTATTCATTTCACTCTCCTCTACCGTGGAATAAATACTGCTCTAGAGCACGATTACTCATACCCATTCAATGTTCATCAGGGCACTGAGTCATAAAGACTGTGACTTTAGAGTTGATCAATATTGTTAAACTCTACCTCCCTGAAAGAATAAGTTATTAAATGCCCTCTGCATACAGTCAAGGCTCTCTGTCAAGCTGACAGCATCAGCGTTTAGAGACAAAAGGCCCATGGGTATTCCTGACCTCAGAATGGGATCACATGCCCAAACAGGTTTGACATCTCAGACACAATGCCAGGGATTTTGCAGTAGTCTGTGAAGACACCTGGGATTCAAAGGAAAACGTTTTATGACCAAACCCCCAGACTCTGGCACGTGTGTTTAGCGGTGGGGGGTGTAGTTCCGGGGAAGTTTCCACCTCCACACGGTGTCAGCCCTGCTGATCTTGCGTAATTATTGTCCCCAGGTCCCGCTGGACTCTCACGGGATGTCTGATCAGCTCGGTTAGCAGCACTTTGACTGGAGGGACGCATTTCATGAAACCAAAAATAAGCTGCCTCTGAACCTGCCATTAAAACCCGTGAGAGAAAGCGGGTTTCTGCTTACCTTGGGCAAGTCCCGCAGTTGGTTGGCATCCAGCAATAGCTCCTCCAAACTCCGTCCGTAGCGGTAGATCTCATCGGGCACATACAACAGAGAGCAGTGGCGTTTATCGATCATCTCAACATGACGGTTGCACCGCCACAGGGGTATACAGTGAAACATCACGGGGGAGGTGGGGATAAATCTCGTACCCGTGCGACAAACAAACAGCGGGGAGGAAGGGGATGCAACAGATTGCTACGGCGGGACAGTCCTGGATTAAATTTACCGTCCAACACAGGCAAGTGAACACCGAAACTCTAACTGTGAGTAAGTCGCGGAAACGTTACCGCGCTACAGAGGACCATGGGAATTATTCTCCGTCGTTGTCTGACTTTGGTTAGTTTGTAGGCACCTGTTTTCTTTTTTTCTCTCTCCACTTCGTTCCGGGTCTCACGCCGCTTTTAAACCCCCTCGTTTTTTATCGTAAAAAGCACAGGCTACATCTCCGTGTGGAAGAGGGTAGCATTCTCGTTTCGTCGTCTCGTCCCGGAGTTAATTTCCTCTCCAGTCCAGTTTCTGACCCGGAACATTCACTCCCTCATTCCTATCCTACGTCATCCTTCCACACTGCTCCTCCCTCCGGTCCCTCCTCTGGATGGTCCCGTCCCGCACAGGGCCGCCATGACGGGGCACCGAGGACTGACAACAGCCCTGGGGGTGGGGTGGGGTGGGGTGGGGTGGGGGATAAATAAAAACTCCGGACCATTTAAAAATATTTGAAATACAGCTGTAGTAAAAGCTACTTTAGAATCTTTATTTAAAATATCATGTTACCGCGTTTGAAACAAGGGAAACCTATGCGCCACAAAGCTGTAGAGAAGGATGGTGGTGGAAGTAACTTACTTCATCTTTTTACTATGTCACTGTTGAAGGAAGAAATAGGCCTGCATTTAATTTAAATTCATATGCAATAGGCTAGAGTAAATCCTTGCTCAAGAGTTTTGTCACTACAACCAGAGGTAGCCTATTGTGGGTAATATACTGAGCTATTGTTAGCAAACTTGAGGTGACATTAAGTAAAATACTACTGTGACTGACATTACTGATGCAGTGTACCTACTTTATGATTCTTCCCTACTTGTACTGTTAGGTACGCTTAAACCATTATCTCTTGATTGTCACTTTTGCCACAGTTGTTCAGCAAGCGTTAGGGTATACTGTCTTTCTTCAAGTAAAAGCTTACTTAAATTTACTTAAGTAGGTCTAACGTAAAGTTATTGAGGTATTTGCTTCTTTACTCCACCTCACTTCATTTCACCGGGAAAGAATGTTTGTCTTTATAAATTAACATTTTACATCATCAAAATGCTGTGTACATATAAAGCATTAGTATAATCAAACAATATAACATTGGCTAGGGCCATTCTGCCGTATAGTGAGTACTTTTACTTTTCATACTTATATACACAGGCCTATATATTTTGCTGTTAATTCTTCAGTACTTTAACTTTAGTAGGATTATGAATGCATAATGTCTAATTGAGTATTTCTACATTGTGGTAATACATCTCAATACTTCAACCTCTAGAGACCAGAGTGTGTAGATCTGTTCAATGGTTAATTATAATCAGTCAGATGCAAAAAAAAAGATGTAATGGCATTTTTTATAGTTTTAAAGTGGGAGTTAAACTGTACTTTAGGTTAAAAATAATCAAAAAGGTATGACCAGCTGAACCTGAACCTCAAAATCATCAATATCAGGTACTGAAAAAGGACCCACATTACATCCGTTACCATGTCTGTTAATTTTACCTTTTAGTAATACTGTGTATATTCCTGCACCTAGTTACAATTAAACATATACAGTATATCATAAACCTGTTACTTGTGGGGCCCCTGGGTATTTGTGTGTGCTTTGCCCAGTTGGTAATCTGGCCTGGCTGAACATGCCCTCCTTTAGCTTTACTTTGTGTCCAAAGGCAGGAATGCGTCCAACATCTTATCAGTAAATGAGTGTGGAAGTCTGTTTAAATTGTCACGTGACATCCTGCACGACTCATAATTCAGCTTTCTAAACAACCTTCAGGTCATTTTGCTACCCCCTCTGAGCTTAGCAGAGTTCAGCTCTGATTTTACCCAATAACTCTCTACTGCTATTAGACATCTGGAGGATTAGCAATGAATACAAGGGTAGTTTTTTTTAATTCTCAATCTGGTTCTTGGATAACAAGTATGTCTTATATGTAATGTTGCCCTGTAGAAACAGATTCATGAGAAAAAGAGATATGTTCACTTACAGGCTTCAAATCCTTCTCTTACCTTCCATTATATCATGAGACATAAGCCTCCAATAAATCAACATTTTGAAACTTACTAGCAATAAGATACATTCACAAACCTTGTACATACAAGAAATAGCAGCTCACCTCAAACCAATAAATAAACATGAAGAAGGATTAATAATCTAAGGACAAAGTATGAATTTGGCTAAAAGCTGCCACAGGTGGTGTTGACAGCCGCACACCTCAGAGCCATTTTAATATCTCAGATGTTCAAACAAAAAACATAGATAGACAGGATGGGTCCT
This sequence comes from Micropterus salmoides, assembly GCF_014851395.1. Classification (NCBI taxonomy): domain Eukaryota; kingdom Metazoa; phylum Chordata; class Actinopteri; order Centrarchiformes; family Centrarchidae; genus Micropterus; species Micropterus salmoides. The sequence goes on from NW_024041373.1 coordinate 13,666,211, forward strand.
AAAGAAGATGGCTTCCCACCTACAATACAACAACATAGGGATTTTAGCGAGTTGACAAAGAACTGCTTTCTTTTCATTATGTTGGACAATTTGTTGGCATCTTTTAAGAACTGAGAACACAATTTGGACCCAAACAAACAGGATGAAAACAGATAATCTCTTGATAACTGGTCGATATATATTTATAGATTCCATTTTTCTAAATCCACAAATAGCTTGAAAAAAAACTGTTATAATACAATATATGACCAGCAATAAATCTAATGTATTAAAGGTGTAAATATTTGATCAGGTGCCACTGGGTTCACTTTGATTTTGTTCAATTTAGTGTTACACTGATATCATAACATTGGCATTTACAAAAATAACATGGCATTGTAGGTGTAGTAAAGTGTTTGTAGGAGACAATTGTAAATATACTAAAAGGAAATATTACATGACACGCCCTAGAGGGAGCCAAACCCCATTAAATAACCTACCGTCTGACCTTTTACAGCTCAAATAGGCTCAAAGACAAAATATCAAATCACATGAATTTGCTCATTTCATTGTCCATTTAATAGTGAAGACAATTCACGGTTATAGAGAAAAAAAAACATGGCAGTTGCCTATATATTTAGACAAACAATACATACTAATCAAAGGTGAACACAGGCCTTCTATTGCCTAAAGTTAATCAATGATAAGGTGCACTTCCATCACATCCACACACTAAATACCAAGACCATAAGTGTTAGCGTTTATCTGCGTCCCAGCTGTTTCTTGAATGCCTTTAAGGACTTAGCCATCATTGGAGCAACTCCTGTGTGAACAGGGAAAAAAAGATAAGGGTCTATATGTACAGCTTTCATTTCTACCTTTGAAAGAAAGGAATATATCTGATCATGATAAATATCTGAACAGGCCAGTTAGAAAAATTGTAGCAAGCTTAACAAGATTTTTCAGCTCACTTGTTTTTTTGCGAGGATCTTGTGTAGCGCTTGCCACTGAACTGGTGCTGCTGCACCTGCTGGGCTCATTACAACTCTGCCTCGGTCTGTTGTCCTGGACCTTGACACTGATAATTGAAGAAATAAATAGTACAGTGCATTAGTATCATTTACAAAACAAAACTAATGCACATAGAATGACAAAATGAAACTCCATCCACCTCCAAATGTCAGTGTTACACTTCAGTTAGTGAGCTTAACATCCCATGTTGCAACAGTTTACAACAAAGGACCCGAGGCCGTCTCTAACCAGAATAAAACCAGTTTATCCAGCACATTGCTCCAATTCCTGTGTTTGGCAAAGCTCACCCAAAAAGGCATTTCACCCACTGTTATCACATGAGTCTCCGACAGGTTATGACCCTGCTAAGCTGCTGTTGTTGAGTGATCACTTTGTAGTTAAGGGCTTTTATGTGGGAGAGGAGCGGGGGCCTACCAGGTGTTCATGTTTTGCCAAAGACAGATGCACAACAATGCCCCAGCTGACTTGTTTGTAAACTTTATCATTATGAAAACATCCATCAGAAATGAAAGAAAAAAAAATTATATATATATATATATATATATATATATATATATATATATATATATATATATATACACACACACAAAATAATCACAAAACCTATGTAGAGATTTCACTATATTTAGGACGCTGAAACCCACCTGCACCTGAGTTGATGAGGCTGCTGAACAGCTGTTCCATAAATTTCCTGCTGAATTCGCACATCTCTCGGTGGCTTGGCAACAGTGTGAATAAATGCCATCTTCACCTGCCGACCTGAAAAGAAATGACACAGTGTACAGAACATAAGGAGTAAACAATATTTTTCTACAGCATACAACGTCTAAAATATATTCAAGTTCAGTATTTAGTACACACCTTTGGGTTTGCTAGAATGTGCAGAGACAATGCTTTTTGTCAGTCTTTGGAGTTTCCTTTCCCTCTCCTCAGACAGCCTGATGTACATTTCTTTCCATGATTCATACTCCTGAAGTTTGGAGTCTTTAAAGTCCTTCTGACAATGTTTCCCCCATAAGTGGTCTGTAACACCAACGTATATCTGTGGAAACAAAAAACAGGCCTCACAACACAAAACCTACGCTCAAACCAGTTTTTCTTCTTATCATAACTTTTCTAATCTCCAACAAAGGTCTATAAAGTTTAGGTTTACTGAACCTAAAGAATAAAATGACATACACTCAGTGCCCACATTAGGAAAAACCTGCAACACCACAATTAACAGCCCTCAAAGCTCCTTCAAATCTCGCACATCTCAGCATAAAAGCATGACAGTGGGGTCCGGAGGAGGAAGTTACTGCTCACCTAAACATGACTATACCCAAGAATTGTGATGTTGTTGGACTGTTGGTGCCAGATGTGATGGTTCAAAGCTGCACTCCCTGGATTTTCACACTTCACAGCTGAGTGAATAAGGTCAGAGAAGTAGCAATTGGCCGTTCAAAAGTACACAGGCCTTCAACTTGTTGAAACTTACTTGGATGAGATACAGCATAGCACCATAATGGCTTTCAGTACTTGGCTTCATATTGAGCCACACTGGGCATATGATGACTGACATAATACAATGATGTTATATGTAGCTACATAAAATGTATGTACTTGTGAGAGTGTATGTGTCTTGTATGTGTTTCATGGGAATCTACGTGATTTACAATGTTAGCCTCCAGTATTAAGCATCATTTGCATGCCAGTGTGTAAATGTTCTTGCTGTTGATCCTTCATGTCCTTCATGAATTTCAGCTGCTCTAGGGACAAATGGGGGTCCGATGCAATGCTAGGCAGGTGCACCTAATAAAGTGGCCACTAAGTGTGTGTCTGCACTAAATTTATTCATATTCACATTCTTACTGGGTTGCATTCTTCAATGCGTAGTAGCTGCTCTGGTGTACACCTCTCCAACACTGGCTCGAGGATTTCAAACGGGACTCCGCCAGTTTCATAAAGCACTGAGAAGAGATCCCAGCACCTAAATATAAATCCAACAAATTGACAGACTGATCAGAGCCCTGTGCAAAAGGCTCTTTAAGCTTTACTCACAGTTAATATTATTCTGGAGCGTGCGGATACACTGTTGGTGCAAGCTCATCATGGTCGGGAGAAAGACGGTCTTGGCGCCAGAGTACACTTGCATCTTCTTGTTAAGTCGTTGACCAGTAAAGACTGCAGACTCCTCAGTGACGTCACAGAAATCTGACTCCTTCTCAACTTTAAGGGAAAAAAAGGAGCGTTAAGAATGAAATGTGAAAATGCAGCTGGATTTGTTATAGTTGTTTACAGTACCTTTCCTCTCAAAGTACTCAACACAGGATGGCTTTTCATACTCCGGCAGAAGAGCGGGTAAAGGAATGTCCATCAAGTCCATTACAGACTTCTTCATCTTCGAAGATATGAGGGATTAGTAGTCAATATCAATCAGTAATGGCCTAAACTTTTGAGATCATTGTCAAATATACCTGTTTTGGAGATGTAACATTTAGAGACATCACATGTGACTTGAAAGCTGTCATGCCAGGACCTTTTGTTGCCTCCTCTTTCGAAGCAGTCTTGATTTTTTTGGGAGGTTTCTTCACGCCATATCTATCTTTTCTCTTCAAAGCATTTACGTCATAGTTCAAGCAGGACTCAAAAGACATGGAGGGCTCCGCAGGGTCACCATTGCTTTCCTTATGCTTTATTTTAGCCTTTTTGTTTTTTGAATGTTCCTTATTTCCAGAGTCTAGTTTGTACTTCAGAGTGGTGTGTTTCTCTTTGCCTGTTTTTTTCCTTTTTTTGTTTTGGGCCTCCGAGCTTCTCAGTATTTCTGAAGGTCTGTCATCTTTGACACTGGCCAGGTTGGAAGTATTTGAGTATTTTTCTCCAGACTCGAATGAAGAAGATACTTTACTTTCCTTTGACGATTCTTGTGATGTCTTCGATATCTTATTTGACTGTTTTTCTGACCCAAATCTTCCACTCTCAGAGTTGCTTTTGAATTTTTTCCTGGAATCAGACCTGGATTCCTGATAAGTGTCATCTCTCTTAGAGATAGTCTGGTTTTCTTGTTCTTTACTTTTCTCTTCATTTTCATTCTGGTCTTCATGCCTTGTCTGCTCTTCACATTGTTTCTCTGAATCAGCTTTCCTATTCTCCGTTTTGAAGAGAGACTCATCTGAAGAATTCTGACTCTTGCCATTAGACATTAAGCAATTATTGTTTAAATCCTCCATCATCAAACTTCCATTAGTTGGACAGTTTCGGTCATCCAGTTCATCTCTAACAGACAATCTCTCTGCAACATCCCCATGTTCTGTGTGGCTGCATCAAGGAAAAAAAATTAAATTTAAATTTTAAATACTAGGATGTCAAACACATACACATTCAAATTAAACTTAAAGCTGAATACACTTTACCTTGTGGAGTCCTTTGGGACCAGTCTTTTCCAACACCTAACTAGTGACCTGGCAAATTCTCCAGCCTGTTCATGTCTGCGCAAGGAGTTAACAGTTTTGCCAATTCCAGTTTCCTAATTTATATGCAGACGTGAGTCAGTGCAGTCAGAGAAACTTTAAATTATCCAAAATTCATTATGCAATTATATGAAAACAAAATACAGTCTTTGCAACAGAGACTCACAGCAAGAATGTCTAATGTGATATCCAGATCCTTGAGTTTCTGCAAGATTTTTAGAACCTGAAAAGAAAGTAAGAAACATATTAATCCCTCTAGTTATGTGACCATGCTATTGAACATTTCACAACCACCATTTAAAAAGGTATATTACTGTGCTTGACTGTTGAAAAAGGAAATACACATCTTCCATGGCAGACTAAAAACTCATCTGTTCGGACTGCACATTAAACAATCTCTCTCTACCTCTTATTGTTTCTAAATGCAGCACTTGAAGCAGTTCTTGATGAAGTTGATGTAGCCTACTTGCATGATGACTCTTGCAGTTTTTTATGGATTGTATCCACATGATTGAAATTAACTTCTTGTACATCGCTTTGATTAAATAAATCTAATGAAATAACTTAAAAATATATATATAACAAGCATCTAAAAAGTAAACTGAACCCCTGACATGCCAAATATGGCAGTCCTGGTTTTGGATCACCACAGTTGCTGATTGTGCATTCAGAGCAGAAGCTATGTATGGGAGCGTCACACACCCACTTAGGCTACTCCTTTTACTGCGAACTATAAATGGATAATGCTACTGCTGGGCTCAAAAACTCTCACTATATAACTGAATCAGGGTTTTTTGAGGACTGCACTTGACATTTTAAATTTAATTTCAATATAGGGCATTTAAATTTAATCTGACTTCAACATTGGCTAATCTTTAAGTCCATCTGCACGTTAAACGGACTCGAACAAGCCTGCAGACCGCACCAGCCGTCACCGGTGATGGACAGCCGCCATAAGTTGAACAACTGCAGGAGTTGCCAATTTTAGCAGCGAGGCGCCTCCCATTTAAACAACCTGACCCCCCGCAGTAAAGTGCTTCAAATGCGGTGTGGCAGCAGCGCACGTCATAGACTGAAACAGCTCTCAATCATCAGCCTCTCTCCGCACATTGTCATGGATGCAAGACGAGCAAAACGAAATCTAGAAAGCTTTTGACAGAGACGAGTCTGTATCATAGTTAAGTTCACGTTTTTACAGTGTCCACTGTGACAGCAGGTGCTGGTAGGTTCATATTTAGACCAAACACTAAATGAATGGATATTGCGGTCGGTCAAAGTGGCGTTTTATTTGTTTCTAAATAAAACTACGGCAAACTAGTACGACGGAACAAAGCCATGAATGAAAAAGTTAATGTTGCAGGTGCAATAATGAGCTGTATCCTATCATCATATCTAGAAGACAAACATCTTTTTAAAAAAACGGGAACGTCTGATGCAAATGGTGCGGCAGCTTTGCCCTTCAGCTCTACTCTCTTTACTGCGCTACACTTGTATGAAACAAATAAGCATTTGCATCTACCGTAGCAGACTCTGCTGTGTCTGTGAGCTGAAGTTTGAACCGCGTGACTTTCTTCACCACATCAGAGCTGCTGGCCATCACGGCGATTCACGTGCAACCGTCTACACACACCGGGCAGCGCGCGCCCCTTGATGACACTATTATAATGGGCCGAACCAATGGCAGAAATGTTGTTAGGAATAATATAAAAATTTATATGAAATAAGTGAATATGAATATGTGACAAAAATAGACGTTGTTATTCATGAAGAATACATAGCCTACATGGACATATTGGGCTCATGAAAGAGAGATTTCTCATCTTTATGTCGGAAGTAGGCTAATGCATAACGATTTTTTTCCTAATGTGATGAAAGTAGGAGCCCTAAATCCTGCTCTCTTTTCCAAGAATTTATACCCAAAGAGATCCATGAGTTTTATGCATGACTCTGAGCACATGCACCTTTTATGTTTCATAAACCAACACATCAGCTAATATGAGCTGAGGTGGGTCACTCTTACATTTCTTGAAACTAAGGAATTCACCTTTTCCATGTCTCCTTAAACTTTTGTATGTCCTCTGCACAGAGAGCTGCTGCAGGATTCTGCATTTTAGCAAACACATTATTAAAGCTGGGGTAGGCAATTTATTTCAGAAGAATTTTTTATTATATTTGTTGAAACACTCTTTACATCCCGGCAGCAATCTATAAATCTAATGCTCTTGACGAAAAAATGAAAATAATCTTAGATCTGTGGCTGTTTCAGGATTATAATAAGCATTCATTCAGCCGAAAAGATTGAAGGGTCTATGCCTGCCTGTCTACCTTACTGTGCATTAAAAAATGTGTTTTCCTGTTGGATACTTTCCAAATCTAGCTGTCTCTTGCTAGTTTCTCCAACATTGCCTGTCCTAGCTTTAAATGTGCTGGAAATTAAGTGGTGCACAAGTATTGTAAGTGTCCTCTGTCCACTTTAATTTGTATTTTCTCTTAAATTTCTTTGAAATTCTGCTGATTTCCATTTAGATTGTCTATAAGATTAAGTTCAACCATACATCAAGGTAATTTTTACTTTCATTTTTAGTATTGTAAGTGTAATGTATTGTAAATCATTTTTATTTAATTTTTATATAACATGCTCTTTGCACCACTGAGAGATTTTGACATTTTTCTAAATAGTGGTCAAATAGAACTCCTCCCATTGAGGCTATAGGTCGAGCCCCCACAGTATGTTGACATCAACCTACCTTGGCTATTGTGGGACATTATGGTGGGAGGTGTGTGTGTGTGTGTGTGTGTGTGTGTGTGTGTGTGTGTGTGTGTGTGGGGGGGGGGGGGGGGGGGGGGGGGGGTTGCATGGTCCCTGCCCTCTGCCACATGCATTGCACAATAGTTGATTGGCACTCACAACCCAAGAGGAGGAGTTAACTGCATGTCTCCTTCTGCTGGGGTGACTGCTGGTCTCTCTCTCCTGCTCCAGTAACTGGAGGCACAAGTTCCTTCTTCACCAGCCTCAACTTCATTTCTCAGGTAAGTGGAGCTTTCCTACTGCTGCTTGATTGTTTGTCATTTTAATAATGAAAAGGCAATTTGGTGCACTTTAATGCTTCAGCGTTTGTCATTCATTTTAGAACAGAAAACGTGCTCTTTCTTACTTACTTAGGCTTCAAAGGGCTAATAAATAATCTGAAGCTGTTGACCTTTTTGAAAAATTAGTTTTTACACATCGCCATGGTGACAGTAAGCTTCAAGTTTTCTAGGGTTGTGGTAAAATAAGGAGTGGCGTTTTATGAAACTTGTTTTTTTGTCTTATAGATTGTGTTAATTGCAAACTTATTCAAGACGAAACTAAAACATTTAAATAGCATAAATAAAAGAGACAAAAAATGTTTGCCCTAATTTGAACTTAAACAATCAGAGGACATGAGGCCTGCGTCTCAAAGTCTATAAAAGGAACCTCATGGGTGAGCTGTCCAGCGTTGCTATTCCTGGACATACTGCTGATAAATTGTGACAGATGCAAAGAGGTGCATGTTGACCCACTCACTCTCTCCAGTATCACCTGGCAGCACAAATGTTTTGAAGGGTGTCAGTGTCTGGTCGTGTCTAAATAAGTTCCTCTAACTCCAAAATAGAAGACAACATTTCTCCTTAGATCCAACAAATTTAATGTACTGGGATTTGACATTATTGCTCAGTTTAGGGCAAAGTAAACAGTACACAGTCATGATACAAGAGCAACATGACCTCAAATTTAGTGCAAATGCACAGCTCACAACAGCATACAAGTGAAATAATTTAAAACTTAAGTTTCAGCAATATAGGCCATTTTAAACATAGTTTGAGAGCAGACCAGATTAAATCTAGGGGATTTTTTCATTCATATCTGTTACAAGTTTATCTGTAGCATGTGACTTTATGACTGATATGATACATCTTTTCTGACACTTGTCTGTCATGTTTTTTTATATTTTCAGAAGGTCTGGGCTGTGTTCTGCTGCTACAGCCATGGCACCCAAAAAGAACAAGGCCACCAAAAAGAGCAAAGGAGACATAAATGAAATGACCATAATGGTTGAGGACAGCCCTGTCAACAAGATCAACGGGTTAAACACTCTGTTAGAAGGAGGAAATGGCTTCAGCTGCATTTCAACTGAGGTTACTGATTCTGTATATGCCCCAAACCTCCTGGAGGGTTTGAGCAATATGAGACAGGATAGCTTCCTCTGTGATCTGACAGTCGCCACCAAGTCAAAGTCTTTTGATGTGCACAAGGTTGTCATGGCCTCTTGCAGCGAGCACATCCGAAACATCTTAAAGAAGGATTCGTCGCTCCAGAAGATCGAGCTGAACGACCTGTCACCCGTTGGCCTTGCCACTGCAATCACATACGCATACTCTGGAAAGCTTACCCTGTCGCTGTACAGCATCGGCAGCACTATCGCTGCAGCCATCCTGCTGCAGATTGGCACCTTGGTGAAGATGTGCAGTGATTTCCTCATGCAGGAGCTCAGCGTGGAGAACTGCATGTATGTGGCCAACATTGCTGATGCCTATGACCTCAAAGAAACCAAGGAGGCAGCTCAGAAGTTCATGCGGGAGAACTTCATTGAGTTTTCTGAAATGGAGCAGTTCCTGAAGCTCACCTATGAGCAGATCAGTGATTTCCTCTCAGATGATTCCCTGCAGCTTCCCTCCGAGATCACGGCCTTCCAGATCGCTATGAAATGGTTGGACTTTGACGAGAAGAGGTTGAAGTACGCGGCAGATCTCCTAACTCACATCCGCTTCGGCACAATCTCTGCCCAAGACCTGGTGAATCACGTCCAGAGCGTGCCACGGATGATGCAAGACCCCGAGTGCCACCGTCTCCTTGTTGACGCCATGAACTACCATCTGCTGCCATACCAACAGAACATCCTCCAGTCACGCAGAACAAAGGTACGCGGTGGCCTCAAGGTGATACTCACAGTCGGTGGACGCCCTGCCTTGACAGAGAAATCTCTCAGCAAAGACGTTCTCTACAGAGATGAAGATAACGTGTGGAATAAGTTGACAGAAATGCCAGCAAAGAGCTTTAATCAGTGTGTTGCAGTCTTGGATGGCTTCCTCTACGTGGCAGGTGGTGAGGACCAGAATGATGCAAGGAACCAGGCTAAACATGCTGTTAGCAACTTCTGCAGGTAAGAACTAATCGTGACTTTTAATCTTTATTTTTGGGTTTGTCATATTAGTTTGCGTAGGACTAGAAAATAACTATAAATCCCTCTCACATTCTTTAGATATGACCCCCGCTTTAACACTTGGAATCACTTGAGCAACATGATCCAGAGGCGCACCCACTTCAGCCTCAACACCTTCAACGGCCTCTTGTTTGCCATCGGTGGGCGAAACGCTGATGGCGTTCAGGCCTCAGTGGAGTGCTATGTACCTTCCTCCAATCAGTGGCAAATGAAAGCTCCCATGGAGATTCCCCGCTGTTGTCATGCCAGCTCCCTCATCGATGGCAAGATCCTTGTATCCGGCGGTTACATCAACAACGCCTACTCCAGGGCGGTGTGCTCGTATGATCCCTCCACCGACACCTGGTACGATAAGAGCAGCCTGAGCACACCCCGAGGCTGGCACTGCGCTGCCACAGTGGGAGACAGAGCTTATGTCATCGGTGGCAGTCAGCTGGGAGGTCGTGGGGAGAGGGTGGATGTCCTCGCTGTTGAATCATACAACCCTCACAATGGGCAGTGGAGCTACTGCGCACCTCTTCACACGGGAGTGAGCACGGCCGGTATTTCCATTTTGAACAGCAAGATCTATCTCCTCGGAGGCTGGAACGAGGGCGAGAAGAAGTACAAGAAATGCATTCAGGTTTACAACCCTGACCTCAATGAATGGACTGAGGATGATGAATTGCCAGAAGCTACAGTCGGCATCTCATGCTGTGTGGTCACCATTCCCACACGGAAAACACGGGAGTCCAGAGCCAGTTCAGTGTCTTCTGCGCCAGTCAGTATATAAGGGTCTAGATGACAATAATGATGTAGTTTACGTGTCCAAAGGTCTCCAGCAGTTCTGTTGCATAAATCTTGGTTCTAAACTCTAACAGACGTCCCTTTTTTGGGGCCAAGATGATCAGTTTAAACGGTGATCATTATTTAGATGAGCAAAAATGATAAAAATGCAAGGATTACAAATTTGGAAACACATTTGTATAAACCCCATTAATAACAAACACATTGGAGCCAGTGCTAGCGTTTTAAAAGAGAATTCAGAAGCCTTGAAATGTATTTTCAGTATTTATAGTTTACTAATTAGTATAAATGGCATCACTAATGTCTGGTAATGTCCATGACAGAGACAAAATGGACATGTCAATAAACAATATCATTTTTAGACGGAAATGATGGGGCCAATTCAGATGGGATAATAAAAGTCAAATAAAAGGTTAAAAAAAAAGCTAAATGAATGCTGTTATAAACATTAATCTGTAACATAACCGTCTTTTTTTTTTATCCAGTGCCGTTAAATTAATAATATTGCGTTGTTTGTGAACAACACAGTCAATAATATTGAAGGATTTAGTGACAGTCCTGTTGACTATAGCTACTGTGATTCTTAGATACTTGACCAGAGTAATGAGCTAGAGCTGGAGTAAGTGTTGGCATCACCTACCAGGAGTAGGTGTTTGTGATTAATGTTTAAACACACTGCACAGACGGGCAGCAGTTTCTCTACATGTGTCTCATGTACAGTATTCAGTGGTCTCGTGTCGTATGTTGCGTGATCGTCATAAACACTTACTGGCGCGAGGAAAAAGGATTATGATGGAAAAATGTTGGAATGATGAGTGGGTTGATCGAATGGGTTTAGATGTGACAGCAATAAACAATTTTGTAAAAAAGAAAAGGAAAAATATAACTGATGGGAATGATGTTGTCAGCCTGAGCTTTCCTGGAGGTTAGTACTCAATTAATTCCCTGACTGCTCATGTCTTTAAAAAAATGTTTGTTTGTTTTTAAATTAAAGAGATGAAGTGTATGCTACTCTGTGCGATGGTCATTTATTTAAAATAATGTTTATTCTGTTCATTTCATGTCATGTCACATCATGTGATGTGTTTTAAAGGGGTGTATTTGTGTGTCACACTTCTGATTCAGGTGTGTTTTTGACCAACATAAATCAACAGTTCTACATGTTTCTAATGTCAATACATATCTATTTTCCCTTTTTTAGTGGTGTCTTTTACTCTTGGGAAATTATATGGCTTGATGAAAAGTGTCAATATGTTATGAAAACAGCAATATAAGGATTTAGTTTCACCAGATTTGCATGGTGTTCACTGCAGCATTTGTGGACCAGGAGGAACAAGAGAAGAGGTCATTTAGAGGGCTACATTTCCATTTTCAGAATGAATCATGAGGAACCCTAACCCCAAAAAAGTGAATACCCTCAAGCCTCCAGTGAGTAATACTGCAGCTGTTTACTACAAGTAAATCTCCTCAGTGTGTGATCAATAAAGTCTATCTTATCTTATCTAAGCTTATTTGTAGCTGTTAAGTCTGCCTCTAATTTGACAGTAAAACCCATAAATATTTCAGCTCTGTGAGGAGGGCTGGAGCCTCATTTCCACTGTATACATACTTGACATTCAGGCATGTAACACAAGCCTAATGAATACATAAAGGAGTTATTGCATTATGCACAATACATCATTTTTGGTATACTCTCTGGGGACCATTAGTCCCAAAGAGTGAAGCATCTCTGCAGCCTTTAATATCAATCTTAAAGGACAGAATCAGTTTCTTGCTATGGGTAACAAGGTTTTTCTTTTTTTCAATTTAATTCAGTTTAATTTTAATAAAATTTTATTTACATAGCACCAATTCATAACATCAGTTATCTCATTGCACTTTTCATATAGAACAGATCTACTCTTTGTAATATTATTTACCAAGCACATGGTGACAATGGCAAAGAAGGAAAACTTCCTTTTAACCGGTACCTTGAGCAGAACCTACTCAGGGTGGCCAGCCAACTGCCTCCACCATTTGGGTGGGTGGGGGTTACATTTTTGTCTGACATGTCACATACTTCTGAGCACCACTCAGAGTCGAGCAATATTTGAAAGTTAGTCATGAATATTTAATGCTATAAAAAATACTTACCAGCACTTACCAAATTTCCAGGGGCCTTGTGATGCCTACACTCAAAAAAATTATTCTTGGCTATCATAAACATGAAGCAATACTTTTAAGTAAAATGTAACTGAAATACATGCAATCAAAAGTTCATTTATTAAAAATTATTAAACACAACGTAAATATGCTTAATATAAACTGAATGTAAACAAACAGAGTAAACTTTAAGAATGATTTTTGGCCATCATAAATATGAAGTGATATTTTATGTAAAATGTAACTAAAATACATAATATCAAAAGCGTATGTAGTTAAAATAATTAAACACAACTTAAACATGCTTAATATAAACTGAAAGTAAACAAATCGAATAAACTTTACTAGCTCCAAAAGCAGGCTGCGCGCATGTCCTACTGTTGCACATGCGCATATTCTGCTTTGCCCTGTATTCTTTTGAGTGAGCGGGACAACATGGACGTGACGTTAAAGTTTTATAAGGTAAGTCCAATCGTTTTTCATCTGTTGTTTTACTGTGTAGCAATGTGTCATTTTAGAAGTACATCGATTTAAATGTGTTTTACAAAGACATTTTTTGGTAAATGCAAGTGTGTGTGCAATGCTTTGCTAACGTTAGCCTGTAAAACATTCGTACCTAGCATAAAGTATGCACAGGAGTAACGTTAGCTTCAGCCGTTAGCACGAGGTTTTGATGTGATTCAGCAGTAAATAAGCAGCCGTGTGTGTTTGACTATGGGTGAAGGAGCTTGGGAATGGATTTGTGTGAAGTCAGTTTTTGCTAGTTTTGCTGTGGCTGTTTGTAGTTAGCGCCGCTTAGTTAGCCCCTCAACCGCAGCAGTATCATGCAGATGGAGGGGGAAGAGCGGACTTCACACTTGTTGATACCTTGCTATAAAAACCCATCACAGGTACGGCAGTACGCCGTCTGTGGAAAAAGACAGACAGACTTCTATTAACGGACACACTGTGACCTACACTGTACATCTACTGCCAGACTGACATCTGATTACTCACTCGCTTTCAGCGTCACTTTATGCCGTTCGCTCTCTCTCATTCGCTCGTCCACTCAATCGCTACGCAAACACACGCCCTGCAGTTAAAAGACTAAACTCCGCTGCTCTGATAACTGCACCTGTCACGTAGATGTCCTTAGATTAATGAGGAAAGGAAGCTAGCGAAGCCTGGTTTACCGTGCTCACACAGTGTGCGGATGAAAATAATTTGTTCCGCATTAATATTAAATAATTGAGTGAAATTTTAATAGCAGTGGTATAATTCAGCAGCGGCAATGCCTCGAATATAGGGAAACCATGTCTCTGTAATGTGCACGACAACATTACCTTATCAATTAACATTTAGATCCTAATGGATTTGTGAAATCTGTGAATAAATAAACCCAGCTTTAATAGTTGAGGATATTTACAGTAGAAACCTTGTAAGTGAAATATTACATTTATTGCCCAGCACTAATTCTCAGCCCATTTTATATTATCTGATATTATTGGCTGAAATTATAGACAATTATATGACAATACGAAGACAATATTTGCTTTTTATAGTCCAAAGTGTCCAAATGTGACTTGTTATTTTGTTTTGTTTTTTGTAACTCAGAAAATAATTCCTCATGTACATCTCTTTTCTTTCACCGTTTCTGTCATAGATGAATGCAGAATTCATGCGTCTAACAACTTCACCGCTTCAAGCCAAGTTCCTGGCACAGCTTGACAAATACGCAGCCAACTTAATCAAGGTCTTCAGCAGTAGAGGAGGAGCTGCTGGAAGGAAGATCCGATTCCTCATGGCTCCAACAGCTAAGGCAATTTGTAGGAGGTAATAATTGCAGGTTTATCAAAAGAACCCTTTAGCTTTTGTATCAGTAACTGTTGCTTAGTTTCATCTGGTCATCAGTGTGGCATTCTGACTGTAGGACAGGACAATAAAACAATAACAATAATTATCACGATGTTATTTTTTTTCAATAACAATATAACAATTTTTTTTTTTTTAATTATTTTATTCACTTGAATCATGCACAAATTAGGACTTAACTTTTATTAAGATGTTGTATTTGTTGAGGAAAAAGGACTGTAAACAGCTTTTACTTAAATGTACTCATGCATATTTGTTGACAAAGATTTTGTCATAATTGTTTTGAATGTTCTACCTCAGATTGTTAAGTTATCCGCTGTTAGGCATCAGGTGTTGACCATAAAGAAGAGTTTAAACCACAATTAACCATCAGGTTCCTTCAACTTTCACTCAGGAGATTTGATACTTATTGTGATAATTATCAGTATTGAAAGATATGAAACTTTTTATTGTGATAACTGTTTTGGCCATATTGTCCAGCCCTACCTGACTGTTGTTTTCAGACCCCAGGCCTAGGGATATTGTATTTTCTTCACAACACTTGTAGCACAGTTTTGATTGGACAACAACAGGGCTAAAGGTTCAGAGGTGCTATGTATGTTTTGTTTTTTTTTCAGAGTGAAGACATTGAGATGAAGAGGGGCTGTGTCGTCAGAAGCCTGTGTGTTTACCTCAATGAGGACAGCAACACACTCATCAAGGAGTACTTGGTCAGTATCAACATTTAATGTGCACTCTTAGTATTAAAAATGCAATCTTTTCTTTATTTCAAAATTGTCAATTTATGTTTCACCATTAGGATGTCAACAGTGAGGAAGCTAAGAGAGAGATTGCACAGACCACCATGGGGCTGTATGTGATTTGCAGAGAAGGTGCTGATGAAGAGGACAAGCCAGCGGATGTTGGAGTGGTGGTTGAGGGTGTGGAACTGCTAAGCGAGCTAGGATGTATTTCCTTTGGTTGTGCCATGCTTTTTGGCCTGATCTACACACTCAACCTGAACTATCTTTCAGAAGGATTTGATGAACATGGATGGCAACAAACTGTCCCCAAAGGTGCAAACATTAAAGATTAAGATGCGTCAGTGAGCTCACAAGAACAGTGCTGGATAGTTGAGCTTGGCTTGCCCCCCCCCCCCCCCCCCCCCCCCCCCACTGGTTCGTGTGTATTTACAACAGCTTGGTGTTCAGATTACTTTTGGCATCTTCTATTGCCCCTTTCTGTTAACTTGCTGATTTCTTCAAATCTGCTGTTGGAGTGTTGAAGGAATTAGTGGAGGAAGCCGCTCTCGGACCTTGCCATTTTTGAGATCTTTGTTGCATACACCAGCTTGAGAGACCTCTTTTTATGCACGTAATAAGGCCGTTTGCCTTCTTTCATGTTTCTCATGTCTAACTTATAAAATATCTCATTGACTGCACTTACTTTAAATGTGTCTGTTATCCAGGTCCTTTCTTAAAACTGTAAGATGTTCTCGGGGGAGAGTGCATATGTGTTTATATTGAGACGCCGTGAGTCAGCAGTTAAGTCAAGATGACCATCCAAATATGTAAACATGTAACTCTTGCTAAATCAAAAAACAAACTACCGCACACTGATCTGACTTACTACCTTATTTGTGAAAAAATAAATACATTAGTAAGTCAGATCAGTGTGCGGTAGTTTGTTTTTTTGATTTTTCATAGACTTATCCAGGTTTCTACCAGCACCTCATTGTTGTTGCTGTGCTTGGGGAATTTTTTGTTTTGATGTAACTGTTGATGTTGGAATTGCTCAAACTGATATTGGATACTCATATTTTAAACGCTTTGAGTATTGTATTGAAAAAAAGGCTCTTTGAATGGAAAACAATTTTTTAAAAGATTATTTTAAAATTCATTTTAAGTTACTGAATTACTTATTTTATGCTTATTTTTTATTTCTTTAGCCTTCATAGTACTGTCAGGTTTACTGGAAAACCTTGTGCACTTTGCCATTAGACTATTTTTTTGCAATCCGTCAATAAAATTTTCCATTTATAGTTCTTGTATGTTTTGCTTTGTGACTTATTACAGGAAATATAATAACTAATTTGAAATGCATTACGTAGATATAATACATATATGAACATAATGTTTATGTAGAAGTTTCCCTAAACTTTATATTTAGTACTTGAATAAACACGTAAGGTTTATGTAGAAATTCCATTAAACTTCATATGTAGTAATTGAATAAACACATAATGCTTATTTATAGGTTTACATTAATTTAATCAAATCTGAGAAAGTTATGTCATTTATTCAAACTGACTAAACATGATAGAAAAACATTGCATTACATGTCACCTTTTACATTGAACTTATGTAATAAAATTAGATGGAAAATTTACATGTAATTAAAATACTTAAAGTCAACGTTTTAGGGATAATTAGTTTTTTGAGTGTACTCTTTGTTCTCGTGACTACTACCGTACTATATAGGTGTAGTACCGAAAGCTGCTTTGCCAGCTGTCAAGGAAAACTAGTGTCCTACAAATGCAGTTCCTAGTTCCGGTCATGGGAGTATGGTCCTGGGTATGTAGTCTCCGCATCCTTATTTGGGGCAGATGTCAGTGCAGTTCAGTGACCTGTAATCATTTTTTATCCACCCACACACACTCAAAAAAATCGACTGCTGTGTCATTATTACAATCACATTTAAGCCTCTATGATGTTGCATTTAAGTACTCCTGATAAGCTGGTACATTTCGCACTTTAGTTTTAAGCATGACTCGTGGATTTTAATGCTGTGCTTTACAGTAAGTAAATAGCTTTGTAGTTGTTATTAAACAGCACTTGTATTGTGCAACAATTTTCATTTTCTTTTTTTTCATTTTCTAGCCAGTGACAAGAAATGAACTTGCCAAAAGTAAATAAAATAAAATTGAACATTCATTTAGCTGAGGCTTTCATCCAAAGTGACTTACTTGTGTCAGAGGTTGCACACCTCTGGAGCAACTAGGGGTCAACTGAGTGTCTTGCACAGGGACATATTGGTGTCACTGTGGGGAATCGAACCCGGGTCTCCATTAACCCCATAAAAAATTAAGGAGAAAGAAAGGAAGAAGCAGGTTTAAACAAACCACATACATATACTGGGCCCTAATGACTAAATCTTCTTATGTCATATTAACAACTGGGGTGGTAGATTTGTTCAAACAAAGAGTATCGTTTGTATTTTATTATTATTAAGCATTTATCATTTCCTAAAGTGATACATTTACAATCCCTTTTCTCCATTTTAACAGTGTCTAAGAAGATTAAGGCCAATCATGTCTGATCCCAAGAATGGACAGTTACAACTGACGCTGAAACAGCAGTAACAATTAAAAAAATTAAAATAATTTTATTAGCAAAAAGCTTTTCAATGTGAGTGTTTGGTGCTGTTGTCTGCTTTATATCAAGGTAATTGAATTACTGGGGGTTGTACTGTTGTCTGTTCAAACTAAGCTATTTGAGGACATCTTGGCTCTAAAAGATGATAATTTTACCCCTGATTAAAATTTAAAGAATCAAGTTTATTGCCAAGTACATTTTCACATACAAGGAATTTGCCTTGGTACTTTGGTGCTTACATGAACATAAATATAGAAATATGTAAAAAGTAAAGGTATCAAAATGGGCAAAAAGGGGCAATTGAAAATAAAGAGAAAACTATTAATCTCTTGTACTACTGAATAATAAGGCCATGACAATGATTAAATGTTAAAAAGGAAAAGGTAAACAGAAAAAAGTAAATTAGATTACATTACATATTAATCTTGTGAAATGTCAATTTGAAAATTTGAAAATGGAAGTTGATATGAACTCTAAGCTTTGGCGTTGTACATGTCAGTTCCCCATAATAATAATAATATTTAAAATAATAAGTTCTCAACATCTACAACAAGGTGAAGGAACGACAGAAAAATGTGCAGAAATGATGAGGTGAGAAACTAGCTTTGTTTAAAAATGAGCCAGCATGTTTGGATTGTTGTGCTGCAGCTTTCTGTTTATGCCTCTGATCTTGTCAGTAAGAATGATTATGCACGATGCAACAGTGGCCTTCTGTTGATTTAAACTCCGATACATCTGCACCTTTCAGTATTGTGTAAAATCTCAAGAATATTTTCTTGTGCGTTTGCTGCTGTCACATTTAGCCAGTTTACAGCAGTTCATACTGTCTATAAGGAAGTTGACTGACTAGGTTAAAGGCTAGTCAAACCTGTTGTTACTGGTTGCAAGGGAAACGGCTCTGTTAACACAATAATTACAGCAGATTTAGTTCTTAGTACCAGATTTAGTTCTTAGTACCAATGTTAGTGTGATGTTAATAACAACTAATAATTAGTCATTTAGCTGAAGCTTTTATCCAAAGCGATTTTTGCTATATATTTCAGAGGTCACACCTCTGGACCATCTACGGGTTAACTTAAGTGCTTGCTCAGGGACACAGCCAGGTTTCCTACACCAAAGGCGTGTTTCTTACCCTGGTCTTACCCACTGCACCATTGCCACCCCCATCTCACGCCAATACAGCTCCTTTGAATTGATTTAAAATATGAGATTATTGGAAATAGAATATAAACTATTAAGATCTAAAAATATACCCTATATAATTAATTACATACTCTATCGCAGACATTTTGTTCATTTCCCGGGGATTCCTCCCGGTGAAATTTCAGTAGCTTGCTATTTCCGAACAGCACTTGAACGTCGCATCGCTACCTGGCTCTGATTGACAGATCAGTGGGAGGAGCCGAGTGGCGAAGAATGCTGAGTCATAGTGACGTCAGCCCGCTCTCGCTCCGCCTGACTGCATCACGTGTGTAAAAGGCAGGAGGGCGTTTATATGTACAACACAGCCTGAACACAGCTCAACTCTATAGAGCACGCTAGCGCTTGGGAACAACGATCTACCTGCAGGTTCACCTCGCGCTGTCATTCCGTCACAGTGCTGCACGTTAACAGTCCGTGGTCGTTAAACGAGCCGAGGCTAGCGGGCGCTGACTATCTCGTCGGGTTCTTCGGGGGAGCAGCCATATCAGCCCTCTGGTGTGCTTGAAGTTACCGAGCTAACCAGGCATTAGCAAGTGATGAGCTGCGGGGCCCTTCTTCTTCTGGATGCCCCGCTAAGGTTACCGACAGGGCACGTCGCTTAGCAGCACCACGAGATTCCGCGTCCCGCCTGTGAACTATCTGACAGCACTTTGTGGACCCAGTTTTCGCCGTTTGCTCGGACCGAGAGTTCATGCTAGCTCCCTGCCGGTTTAACCTCCTAGCTCGCTAGCTAACGCCCGGCGTGCAAGTTCACATACATTAAGCAGCCAGCAAGACCCCAGCCGTCAGTTTACTCTCCCAGACTGTCTGTGCGATGGGTTTACTGTCACAGGGCTCTCCACTGAACTGGGAAGAAACCAAGAAGTATGCCGACCATATCAGAAAGCACGGCATCATCCAGTTTCTCAACATCTACAACAAGGTGAAGGAACGACAGAAAGATGTGCTGAAATGGGGCGATGAGGTGAGAAACGAGCTTTGTTTAAAAATAAGCCAGCATGTGGGGAATGTTGTGCTGCAGATTTCTGTTTATGCCTCTGATCTTGTCAGCAAGGATGGTTGTGCATGATGCAACAGTGGCCTTGTGTACATCTGCAGCTTTCACTATTGTGTGTCAAGAATGTGTTCCTGTGCGTTTGCTGCTTTCACATATATCCAGTTTGCATCAGTTCATGCTGTCTATAAGGAAGTTGACTGACAAGGTTATAGTGGAACCTGACTGGTTGCAAGGTAAACGGCTCTGTTAAATGAAACCTTTAGGGCTACTTGGATAACATAATTACAGTAACGTTACTAGTGTCAGATTTGATTCTTCTTTCTTTGAGTCTAAAGAACAAGATGTTTGTGTCACAGTTACTAAAGGTAATTCACTAGCTAAACATATTAAAGGCTGCCTATAAATGTTCAGTTTTCCTGTTGTAACTGTCAAATAATACTAATAATCCAGGCAGTACTGTTACTAATTCAAGAAGATGCTCCCTGTGCAACATAGACATCATAAAGTCTGCTATGCTACATGTTAAAATATGTGGGCTCGGCTGTTGCCATTTCGTTCAGAACCTCACAATAGTTTGCGTTTGCAGCCTTTGCCCGCCACCCGTCCACAAAACTTCAACATGCTACTGCTTGAACGAAGTGTTTTCCTTTCAAACATTGTGGAATGCTGTTATTATAGATTAATCCCTCTTGCAGACGGGGGATTACAGGGTAGAGTCAAAGTCAAGGAAACATAACTGATGAATTGGAATTGATGTGATGGCGTCCCAGTCTGGTTTCAAAGTAAGAAAAGAACATTGGATGAACAAAGCAGTGGCTGTAATGTGGTGTGTGTCTGATTGATAATGCAGCCTGTTTGTTTTGTACCATTTTACTTTACAAAGGTTGAGTACATGTTGGTGGAATTGGATGACAAGAATGAAAAGGTTCGACTTGTCCTGAACGGTGGAAATGTTTTGGAAACTCTTCAAGACCAGGGTGAAAAGATAAACCCCAAGTAAGTAAGCTCGCCACAGAATATGTCCAAACATTCACCTGAAAATTTTAATTTAGTTAGATCGTTTTAATAACTTCCCCCATCCAAATACACACATTTATATCGTGAAGACGTTGTTGGTTCAAGTCTGGTAAGTTTTAAAATATTATTGCAACACTCTAGTTCTTAATCTGAATAACATCTTAAACAATGCCACACCTTTAATGCAAATCTCCATATCGAACTACACTCTGTATAAAAGTTAATGCATCATGCGCACCCACACACTTGCACAGGTATTTGTTTCTTTATCTCTAAAGTCACTTCACCCAGTCAACAGTTTTGTTTAGGCCAGTCAGACCTCTTCTGCATAGTGTACAAATCCTGTTTGATTTACAACTACCAGACACAAGAATTCCTGAGAGTACCATCAATGAAGGGTTTTTTAGGTAAAATGTCCAAGCACAGCTGACTTCTTCAGAGTTCTTCAGCTGCTCCATTTTTCTGGTGGTTGTGGCGCACTTGATCCATTGCTTCCTGTTACTTTCAGCACTTTATTTTTCCAACTAGGACACCCACACAAAAACAAGTCACTTTGGCATGTATTACCTTAGCTCCGCCCATCTGCGACGTGAACAGACCTCTGATCAGCTAGAACACATGTATCATGTGCAAGGCCCTTAATGGACTAATCTGTTACAAAGTCGAATATATAGTTGCTATTGTGTGAGGCAGTGGTTTTCCAAACTAAGGGCCAGAACCCCCAAGCATCCCAAGATAAATCTTAAGAGTCACAGAGAGATATATAATAAATATATATAAAATTTATTTTTTTATTTCTGGCTTTGCATTTTTATGAAATATATCGGGAGGCATGGCTCGGGTGGTAGAGCAGTCTTGGCGTCCTTGAGCTATGAACCCCTAACTGCTCCTGTGGAGCAGGTCTGCTATGTATGAATGTGCAAATGTTGTAAAGCACTTTGGGTGATTGGTAGACTAGAAAACCACTATGTAAATGCAGTCCATTTACCATACCATGCAATGGTAGAAATGTGTCCACTGTAAGAGATTTGGCAATACAGTTTCCACTACTGTATATTCGGGGAAGGCTATGTAGCAAATCAAGGCTGAAATCAAGAAGAAGAAAACAACAACAATAACTTCATAAATCCCTCTAGGGGAAATTCATTTCTTTAACACTCTGTTGTTATTATTATACACATGTATGGAAATATGGAGAAATGTCAGAGCGAGGGTGCTGCCCTGAGCAGTTAGGGATTCTGGGCCTTGCAAGGAGGTGAACTCGCACCTCTCCAGCCACCAGTCTAAGGTCCATATGACTGCTCCATGCAGGACTCAATGTGGCGACCTGAACCAGCAACCCTCTGGTTCCCAAGCCAAGCCCCCACAGACAGAGCTTCTGCCGCCCCCTCACGTGATCGCATGTGTTTAAGAACGTTATTAAAACAGTCCAGTTTGTTTAATCACTTCAGAGTTTATTCTAGAGTTTATTTCTGTACTTATGTCTATGTCTAGTACTTACTCTAGTCTTCCTGTCTAGCAAAGGTAGTGTGTTACCATATGTTGGATTTGTTTTCTTTTTGACTAAGTGAAGGCAGCTTCTGGCAGCTTTGCACACCTTGACCAGAGACAGATCCCCTCGGGTTACGTGAGGTCAGATGGAAAATGTTAGTACTTACGCGGCAACCGTCCACGGCTGGAAAAATAAAGCTACGTAAACGTTAAGTGCCAAAAACTGCATTTCACTGAATGGCCACTTGAGGCTGGCTCCAAAAGCCAATCAATTCCCATAGACCCCAATTGTAAAACTTTACAGCAGAAATCATTCAAAGAGCTGAAACTCATCAGTCCTGCCCACTCTGCCAGTCCCTGCCACAGAGGAGTTTCCCCATATCATGACACTGGTGTCGGCCTCACCATAGAGATGTTATTATCAATGTGATGAGCAGTGTTCCTCCTCAGGTATTCAGGCCAAAGGTTTACATTTTTGTCTCAACAGACCAGAGAGCCCCTTTCCTCGTTCTCATAGTCAATCATTAAGTGCTGTTTTACAGACTTAATGGGGCTTTTATTTGTCTTTGTGGCGGCAGGAGTGATTCTCTTCCATCTCTGCAGAGGATCTCAGTGATCTTTGGTCTCTTCTCTGAACAAGGTCCTCTGAGTACTGAGTTCAGCACCACAACATAAGAGGAACGTTGGTTCCAAACGTGTTGCTTTTCATAGTGTTAGTGCCCACGGTGTCCCACAGGAGGTTTAGTGTTTCATCAGTTTGTTAAACCCTCGTCTTTATTTATACCTCAACATCGTTCGGTCTTTGTGTACACACAACTCCTGAAATATCATGGCCTGTTAGTTTAACACATTAAAGGATCTGAGTTCACTTTGAAGAGTGTAAAAGTATAAAAATAAAATAAGGTATTACTGCATTTAAACTACATACATTTGCAACATTGTATGATCCATAATAATGTCACACTTGAGCGTGGATTGCTTGTGGATTCATTTTAGTCTATAATAAGACAAATTTAAAAAGTTAAACCATTTGTCTCCTACCTTTTTTAGCATATTTGAAGATGATGATTTTGTTCTGTAATAACTTGAACCTTTTTACAAATGTGCTCTAGCGAAATCCCTAAAAATCTCCAAAACGTGGAGGTGATGTGAGGATATTTGACCTCAGGTCAGCGGCAATAATCTGAGCATGCTGTTTGCATGCTTAAACTGTAGTAGAGTTTTCTGCAGGCGTGTAAATGTGTTTGTACAAGCTTGTGAGTGTTATGCTTGCTCGCTGCCCATGACGTCGGTCTAAATCTGTGGAGCCAACTTCACCCAGGGGAAATACCAATGGCAGTGGGAATAGTAGAGCCGATGCATTCCTCATTACTGCCCCTCTGTCGCACACACCAAAGAGCACGCTCCGGAGCACAAATACATCGTGTTGGTGTGCCCCGCCAAGATTATGGCTGACATACGATAAAGGGAGAGTTTATTCAATCAGAAAGGTCATCATGATACGGAGACCAGGGCACTTTTTTGATGTCCTTTTTTCTTGCTGACCTAAAAAAAGCCTAATGAACATGAACATTTTTAAATTATGTTTTCAGTCACCCCACGCTTTGGAGACCAGAGTATGGCAGCTACATGATTGAAGGAACTCCAGGGCAGCCCTACGGTGGCACGATGTCAGAGTTCAACACCGTGGAGGGCAACATGGGGAAGAGACGACGAGAGGCCTCGTCTGTCCTGAACAAGAACGAAACCCTCTGCACCATCACCTCATTTCCAAGGTACTCTGGTTTACAATGAGCAAATGTTTTAACCCTCTTTTAATAATTGTGAGTGGAGACAAGAACAAAAAAAATTATGTTCAAAAGTTTTGCAGTTGTGTGCTTTATGTTTAATTCAATTTGATGGATTTTGTAAGTTTACAATTTGTTCATGGATTTAGCTTTCTGTCATTTTCAATTTGCAAAAATGCTGATTTTTAGCTTCTCCAGTGTGAGGGTTTGATGCTTTTCTCTGTCACACTTATGGACTGTGATATCTTTGGGTTGTAGACTGCTGGTCAGACAAAACAAGTATTTGAATATGTCACTTTAGGTTTTGGAAAGTTATAATTTGCATTTTTCTCTATTTTCTGACATTTTGAGACAAAACAGTTAATCAATTTATTGAGAAATTATTTTGCAGAATAATCATTTATAACACTGTTATTTGCAGCCTTATAATAGTAATGTTTTGATCCTTTGTTTAGGTTAGGTTGCCCAGGTTTCACCAAACCAGAGCACCGGCCGACCCCTGTTGAGAAAGGGGTGTCAAAGTCACTGTTTTTCCCAGACGAAGCTATCAACAGACACCCAAGATTCAGGTAGGCTTCATGGTTATAACTTTGTGACAATGTGCATGTGTGGTTAACTTGCTGATATATGATTTACAATGTGTTTATGTAAAATAATTACTATCAGGCGATTATATTCTTGGATTTTTATATCTGTATCTGACCCTGTATAGGCTGTAAAGACATGTTTTTTTTTTCCTGATGTATTTTTACTGTTTGTGCCAGTAGATTTTGAAGATGCCATATATGCATGTTCCTTTCACTGCGCATGCTTGTTTTTGTATAATGAAGTTTGTGTATGTGTGTTGTGTACATGACTGCATGTGTTTGTGGATTTGCTTTTCCAGCACCCTTACCAGAAACATACGTCACAGAAGAGGAGAGAAAGTTGTGATTAATGTGCCAAGTAAGTGAATGAAATGAGACGAATAGTATTATAAACTTGTTTTGTTTTTCAATTAAAATGTGACATTTACTTATTTATAGTTAGACGGAATACGGTTCAAATATCCGTCTACATAGTTGGAGACCCTATTTCCATACTGGCGTAAAGCAGTAACGTCACACTGATCAATCCAACAGCCTGCTACACAAGACAAGAGCCACAGACTCTGAACAACATCCACATTCGCTTTCCTGCTAAAAAGTCTCCTACATATCTAACTTACAAATATGAAGACGTGTGTTGTCCTGCACATTAGCTGGTTTAATGTGCAACCCAAAAAACATTCACTGCGGAAAAGTGCACTGCTAACTTCTGTTTCTTAGTTAGCTAATTAGCTGCTCAGCTGCAGCACATTAAACATTACTCTTCATTATGTAACAACATGCTGTCTGCCCATGACTTGTAGCTACAGTGCAAGTTTGTTCACTTTGTCTCTTGTTCACTACTATGTAACAACGGCACTCTGGCAGCCCCAAAGCCTAATGTTCTTCCTTTTTCAATAATAAAAAACTATTAGCAGTACATTTAGAAAACACCTTTTGACTAAATGAGATTTCACTTGGATGAGAAATGCATAGATTTTGATGCATTTCCTTTGGCTCTCATAATGCATGGGAAATAATAATTATGACTAGATTTCACTTTGTGTTTCAGTTTTCAGAGACAAGTGCACTCCATCTCCATTTGTGGAGGAGTTTCCTGAGGATGATGGTGAAGCAGCGAGGGCAGCGCTGCCCGATCATATCTACATGGACTGCATGGGCTTCGGCATGGGCAACTGCTGTCTGCAGGTACTGGCTGGGTAGTGTGACATCTCCGAAGTCTCTGCTGCCTTGAATCATCCTTTTTGTTTTCAAACAGTGATGTAATAACGATGGTGTAACCTGGACTATTTTGATTTTTGTCTGCAACATTACAGTCCCAATAAGTGATTTATAAATGTACTTCAGCCTCTTTTTTACGATGCTTCTGCAGGTGACATTCCAAGCTTGTAGCATTGATGAGGCAAGGTACCTTTATGACCAACTAGCGACATTCTGCCCCATAGTGGTGAGTAGAAAAGCACGCACTTCCTATCATGTATTATGATTATTTACCTGACGTCTTCTTCAGTCGGACTACTATAACTAATTATCTATTAACTGAATCAAATATTTGGATTTGGGATTTGGCAGTTTAGTCCAGAAGTCACAGTAACAATAAACAGAGAAGATTGTGTGGCTTTGTTTTTTTTTTTTGGTTGTTTATAAAACACTACACACTGCTGAATGCTGTTTTGGCTCTTTACAGATGGCGTTGAGTGCGGCCTCACCCTTCTACAGAGGCTTTGTGTCAGATAATGATTGTCGCTGGGGAGTTATTTCTGCCTCAGTGGACGACAGGACACAGGAGGAACGCGGGCTCAAGGTGAGCAGAGGGACACCCTGAACAACCAGACCCATAGGGAGCAAAACACACTTATACACATACAAGGAATCTGCTTCAGTATTTTGGTGCAGAACAATAAACATAGAAGGTAGAAAATATAAAATACCGCAAATACCGCAGGTCAAGAATCATACGTTTAAAATTGACAATAATAATAGTATAAGACATATAAAAGAAAAGAATTAAGACTATGTACAATATGGCTGTGCAATGTAATTTTACTCGGTTCCTCTTAAAACCTTTCTCAAGCTAAAGGCAATAGTACTTCTAAGATATCACAGTAAAACTTTTGATGCTTTACGTTATAAAAATGTTGGGTTTTTTTTCTTTGCAGCCACTGAAAAACGACAAATACAAGATCTTCAAGTCAAGATATGATTCAATTGATAGCTACCTGTCTAGCTGTGGCGAGAAGTACAACGACATTGATTTGACAATAGATGAGGAGATCAACAAGCAGCTGCTCGATGCAGGTACCGTCATTTTCAAAGCTAATATACAAATATGTTAGCCGTGAAATGGAATATGAAATGAACGCCATTCAACTTCACTAATAGATGCTTGTACAGTAAAGAATAATCAGCTTTCTGTGTGTAGGAATAGACAAGCTGCTGGCTCAACACATAGCACACCTCTTCATCCGAGATCCACTGTCTGTATTTGAGGAGAAAATTCACTTGGATGATGAAAATGAGTCTGATCACTTTGAGGTGAGGTTTTCTGTATTCCTTAAGCAGTTTCTTAGAAGAAAGACAAACATGTATACAAAACACAGTACATGGTCGTATTTATTCAAACCAAAGTGTCTTCTTGCAGAACCTCCAGTCGACCAACTGGCAGACGATGAGGTTTAAACCTCCACCTCCAAACTCTGATATTGGCTGGAGGGTTGAGTTCCGCCCGATGGAGGTAATAACTAACTGCACCATCACTTAACTTTTAGTTGTAATCTGTGTTAATCTTTGATGACAAGGCATGTCAAATACAGGAAAAAAAAAACCTGAGAGTGAGTTCAGTTTTATTGTTGCTTCTGTTTCTCAGGTGCAGCTAACTGACTTTGAAAATGCTGCATACGTGGTCTTTGTCGTCCTGCTCACCAGAGTGATCTTGTCCTATAAACTGGACTTTCTGATCCCTTTGTCAAAGGTAAAAACAGCAACAACTCTAGGCTTTTATAAAATGTGAAGAGATGTTTAATTAATGAATGAAGGACATGTGGACAATGATCTACTTTTTACAGAGAGCTCTGATACAGTAAACCCTTGTCTTTCATTAGGTTGACGAAAACATGAAGGTCGCACAGAAGAGAAACGCTGTCCAGGAGGGTATGTTTTACTTCCGAAAGGACATCTTCAAAGGTGGGTCAAACAATAAGTGCAACACTTTACATTGATTCTTACAGTGAATGCCTCCAATAAGAGTAGTAAAACATTTGTATTGTCCACCAATAGGCTGTAACCCGGGCCTTGATGGCACTGCTTCTGCTCAGAACGGCCTGGAGACTGAGGGTACTAACGAAGAGTACATGCTGATGAGCATTGACACAATCATCAATGGAAAGGTGATTATTATCTTGCATGTTTTAGCCATGTAAGCAGTATGGCTCAATAGATGGCCCACCATTTTGGTCTAGACTGAAATATCTTATCAACTATTTAGTGGATTGCTGTGAAATTTGCCTTAGACATTCATGTTCCCCTCAGTATCAATGTATGGTGATCTCTTAATTTTTTCATGTAGCTGTAACTGCTGTAACTGTCCACATCATAGAGATTGTAACACTGTATCCACTTGGTGAAAAGAACAACAGTAGTATAAGTAAATATTGGCAAATGGCTGCAAACCAGCTATGGCTCCCGGTTACTTGAATAAAATCCAATATTTATACTAACACAGTTAATTCAGTTAAAAGGACCCTATACATCGTTTTGATCAATCTGGTTTCACTTATTAGAAATGTGTAAAATGGAAAAAGCACCTACTTTAGGCTGTTTACATGATGTGACTACAAGGCTAGCAGTGTTTGTAACCCTCTTAGAATAATGTCTTTGTTTTGTCCACAATCCAAAGATAATCAGTTTACTGTCATAAAGGAGTAAAGAAACAGAACATATTCACATTTAAGAAGCTATCAGTTTTGCATCATTTGTTTAAAAAAATTACTCGAAACCAATTAATCAATTATCAAAATAGTTGGCGATTAATTTAGTAGTTGACAACTAATCGATTAATCGTTGTAGCTCTACTTTTTTATCACCAGGAGGGAGTATTTCAAGGACTGATCCCGATCCTTAACTGCTATCTGGAAAACATGGAAGTTGATGTGGACACCAGGTGCACCATTTTGAATTACCTGAAGCTCATCAAGAAACGTGCCTCAGGTAAATTTGCATTAAGGGACAAAACGTAACTTTCTCATAAGCCAAAGCCGATTTTCTCTTTATGCAGCTTTAAATCTGAGCGTAACTGTTAATTTTGCTGATCTGAAACAGGCGAGTTGATGACCATGGCCAAGTGGATGAGGGAATTTGTTGCAAAGCACCCGCAGTATAAGCAGGACAGCGTGCTAACTGACAAGATCAACTACGACCTGTTCAAAAAGTGCGACAAGATTGCAAAAGGCGAAGAGCAGTGCCCAGAGCTCATTGGAAACCCAGTCAACAGGTTCAAATGAGAATCAAATGCCATCGTCATTATACAAACTCGCATGTAAAGGAAGACCAAATGTGTGGCTCAGAACGAAAGCGGTCCAATTTTTAGAGAATGCATAAACAGCATGTGTGTGTTGTAAGAAACACACCTGCATCAAGTGTATGTGTATATATACTGTATGAGATTTTTATGATTACAAAATTATTTTAATAGGGTTAAGACACAAAAGGTTGTGTAATAGAAATCAGATGTGTATTTATTTTTTCCTCTGGAAGTTAAGCCTTCTGTTTGCATATGTAAATGTAGCAAAGAGTTGTACAGTAGTCTGCTTTTAATTTTGTGTTCTGTAAATACTGTACTTCAGCTCTTTAAAACATTAACATCATGGGTTTTGTTTTTTTCTGGATATGAGCTTTCTTCGCGTTTGGTAGAGATCTTTCTTTGTTTTTGCATTTTAAGAGAAATGGGGGGGTTTTTTGTTTTTTGCTCTGCTGACTTTGTAGTGGGACCTTGAATATCGCGTTACATTCAATTGGAAATGGTGAACCATTGTTTGCAATGTATTGCTGCTTCAAAATAAATCTGTACAACAGTTAGTAACAGTTTACTATTACTTTCACTATTTCGGGTGTTTAATGGAATGAGTTTTAGCTTTCACAAACAAGTCTTGAAACCCTTCCAACTAGCTGCATTAGCAGTATTTTGATTGATCGGCTGCAATCATTAAATCAGCATAATTTAATGGTAGGACAGCATCAGGAGCTGGCAGAAAGTCATGCTCCAACTTTGTAACTCTTAAGAATTTCTTATGTTCTTTCTCAAAACTTGAAAAATGAACAGTAAATAAACCAAACCAAACGCATCAAGTATCTGATAAAATTCCTGTTAGGCTGTATAGCCTACTTGGCATGCTTTGAATGAAACATGTTTACAAAAAGTATGTTTATCTTTGCATTTGCTAATTAGCACTAAACACAAGCTAGCTGAGGCAGATGGAAGTTTGTTCTGCAGGGATTTGGTCATAAACCAAAGTATTGGACAAATAATTTTGACTCAATGATGGCGCTAGATAGTCTGTAAAAACCTTAATGGCTATTCATCTGATAGTAGTTGAAAAATTTCAGAGTCACTGACAGACAGACCGACATCACAATGAATACTGACTGCTCTTGGAGGTTAAAACAGCAATTCTGATAATATGCCTTCATCCATCAGGAGGGTGTGGTGTAGAAAATTCAATTCCAGGTACTCAAGTCGGCTCAATGTACTCTATGCTTGTTTTTATAAATATGTGCTAATGCGTTACAAAAATAAACCAATGCATTTTAACCTGAACACACTTTTTCTGTAATACTTTAAATGTCCAACATCCACTACCTGAACAATTTCGTCCACAAGAGGGTGGTATTGATCTTCAGCTTTTCATGATAGCCTACTGAGCTGCAATGAAAAATGGGAGCATTGCCTCTTGGACCAGATAATGGTTAAGGCTGGTACAGGCCCTGCAGAGAGACAAGAAACATTGTTTTATCCAAACAAAGCCCTTGGACTCATAGTTATTATTATTGATGCAATGGACATTTGAATAAAATAAAATGCATATGTGTGTTTAGTTGATCTTCCTCTTAAACATTCTTTAATGTACTAAAAGTATGAAGATAGTCACATTTGGAGAACATGACAACACCAAGATGACCACGAAATATTTCACTGTAAAGTTCACAAATACTTCTGGTTATTAGAGACACTTGATGTGACAACATTTTTTCAAGTAGTAAAATACACCGACCAGCCATAATAACATCATGACCATCTGTTGGTCATAATATCTGTCTCCCTTTTGCCGCCAACACAGCCCTGACCCGCCAAAACATGGACTTCAATGTTTTTGTACTGTGTATCAGAACCAGCATCAAGTTTTTCAACAATTTGACCTACAGTTGCATGTCTTTTGGATCGGACCACATGGGCGAGCCTTCGATGAGCCTTGACTGCCCATGACCCTGTCGCTGGTTCACAGCTTTTCCTTCCTTGGACCACTTTTGATAGATACTGACGACCGCTTGTTATGAGAGATGCTGTGACCCAGTCATCTAGCCATCACAAATTGTCCCCTGTCAAAGTTGCTCGAATCCTTATGCTTGCCCATTTGTCACACATCCACTTTGAGGACACAATGTTTATATGCTGCCTAATATATCCCATTTAGATATCAGCGTTATTCACTTCACCTGTCATTGGTCAAAATTTTATGACTAATCGTTATGTGGCAGGTCAGTGAATTTTAGTACGGCCATCTGTCCCCACTAATTCCGAGGAGGAATAGCTTTTTCACAGCAGACATTTTTATTTGAAAGCACAGTTGTTAGGCTACTATAATAACAGTAATGGTTCTGTTCTATTTAAGTGTGCCAGTAAGCCATGACAGTGTGTGGCAGTGAGCCAGCATGCACAATACCAGGACCCTGAAACTGAAGCAACTCAAATGAATTCAGCCACCATTCATTATATTATTTACACCTGTGCTTTTCCTACTGCATATATCAAAATTTCTAATGTGAAAAAGCGAAAGGCCTGTATAATGGGCCATCGGCGTTGCCAGGTAATTTTTCCGGGACTTTAGCCATGGATGTTTTGCCTGTAGCTCCGAATGTAACTCAACAACAACATCAAAAATATTTTAAAATATTGCTACATTTTGTTTGAAGTTCTGGTGATGTGACCTCCCCACAACGTTACTCAGCATGCCTGCATTTAGAGTGAGAGAGAGGGAGAGAGAGCACTGGTTACAGCTTCAGAGCTTGTCAGTGACTATTGAATTGTCTATATTAAATAGCCTATAAATGTTGTCAGTGAGTGTCTAGTCAGTTTATTTGCTACAGTCTGCCACAAAGTAGCAAGGGAATGTCATGACACACCTGACCGCCACACAGACACCTTTGTCTCTCTGCTCCATGCTTCCCTCTGAAGCGGCTATGAGCTGATCTTTATCAGAGGAGCAGAAGTTAATCTTTGAGTGAATGTGTAGAGAGATTTATTTCTGATCACAAGAGTTTTTCATTTTCGGTTTTCTACTTTCAATGAAGAGCAGTGCACTCGTCTCATTGAGTAGGCTTACAGTCCCAGACCTGTGTCTGTCAGACAGTCTGAAGGGGGGTCGCCTACTACTATATCAACAGGCAATAACGCAGGGTAGCCTACAGCTCAGCAGAGGGGCAGGTACATTTTGTTAAAAAATTGCAAATGTCAGAGAACAAAGATATGTGGGAGAGATTCTGAATGTGCAGAAAGTTTTGAACATGAGCAGAAAACCTTCTAAATGTATGCAGTGTATAAATGTATATGGCCTATGATGAAATGGCCTATGACAAGTATAGATCATTTACTGTTGCTGTATAGACTTACTATAGACGTAGGCAGCGGCAGGGGTGGTAGGGTGAAAATATGAGAGATTTCTGGGCTGGGCTAAGCCCCAAATGTATCACCAGCCTGGAAACGCCCCTGGACTGTCAGTGATCAGAGTTTATGAAGTAGGCAATGTACACAACAGTAATTAGGGGACAACAGGTCCAGGTGTGACACAGTAAAGAAATGCAATTTGTCCAAGATTTTGATCTTATTATAGATTTTAAAATGTTTATGTGACTGTAATTTGAAATTAATTAACACTGTAAATCTGATCACTATTTAGCAGGCAACAAGTTGATGTGATCTTTCTGACGAAAATGTAGACTATGGTCTTTTTTTACAAACAGCACACAGAGAAAGTCAGACATGGCAGGCCAGTAGCTACTGTGCAGGAAGGAGCAACCTGTCAGTGTCTCATGCTTTATGAAAACCTTAAAGGGGAAATAAGCCCGAGTTAGTCGCTACAAGCATCCTGTCAGTGCTTGAGTTGCATTGTGGGTAATGCAGGTGTCAGGTTTTGACCTGGAAAAATGCCTGGTTCTGCTGCATGGATTTTTATCGCTTTAACTGTCCACTGTTACTGGAGTTCAATGCTAAAAGGATAAAGTAGACTTAATAACTTGTGAATGGAGCTATCTGGACTAGTGCACTCATTGGCAGAGATGAAATCAAGATCTGAGAAGAACTGCAGCATTACAGTAGCTACCTGTATATCAAGAGAGAAGTTGTTGATGATTTTTGAATGTTGTTTCCAGTGACACAGCATCCAGTTCTGCCACGTTCGTCTGTATTGTGGGCAGAGACGACACTTCACCCACAGTGAAGTCTCACCTAAAACGTGTCCCACAGTGGTAGCCTTGAGACTTGGACTACAAATTTACAGTTGCTATAATCTATATTGATATTTACTTATACTTTGAGTTACTTGCTGTTATCAACACACATGTGTCTGTCATTGTGATCACACATCACGCCATTTCAGGCAGATTCAAAGTTCAAGGTTCAAGGTAGTTTATTTATCATTAAACAGCAGGTTGTATAATGGAAAAGCAAGTTTGAAGTCCGTCATGCTACACACACAAAACTTAACATATACAGGTGCTGGTCACATAATTAGAATAGCATCAAAAAGTTGATTTATTTCAGTAATTCCATTCAAAAAGTGAAACTTGTATAATGTATACATTCATTCCACACAGACTGATACATTTCAAGTGCTCATTCCTTTCAATTTTGATGATTATAACTGACAACTAATGAAAAATCAGTATCTCAGAAAATTAGAATATTGTGAAAAGGTTCAATATTGAAGACACCTGGTGCCACACTCTAATCAGCTCATTAACTCAAAACACCTGCAAAGGCCTTTAAATGCTCTCTCAGTCTAGTTCTGTAGGCTACACAATCATGGGGAAGACTGCTGACTTGACAGCTGTCCAGAAGACGACCATTGACACCTTGCACAAGGAGGGCAAGACACAAAAGGTCATTGCTAAAGAGGCTGGCTGTTCACAGAGCTCTGTGTCCAAGCACATTAATAGAGAGGCGAAGGGAAGGAAAAGATGTGGTAGAAAAAAGTGTACAAGCAATAGGGATAACCGCACCCTGGAGAGGATTGTGAAACAAAACCCATTCAAAAATGTGGGGAAGATTCACAAAGAGTGGACTGCAGCTGGAGTCAGTGCTTCATGAACCACCACGCACAGACATATGCAAGACATGGGTTTCAGCTGTCGCATTCCTTGTGTCAAGCCACTCTTGAACAAGACACAGCGTCAGAAGCGTCTCGCCTTTTCAGTTGGCCAACATTTCTAAAAATCCTTTTTTTGTATTGGTATTAAGTAATAATCAAATTTTCTGAGATACTGAATTTGGGATTTTCATTAGTTGCCAGTTTTAATCATCATAATTAAATGAAATAAACATTTGAAATATATCAGTCTGTGTATAATGAATGAATATAATATCCAAGTTTCACTTTTTGCGTGGAATTACTGAAATAAATCAACTTTTTGATGATATTCTAATTATATGACAAGCACCTGTAGTCTAATTAAATGTGCTGATGCTTTCATTCAAAGTGACTTCCAATTGTTATAGGCTATATGTCACGCCTCTGGGGCAACTAGGGGTTAAGTGTCTTCCTCCGGGACACATTGGTGGATGTACTGGTGTGAATGGTCTGGTCTCTCTCTCTCTCTCTCTCTCTCTCTCGTGTAGCAAAGTTTAAAGGAGCTACCGACTGAGCATCTACATGGGCTGCCATTGCCATAGATGAATAGATTAATAGACTAATGATTTATTCAGTTAGTCATCATCATCAACATCATCATCATTCATTATTCATAGATGAATGAAGCTTATACTCAAGTTGTAGGCTTAGTAGCTTTATCACTACCTATTAGTATAGGTAGTGATCACAGAGCCTATAGCTCTTATATTAACAATGGATCACATAACCAGGCTGCCATGTGAAAAGTTTTGCTCCGTATTGGCCGGATGCACAGTAATAGCAACTGTTTATCATAATAAGCTACTGTGTCAGTGTTGTGTTTACATCTTGTTTCTGTTGTCCCCAAGTGGCCAGAAATCAGTTAAAGCAGGTTAAGTGTTAAAACGAGAACCTGAGATTTGATTTACTGATTTCTCAAGGACTTGATTCACTATTGGATGACAGACCGTCAGGAAAGTAGCCCTCACTCATTACCACCACTGACATATCAACAACTTCTCCAGTGAAGATGCTAAGTGGCAAAAGGACCGGACTGCGGTTGTACTGGGAGCTTCCAGGTTTCTGTGTCAGTGTGGACAGGGTGTTCCTAAAAAATAGAGCCTTTCTAATTGTTGGAAATTCCTCAATAAATAAAGGTTTTTAAAAAATCTGAAACTGAAAACATTTGCAAGTTATATCCTGAAAACTTGGCTGCCCCAGGCTACCCTTGAAATCCAAACACCTTGCCTGTGACCCATAAATTTAGAGAACCAATTAAAAATAATAAAGCTGATTTCTTTTTTAAAATAATTATTGGTATTGTCTGTGTACCAAGAAATAAACAGTGTAATATTCGTGACCCAATCTAACACAGCACACAGGCCACAGTCCTACCTGACAAAATGTGCTTAATCATTAGATTGTCCTTCCTCATAGTCAGTATGAACTCTGTTCTATTTATTTGTGTATATGTATTCTGGCCATCATGTCTGCATTTGCAATTGAAATACGTTTCTGAGATTATATTTGTGATTGTCCTAATGTGTACTGGTAAGTAAGCCACACCTTTTAAGTTAACACTTAAAGGAGCTGGTAGCGCAGCCTGGTATCACCATTTGGTGAATCACGTTGAGTGGCACCAACCACATCAGACCCAGGGCAGCCCTGCCTGTATGTGTTTATCTTGTAGTGTTAATACTTGTTAATACTTTTCCTGTAAGACTGAACACACTCCTACAGTTTTGTGTTTGGAAGGGATGTAGCCTACTCACAGTTTTTGATAACATCTGTCTCATTGAGATTGAATGCACTTTTTGCAATTCGCTTGGACAAAAAAGTAATGCTGGCCCATTTCTCCACTTCACACAGTGATTGACCAGGTGTGCAGGGTTTGCATAAGTTTTTTGCACACAGGATACACCTAATTTCTGCATTTTATTATACGTTTGTTACAGCTAACCTCATACAGTCTGCTGCGGGTTAACAATTTACAAGAGTCATAGCCTATTTAACTGCAAATTATAGGAAGGCAGAGATAGCCTTGATGTCATCTTTTTGACTCTCTGTGTGTGTGTGTGTGTGTGTGTGTGTGTGTGTGTGGCTGCAACACACCGGGTCACCTCCTGGCTGTAACCCTCCTGCAGGGCAATGGGCCAGCCTGCGTGTTCCTCCCACTATTTTCCACTGAGCGACAAGGCTGCACATTGTGCTCAGACCGGCCAGCCAGCCAAGGTTACACAGTCGTTTTCTCTCCCCGCCTATAAAGGTAGGCAATCCTCAGAACACAGCTGCATCTCTTCATCCACACTGAACATCTCGCTTTCTGTCTAACGCAAAAGGGGCGGCTGGGCGACTTTAGGGTAAGGCTTCCTATTATATTATTTTGAAAAGAGGTTGCAACGCGCATGGCGTCTGCAGCGTTTAAATAAGCGATGGGTTTGGGTGATGCTGGAGCGGTGACCTCTATTGGCACTGTGCAGCCTGGATGCGATCGACAGGATGCGATGTTTGTGCTAAATCTTTTTTATTAATTCCTCTCTGGAAGTTTCAGCTGTGAAACTAGAGGATGATGTAATGAGATAACCACCGTGATCAGCTCAGCGCGCAAATCTTTTAGTTAAACTGGAGACCGGGCTGCTGCATGATACCGTGGGCTACAGCGCGTAAAGCACAGTTTAGATTACACGTGTGACCCCGAAGATACATATTTTTTTATACAATATTGTGGTGTAAGTAAGTGGCAGAACGCAGATTTATCACTATATTCCCATGCATTTGTCATGATTGATCACGATACCGCCTGATCATCATGTTAACACTAAAGTAGCCTACTACTTTAAAGACAAAGCCAGCCGGATGAAGCAGCATTGCTGTTAAACTCTGTTTATGATTAATAGTTGCCACTATTGTGACAAACTTCTTGGTGTACTTCCTGCTGAAAACTTTTGAATTTTGCTTCTGTTGCTGTCTCAGGACATTTTGCATTCATCTAAATGATGATAGCAGCAACTGTTGTTTTATGAAACAGGAGAGCCATTTAAAATATAAATACTTTTACACTACACTATTAATTATCCCTTCCATTGTCTCACTATTGATATATGTATTGAACTTACTTGTATATTACCTGTGCTGTATTGATTCACTATATAGTTTTCTCAATACACATCTACACAATTCCAGTTTCTTGCCATATGCAGGACAATATACAGTAGGCTACACAGTACAGTAGCCTACTACACTTGCACTGACCAAGTGCATAATATTACCAGACATATGGTCTCAGATTTCTGTTTTAGTTTCAAAATGAGATATTTATATTTAACTTTATTTCTTATCTACTGTTTTGAATATGTTTATATGTATACACTATTCTCTTATATACTCTTTCTAGGCGTGGGCAATACGCATGCAATCCTCTATCATGGGAAATGTAATTCTGTATCACAATATCGACATATCTCTTCACAGTAACGTGTATGGATAAATTAGTTGAGAAGCTGTTATTGATAAATGGATGAATGGGATGTCTGTTTTGATTAAAATAACCTATAAGAAACAAGCAGCGCATCACATTAATTGAAAATCATTTAAAAATCCAATATGACAATAAAGAAGTCCTGCTGGCCTGATACTAGATTTTAAAAGGAAAACCAAAACTCGTATTTATTTATATTATTGCATATACTGTCATATCACCCAACTTTAACTTTTACAACATATTAGACATTCTGAGTTATTTATTCAGCTGCAATAATGAACCACTGATGATGGGCCACTGTGTATTTTTGATCAAAAGTGCAGTGCATTGGTGTTTTGGGAAGATCAAGCACCTACTCTGATTGCTTAGATGTATTATGCAGCATTTAGCTACCAAAGACTCACTGACTGGCTGCTAACATGGTCTCCTGTTGTGTGCTTTGATTAAGGCCTTTCAGATTATCAAGTTTGATGAAGCCTAATGCATCTCTGATCATCAGAACATGGATAGTAATGTCCCGGGGTTGATCAGAGTAAGCCATATTTTGCTCCTGTAGACAAGTGATAATGGACTAATGCGACCATCAGTAATATGCTATTTGTTGGCTGGGCAGCAGTTAGGATAACATGCAAAATCTGGTAAACTGGGATACATATTGCACAATGACAATGTTTCCAAGGAAGTTTTTCAGATATTGAACTTTTCACAGGATTTAAGAATACACCGCTCTCTCTCTCTCTCTCTCTCTCTCTCTCTCTCTCTCTCTCTCTCTCTCTCTCTATATATATATATATATATATATATATATATATATATATATATATATATATATATATATATATATATATATATATATATTTATTTATTTATTTATTGATTGAATACATGTAAACAAAGTCACTGGTATGCCCCCTCAGCTCCATTAGTCATGTTTCAATATCATATGACCATATATAAGAGCTGCATGCGGATTGAATTGAGATGCTTTAGCTAAATTTGATAGATGTACTCACATTTCTGTCTGTAAGGTCTAGGGTTATTCTGTTATACCGTAAAGCTGTGCTCTACTTTGTCCTCAGACAAGCAAATCTGACTTGAGTCAAAGGATTGTAACCCATCTGCAGATTTATTTATTATATTATCTTAATTTTTGAAGGAGGTATTATGGAAGGAGGACATACAGAGAGCAGACTAGGATCCATATTGTGTCTTGTGTTATGTTTCCAGCTGTAGACGCAGGTGTAAAGACTGTTGAGTGGTGCAGCTGTCTGTGACGTAGTCGGAGTGAATTGAACATATAGCTCGGAAACACGCCAGTGGAAATAAATATCGCAGACATACTGTAATTTCTGTGGCTACGAGGAGGCATTTTGTGAAATGCAAGAAGTGATACAGCAGCGCCCTCCAAACAACATAAAGGCCTGCAGGATTGTGCAAATATCTCTGGGGTGATAATGAATAAAGAGTGTTTGCCTGAGAGTTATCAGGTTGACAGTAAGAAAGTCAGCTGCAGGGATTTCAACATCTTTTGCTCGGCAGTGTGAATAATCGTGTCACAACTTTACATGACATTTAAAAAAACAGAATGATTTGGTAGAGAGTGGTTGTTCCAAAGTTGTACGGCTTTGTGTGAGAAAGTTCAGTGCTATTATAAAGTATGATTTAAAGTATGTCCACTTTTTTAAAAACATGACACTTAGCATGTTTGTCCAAGCTTAGATGTCAGTCAGAATACTTTCTAATACTTAGTTTGACGACACGCTAGTAGAGAGTGGACAAACCGCCTGGTAGTAATAATAATGATCCTCCAACATCCAGATGTTCAGACAGCAGGCTGTCTGCTTTATGTCACAGGGTTGATATGACTGTCACAGACTCAGCGGTGGAATCTTGAATTATACTGTAAATTACATTAACTGTTTATGGGGAAAGTACTTAAGCCTACATCTGGGGGAAAATAAAGAGAAAAACTGTACTTTTCTCTAACAGGCAGTTGTTTAAATCAGTACAGGATCACCAGATGCAAACAACAACGCACCACCACAATTTGACAGCTTTGGCAAGAGAACATGCACAAAGGTTTGGAGAAGTTTTTGTCAAAGTACATGTAGCAGCACTGCCTGGGTCAGACAATATTCTGCAGTTATTTAAACCTTGAGCACATTGGAGGTAATAAATCTACACATTTTGACATCATCACTACCTTCAGCAATCTAGCAACGGGGTTATGGACTGTGTACACCTGCCTGCCGGCTTCTTGTTTTGAGCCACAAAGTGAGAAGTCGCCACATTTCATCTGTGTTTGAAATCACATGGATGTGAGGGATCTGATACATGGGATGTATTAGAGAGGGTGGGTGGACAGGCTGCAGCACAGACAGACATAAAACCAGATGTGAAAAGACAGTAACACTAGACAAATACTAGACTAATGACCAACTAACATCAGTGGTAAGAAAATAGTAATGATTTCAGCTGCTGTCTTATGTTGCTATGATTAGCATGTATCAAAATTGACAACAAGTTAAATTTACACACTACTTAGAGTTTCAGAACACTGTTGTTATGCTCTCTTTTAGGCAGATGAGATGATAAGCTTATCATATTTGAAGCTGCACTAATCAATATTTTTTATGAAAACGATGAGTCGAATGATCATGGATAATGTAAAAATTCACAGACAATTATCACTCTGCCGTTCCACTTGTTCTTTCCAACCAATTAAGCGCTGATTAACTCACTGTGCGCTGCCTGCTCACCTCCAAATGGCCAGACAGACAAAGATAGCAACTAGCTGTTGAACATAGTGGAACATTTAGCAGCTGAAGACTCTGATATTTCCCCCAGGGAATTGGTGGAGACCAAAACAGAGCCAAAAAGAGAGTGAATATTAGACTTGCATTCATCAGGTGACCAGAAACAAGAATAAATGCTAATTTGCTCTGAACATCAGTCACCTGATGTTCAGCTCGTTGTGGTTTCCTGCCCTTAAGCTGCCAAAACACGGATTTGTGCTGCTTTTAATTGTGTTTAATTTAACATCAAAATGGATGGAAAACACATAACGGACGTTAACGTAAGTTAGCTTTCATTCTGCATTCTGTTTTTAGGTGACAAATGGAGACCTTCAATCATAAACTGAACTCTTATCTAGAGACATGGATGGGTCCCAGAGGTAAGTTACCAAAGTTTTGCAATTACTGTAGTTACTGTAAAAGCTCAGCAGAGTACTGCAGTCAAGAGAAAAACTAAACCTTTGACCCAAATTGTTCATTACATGCTATGCATTGCATGAAGAACTCTGCTGGGGTTATTCACCTTCTTTCTACTAACCTTTCTGGGTGTTAAGCAAACATCCCTTAGCGTGCCCTGCTCCTGCTTTTCACTTTTCAAGTTCATCTGCTGTTACCTATGAGGACACCTTATCGGCTCTTCTTGATCAAGCTGTAAAAATAGGCCTCTTTATCTCTATATTTCAGATCAGCGGGTGCGGGGACTTCTGCTGCTTGACAACTACCCACCAACCTTTGCACTCACAGTCATCTACCTTATGATCGTGTGGTTGGGGCCCAAGTACATGAAACACAGACAGCCATACTCCTGCAGAGGCCTCCTGGTGCTCTACAATCTGGGCGTCACACTCTTGTCCTTCTACATGTTCTATGAGGTAAACAGAATGCTCGGCACTGAGAGATGCGTTTAAGTAGGCCAAAGCAATCTTTGCAACGTTACGCTACAGACAGATTATAAAAGAACAAAGATGAAACTGACCTGAAACAGAGCTGTATACTCACTTAAAACTCTAGTGTCTGAATATGAACAGATTTATATTTATGTTTAATTAAAGGAATACTTTTTACATACATTTTGGAACAGACGCTAATTTGATTTCTTGCCAGAGTTAGATGAAAAGATTAAAACTACTCTCACATATGTATGTTTAATATAAAGCTGCAATAGTAGCTTAATATTCTTGTGCTGGATATTATAGATTCCTCTTTCTAAATATTTTAGGGAAATGCTATTGTGAATATAGAGGCACCTCTATCTAGATATAGCAATATAAGATATGATGGCTATTGTCCTGATGTTATTCTTGTGTGCTAAGAGGATTTTATGTGTTTTTGTATGATCTGTGTATATGTGTTAATCTCATGTGGGCTTTATGTTTCACTGGTGTCATCAGGTGACTATTAGATGATCAGAGCATGTGTATTAAATACCGTCACTGTGTGTATAACTAAAACTAACTAAAGCCTAAGAGGAGCATTAGCACAAAAATATCATTAGTGAATGTGCCAATGCATTGCACAAAGGAGCCACAGTGCTCGGACCCCCACATTTTCAAATTGAAGCGGCCAGTTAGCTTAGCATTCAGACTGGATGCAGGAGGAACCAGCTAGCCTGGCTCTGCCCAAAGGTAACAAAATCCCAATACCAGCACCTCTAAAGCTGACTAATTAACATGTTAAATCTTGTTTGTTTATTCTGTACAAAGACCAACAAAATGCTCTGTCCAAAGGTAAAAAAAAATCTTTCTTACCAGCTCACCTGAAGTTCATTGATTAACAGTATATCTCATTTCTCATTTTTTTTGGGGGGGGGGTTCTTGCTCATCTCTCTGTGTTAAGCTAAGCTAACAGCTGTTGCTTTATATTTAGCAGAAAAGTATGAGATTCAGCGAAGATATCAATCTTCTCATCTGACTCTCAGCATTAATGCGAATAAGCGTATTTCTTTGACACTTGACTCTGTGGTTGAGAGACAATGCTATCAGGGGGTGAGAGGGACACAGCTGGACGCTGACAGGCTCATTGTTTCAGCCGTCAAATCCCTCATATGCCCTCGCACAGCTCCCTATTGTTTGCTGGAAAACTGCTTTTTTATAAACAGCTGACTAAATAACTGAAATTTGATAGATGCACTGATGTAAACAAACTTGAAATTGCATTCTTATTCAGAAAGGTGGCAGCATCTGGGCTGAGTTTGATGTTCCAGCTGTTGCAAAAGTGCCCAGACTTCACTTATCATGAGTATATGATCATCGTGAACACGTTTAAGTCTAAAGTATCTGTACTCTCCTCCCCATCCAGCTGGTAGAACAAGCTACTTGTCTTTCTGTCTGCATTGCGTAAGGCCCCAGTGGACTGTTGGCTGTGTGGTTCATTAAACTCTGTACTCTGACAATGCCCCGGACATGGGGTGAACTTTTGGCAGTCCAAAATCAATGCCACCTTATGTTAATCAAAGTACAGGGCAGTTTTGTTCTTGTCAACTTTCCAGGGCACAGCGGTTCACCCCATAATGATTATGATTAAAGGTGATGGGAGGGGCGGGGGTTGAGGGGCTAATGTCTTTGCACACATGATAAAATACTTGATGTTGCTGTTTCTTAACTGGTGGCAGTTTCTTGGCTCTGAGAGTAGTTTATCAAACATTTTACTGCAGAAGGA
Source organism: Micropterus salmoides (assembly GCF_014851395.1). Classification (NCBI taxonomy): domain Eukaryota; kingdom Metazoa; phylum Chordata; class Actinopteri; order Centrarchiformes; family Centrarchidae; genus Micropterus; species Micropterus salmoides. The sequence goes on from NW_024041373.1 coordinate 13,709,658, forward strand.
ATCTACAGTATATTGATCTACTGAATCAGCATTAAGCCACGACATCTACACTCGTGCATTTTAAGATTTATTCTTTAAAGAGGCACAGATTTTACACCAATGCAGGCTATATACACAGCCGTATATTGTATTTTATGGCTTTTGTCTGACAAAATAACACTGATGATTCCAGATAGGACTTGGAAATTTCCAATTTCAAATAGAAAGGCCGTGTTGCAAACTGTCATTGTGTGCATGTTTAATTGTGTGTTGAGCCAACTTGGGTTGTCAAATGGTAACATTTTTGTTTAAAACTGTACATGTATGATATGTTGCAAATAACTGGATCGATAATTGAGTTGCCTTTTGGGGTCCATCATTTTTTAGGCTGGACCCATACCAGGAACTGAATGTCAGGATAAAAGCTGACCTTGGGTGCATACATTTTAGTCAATATTTTTAAATCTGCCTCACACAAGTTCCCAACATTATGGAAGGGCAATAAAAAAATCCTTGTAGTATCATTTTAATTTGCGAAAGTATAAAGAACATTTATAATCATTGTACAGGTATGCAGAGTTAGATTGTTACTATTACCAATAGAAATTCCTGCATTTGCACCTCAATGTGCTAAAATGTTCTAAAAATAACCTTTAAACATCATATCATACATTATATTTTAGTAGCAGAGTGAGCTTGTGGTGTTTATACTATTAATTAGATTAAATATTTGCAACCAATCAGTCAGCAGCTAAAGATCTGTCACTACAACCTGACACCAAAAGATATGAGACCAAATCTGGTTATTGGAAGTACTATCTGTACATTTCTTTGTACATTTATTTATTACTTGTAGGGAAAGGGAAGTCACATTTGATAAACATCATATCTTTTGATTTTTACTTTTACATTTGTGCATTGCAGTGTCACATTACAGCATGTGTAGCTTTTCTTTCCAAGGATTTGGTCAAATATCCATTCATCATTCATCTTAATGGCTTTTTCTTCAGCTTGTTACCACCGTGTGGCATGGTGGCTACAACTTCTACTGCCAGAACACTCACAGTTCACCAGAAGTGGATGAAAAGGTGAGTCAGTCAGACTTACACTGTGCAGCCTTTGTATGTTTTTATGTTTTTAATTTGATCACATCTTTTACATCATTTCATTACAAAGCACATGATTTCCCAGTCTGTTTCTTGTTATGATAAACAGTACAGTAAATGCATAAATACAAGTTACCAAACAGCTAGAATGAATATAATATTAAGCAAAATGTGTGTTTTTTCTTTCAAATCTACTGCTCTGATTTCCATCAGCGAGTACCTGTAAATCCCAGCAGATAAGCTGCAGAGACAGGGAGTCAATTTAATCCGACTCTTGTCATCATGATGACTCTCTTCAGTGTCCCTCTGCATTTGAGGTGAAAACAAGTGAAATGTGCACGGCTTCGCAGTTCTGCAGTGATTAAATAAAAAGTTCAATGAGCCACTGCTACAAATTGCTTTCACCTTGTATGATAAATACTGTGTGTATGGGGGCATTTTGGCAGAACTCTTGCACTTTTGCTGTCTAACATTTTATCTCTGTATTGTATATTGTTCTCTTCAGGAATATACAGAAAGTATTTCTTTTTCCTTTTCTTTAAATCCTTAAACATTTTTTATTTTTGCTGTGTCTCCTCTCAGGTCATAAAAGTCCTGTGGTGGTACTACTTCTCCAAGCTCATCGAGTTCATGGACACCTTTTTTTTCATTCTACGGAAGAATAATCGCCAGATCACCTTTCTTCACATCTACCACCACGCTAGCATGCTGAATATCTGGTGGTTCGTTATGAACTGGATACCCTGTGGCCATTGTGAGTGTTTTAACACAACTTTGCCCTCCAGTGACTCAAATCATTCCAGTGCGCTAATGTTAAACCCATTAGCCCTGAAAACAGACAGTTTTCCCCACAAAGCCTTAACAGACACAAAGTGACACTTACTAACCCTGAACAGTGCTGCACTATGAAAAATGTTAGGAAGTTGTCAATTTTCTTACACGGAAAATCCTCTGTGCCTTTTACTATTGACTCAAAATAATGTACGGTTTCTGACATATAAACATGTTTTATTATTTATCAGATGCTCACCATATTATTTCTGTATTACTTTACTGTTAATGGCGTCTATTAATTTTAAATGAACTTTGTAGCAATTATTCCAAACAGAGCAGACCGTTATTGCTTGCTATAGATGAATGACTTCCTGTATCTCTCATCTGTGTCTCGTCAGCGTACTTTGGTGCTTCCTTAAACAGCTTGGTCCACGTTGTGATGTATTCTTACTACGGCCTCTCAGCCATCCCAGCCATGCGGCCGTACCTTTGGTGGAAGAAGTACATCACACAGTTCCAGCTGGTGGGTTCATACTCTAGTTTCTTCTCAGTGGTACAAGAAGTATTCAGAACCTTTACTTAAGTAAAAGCAGCAATACCACAATGTAATACCACAACACTCCATTACAAGTAAAAAGTCCTGCATACTTCAGTAAAAAAAATATATATATTGTCAGCAAAATGGACTAAAAGTATCAAAAGTAAAATAACTCAGTATGCATTATATATGAATATAATATTAATTTTAAACCACTCGGTTTTAAAATTGCTCTTAAAGGGAGAGTGTATCATGAAACAAGAAAGAATGAGGCAGGTTGCTGTGCAAGAATTGTGAAAAATATTGTTACTGCACTGTGAGATTTTGCTTTTATTAAAGAAAATAAGAGCTTTGTATGAAGAATCTTACTGTAAAGTAACTAGTAACTATTGATGCCAAATAAATGTAGTGTAGTAAAAAGTACAATATTTGCCACTGTAATGTAGTGAAGTAGAAATATTAAGTAGCATTAAAAAGAAGTAAAGTAAAATACCTCAACACTTATGAACAGTAGAGTAAATATACTTTTCGGATACGCTCTTTGGTTTGTATGTGATGACTGTTATATTCACTTTACATTGTGGATCTGATGTTAATATTGAAATCTTGGGAGCTTTTTTTGGACACTTTAGTTTTAACACAGTGCAGGCAATTTTACTGTTCAGAAGATATTTTAGGTCCTGGATCAATTATTACGTTTGTAAATGCTCTGTGGGTCACTTTCTCACTCTAGTTTGTTTCTGCATGTCGTGTTTCCTCAACAGATCCAATTCTTTTTAACCGTGTCCCAGACGATGTGTGCAGTCGTATGGCCATGTGGCTTCCCCATGGGATGGCTGTGCTTTCAAATAAGTTACATGGTGTCGCTCATTATCCTTTTCTCAAACTTCTACATTCAGGTCAGTTGATTTTAAACTGTTAATTATTAAATTTAAAGTATAAGTCTAGTGATATTTTCTCATTGTCAGAAAATGCGGTGAAAAGACCAAACCTAACAAGTATTGTCTTTGTTGCTCCAGCCTTATACAGGTGCTGGTCATATAATTAGAATATCATCAAAAAGTTGATTTATTTCAGTAATTCCATTCAAAAAGTGAAACTTGGATATTATATTCATTCATTACACACAGACTGATATATTTCAAATGTTTATTTCATTTAATTGTGATGATTAAAAATGACAAACAAATTCAGTATCTCCGAAAATTAGAATATTACTTAAGACCAATACAAAAAAAGCATTTTTAGAAATGTTGGCCAACTGAAAAGTATGAACATGAAAAGTATAAGCATGTACAGCACTCAATACTTAGTTGGGGCTCCTTTTGCCTGAATTACTGCAGCAATGCGGCGTGGCATTGAGTCGATCAGTCTGTGGCACTGCTCAGGTGTTATGAGAGCCCAGGTTGCTCTGATAGTGGCATTGAGCTCTTCTGCATTGTTGGGTCTGGCGTATCGCATCTTCCTCTTCACAATACCCCATAGATTTTCTATAGGGTTAAGGTCAGGCGAGTTTGCTGGCCAATTAAGAACAGGGATACCATGGTCCTTAAACCAGGTACTGGTAGCTTTGGCACTGTGTGCAAGTCCTGTTGGAAAATGAAATCTGCATCTCCATAAAGTTGGTCAGCAGCAGGAAGCATGAAGTGCTCGAAAACTTCCTGCTAGACGGCTGCGTTGACCTTGGACCTCAGAAAACACAGTGGACCAACACCAGCAGATGACATGGCACCCCAAACCATCACTGACTGTGGAAACTTTACACTGGACTTCAAGCAGCGTGGATTCTGTGCCTCTCCTCTCTTCCTCCAGACTCTGGGACCTTCATTTCCAAAGGAAATGCAAAATTTACTTTCATCAGAGTACATAACTTTGGACCTCTCAGCAGCTGCCCAGTCCTTTTTAGTCCAGCTGAGATGCTTCTGACGCTGTGTCTTGTTAAAGAGTGGCTTGACACAAGGAATGCGACAGCTGAAACCCATGTCTTGCATACGTCTGTGTGTGTGGTGGTTCTTGAAGCACTGACTCCAGCTGCAGTCCACTCTTTGTGAATCTCCCCCACATTTTTGAATGGGTTTTGTTTCACAATCCTCTCCAGGGTGCGGTTATCCCTATTGCTTGTACACTTTTTTTCTACCACATCTTTTCCTTCCCTTTGCCTCTCTATTAATGTGCTTGGACACAGAGCTCTGTGAACAGCCAGCCTCTTTAGCAATGACCTTTTGTGTCTTGCCCTCCTTGTGCAAGGTGGTCAATGGTCGTCTTTTGGACAGCTGTCAAGTCAGCAGTCTTCCCCATGATTGTGTAGCCTACAGAACTAGACTGAGAGACCATTTAAAGGCCTTTGCAGGTGTTTTGAGTTAATGAGCTAATTAGAGTGTGGCACCAGGTGTCTTCAATATTGAACCTTTTCACAATATTCTAATTTTCTGAGATACTGATTTTGGGATTTTCATTAGTTGTCAGTTATAATCATCAAAATTAAAAGGAATTAGCACTTGAAATATATCAGTCTGTGTGGAATGAATGTATACATTATACAAGTTTCACTTTTTGAATGGAATTACTGAAATAAATCAACTTTTTGATGATATTCTAATTATATGACCAGCACCTGTATATCTTATTCATCTGTGCCACAGAGCTTTACAAAAACTGTTCAAAACACATCAGTGAGCCACATTACAGCACTTGTTGACATGTTACTTTATTACAATGAACATGGGCACTGTAGTTTATAGAGGTGGTATTATGCTTTTTGGCTTTTTCCCTCTCCTTTATGTGCATGTAATTTTGCAAAGTGAAAAAGCCCAAAGTCCACCCGAAAGGGAGTTCCCATCTCCCACAGAAAACTCTGCTCTGAACTGCCTGAAAACAGCTTGTTTGTGGTCCAGCCGCTTCCTTCTCGTCCCTGTGACGTCACAGGGATGAAAGCTAAATGCGCCTCACTCCGACACGGCCTCAAAAACACCAGTGGAAAAACACTGAGCTACAGCACACACCTCCTCTCCCTTCCAAACACTAGCTACCCTCCAGGCAGTCAATGGACATAATAAACTGCAAGGGGATATAAAGCTGAACCGGCTTCTCACTGACCCGCCCTTATCTTCTTCTGATTGGCTAGTAGACTTTAACTAGGAACTGCGCATGTGCAACTCCCAACAAAGATCTTGTAGAGGTCAGATGTATCACTTCATAGCTAAAACGAAGCCTTCAACACATAGGGAGAAAAGAGGAGCTGCAGCAATGTGCAGTATGACAAAAATATGGTGTTTTTTGAAAATTAAACCATGTAAACCTGTTCTGGTACAACCCCTAAATAAGATTTTGAACCCGAAAATGAGCACAATACCACCTCTTTAATTGAGTCAGTCCCACATACACTGTCTGGCTGCTGTAAATATCAGAGCACCAAATGTGTGTTAATCCACCGATGAAAATAGTCCCTAACAAATGCACTCTTTATTCCAGTTTCACAAATGTTTGCAAAAAGCTACAATGTCCAGCTGTTTTATAAAATAACTAAATTGTATACAATAACTAATTGTATTTTTAATTAAATGTTATATTTGTGACTCAGTTTTAAATATATACATCTTCAGAAATAAATAGGCTTGATGCTGAGAGTAAGTGGGAATGTCCTGAATAACTACCTATATATATATATATATATATGTTGATTATAAAAGAAAATAGAATAAAGCCTACATTATCCTTCATAAAAATGCAGCTGTGTATTTGTGTTTATATAAAGATAAAAACAAAAGCTTAATCTGGTGAACTAGTTCTGTTACTGCTAGCAGGCTTACTGGGTTTAAATTTGCACGTTACATTCAGCCAGTACTGATGTTTAGAGGTAGATAACAATATCAATATTGGAGATACTAGATTTATTTTTCATTAACACATAACATCAACAACATTTTTTGATAAGAAGCCTTTAAAATTATGTTTTGAAGAACTGCTACCTAGCCATCGGGACATTTGAAAGGTGAAAAATAAATTTGTCGGTGTTCTCTGGTGAACAAACAAGACACGGTTTCTAAGTTTCTTCGATCATTTAGATGATCATTTACATTTAGCTGACGCTTTCATCCAAAGCGACTTAGCAACTCTTCGAACATACTCTCTTTATTTTTAAACAGACATTTGGATTTCAGTAATTACATTTAATGATTACATTATGTGTAATAACATGCTCTCTCTGCCTCTTTTTCTCTCATACAAGAATTACAAGAAGACCAGTGCTTCTCTAAAGAAGGAGCTCCAGAATGGCTCTCCTGTATCAACAAATGGACATGCAAATGGGACATCATCTATGGAGTGCTCTGCACACAAGAAGCTGAGGGTGGATTGACATTTAAGAAACCGTCACCCGATTCTCACTGTAGCGTGTTAGCTAATGCTGCTAGGAGGTACAGATATCTTCTAATCTAGAATAGTCTTGCGCTCACTTGAGATGAAATAAGCCATAGCTACAAATATCCAGAGACTTTCCATGTTTTTACACACATTCCTACTAATAGTATTGAATTATTAAATTAATATAGTTAAAGGAAAACAGTACTGTAGTACGGTTGACACTGTACAATATTGCCTCCCCCAGCTTCTAAAGGAAATTCAGTCCGAAGCGAAAAGCTCTTTCTTGCTACCAAAAAACAAACACACACTTTGACTAATTCAATGATGCCTCACACACAGAAGGTCCAAAGATGAACTCTCCAGTGAGTGTGTTGGCAGCTGAGGGTTTCATCACATTCGATGACGTCTCTGTTTCAACAACCCACGAGACAATTAAAATATTACAGTGCTTACGATGTTCCTTAATGTGTAACTAGAGCATGCATCTTGTGTTTTCCTTTATCTCACTCCTGTCAGGGCTGTTGCATAATCCTAAATTGTGCCCTGTAATACTGTAAGGCATTTTTAGTGACAGCTTGTAACAGCAGAAAATGCATTTGCTTTATATTTGTTGAGCAAGGTCTCCAATTTGGAATATTTAGCCATCTAATCAAAGCATAGTGTACTGCTTATGCTAGGATTCATATTTAAACCAGTAGTTGGGCAGTAGGACAGTTGTCGTGTTTTAGGAGCACAACATCAACTCAGTAGTTTTTATCATCCCACTTGTTACATAAATCGGTTATATCTACTGTAGCTGTATCCAGTAAATTTCATTAGAAGTTGAATTAATTAAAATTAATTAAATAAGGCGATGGCCATTAGATCTGCAGTGAAACTGCTTATTGATATTATTTAAGTAGTGAATGTAATAATACTGTATAATTAATTGCTAAATACTAAAATATGTTTATTCTGATAAACAGAATAAAAGAGAATTAAAGCTCAGTATTGACCTTGGACACAGCAGTTGAAAAAACAATCTCACCACAAGATGCATTAAGTAGCTGTTCTGGTGCTTTTGATTGTCCCATGTTCTTCGTCAGCACATGTGATATGTTCAAAACCTCCAAAACAGCTACTAAATGGACCTTGTGGTGGAATTGTTTTGTCAAATACTATGCAGTTAATTTTATTTTTTAATCTTTACATAATAGGGTGCCTTCTGGACCATTTGATTTGGTTTCTAATGTAGCATTTTTCACCTTTTCAGTATGCAATCACCAGATGTTCATGTTGGTCCATTTCATACCAATAATGTCAAATTCCCTGTTCAAACCCTGTGCCTGAATCTTTGTTTCTTTTTTTGGAAATACCAAATGTCCATCATTCCTAATTTGACACATAACTGAACGCAGTGTTGTTTATTATGGAATAGCTGGGAACTATGCATTTTTGCTTTCTTAGTTAAAGAGTTAGCTTAGATGATCAATATCACTCTCATGTCTGTATGATACGAAGCAGCACGGTAGCTTAGCTTAGCATAAAGACTGAAAACAGGGGTTAGCCTGGCTCTGTCTAAAGGTAACATAATCAGCCTACCAAAACCTCTAAAGCTCACTTCAGATCTTTTCACCATTGGACAGAGCCAGGCTAGCTGTTTCTCTATTTCTAGTCTTTATGCTAAGCTAAGCTAGCCGGCTGCTGTCTGTAGCCTTATATTACGCATACAGTTATGAGTGTGGTATCAATCTTCTCATCCAACTCCCGGCAAGAAAGCAAAAGAGCATTTTTCCAAAAACGCCCTTTTCCTTAATTTTACCATATTAACACAATTTTTTTAAGTTAAAACAACAAAGTCATTACATGAAAATTAATGTTTGTTTTTGGGTGGAGAAATAAGGTTGTGGTGATTCAACTTTTTATTCATGTGTTCTTCCTGATGTTGATGTTATTTTATTTAAACGATTGCTGGAGTCCTACACAGTACATTTTGGTATAGAAAACAAAAGTACAAGGATGTTTGAATTGTGCACTCTGTAAATCTGAAACCCATGCTGTAGAGCAATGTTGCACTGCTCTACCATGCTGATTAAATTTAATGAGGTACAGTATGACCTTACCCACTGAATGAGCATGACATGTGGCTCAAATGTAAAGGTGACCTAGATTCATGTTCATTGCATCAGAAATGATTGTTAAAATGTGAATAATATATACAAAGGCCCCATTTTCTCTGCATGATTAATCTGGTCCACAAAACCTGTTTAACATGCATGAACTATGTATACTCAAAAATTGAGTTATAGTTAATTTTGTTTTACATTTTCAGCTACATGCTTGCCCTGTTACAGGGCACAATTAGCATTAAATTAATACCCAAGTGATAAAGGCCAAGGAAGCATACAGGTATGTAATGAGATATCACATACATTTTATAAATAGTTTGAATAAATATATATATTTTCTGAAATCTGGGGTAAATCTGGGTTAACATGTTGTGACTCAACAGCTTTACTCACTGTAAGACATTAAAAACAAACTGAGATTGTAAATCTAGCTGTTTTCATTTCTTGAAAATTATGTAAATGCAACAAATAACATTGCTTGAAGACAACAAAAAAATATCTGGAGAGCAACAGAGGGTTGCTAGTTCATTGAGCCTTATAATTATATCTATTGAATGGTTTGTGAAAACATGTTAATCATGCTGTCGGCAATGTTAATTTGTCAGTTTAGTGCAAATAAGCAAATGTTAGCATGCTAAAACGCTAAACGAAGATGGTGAGCATAATAAAAATGATACCTGCTCAACATCGGCATTGTCACTGAGGGCATGTAGCATGCTGATATTAGCATTTAGCTCAAAGCATAGCCCAACTGGCTCCAATAAATAAAATATACTATAATAGTTACAATGCATTGTCAAAGTAATGTATAATCAATTACAGAAGCTTTTTGATTTAAAGTATCAATAAATATTTTACAAAATGTTCTTAAAGATTTGTGAGGTATTAAAAAGATACACTGATTTACCTATAGTAAAAATTAAGCTAAGTGAATGTTAACATGGGTTTGGGGAAAACAACATTTGTAAAGGCCATTACCACTTTGGTTCGAGTGATGAGATGTCTGAATAAAGATTAAGTGTTAATATAGGAAAGTAAGATTGTTATCCTTTTTTATTTCCATAATACATATATATAAAACAATAAACGCAACACTTTTGAACTCAAAGATCTGAAACTTTCTCTATGGACACAAAAGGCCTATTTCTCTCAAATATTTTAGTTAGTGAGCACTTCTCCCTTGCCGAGATAATCCATCCACCTCACAGGTGTGGCATATCAAGATGCTGATCAGACAGCATGGATATTGCACAAGTGTGCCTTAGGCTGGTCACAACAAAAGGCCACTCAAAAATGTGTGGTTTCACTGTATTGCGGGGCCCTGGGTGGGTCCGGAAACTGGACTTGGTGTGACCATCATTTGCCTCACGCAGTACAACACTCTTACTTCGCCTAGAGTTGATCAGGTTGTTGATTGTGGCCTGTGGAATGTTGGTTCACTCCTCTTCAATGACTGTACGAAGTTGCAGTGAGGTCGAGACCCTGAGGAGGACGACGAGCATGCAGATGAGCTTCCCTGAGACGGTTCCTGACAGTTTGTGCAGAAATTCTTTGGTTATGCAAACTGATTGTTGCAGCAGCTGTCCGGGTGGCTGGTCTTAGACGATCTTGGAAGTCCTGGGCTGGTGTGGTTACATGTGGTCTGCGGTTGTGAGGCCGGTTGGATGTACTGCCAAATTCTCTGAAACGCCTTTGGAGACAGCTTATGGCAGAGAAATGAACATTCAATTTACGGGCAACAGCTGTGGTGGACATTCCAGTCAGTATGGCAATTGCACGCTCCCTCAAGACTTGCTCCCTCAAGACTTGCGACATCTGTGGCATTGTGCTGTGTGATGGAACTGCACATTTTCGAGTGGCCTTTTATTGTGACCAGCCTAATGCACACCTGTGCAATACCCATGCTGTCTGATCAGCATTTTGATATGCTACACCTGTGAGGTGGATGGATTATCTCGGCAAAGGAGGAGTGCTCACTAACACAGATTTTGACAGATTTGTGAACAATATTTGAGTGTAGGCCTTTTGTGTACATAGAGAAAGTCTTAGAGCTTTAAGTTCAGCTCATGATGAATGGGGGCAAAAACGAAAGTGCTGCGTTTATAATTTTGTTATATACAGTATATGTGTATATAAATGTTTTACTATAACTGCTAAAAAAGCTTTGAACCAATACTTCTTTATGACACAAGCCTCATAGTTCCACTTAAAATTGTACATAAATAGGCTAAAAAAACACTTTATTCCTTTCTTGGTCCATCGATAAGTGCTCGCTCTTAGTGGAATGAGGTTGACGTCAGCGAGAATGTTGTGACCATACATGTTTGACTCTAAAGAGGTATGCATGGATCAGGTAGCCAGTGCTCAATGTTGTGACAGTAGCCCACATTTACTTCCTTAAGTCCTTTCCACTTAAGTGGCATCCCTCTGACCTCCTCCTCCTCAGCACTGTGTGCAGACTTAATGCAGGGGAATGCTGTGTGTCACACAGTGCTTGCATTTGCAGGACAGAGCAACTGTTGTGAGCTTTGGTGACGTGTCTGCCGGCCAGCCACTAAGCTAACAATGCCTTACTCACTGATTTTCAGAGGCAATGGCCTGAGGGAGACAGAGTGGGCGGGGTGACGCTGTCGAGGTTTCTCCCTGAAAACAGCAGTGTGATTAGGATGTGTCAGTTTAATCATTTATTCATAAATTATGTGTTGGACAACTCCTGTGTGTGGTTCTTAAGTAGGCCTGTCCCTGTTAGTCACTCCATTCATGGGTTGATCCAGTTGTCAGCATGGTGTTCAGCTCAGGCTCTTGTTTAGTCTAAATAAGTAAGTTTGGCCTTAAGGACTTAATTTATCGGGCAAAAAAAGCGACAACAAAACTGCTAATAAGGAAAACTGTGTAAAATGCAACAGTTCATTAACAGTATAGGAAAAATTAATCAAGGACCTTGTCATCCCTGTGACCAGCAGAGACTCCAGCAAGTAACTTCCCACGAACAAAAAAAAAAAAGGTGCTGGTAGGCACATTTTGTCAACTTCAGACACATCCAGGCTAGCCGTTTCCCTCTTTTTTTTGTCTTTTGCTAAGCTAACCCACTGCTGGTGGTTGTAGCTTCATATTTAGCGTACAGATTTCACAGTGCTATCAATCTTCTCAGGCTTCATCACTGTGTTGCTAAAAAGGCAGCACACCGTCACCTCTGGTGATACAGAAAATCTCAAGTTATTGTAGTCATACAAATAGCAACATGCTAACATGAGTAGATTCATTTTTTGATTAATCATAAATTACTGTAAAAGACTCAATCAGAGTGGACAGCCTATCTTATCTTCCCCTATTTTTAATGTATTGCAAATTTGCAAATTGATGGCAATTTTATTAAATTCAAATTAGGATTGGACAATTAACCTCAAGCATTGAAGGCAGCAACTTTACTGCTTTGGCTTTGTTAAAGATGAGAACACAGCAACGTTAACTGTCAAACATGAGTATGACAGCATCAAAGCAAAGCGGGAGCATATGAGAACCAACCTAAAATTGGCCGCAAACAAGGTTTTTTTATTGTTCTTTTATAGCTTTTTCCTCCTGAAAAACCAACAATAGTAAAAACAAGCCTCAAATCATTTTGGCCTAATCCAATACAACTTTCACATTTATTTTTTTCCCCTGCGCAAATCCTGTTTATGTGTCAATGCTTGGTTCCCAGAAAATGTAATACCTGGATTATACCCGTGTGTGTCCTCAGCAAGACAAACAATGCTGAAGTCTAAAATCACATCTGCAATGTCTTTTCACTGAGGTTGTATAACAGGATATCTAATTTTACTGTGATTTCTAAAGCCATGAGTGAACATTGATTCTAAAGAAGTGTTAGTTCTAGTAAAAATGACCTGACTGGTTACACATCACAAGCCCGAGGCTGACATTTACTTTTGTTTTAACAACACATTGTGACATAATGCCCTTCCATGCAGCATTTGTCAATACAAGTCATTCAGTTCAAACAAATCAAAACAGACAAGTAAATAAATCAAATATAAGAGCACATTCTGTTCACTGTTTATTTGAGGGAGAAAGTGCACCATGAAACAAAAACATTCATTGCTTGAAACAGGCGGGAAAGGGTGCTAATTATTTTAGCTTTCATCACATAACCATCATTTCTGAAATCAGAAAATAAGTAGATTTCTATTATGTAAACCTGAAACGAAACATGCTCACATGTAGGAAACATGAGGGTTCATATATTAACACCATAATCCAGCTGCAGCACAAAGTAAACAGGCTGAAAAGTATGCTTTGTGTTAAAATGGTGAATGGACTTTAGCTGTGGGAACATCTCCAGGCTGCCTAAAGAGGCTGCTCGGAGAAAGCAGTGTAACTCTTCACACGTGCAAAGAAGAAGGGCGTGTACATCCTGTCCAGGTCAAACGCTGTGACAACAGTTTCTCCAGTCAGCCTAAAAAAAAACATAATTAATCTCAATTTTACGGAAGTGCATTGCATTCACCAAAGAAGAAAAAAATAGACACCCTATCTCATAATTACGAGATAAGATGTCATAATTACGAGATAAGATGTCATATCATGTTGATGACACTACAACGCTTAGTTTGTAGAAATAGGGTGTCTATTTTTTTCCCCTTTGGTAAATGCAATGCGCTTCCGTACAATTTTGAAAATAATGGGGAGATAATTTTTCTTTTCCACTTCCATCATGTCTCTTACTTATAAGTGATGTGGCAGGAGTGGTGGATCCACACCAGCTTACTGAAACTCTGACGCCCCCCAGAGGACAGATGCAGTCCCACGTGGAAGCTGTGTTCAGCCTCCGGAGGTGGGTTCCGCCTGCAGAACCGATTCCTTTGAAACTCGGCCGCTTTCTGTTAACAAATAACAGAATTCACAAGCTTAGCCATAAACTGACTGGTTAACTGTTTTACTTTCTCGGCAAAGTGCAGGTGAGCGTTCATGTGTCACTCACTAATGTGCCACTATGACATTAGTATAATAATATAATTAATCTAACACTAGCTAATATTTGAATTTTAATACGCTATTGTTATGAGTAAAAGGTTCTTCTGTCATTACCTCACGATGCATGCTGGGTTATAAAGCAAAAAATTTGACAATAAATAAATCCACCCCCATTCCTGAAAAATAAATACTAAAAACACTGTAATGGTCAGTCAAAAGTTGTAGTTAAGTTTTTTTCATCATTTGTTACAATTTGTTTATTTCCTGGGAGGAATTGGTTTCCATAATTATGTAATTAATTTGTATTTACTCATTCTTCAACTTTGTAAAAAAGGTTCTGTCAAACACAATCATTAAATGCAGTATGTTCTCAGTTCAGAACTAGCTGCAGTTGAAAGAAAATGTTAACATGATGAGTAAACAAATAGGTCAAAACTCCATCTGTGGTGCTTTAAGGAATAGCCACTTTCCTATATCTTTATCTCACCCCACAAACGCCCCAAACATATTCTCACCTCCTCCTTTTTCTTGCCAACAACAGCAAAAACTTTGGTTTGATTGTCTGTCTCCTGTGACAGACGGAAATGACCGAGCAGAACAGAATCCATTCTGTAAAATGAAATGAAATTCACCCGTCATGAAAAGTGCTGCCGTTCGACGTGTGAAACAGGTTTACATGTTGCAACGTTCGTTCTAGCTGGGGACACAGAGAAGGCGTACCTGGTGTTCCTGGTACGCAAGCGAGGAACAACGTACAGAGGGTCCTCGGGGGTGTTCAGCATGATGACATGGCCGTCAGGGAAGAAGCGGAGGTACCTGTGATAACCATGTCAAACCTCAGCTGTGATATCTATACAGCTCACAATCAAAAAACAATGACTGAAATCAAACATCTACCTGTAGTACTCAACGTGGTGCCAAGCCCTGTAAAATCCATCCAGCGATTCCTCTCCTTGACGAATGTATGATGTCTTGCTGATATAGACACCTGTGAAATCAAAATGAATGGAAAGCTCAACATCTAGTAAATCATCTTCATTGGATGAGTAGTGTGGTAAAAACAGAAGACTGACTCATTAGTATTGGCAGCAGCATTGGTCAGTATTATCTTTTAGTAACAAGGTTGGTCCAATGTTTATTTTGGTAACATTCAGCCGATTGTTGAACCAGCAATTTGAGACATTTGGCTTTAGAACTGGTGTTTTGTGTTCTTGTGTACTGAAACAAAGCATAAGCCCAGAGGTTTCACATTTCACAAGCTTTCATCTTTCTTCTGTGACTGATAAAAAAACTTCAGCGCCCTCAAAAACTCTGTGTAGACCTCCCACTGCATAGAGCAACAATGTGCAGCATGCTGAGAGCCGGTATGTCTCACAATGTTTTGCACCTGGATTTATGATTTTTACAGAACGTTTACACATTGAAGGGCTGATGATAAAGGTCGGAAAATATAAGATATCAGTACTGGTCTCAAAGTATGACAGAGCATCCTGATATTGTAATTGAAAAAATACTTAATTACCATCAAACCGGACACGAGGCCTTTGCAGGAACATCTCCCTCCAGGATTTGAAGGGCACAACTTTGGTGCAGTTCCGTCCCCACACTCTTACACAAGCTGAATGCCAAATCTCAGGGTCCCTGGAGGGAAATTAAAAGCTACTTTAACTATTGTGTAGCAACAATGCAAGGTCGCTAATTGCCAGATCCCGAGACAGCAATTTTGAGAGGCAAAACCTGATGAAAGGAAGTGGTTGTCAAACAAGTTGTCACACATATCTATTATGGTGCTTTCAGACCAAAAGCAAAGCGAGCGTTTGGGGCGATGACTTTACATACAAAGTCAATGCAAAGACGCTTAGAGAACTGTACGTATCGTACGTCACCGATAGCTTCAGAGCGTTGTGTGGAGAGGGCCAGGCAGAGTGGGCGATTGAAAATCTGCAGGCCGGCTGAGAGCTGCTAAACTTGGGCTAGAGGAGCAGGGAGCAGCGCTCCAACTTTTGGACAAATAAACACTTGTGGTCGGACTGGATTATGCTCTGACAACTACGCCGTTTGCTCGTGGGAGGAGCTCGGAGTAAACTGCTTTTATTAAATTAGCTTTTTACTTTAGGTTTTGGGATTACAACGTTAATTTATCTTCACTCAAGCTTCTCAGCAGCTAGATTCCATGCACATCCGTTGTTGTTAGCGTCGTTTGGCACTATTTCATATTTATATAAAAACCGGACAAAACTGGACATTGCTGGGAGAAAAGAAAGCGAGGAAGTTGAACTAACTGGTGAGTTCAGAAAACATGTGTATGTAACTTTATTCCAGCTGTCGTCGTACTTTACTGTGACCAAACTCCATTCAGAACATGACAAAGCATGAATTCATATGTTTAACAAATCTTCATCATATTGTAGTTATTTCGGCATCAGTTTGATCCGTTTATTGCTATTTAACCACAGCAAAATGTTGATTTTGGGTTCATACAGCTGTAATAATGGTATATTTTCGCGTTATCGCGTTGTGTGTGAACACTCCAGGGATGTCCAGCGATAAAACCCTCGCGAGGTAAGCGTTGCGTGGATTAAATTCGTGTTTGGTCTGAATGCACAGTTATGACGGAGGAGCTGACCTTGCACAAATGTAAAACCCACGGCAAACCAAAGAGAGCTGCTCCAGGGCTCGCATGTCCAGATCACTCGACACGACCCAACGGAATATGTACATCAGGATTTCCCGCGGCAAGGCTGCAGTCAAATAAAACAGGAAACAAATGAGTTATAAATAAATAACACAAGTTGATAGTGAGTTTAGAAATGTTCTCATAAAATCACAGATTTTTACCTGAAATATGCATCTGAGTCATGTCCAACTCAGGAGTGCAGATCTTTGGAAAGGAGCTTTCCAGATTGAGCTCCTGCTCAAAGTAGGAAAGCAGATCCTCAATCTCACCGTCAACATCATTATCCTCCATGCTGCAATAAAAACACAAATGTTCACTTTAAGAAGTGAGAAAATTCACCTTCCAGATGTAAGCAAGGACCTAGGAAACATCTGTTTACTGTGTGAATGGGTCACCACACAGTATCAATCCTGGGTGTGACTGTTGAGCTTTGATGTGAGTGAACATCTGTTCTCCACCAAACTTAACAAAAATATAACTAGTTTCAATTTAGTAACCCTTTAGTTAATGACAGATAATTATAGTGCTCTCAGCCATGACTGTAAGCTGACAAAGACACTCTGATTATTAAAGACGAAGATGCTGAATTAACTTTTCTTTTTTTAAATAGAGGTTACAAAGAAATAGTTCCTCTTTCATTTAAAAACAACATTGCAACAAGCACTTTAGTGTCTGAAAAACTCTACTCAATCTATGATACTCATATCAATGAGGTAAGTTTAAGCTATAGATTGTAATCTGTGTTTTAAGAGATCATACTTTCTAAACACAGACCTTTCCCCGCATGTTTAAACATTGCAGACTAAGATTTAATTAATCAATCCATGTCTGCCAATACTACAAAATAACAAGCAGCTTACTAGTTTCCTCCAACTCGGTCTGCGTCAGGAGGACGGCTGTAGTTGATTTTAAACTCAATGTCAGGCACAAGCTGCATAGCCATGCGATAGAACTTGATAGCTGCAAGTAAAGAGGTCAACTTATACATTAACAAGAAAATTAAACCGAAGTGCTCAATCAATCCAATCACCTGTTTTTCGTTTGTCATACAGAAATTACAATACCATATGGGTGGCAATTAAACATTCTCAGTTAATATCAATGGAAATTAAATGACACCTGGACAGTTGAAAAGCGTTCACATTCCATTTAAGATGACTGATGTTTAGAAATGCCTATATTATTAAAGAAAGTCTGATTAGATTTAGCGTCTTCCACAAGATTACTCTGAACCATGCCATTTGTCTTCTTCCTAAAGAACTATTTTTTTTTGTGATTAACCTAACATTTCTCCCTTTTCCTGGTGATTTTGATCACCATATATCCTACATACATACCCTCATAGACGGCTCCATTCTGCTCTTCCTGAACAGCTCTCAAGAACAGCTCTGTGGCCTGAGGGAAGATGGCTCATGTCAGTCATTCAGCAGGGCTGTGAAAGTCAGTAACAGCCCTCTACAATACATCACGAGTACATGACCTGGTGAAATCACTTCACAACTTACTTTTTCCTCCCGAGCACTGTCCTGTGTCCTCTTAAGACCTTTAGCTCGCAGCAGTCTGTCACTCAATCCACTTGCTCCACAGCTCGGTTTCAGTTCAGACATCCACTGAGCTCTGAACGCATTGAGCTGCAGCTGCAATTCAATTAAAGATTTACTAGGTGTCAAAACAAAGTCCTGAGCTTCTTACTATAACAGCAGGGTTTGAAAAGAACCGAATCAGAACCATGTAAAATAGACCAAATCAAACTCTAGTTTGGTTCAGAAGTGGGTAGTAACGAGTCACATTTAATCTTTCACATGTACTCAAGGAATCTTTTTTTTTGAATAAACTGTACTTGTCAAAGTAGTTTTAATGCATCGCAATTTTCCTCTGCTACCTTTGGATACATTTATCGTGCTATTTTTTTATTTATTTACCGCAGTCAAGCCTCTGCATGATTCTGTTAGAGCAGAATAATGGCAGATGCTACAGCATGGTAGTATGGCTTTCAAATAATAAAAGCTAATTTAGTGCCCTGTGCAGCCAGCCCCGTCTCATCCCAGGGTGTCTGAAGCGTTGGTATCGGACGCCCTGGGATGAGACCATGTTGGTGCAGCGGGTTTCGATCGTGAAGTCAGAAGGCTACACCACGCTGACACTGAGCTGACAGAGAGCAGTGTCTGTTGTGTTAATGTTAATACGTTTAATAATAAATAGCTACACACAGTATATCATGCTGAAAAACTCCTCCTGCTTTCTGTCTTATTGGAAATATTCAAGCTAACAGTGTACAAGCAGTCTGCATTTAACTAGTCATGCTCATTGGTGTAGCCACATGTCATTTTATGTGGATGTGACAGTTTCAACCACAGATAATCTTCCTCAGGTAAAAGTGAAGAAGTGAACACACCTGTACTACTAGGCAATACATTATTAAACATCACAGAATTATCTACAAAATTGACTTTTTTGCCAAATCATAACTTTATATCAGGGACAACAAGAAAATAATTTATATTTTTAACAATCTTTACTTATTAGAGTACGAAAAGGCTATAATATTAATTTTATATTTTGTAATCAAACTTGAGAGCTAAAGACTAGAAATATTGTCCTGTTATAAATGGGGCAGGTTATCTAATCAGGTGTATGTTCGCTTCTTCACCTTTACCCGAGAGAGACCATCTGAAATCATTCAAGTCACATCCGCATCAAATAAAAGACTACGGGAAAAAGACCCCTTGTTTTTTTTTTCTTAAGTTAATCACAAAGTTACTCACAACTGAAGTAAATTTTTTTAGTAATACTTTTGTACTCTTACTCAAGTAGTTATTTTGATGACCACTTTTACTTCTAAAGTACTTGTTTTTGCAAACAGTACTTTTACTTGATTACAGTTTTGGGCTACTCTACCCACCTCTGCCAAAATGAAGACTGTTGATATTTATTTTACCTTTTTCCAAAAGAATCACAAAATATCAACCTTTGAAAAAAAAAAAGGTTTATGAGTTTTCTTTTTGTGCTTAAATAACTTTACAAGATTCAAAAACAGAAATAGAAACAGCAAAACAGGAGTCACTACACGGTGAGTTGTGTCAATCTACATTTTCAACAGTGTTATAACTTCAAGCCAATGCAAACACTTACTGAGGAAGGACCAGTGATCTACCAGTGTTGGAAACACACACACAGTATGACAAGTGCAGTCTTAGTTTAGAGTCACTACATGTAATTGTGTTACGACACATGCTGTATTTGAACTGCACAGACAGATTTGACACTTTTACTTATGAGGTCATTTAACTATCGGTTGAAACTGATTAAGTGTAGCTCGCTGGCTTGGTGCAGAGTCTGAACTTGCTGGAAGTGAATTCCAAAACCAGTGTTTTGATTAGACTTTTTTTAACTACCCCCAAGTTAAAGATTAGTGTTCACATGTACCAAACTCTTGGTAAAAAAAATGTTTCAAGTCTAGAAAAACCTCTCAAATCATGCAAAGTGACTGCTTAAAATGAATGATTAATTTTACTATGAGGGGTGTGTTGTTGTGTTGAGCTGCTTTAGCCTTTTCCTCAGTAGCTCCTGTTCGGACTACAGAGGTAACCAATGAATACATTTCTGGTGTAGTGGTATGATCGCAGAGTCTATTTGAGCACAATATTTATTTAACCTTTATTTGTTTATAGAGGGCAGGTTGGGTGAGCATACATGCTATTTTAAGGGAGCACCCAGTTAACAGTTTAGTAGAACAACAGAAACAAATAAAAATACAAAACAGAGTCAAAAAAGAATTAACATCAAAACAGACCAAACAAATATTGTTCTCACGTCCTGATGGGCTTAGAGATTTGTGCAGTTGCCATTAATACAACCAATAATTTAGAAAATATTAATCAGGATTTATGTCCATAGACGATTTCTCACCTGAAGGTTCGGGTCATCTAAATCTTCATCCTCTATCGAACCTCCCATATCTGTATTCTCTTCAGCCTGTACAAAGAAGAAGTGAAGTATTAGTTAAAATCATCACAGGAGCTTTTTTATAAACTCAAAACCTGTTACTACTGTGGTTGGGGCCGAGTCATGGCGGGAAGCTTCCAGTCAGCAAATTGAGGCGAATGCGGAATTCCCTTAAACCTGCATTCTATTGAACGGCCAGCAGGGGGCGACTCTTCTGGTTGCAAAAAGAAGCTCCATTAGAAATAATGGTAAAATTACCCTACTTCTTAGCTGATATATTACCTCAGAAAACACTATCATAATGAGTTTATGGTCTCAATCGCTAGTTTTAAGTCTTCTTCAATACAACATGTTGTTCATTTAGTAAATTGTGGTCCCATTTAGAGGAAAATAGACCATAAAGCAGAGTATGCTTCAGGGCGGGATTATCTATGATTGACATGTTGTTGCCATGGTGACCTGTCAATCAGGCTACAGTGACCATGTACCCACGGCACTGTGCAAATTTAACCCGCTCTGTTGAAAAAGCTTATTAGGAGTTGGCTGTTCTCTTTCTCTGGTGAGTACATTTAGTTTTAAGACTGTTGTTCGCTAGACAAAATTATCAGCCCTGTTAAAATGACAGTTAACGTGAATTACAGATGCACCTGCCTAAGCAAGCTAGCTACACAAACGGCCGTTAGCTCCACCGTCTTGTCCAAATATGGTCACGTCCGGTGCCACTGGTTGCAAAAAATCAACATGGCGACACCCTATTGGCCAAACTCGAGGCTTCAATGTTGGGCGGTTTATTCGTTTTCTGCCCTTACTAAGACTTCCCCCTTTTTCTAACTATGTACATGACAGCTACAGTAACTGGGGCGCTGAATTTTATTAATTTACAGTTTTTCAGACCACAAATTTAGAGAAGAATTAGGTTGGCCTCACTGATTACTAAGAGGTGTCATGATTTTGATTCAAAATGGAAAAATCAAATGAAGTGAGCTTTCGATTTCTAACTTCAAAATCAAAAGAAGGATCAGCGATTTTCCTGGTATTGTTTTTTCTCTCCACTCCAGCCATAAAAAACCAGAATAACTAACTAAATAGAAACCCTAAAACTTCAAAGACAACAAAAAACACAACTTTATTCACTGATTTTGGTGAAACTGGATAATATTTAATGTAGAAATTAACTTGGTGATTTTACAATTTAGTTTCCTGATGGAATGACAGTTTTACTTGTTGCTAAACTAACCGGTACAAAAACTTAACAAACATAATTAGTTGCAGCCCTAGAAGAGACCCTTGTTGTGCTTTAGCGTCCCCTACATTTGGCATAACAGCAGTGTGTAGTGTGATTTTATCTATTTCTGGTCAGGCTGTAATGACACCACTCCTACTGCGTTTTACAATAAAATGTCCATTTGGCCACTGTGAATCTACACAACCTGAAATCCAACTTCAAAAACAATGGATGCAGGAGGGCTGGTTGCAGTAGCTTACTAATAACACACTATAAATTAAATGCATTTCAGGTAGCATAAGGTTTGCAGCTGGGCTATCTGTATGCCAAAGTGAAAGATAAAACAGGATGGGCTATTTGGGTCCTCCTCTTGCACATTGCATACACCCAATTATCAGGTCAATAAATTTAAGTTAACATAGTTCTATTTTGCACCCTCTTTTATGGAGCAATGTACTGCATATCTTGTTGTGTTGACATTGTACATTTAGGTTTTTTTTCTTACTAAACTGTGAGAAATATACAGATGTATGAAAGGTTTTCTTTGAAAAAATAAATATGTATCCTGAGTTTATCCATCTCCCCGATCCTCAGAAACTGCCACATCTAAATGGGGAGAAAGGTCAGTGTGCAGTATTAGCTGCAAAATATGTTGAGTGTTGTGAACACTAAGATAAACAAGCTCTGTAGTAAATGTTTCTAAGAAGCATTCTTACAGCTGTTATTGTTATTTAATGCCTTGTATATGTTGTACTTGATTCAATTGTTGATATTGCATATTATTGCAGATTTATTGCTACAGATAAGTTTCAGATCAGTCATACCAAAAGCCTTTTTAAAATTTTTATTACCTGTATTACACATTGTTTTGTCACTCCACATTTCACTGTACAAACTGTGTGTGACGATTATATACCACTTAACTTTACTGATCACCTGTCAAAAACACATGTAGTTTTAGTTATGGGAAATACGGCAAAGACAAGAGTGCTTGGATTATAATGAGCTTATTGAAATGTGCCCAAAATTGTTCAATAAACTTGACTGCCAACTAATCTCATTCAGAGACTCGCTTTTGGCATCAACACACGAATGATCCACACACAGGTAACGTTAACTTAGGTTCATGCTAACGTTACCTCAATAAAGATTAATTCAATCTTATACCAGAAGGTCGTTAATTTAATGGCAAGTCGCAACTGAAAGATTTTAGGGTTTGAAAACGAATAAACCCCTGAAGAGGCACTCGGAGCCGTGTAGTATCAAGTGAACTTCAGGAAGGCAGGTGACGACGTTAGCTACGTTAGCTAGCTAACGTTAGCTAGCTGCCCACAACACGCATCTCTCCGATTAACGTGCAAAAACACGGTGACCCACCATGACAGCGTGGCCAGCAGGTCTCCTCTGATATCCTACAAGCGGTCAACACGAGCGTTTACAGTTCACGGTCGGAGAAACGGACGACACAACAGACATATTTACGAGCCCGCAGGAACGCGGCCATTTCGCCGAGTAGCACGGAGCTTCCGTGACACAGGAAGTCCGCAAGTGTGTCGAAGTTGGAAAGAGAGGGAGAGGGAGAGGAGAAAGGCGCCCTGCTCCGCTTTAAAGTGACCTGTACCTGTGTGTGTGTGTGTGTGTGTGTGTGTGTGTGTGTGAGAGAGAGAGAGAGAGAGAGAGAGAGAGAGAGAGAGCTACAGCCTCTTAAACTTCCCGATCACATACTATGAGGAAAAACAATGGTCCTTTCCTGAGAGATGAGATGACGTGAGAGATGTTTGGCTTAATTTAAATTAATGTGCAGGTAAAAGAGTCAATTTTCAGAAACAAACATTCTTAAAATGAATAAATCACCAATTTGATAGAGTGCACAATAACAAAACATGGTTCATGAACATTTTCAAACATTTGAGATATCAAAACCACCCAACACCCATTTGACTGATATTCTCTGGAGTAGGCTACACACAAAAAACACGATTTAGGAAAATAAATAAAAAGGGATTTTGTTTTTACTAATGAACCTTTTAGGCCTATATGGAGGATGAAAACATTTTTATCCATCAATGAATAAATTTATGAATCAATGCTGAAATAAATATAACAATAAACATTCTAATAAATAAAATAATGTTCAACTAAATAAAAGCTGACATGAATAAATGCATACTTAAATTGTTATGGCTGGGGTTTAGAACCATAGGGGAAGCATTAAGAGATTAACAAAGGGGATTCTTATTTAACAGATTAATTTTGTTTAACAATTTTAACAAAAATGTGTTTGATTTTAACCAATGACATTGGCAGGGAAACGCGCTGCCTGATTAAGATACTACTAAATAAACAAAGACTCCTATGTAACACAAGGTGGTGCCAGTGGCGAGGGAGCCTGCAGGCGCCATGGGTTTTGGGCTGGTGTTATATAACTTGGAGACTGTAGCCAGCTGCCTACAGTTCCTTGATGGTCTCCAGCACCAAATGCACACACAAGGCTTGGCTGTTGCCCTGGAGCTGTCTCAAATGATATAATAAATTATATTAATTACCCAGAATTTGCTTTGGTATATTGGTGCAAAAGAACAAACATAGTTAGTAGAAAACGCAAATAAAGATGACGTCAAGAAGCATACATGAAATATAAAAGTGAGTGTACAAAATAATAAAAAGTGTTCAATGACTGTTATTTCAATGAAAGAGCTGTGCAGTTTGTGCAGGAATGTGCAAATGTTCACAGTTTCACACCTTCCTGTAATGTTCCCTAAAGGTTCCCATTTGGGTAATTTTTCAGAAAATCATGTTCCATGACCAAAGTCACATGTTGTTTTGACCAGCCAACAATCCAAGAGCCAAATATATTCTTTAATCTACAATTTTATAAAAAAGAGAAAGGCAGCAAATCCTCATGTTTGAGAAGTTGGACCCAACACATTTTTGTCATTGTTGCTTGAAAAAAAATATATAAATTGATTATCCAAAATTGTGTCTGATTCATTTCCTATCAGTTAAATAATTGCTTCAGCCCTAATAAAATATTGTAAATAATGTTATAATAAAAAACATTTTTTTCTCCTTTTTTTGCTCAGGTTCATAAGGAGACAGTTACCCCTCATTATATATGTTATTATTCATCACTGGAATAGGTGGTCAACAGTTTTCACCCCCAAACTACTGGTTAATCATCTTAAATTTTAACCATCGATTTGCAAATGTCCAAAACAACAGGCACTTACAATAAATTAAAACTTTCCCTCAAAAGCAATGACTGATGTCTTCCTGAGTGTCGCCACAATGAAAATTATTGAAATGAAATGAATCAAACTCTCAGGGTTAAAAAAAGCTGCAACAATATTGTCGAATAGCAGCAATTTATTTGCAAACTAAAGACTAGTTCTGCAAGTGTAGACTAGTCGGTGTAAACAGCTGATTTGGCCAGATAGGCATACTTCAGGGCATTTTTCTTTTCTCTACTTTTATCTAACAGTTGTTTAGCCAGTGTATACATTGCAGACTAAGATTTTTAAAAGCGAAATTGCAGTTATCCTGAAAAAACTTGTATCTGCTAATGGTCAAATTTGGGAAATCAGAGAAAACAGCCTTGTTTTAGTCAGAAAACTTTGGATAACATGTACACCAGTAACAGTTAGCTACATTTCACTGCTTTTTGTTTAGTTTTACATAAGTACATTTTGCAATGCATCCGTATTGCATCGGAACACTAATTCCACCACTGATGTACTTTGTTTACGAAATAAAAATGTTCGTCAGGGCCCTAAAGAGAAACACTGTTGGACCGTCTGCTTCACTGTAGGTCGGAGATTTGTCCAGAGAAGAAGAATGCGAAGCAAGAGAAAAAACTCTTGGCTCACTTCCGCCGTTGTTTTGCGTAACGAAATCTTTCTCGTTATTTTGTAGATTTTTTTGAACGTTGTTCTTTTTTATACTTTGTGTTATGAACGGGACGTATTACGAAATTGAGCGTCCACTACTATATACTTACATTTTATATGAGTTAGTGACTTAATCTTCACCTGGGCACAGCTTGGTAAGTTTAAGTCTGACGTTCGAGATAGGGATGGGGGTGATTCATTCCACCTCAGTTTGTATCTCTGGCGAAGGAGGCGAGCAGTGATTTGTTGTAATAAGCTGTTTTTACGGCAACGCGAGATTGTGCTGATCTCTCCGACGAGAGGGCCTAGATGAAACTGTTATTTATGTTGACTGTCGGACACACTGGATGCGGGTATCTGTTTCCTAACGGTGTCAGTCACCGGATTATTCTGTTAAAAGCCATTTGTTGAACATCGACTACGAATGCTCGGCTATGTGTTGTTGTCGATTTGACGTGAAGAGGGTGAGTACTGTCTGCTGCTTCTCGTTTTATTTCAAGTTAGTCCACCATCATTCAGTCCTACCAGGCCAGTTTTGTCTCTGTAGCGCTGTAATGTTTTGTCAGCAGCTGGGCCACCAGCACCACAACACCATTAAGTTAAGCTAGCATTAATTGTAACGTTAACGTTGCCACGTTTGCTACCATTAAACTGCGAAAAGCACTCATTAAAAAAGAACCAAAACGCATAAGCATAACGTTAACAGTTAGCCATATGATCAACTGGAAATAGCTTCAGTGTGAATTATTTTTGAATAATGAATGTTTTAGTTACCGTTACGTTAGCTTTTACTCTGCACATTTATTTAACGTTAAACAAACGCGTTATGAACCAAACATGGCAACATGCTGGTGAAGGATGTAGATGTGAAATGTATTTTTCCCCTCCAAAAGTTTAATTAACGTTACCTCGTTAAAAACCGGAACAATTGCTTCTATTAACGTTACCTTCTTCCCTCATCACGAAATCCAGAATCTGAACATGCAAATATTGTTCACTTCAAATTTAACCACCAGACAATCAGAATCAGAAATACTCTATTGATCCCCGAGGGAAAATCTGTATCACAGTTGCACACATTAAACATCAAGGCAAAATTCATTTAAATACTAATAGAAAGTTGGTATATAAAGAATAGTGTTGTAGTCAAGACCGCGCAAACCGAGACCAAGTCAAGACCAAGACCAGAGTTTATTGAGGGTTATTGGTTGCATTTGAAGCAATACATTTTACATCCAGTCAAAGTTTGGATGTTAACAAATAAATCAGACAATGCAAAAGCAATTTATTGATATTCCCAAAGTTGGTGTCTCGACTGGTCTTGAATTAAAATCCCGAGTCCTCTATGTCTGAGACCGCGACAAGACCGTGTACAAATGTGGGAGACATTGTCCAAGATGACATGTAGCTTGGACAGCATCCTCCTCTCTGATACCACAGAGAGTCCAGCTCCACCCCCACGACGTCACTGGCCTTGCGGATCAGTTTGTTGAGTCTGTTAGTGTCCGCTACCCTCAGCCTGCTGCCCCAGCATGCAACAGCAAACAGGATAGCACTGGCAACCAAGATGTGTCTTACTTCACTGGAAAGTCAATTGAGGGCTAGAGGTTTCCACATCAAAGTTCTGTAAATTGCATATCGGACAATGCTTGGATACCAAACTAGTTGTAATGTCACAAAATCATCTTGTATGTGTCTGAAACTCAGATTTAACTTTGCTTCTTCAGCAGATGAATCTGAAAACAGCCTTAAAGTGCAAAATCCTTCATTTAATGTCACAAGCAGATAAAACTGTGGCACTGAAATACAGGAAACTGTGGTTAACGATCTTAATCATCAGATGTAGATTTGGGAGGATGCATGGAGCCTGCCTGCTTGATACAAACTTGTATAACCATAAAATTCCCACATAGGAGTTAGTTTGTGGTGAGTTGATCAAGTCATGTCATATTTGGTTTATTATGGGCCGTGTACATTGTTATTCATACAGCTACACAATTAACATAATTTCTTATCATCCATCCGTCACCTTCTCAGCTTGAAGGAGGCAAGTCCATGACACCATGAGTCCTCCAGCCCTGCACAGGAAAATCTGGTTGCATTCAGCAGCCGGAGGCAAACCCATCTCTATTTTCCACCCACTTCTCTTCCTGTTGATGCTATGGAAGGACGAGCATAATGAATAGATACACTACCATCAGACAGCTCGGGGATGGCACCTACGGCTCAGTCATCCTCGGCCGCAGTCTGGAGTCAGGAGAGCTAGTTGCCATAAAGAAGTGAGTATAGTGTGCAAGATTAGAGCCGATGTTCTGCTCCATTGTTTTCATCTGTAATATAAAACTTGGTTAACAGAACAAATATTTTTCAGAATGAAAAGAAAATTCTACTCCTGGGAAGAATGCATGAACCTTCGTGAAGTCAAGGTGAGTTTATCTTATCTAAACAGCTTTGCATGTTTGAATATCACATTTATATTTATAGCACTTATTATTATTATTATGATGGAAAAATCAACACTGTCAACTTAAAGGGTAGTATAAATATGTAAGCCATTTAGAGGCGCTGTTGTATCTTTTGATTTGAAAGAGAACAGTGCATATTTACTGATCAACTTGATGATAAATATTTATGCCCATATTGATGTGTTGTTGTACTGGCTGCAACTGATCCCCATTATATTGGCTGTTTGATCTCGTTATAAAAGAGTTCTGGCTCCATTCTCCATTTCTGGTGTGAAATATCACAGCAGCATGAAAAACAGCAAAGTGTTCGCTAGCAATAGTTAGCACAGGTGCTAGCTTGGCCTTTTCTGATAGTTGCGTGGCTTCTGTCATGATGGAATTGTAGCCACCATAACTGTCATGATTCATTTAACACCCAGAAATATTTAGCTTTTTGGATTTAAAGATTTTAGATGAGAAACAACATGAGGTGAAAGCAGCTGAAGCTGAAGGTTCCCTGTCGAGTTTTCGACCTCTAGTATTTGTTCCACTAAGCAGTATATTGGTGTTGCACCCTGTGACTTTGTTTGGGTTGGTTTTTCATTTTGTGTAGAATATAGGGATGCACCGATTCGATACTGATCAGTACTCTGCATCGGCTGATACCCAAAGCCCAGGTACTGGTATCGGGACTGGAAAAGTTGGATCAGTGCATCCCTAGCAAGTTATCAGTAACTTCATGATAACGTTCAGTAGTGATGATATGTTTAACATGCTGTACATTTGAGTCCAGTTGTCAAACACTCAAAACTTTCTGTTGTTTCTTTTCACACCAATTCAGTATGTTACCACACCAGCTCTAAGAGTAGAAGGTGATTCTTGTGTGCTGTTGGTTTTGAGCTCTGGTTCCCATCCCTGGCCTACACACCCCCTTTTCCTAGAGCTTGACCTTAATGCAGCAAACGTGTAGAACATACAGCTGCCTGAATAGTCCTGCTAATTATATTATAATTACAGCATGTCACACCTTTCAAGCTCAAAATCCCATTACAGTTTTTCCCCCGTACTAAAATTTAGCATGGTTAAATCTATCTTCGTCCCAGTGCATGGGAACAGTGTATATTTATCCATCCTGCTTTCTATTACTCTCTCTTTTTTTTTTTTTTTTTAAATTGTAAGCATAAGACCCACCTTTGCAGCATTAACCCCCAAACTACATTGTGTTCTTACAGTAGCCATGTCTTAAGAAGAAGGCGTTGTTTTGTAGTTGTAGGGCTTGCTTTTGAATGTGCTGCAGTGACCTGTGTATTGTCCAGCATGGTTAGATTTACTATTTATTTCTCCTGCTATGTTTTTCTTTTTGCATTCCACATGTTCTTACATGATCTGTTTCTTTATTCTTTCAGTCCTTAAAGAAACTCAACCACGCTAATGTGATCAAACTTAAGGAGGTCATTCGAGAAAATGATCACTTGTACTTCATATTTGAATACATGAAGGAGAATTTATACCAGCTAATGAAAGACAGGTGCGTACCGTTGGGAGTTGTTGCATTATTAATTCCACGTTTGAAACTGTACTTGGTAAATACTTTCTTAAGTGATTGAGTTGTTGAATTGTTTGTTTCTTCCTGCAGGACTCGTTTGTTTCCTGAATCTGCTGTAAGAAATATTATGTTTCAGATACTACAGGGGCTCGCATTCATTCACAAACACGGTACGTCGGTTTAAGACTTCAGGGCGCTAAATTAAATGCAGCACAACTGACATTTTTGTACCATTCACTGGTCATGACGGTCAGGCGTTGTGTCTTTGTTAGGGTTTTTTCACAGGGACATGAAACCTGAGAATCTTCTGTGTATGGGCCCAGAGCTGGTGAAAATAGCTGACTTTGGACTTGCCCGTGAAATCAGATCTCGGCCACCATACACAGATTATGTCTCAACTAGATGGTGAGTTTCTTTTAGAGTAAACATAATGTACTTAGCCTAAATGAAAGCGTGTTTAATAGTTCAGTGCACTGAAGTCCTAGCGCCCTCTCTTTTTGGACCAGGTACAGAGCCCCAGAGGTGCTCCTCAGATCTACATCCTACAGTTCACCCATAGACCAGTGGGCAGTTGGCTGCATCATGGCAGAGCTTTATACCCTCAGGCCTCTTTTCCCTGGCTCCAGTGAAGTAGACACCATATTCAAGATTTGCCAAGTCTTGGGTACACCAAAGAAGGTAATGTTTTTTACATGTGGAACGCATAAAAATACAGAGCCAAAAAAGCTTACAAATTTTACTTTCATTAGTAAGAAGTCTCTCATGGAGGGCATTCATAGTGTTTCACCAGCCATAACCACGAAAAGGAACAGAAATAGTTGTGTAACAAAATGATAAAAGAGAGCTAGAAAGTGAAGCTGAAACCAAGCTTATCTAACTTCTCTCACCCCAGCACAGCGGGCCAGTCACAGCGTGAAGTGGAAATAAATGTTTAGAGATCTTAAGCCATAAGCCATAACATGTAGTAGAGTATGCATGGTATGTTTGTAGGTATGTATGTAAGTAGCGTGTATGTATAGTACGTATGTTGGTGTTGTGTAGAGATATACATTTATTTTCTTTTGCCTTGATTTGTAGTTTTATATGGAAGGATGTATTTTTGTTTTTAATGTAGCCTATGTGATGGTACAGGATACCTTATTTGATTTGTCTGTGACTTGTATTGCTCTCTTGTCCAAGAATGGAAATAAGTTATTTAACTTTATTATGTTATCCTCGACATTTCCAATGAATATGTATGTGTCATGTTATATATATTTGTTTTGTACATGTAAATAAATTAAATCAAACATAAAAATATATTTGTATATTTGTGTCTACCACTGCAGGTATATTTGCCCTTTGTTACAGGTTACACCTCACTAGTTTTTTCAGTCACCTTTCTATTTCTCCTGCTATTAATAAAAACAGATTTTTTTGTTAAATATGATGCTATGTTAAACTGGTGTGTAAGATGGACTGTGTCTTTTCCCTCTAGAATGATTGGCCGGAGGGATTCCTGCTGGCGAGTGCTATGAATTTCCGTTGGCCTCAGTGTGTTCCAAGTAATCTGAAGACACTGATCCCGAATGCCAGTCCTGAAGCCATCCATCTGATGACAGACCTGCTACAGTGGGATCCCAAGAAGAGACCAGCTTCTGCTCAGGTAATGTCTGACCTACACCTTTCCACAGCCCTCACAGCTGAACATACAAAATGAAAGCTGAAGTTGTTTGTCCAAATCTGTGTATCTTCTCAGGCTCTCAGGTACTCGTACTTCCACGTGGGCCAGGCTTTGGGCACTCCTCAGCAGATCCTGGAGCAGGGCAGGCCTCACCCAGGTCTTGTGCCGCTGCAGGCTCCTTTACAGTCGCAACAGATGCTGCAGCAGCAACCCCTGCTGCTTAAGCCTGTGCCCCCCTCCCAGCCTCCACCTCCCAACCAACACTGCTCCCCCTCCAGGCCTCTCCAGCAGATCCAGCCCTCCCCTGTAACAGCAGCTGCCCAGGCGGCAGTGTACCAACGGCACACGGAGCTGGTGCGAGAACAGCAACCAAAGCACATCCTGAAGCAGGAACAGACCGAAGGAACGCCACATCTTCCTTACATTGTTGACAAGAGTCTCCAGAGCAAGGTGAGGCTCAGTGTGTCTTGGAAACATTAAGTCCGTGTGTATTCACTATATCTGTTGTTATTAGTTTTATTATTATTAGTTATACTGTGTACTGTTGCAAGTATTCCCTCTTTATGTCTTCCAGTGGAAGTATACATATATTTATTCAGCTGGTCTTCACTTTGTATTTACAGTAATTTCTTTAAAACTAGAGTATAGACATGTTCCATCAGAGGGAGGCTGACAGACAGAACATCTACACAAATGTACCAAAATAACTTGTTTTTATTCGAACATGTTATTGTTGTAAATATTCCGCATATGTGTGGTCGATGTTTTAGCAAACGAGACAGGAGTCTGAAAATTCCAACCTACTGAGCTATCAGATGAAACCTAAAGGAGGGCGGCGGCGTTGGGGCCACGGCACAGGACACCTTAAGGGTGAAGACTGGGACGACTACGAAGAAACTGATCTGACGTCCATAAGTATTCTTGGGAAAAGTAACTTCTCCGCAGAGAAGTCGAGGCAGGGGGAGGAGGCACTGAGCAGGTGAGGCTACGACCTGTCTTCACAAGGCACCACTGTACCACTGCACTGTAATCATGTACTAACAAAATACATAAACAGGAAAGAAGTGGTGATGTTACACCTGAATACAACACAAGCCCGAGCCATACATGATTATTACTGCAAGCAAGGTAAGTAACACCACTTCCGTCTCATTGAATGCACTCTGTCTTTCAGATATGGAAATGTTCTGGATTTCAGTCGACCCAACGGAAAGGAAGACGCACCTTTGAACCTGAACAAGACTGCGGCCTACCAAGAGCCATCAAGAACCGCTTCTGCCAAACAACATTACTTGAGGCAGTCAAGATATTTACCTGGTAAAATATATTCTACATAAAGATTTTCCTTGAGTAAAGCAGGTCTTTGCCGGACTGGTAGCATTTTAATAAAATAAATCCGTATCGACAGGTCCTTTTACACCTAACCTGTTTCAGTTTGGTTCAAATAGTTTCATTGCCACTTCAGTTCGTTTGAGCTGGTGTGAAAGATGTACGTCAAACTCTGGTATTCTGGCTGTGAACTGTCAAGGAAGCAATTTCATAGGCAGTTTTTGTATTAGTGCAAATCATTTGGTAACCAGGGTAACACACACACGCATGTCAGCAGACAGCATGAGATTTTCCCTGATCAATCAAAGTGAAAAATGGTTAAACAGAGGTGTATTGAGCTTGTGTCTTTAAAAGTAAGTGAAACTTAACGAACAGACAGATGATATCTCCCCCCATCATATAAAAACAAAAGACAAACTGTTCCCGTCCAAATAAACCACACTACATAAGTTGATAACATGCATGTAGCTTTTTCTTCCATCTACATTTCAATTAACTATTTCTATTGTTTTATTATCTGAAAATTTCTTACTGTCTCATTCAGGTATTAGTACAAAGAAGAACGTGGCCATAAATGCCAGCAAAGACTTCCCTGGAAGCCATCTTTGGGGCAACAGCAGTATTCCATTTGGAGGAACTCTGCCGAGCAGAGGCGCTCATGGTAATACTCCAGGACATCTTCGACTTTAACTTCAATCTTTGCAACTGGTTCTTCTCACTGTCATCTAGGCTCAAAATAACGGATCTGCTTTTGTTTGTTTTAAATATCAGGTACAAATACAATCCCTGGTGGATACATGCCTTCATTTTACAAAAAAGACCTTGGTTCTGCTGGTCACAGAGGGCATCAGGGTCCTTCACTGGAATCAACAGCATCAAGTGAGGATGAACGTCAGAGCTTAGAGCTTACTGTAATATTCAGCCATATATATTTGAACTCGCATAACCTTTAAAGTGCCCAGTCACCTAACAATGCTGTTGTTAACTGTACATTTATTGCTGTTTTGATGCTATTTTAGATTATGCAACATGGCAGTCTGGCCGGAGTCAGATGAGCACATCTACCAACACGCCGTTGGTCAACAAGAGCACCCCTGGTCTGCTGCCTCGCCCACCGGTACAGACCATCCACGGGCGAATAGACTGGTCTGCCAAATATGGACACCGCTAGTGCCCTCCCTGGAGCCGTGATCGGCGCTCCTAAGAACTCTTTCACCTCCAAAGAGTAGGCCTAGTTGTTTTATAACACAAATCTGTACATACATTTTACACAGCAATAATTTTGTTTGTCAGTATGTGTACTATGGATGTTGTGAGTTGTAAAATATCTTAAGTGTGTAACTTAAATGCAAGTGGCCAAAATCTGAGCCCAGATTTGCTCTTCAGTGTTTTATTTTGTATTTCTGTAACATAACTGCTGTCCTGCAGAGGTTACACCTGTACCTTCATTTTGTCTCAGATGAATCATTGAATGTTGCTCACCAACCTGCATACATAATATGCATATTATAAATTCATGAAAACTTCACTGTGACTTGTTACTAATTACTTTGCCTCTGTACAGTGCAGTCATTTTTTTTTATTCTTGCTGTTTGTTTTATGATGGTAACCTTGTCAATCTGGTAACTTTTATTTGTGCATTGTGTTTTTTTTAATGAAATTCAAGGCAGTGCTTTAATTTCAGTAAAAGTACTGCAATGTAAGTGGTTGTCATGGTGTATAAATGTCTTTTAGAAGTCAACACGTTCTACCCCCTCGGCCAAATTGAGTGTGATCATTGCCAGTTATTGAGTATAATTAAACTTTTGACTTGGTACAGATATGTTCAACTTGTACTTTTTCATTTAATTGATGAGCTGTTTTAAACAAACAATAAAATATATACATTTCTAATTGTGGCCAACAGCTGTATTAAGGTGATTGCAGCAGCCCTGTTGGCCAGATGATGGCCAGCTAGATTAATCTGCCAGAGATTAAACTGTCAATAGTTGCTCTCTGCTAATGCCGTACATGCATTAATACAGTGCATCTATACTGATTTGATGTTCTGATTCAATTTTACTTTAGAGGGTACGTAATGTAATGAATATATTTTTACCTGCATTTGTACATAGTAGGATTGAAATAAATTTCAATTTCATCAACTGGCTTTTGAAGCCCTTGATGGACAATCTGGTCCTGTAGGTAATGCAGATAATATGGATGATGTGAGACTACATTATACTACATTGTACTCAACTGACACCAAGTAGGTGTATTTCTTATCTTCATAGCTATGTGGAAAAGTTCATTGCAGACCCCTATACGCCTTTTTAGGCCACATTCTATACAATGTAATAAGTGACAAACACGTGTCAATATGGTATTTAAAAAGGTGGCAGAGATACAGAACATGTGGTCAGATAGTAAGTATGTGGTTTAGAATCAACAATAAAGCGATTCATTTTGTGGTATGAGTATGTTACTGATTTAAATCAGCCGCTGTCAATCCTGTAGATATCTGCGCTCAAATAATCAATTGCTCGTCATGGTTCCGCGATCCCGTTTAAAATGTAAAGGTGATCGGGCTTTCTCTGTTGCTGCTCCTAGGCTCAGGAATGACTTTCCTCTGTCTGTAAAAACTTGTCCTTCATTGAGTACTTTTCAGAGTACGCTTAAAACTTGTTTTCTTTAGCATTTGATAATGCTCTGTAACTTGTGTATGTTATGTGTTTGCTGTGTTTTTGTCTCTGTTTTTATTTTCTCTTTTATACCTTCTGTACAGCACTCTGGTTCCACTTGTGGTGTTGAAAGTGCTCTATAAATAAAGTTGAGTTGGTGCTCAATACCATTACATTACATTAAATTAACATTTTTAGGTTCCTTTTTATATACAGTCTATGATCTCCATGCGAGTAAAGCTCAGAAACTTCTGTATTTCTTAATGAAAAAAATGTCTTTCTCAAGAAGGCAAAATTCCTGTGACTTTTAGGTTCTTATTAACTTTTTACAGAGAAGCAAAAGAAAGCATCCTAACTGAAAACACCACAAATGGCCCAGGTGAGGTGAGGTGCGGTGCCTGGGCGTGAGTCCACTCAAAGACAGTACCCAGTCTTCTTTGTTTATTGCATAGACTGTAAATCAAAAGGTTTATTGTCATCTGGCAAGAGATGGAGAAGGTAGAGGGAAAACTGAGTCAGTCCGCTGGCTTTTGCAGAGGTTGAGGGAAGTGGAGAGTGTGCAGATGCTAATCCAAAGCTTTGCTGAACCTGCCCACATAATAGGTATAAATACAATATAAATATATTTAGCTTTAAAATTGAAAAAGGAAGGCAGACTGCCACGTGCAGTGCCTCATTTGGATGTGTCTGACGCTTGGAGCTTAACTTCCCTACGTTTCTCCTACAAATGGGCCTTGAGCTTGTTTGGAGGTTCTAGCAGGGGAGCGCAGCTACTGGTACACCGATGGATGGTCGTCCGCCGGGGGGACCACGTCCTCTTCCACCGAGCGCGGGGCTTCGGGAGGGACACACATGGAGCGGTGAGGGAGGAAGGGGACACCCGCCTAGCCAGCCAGATCAGCCGAATCAACCCTAGCGATCAATGGGGTGACAGATGTCGCAGCCAGATCGCCCTCACATCCATTAGCAAAGAGGGAGGCGTGTCGTTTATATAGCGCTGTGTTACACAGGCGTTCACTGTCACGGTGTCAACTATCGGGTATGTTCGCTGCGATGTGTACAGTTCACCAGGTTCGTTTAAAAACGTTATTAACGTAAATACGTTGATATTTCTGAAGTGAAGATCGTATAATGATCGAAAACAGTCGGTTGGTATTTTTTACCCATGATGTCTAGCGGCAAATGTTAATGAGCCATGTTTCTATTGGCCAGAGCCAACCAACCATAGTCTTCAGATGTTTCCCCACCTTTATCAGTTTTTTTCAACACTCCCAACACTATATAACGAAAACAGCTTTTTCTGCCCACTTCGCCACAGTTTCTACACAACAACCGCGACGGTGCACTGGTATGGCAACTTTCCAAAGACACGTTAATAACTCAGTTTTGCATTCAGTTTGCATTCAGTAATAGGTGACATTTGCTCTGTCTGTTTTTTAGTTTTAGAGGTTAAAAATCCAAAACACTAATAGCCATGGCTGGACGAGTTGTGCTGCACTACTTCAATGGGAGAGGGAAAATGGAGTCAATCCGCTGGCTTTTGACAGTTGCAGAGGTTGAGGTAAGTGAAGGGTATGCTGGTGCTAATCTAAAGTTTTGCTTTAGAAACCCCCTGAATGTGCCCTAAGTCTTTTCTGTAATGTCACGTTCACAGTTTGATGAGGTGTATCTGAACACCAATGAGCAGTATAAGAAACTCTTAAGTGGTAAGTTGTCTCTGGCCTGATTCCAAGTCATTTGTATTCTCAGTCTGGTTTTGCTGGCCTTGGATAGGGCAGCAATTTGGAGTAATATAGGTCTCAAATCTCAAAGGTCATTTCCACTGGGAGTGCCACAATACCTTGAATTACGTGCTGCTGCTATTCTCTCTGCAGATGGAGTCCTCATGTTTCAACAGGTTCCCATGGTGGAAATCGATGGCATGAAACTTGTTCAAACAAAGGCAATCCTGAATTACATTGCAGAGAAGTACAACCTCCATGGAAAAGATCTCAAAGACCGTGTCATGTATGGCCCTTTTCAATAGCGGTGTATTAATAGGTGTGTCTGCTGTATGGTGTGATTTTAGTGAATTAATGTGTTGCAGTCAATATAGTGATGCTTTTCCCTCAGGGTCAACATGTACTCAGAGGGAGTGATGGATCTCATGGAAATGATCATGATGTTGCCCTTCAGCCAAGACCCAAAAGCCAAACTGGATACCATTCAAACTAAAGCAAAAGAGCGCTACCTTCCTGTGTTTGAAAAGGTACAGCTTTGTTTACATGAAATTGTAAAATATTTGGTTAAAACACCTTAAAGGTGGAAAATCGAAACCTGTTGCTGACAAAACAAGATATTGTGTCTTCCCAGGCTCTGTCTGGGCCCGTATACCTGGTGGGAGGAAAACTAAGCTGTGCAGATGTGCAGCTGCTTGAATGCACCCTGATGTTGGAGGAGAAATTTACTGGAATCCTCTCCGACTTTCCCAATATCAAGGTAAATGTGTAAAAGAGATGGATACACAAAGGAGCAACAACAAAAAAAGATAATTTATGCCCACAAAATTATTATGGACTTGGATATTATTATTAAAACAGGATATTGGTAATCATTGGACTACAGTTGAAAATTAGCCTGCTGGCTAACACTGGCACATTTACAGAAATGTTTATTAATGTGCACTGTCCTTAAATAAATAAATGAAATGAAATGAAATTTCGGTTTTTCCCTCCAGTCTTTCCAGGGAAGGATGATTCAGATTCCCGCCATCAATAGGTTCCTACAACCAGGCAGCAAGAGGAAGCCGCAGCCAGATGAAACCTACGTAAAGACCATCGTGGAGGTGTTCCAAATCAAATTACCAATATTGTGAACTCATTAAAAGATCTGGCACGTTCCTCATGTTGGCACAAAAGAACAAATCTATTTAGCAAGTAAAGAATATCTGTAATCTTTCATAATATTGTATGGGTGTTTTAATGTGAAGTTTCTACTAAATAAACTGTTTAATTTTGTGGAACATTTGAGAAGCTTCTGTTTTTGTTCTTTGTCAATTCAAAGGCCCTAATTTCTCTGACAGAATTTGGACTAT
The DNA here is from genome assembly GCF_014851395.1 of Micropterus salmoides. Classification (NCBI taxonomy): domain Eukaryota; kingdom Metazoa; phylum Chordata; class Actinopteri; order Centrarchiformes; family Centrarchidae; genus Micropterus; species Micropterus salmoides. Next base: position 13,747,945 of record NW_024041373.1, read on the forward strand.
CACATCTGCACCTTGTACACAAAAAGAAAAGCATTATTTTCAGAATCACCTTGGTTTATTTATTATTACATTATCACAAACATTAATTTTTATTCTTGTCTAATGTCAAAGACACCGCACAAGAGCAGAATACACATTTTGTGTGTTAAACTTGTTCCCTCTTTCAGTAATTTGAATATTTCAGCTTAATAACCTTGATAGTTTAGCAGCCTGCAAAACAGAGAGTATTTTTTATTTATTTTCATTAAAGAACCCGCCAAGACAAACAACAGCACCCACAAAGCTTGTGTACATCTGCTGCACTGCCAACACTGTGAGTAAACCTGTGGTAATACTACATGAAAATTACTCTTAAATCATGAGATTTACATTACTGCACATGCTGACATACAAAAAATGTTATGATTTATATATAAGATCACCGAAACAGATTTACTGCAATAAGATTACTAGTTCATCTTAAATCTGTTGAACACCCACTGGTAGCTTTTGGTTCCTGGTCACATGACAGCAAAGTTATAGTTCAAAGCAGAGGATTTGTTTTAGTATGCTAACTGGGAATGATGTTTCCTTTCAAACAAGGTTTGTTCATTGAGAGACAAAGAGCCCTCAGCCCGGTCAGTGTTGTTCCTCCATTCACACCATGATGAGCAGTAACAGTCGGAAAACCATCAACAAACTGTAAGAAGGAGACAGCAAATCAGAAATGAATACATCAGCAGGTGTGTAAAATGTGTCCAACATCCTCCACAATCCTTGATTTGCTCAGTAAACGCTTTTGCATGTCAAGCAAGTCTGACTCCTAACCTTAGCCCTGACATAATGCCAGCAGGAATTATTTTGCCAGACTTCTTGTATCTCATTCCCATCACGACTGAGAGGACTCCCGAGGCCACTGGAAGAAAGAAAACACCATGCCATGACACTGGCTGGATGTTTTAACCAATTCCCTGATTTGTGAACTGTTGAAAATCAAGATATTTGAATGAGCTTAGTCATACTTACGCAATAAGACCTTGATGTCCTTTGGGTCATTAGAGATACTGTATGCACCATAAGCAGATAATCCACCAAAAACTAAACCAGCCATCAGGGACATCACACTGCCTACAGTGAGATAGACACACGATGCTAATCAGGGTTAAATATTCAACAGATGAATTACTCAACAGTCATGTGGCGTCAGATATGAGCTGTCAACCTTTTCTCTTGTATCCCATAAATCCTCCAAAGACAAGGGTGGCAGCATAGCTGAAGCCAATCCAGTCCACTGCCATCACAGAGCTGTAAACAGAAATATGGTACCTTGGGTGTCAGGGATGATTCGTGTTGAAGTAAGACTTTAAATAGCAATTCTTACAAAAATCCCCAAACCAACAGATAATTTAATGTAATTCTAAAACTCTAAAGTACTAAGTAAAGTAGTTCAACATTTTACACAATGAGTGGCCCCACTGGTAGAGACTAGGTTAGGTTTTCCTTTGCTGCTTTTGTGAACACTTAATATGTATATATATATATATATATGTATATATATATATATATATATATATATAATCATAGATTAAAAGTAGTGAATTTTGATCATTTGAGGTGTAACTTGTAAATGAAAACGTGTGTCTTTAAACGTTTAAACGACCAGCCAGGCCAGGATATACGCTGAACACCCACAGGTTTCCCTCTTCTGAACCTTTTCAGCACACTTGTACTTTAGTACTGTCAAAGCTCTTATACCTTAACGCAATGGGAACGGACTGACCCGGTATCGATTTTCGCTGTTCTAGCTGTTTCCCGTCCAAAAACTGCGGCACTTTGTGTCCACAGAGGTCGTCTGGCGGGCCGCCATCTTGGTGAGGTCGGCTGCGGTCTTTAGTTTCGTTTGTGTCAAGAGGTATGAGAGCCGAAGAAGAGTGTAGTTTGGCGGAGGCGAACTTTATCGGTCTCTGCACACAGTCATACATACCCACAGCCCTGTAGGATGTGCTGTCCTCAAGCTGTGGGCCTGTAAAGCATGGTAGTGCTTTTGGTCACTTATATTGAATGTTTTTTTTTTATCAATATTTCAATGTTTTGGAAGCTTTATGTTATTTGGAACGTGGTTGTATGGACAGAAATAACACCTGGTATATTTTTGAAAGATTGTGTAATAACTGCTGTATATCAGTTTCTTTTCAATAAATTTACAGTTACATTTGTATTTTAGGTGTATTAGAAGATATTCAGGTGCATTATAGTCTACCGTAGGATGGTTTTGATGGTTTATTGCATCAAAATAAAGCTTTTTTTTACCAGGCAATGATGAAAATATTACATTTCTTCTGTATTTCATATCCATGTAGTCTGTAATGGTAAAATAAATATGTTAATCTACAATGGATTTATATTACTTAGCTTCTGACCTTTCAAAGGAGACCAGAATTATGCATCTAGGCCTAATGGTTGAGGAGATATTACTGATTTATTTTGGATATGTTATTTTAGACGTTTTTCCTAGAAATAGGTGCCAGGTAGGAGGTACGTCTCTGCCCCTGTTGACTGAGTGTCAACCAGTAACAAGTCTGGAAGATCTGTAGATGTCGCTGTGACACTTTCAGTGACTCAAATTTAAAACAACAGCGCATGAAGCGCACAGACGTACACGCATATTCACGCAAGTAATTTACTTAATGTGAAGTACGTATCGTTATCGTGTAATCACTATACTGTTCTGCAATTAGTCTTGCTGCATTATAGTTACATACCTTGAGTCCAAAACAAGTGAGCTTCAGCACTTACAAAACGTTACCTTCAATCTGTGAACCGCACTTCCTTGTCACAGCCCACAAAATCTTAATACGCATGCGCCATTTTTTGCTCCTGCTGTGTTTGTGAACTTATGATAAAATGGGAAAGTAGCAACTCCGAACATCAAACTGAACACCGGTAGATTTTTTTTAGTTTTACTTTCCCTGGAATGTATCCATTTTTTGTGTAGTGATTATCAGACCCACTTCACAAAACGATTTGTACGTTGGAGGTGTGCACAATCAGAGTAGTCAGTAGTCCGCTGTACTTAATGCTTGTTCCACAATTGGCCAAATTCCAGCAGTAAAATATGTGGATATACTTGTGCATCTAATATTTTTGACTGAGTAGGTCAGTCTTTTAATAACAACATGTTCAGGACAGTAAGACAGCAGAGAGACAACTCTCCCCGAAGAAAACTGCTTTATTACACTCTGACCCCCCCTTTTCCAAAACTTTCACACATTAAAGGTTTCGTCATTTCATAATCATAATAATAGTCCTCGAAAAGTGTAAATCAATGCATTCTTAGCGCAAAAATAAGCCACTATGAATTGTAGACAATGTTGCAGTGAGCAGCAGCTCCAGCAGAGCGCCTCCATGCAGTCACCTGGTGGAAAAGAGCCACGTGGCCCTCTGCAAGAGGGCTGAGGACCAGCGCCTCCAAAGAGAAGGCACACATTTCCAAAATCCGCTGGCATTTATATACTGTCTACACAGAGTTTGCTCATGAGTTACAGTCTGGTCTTGTCAGGATTAAAAAATGACTATAAAATGGCCGACAAGGAAGAAGAACAACAAAGGATTATTCAAGTGAGGTATTAGAGCGACATGTAAAAACATTTACTGTACCACACACACAAGAGGAAAACATATCTCGGACTAACTTCAGAGGAAGACAAGAAGGCAAATATGTAAAGTGACTTGTGGAAAAAGCAATGGTTTCATTACAGTAAACAACAACAGACATACAGTGCATTTCACAAATACAGTGATAATTTTAATACAAATGGCTTTGAGTGCACACGAGCCTGTGATATACCATTGCCATGGCTTCATCAGCTTTTTGCTAGGTAGATAATTGAGCTGTAACATGGTATTCAAAGTAACAAATGCATATAAAAAGTTATGGAACTGTGAATAAAGTGAAAAAGAAAAATCTAATCTAATCTAATGTATTTAGGCCAATAAAACAAAACAAAACAAAAATACATCGACATGAGGTTTCTTTGCTGTCATCTGCGCTGGCATTAAAATGAGTATTGCTCAACTTGTAGAACTTCATGGTAAATACACCAGGTGGGGTTTTTTTTGGCAATGACTGACATTTTAAAAGGAGCAATATTTTACATTGGTAGAACATTTGCATTTTTAACACGCACTCTTCCACATGATCTCACTGTGGCGTCGTCAGTGACAAACACTTTGCTCAAAAATATAAACGGATTGTATTTTCCCAAGGATGTTAACATTAGTAAAAATCTAAATCCTCAAAACATTTACTCTTTCATAGAAGCATACATTAACACGTTTTCACGGCTACATTCATTATCAGTATAGAACAAAGTGATGATTGAATATTTCTGGTGCAGCTGGTGTTATGTTTATTAGCTCCTACAGAGGACTGCATGCTATTCGTTTTGTTCTACTAATGTAAAAGTATCACTTTAAATGAGCAAATTGCATAATCCTCATAACATGGGACTTGGCAAAAATAACAGACATTACAACCAATGTTAATGAGTCAGTGCACTTAATAAATCTTGACCCATCATCAGTGGGCTAGGTCAGCTACATACAGTAGCTAACCATGACCATTAAAACAGGTTTTGAGAATTTAACAAATGTCATCCAAGACATTTATCACTGGCCAATGTTTCATGGTTAGCATGCAAGAATACAAATTTGGCTAAATCTGATGATGGGAAATTTCAATACAAGTTTATAGCTTTTAAAAAAATTATTATTATTGGGTATTTTTAGATCTAATGCTTTTCAACAAATCCACTCATGTTTTCTCATCATTTCAGGCTGCAAATCCAAATAATGCGAGGGAACAAGAAGCACAAAAAGCTTAACATTTCTCCGCAACTCTGATCAGCTATCAGCTCAAGGTCAACAATGAGCGAGACGTGGGATAAATCTCTGAGCCTCTTATCAGACGCTGCTCAGCATCTGGAACACACCTTGTGTTGTTGTGACACAGGAAAATGGCACAGTCTCTCCACGTCTTTTATGCATCTCATCACGGCAGCCTCAGCCCTGTACCTTAAGGGGAAAGGTTTACCCACAGCCAGCCCAGCAGTGTCCCGTACACCCAGGTTCTCACGTACAGTTTCCTGCCGTTCTCCGTCAGCAGTAAAGGCAGTGTCAGGCCCCCCAAGATAACCACTGATGGGAGGGTTTTAGACGGATTCAGTGGAGAATGTTTGCCTCCTCCAGGGAACCTGCATACTTTGTCTGGATCCTCCGACTCGTAGAAATCCGTCAGCAGCCTTTGAAAAGACAGATAAGTCTCTTAGGAATTCAGCCCGTCACACATCAGGAGTTTTTACAGCAGCTGCAGCATAAAAACTGCACCTAAATCACAACAGAGCTTTTAGTGGATTGGCTGGTGTTGTCAATGTTGGACTCAATGGGTCTTTCTAACTCCGTATCCAAAGACATTCATTTTACGGTCATAGAAGACAAAAAAAAGAAAAAGAAAAAAAAAGAAGCAAATATTCACATTTGAGAAGCTGCAACCAAAGTTTGTTTTTTAATTAACTTTTTTTTTACTTATTTCTTTACATTTTTACTTAAAAAATGCTATAAATAATTAATTGATTAATTGCAGATTCATCCAGCAACTTTTCCACTCTATCTTTTATCAACAGTTAACAATATTTGGTAAACTTGTAAGTTAACAAAAGTTAAAAAAAACTCATACTCATTATTTATTTTGTTTTTTCTTGCTAAATGAGCAATACTTGTCTTTTCTTCCTCGTCAAGTTATGAGTCTCATTTTACTTACCCGTGGTGAATAAATCTTGCTAACCTGAATTCAGTTTCCTTTTAAGCATCAGAGCACTTTTGTTTAGTTATTGTTCACATTTTTCCCCCCAGTTGTGTGCGCCCTCTTGTGTAATGGCTCTATGACACCCCCCCCAACATCCCGATTGGAGAACCACTGGTCTATACTAAATGGAACTGCACATTTTCAGATTTTCAAAATAAGCTATAAGACTATTATTTTCAGGTTGTTTTTTTTTTTTTTTTTTTTTTTTAGGAGTCATACAGAAAAGCATATATATTACATATTTGTGCTAAAAATGGTGGCGTGAAGAAACAAAACATTTAAAACACACACATACACACACTTACCGGTCCTTCATTTCGAACCGCTCGTGCAGCCACCTGCGGAAAAACAGTGGCTCTGTAGGAATTTCCTTTATGTCCACACGGTCAAAGTGTATGTGGACTCGCGGACATTCCTTGCACAGGAATTCTGTCAAACACAAAAAATAAAGAGACTAAACAAAAACAGGAAACGTCTTTCAGCAAAACGGCACGTAGAGTAAGCACTTAAGATCAACACGGGGCGACAAAGATGGAATAGAGCTGCTATGACGCTGTGATGCCAAGTTAATTCAGGAGAGTAAAGATCGGTATCGTTGTACGGCTCTTAGACTATCAGACTAATGAGCAGATCTGATAATGAAATCAGGTCAAATCTGAGTCAAAATCAAGCGTAAATTTAGAAATATATAATATGAATTTATTTCTAAATTTATTCATTTATTTATTTACTTACTTATTTTCCCCAGTGTCAGGTCTCAGAGCATTAAGTGAAAAAAGAAACCTAAATGTCTGAGAAGGTCAGACATAAAGATGTAAGCAAGTGTGAACGCTCAAGGCTACACGTGTATCCCCAGAGACCTGCAAGTTCCTGTTTCCACAACATGCTATATTATCAGGAAACCTGGCACTGCGGCCAAAAGAGGAAACTTGATCGAAGTTGAAGCAGAGAAAGATTGCTTCACCGGGGGAGGGAGCTCCTCGATCGGCTGCTGCGAACATTTATATTGACCTTCAGAGACAATACGTTGCAGTTCAATAAGCACTGGCTGTTAGTGTGGACGGAGGCCCACGTGATTTGTTTTCTGCAAGAACACACATTAAAAAGGCAAAGTCACTCTTGAAAGAAAAGGCCTTCCTTCCTCATACATGGAGGAAGGTTAAGTGCCATTTCTGGGTTTCTGCTGAGAATATGAATCTTAAAAGTGTTTCATAAATCAATGCTGAACCTACTAAAAGAAAGCTGAGCTTCCACTGCAGGTCACGTGTGTTGATGAAGGAGATCAACTCGACAAACAATGTCTCCTGATCTAAATCCCTTTAAACTCTGAAAATGTGAGAGAAGGAATTGTAAATATCTTGAGTCATCTGCACACAGAGGAGGAGACCAAACAGCTACTAGAGAGGTGCAGGGAACTCATGCATTAAAATAAAAAAAAAGGTACTTAGGGGTAGATAATTTGTAATTAATTTGTTTGAACTGAATGCATCAAATTGTAAATGAATAAGACACTGAAAACAGAAATATATTGACTAAATCAGTTCCAGTGTTTCAATACCAATATTTCCATCCACAATCAGATAAAAACACCAAATTACAATTCAAACAGCCATTTAACACGAATGCAAAAAACTTCTGCAATTACCATTTCTGTCCTGTGATCAGACAACCTTTTATTAGCCCGAATTAACAAACTTGTGTTTCTTACAGTCTGTATTTTGGTTTTCTTTTCACGATGTTCATGATTGCATTCCACCGAGACAGGCTTCTCTAATACGCACTAATATTTTGGGATAATGCAAGAACATTTCCTCATTTATAGCTACTGAGTTGAAAAACTGAGCTCAATTGTTGGCTTAATTAACTACTGACGTTACTAGAGCAGTAAATGAGACAGGGACAACCTCAAATTAACATGCCATTCTGATCTGAATAAAAAACAAGTTCTATGCAAAACCATACATTTCCCTACGTACACAGCCATATACACACACTGTAGGTCCCAGTTAAAAAAAACAAAAAACAAAAGAATATATGAATGTATGATGTAGAAGAATGTGCTACTGTTTGTGGTTTGCTACATTTCATATTATGAACTTGGCTGGTCTTTTCGGTCATTATTTTATGGTTATATTTAAACAATTTTTTTTTGATTTATTGGTCAAATACCTAATCAGCTACTGGCCACACCAGTAGTTTCAAAAATACTGTTATTATAAACATACACTTTATTTTGTGTCCTTTTTAAAAATGTTTCACATGCAATCTCTGCCTGTGTTAGACCTTGACTGAAGAACAGTCTAATGTGTTGATCAATAATGGGTACTTCTTGATCTGATATTTTCAACTTATATCGGTTGCTACAGTTGGACTTCCGATCTCTGTAAGTAACAGGGGGAAACAACCAGGGCTTAACTTGTGCTGGAACAGGATCCAGTACGTCCCTGATTGGGCTCAGCGCCTATTTGATTGGATGAGACAACTGCTTTGTCACTATCAAAAATATATGACTGATGACATAATACTGATATGATTACACTAAACCCCACAGCTAAACAAGTGTGCTGTGAAATGGTGAAGTGAGTCTTGCTAAATCAGGGTGTGCGCGCGGCACTGTCCACAGTATTGAAATGGAGCAGAGATCGAAAGACGGACGGACGGACTTCACGTCAGTTTCTGAGCCTGCTTGCTTCGTGGTTGTAAATCAAACTCTACTCAAAACACAGACAGAAGGGAAACAACGGGGAAGTGAAGGCACAATCAAAGAGAGAGCGAGAGAGAAATCTGTAAACAGCTTTTTCAATGCTAATTTTGATTGTTTTGTGAATGCTTTTGTTAATAAATATAAATAAATAATGCCTCCTGACTTAAATGAAGCACTGGAAACGACAGATTGATTATCTCGTTATCACAAGATGACGGCAAGCACAGCTGAAACTCACTTTTCCCCCCAAAACCCAATTTAAAGGCCATTATCTCAGCCATCTTTTTTAAATACAAGTCACATACTGTACATACAACCTACACTGTAGGTTGTATGTACAGGAAACATCACGATAGGCGGAAATAACTATTCACACTGCTGAGAAACATTTGTCGGATGTGAAACAGAAAGAATGTCAGCAACAAAATGAATCAGAGTTTGGACTCTTGTAGCCGAGCTGATCGCAGCCTCGAGTCACTTCCACCTCCTTGTGAAGTCGCTAAAGTCACCTTCACCACATGAGAACAGGAAGTGCGTGATGAGAAGAATGCTTTTCTATTCTCCCTGTTCTGTTTACTAGAAACACATCGATGTTTATTCCTGCATGAAAAGGGATGTTGTCTTTTAACATTCAAAGTGCTTGTAGAACAACTGGGAACACAGAATAATCAGAAACTCCAAAACATGGAGTCATGCTGTTTACAGGAAGACAAGACTGTTAATGGGTAATATGTTTGCTATGTGATTAATTACTGAGGGTGTGTACACAATGTTCCAGGATTGATAATAGTTTGCCTGTGTGTCAAAGTATACACTGGATAACTGGTATTTACATGTATTTTCAATTATTGCTGATAAAATTGATTAAAGTAAAAGTTTTATATTTTAGTCTGTGCCATTATGGTATTATTCATAACTATTTTACTACCTACAACTACTACCACCTTTCATTGTACCTGAAGTTGTATGTAATGTTTTATTGTGTATACATCATATCGATATGATGTCATTCTAATTTGTTAATGTTGATATGGGTGCTGCTGTAGCATTGTCATTTGTCATTATGTAATTGGAGCTGTTATTGATTTGTATTGTCAATATGTATATTGTATATGGAACAAGAGCTTGTGTGACACAGCAGCTAATGGGGATCCAAACAGAAAAACACACCTGGCATGTGTATGGTCATTAAAAATAAAACTCTGCAAAGTTTGCTACATATTAGACACTTTAAGGTTGTCTTATAGTCTCCATGTACACCTGATATTACCATGTGATCTGTAGCTGAACACATTATCTGGATAATAGCATCCAGTCCACGGGCCTTTGCATTCTCGTTGTGCTGATTCTCAATGTATGCAAATTAGCATATCCGCACTGGATATCCAGACAGATATCGCATTTCAATGCCAGGTGTAAATGGGGTCTTAGGCTGCAACTGGAATGATAACATGTTGTTTTCACAACATTACTATCTTCTACTGTGAAGAGGCCATGACTAGGCAGCATAGATCATTCAGGAGTCGACTGGTGAGACTAAATGAAGGAAAGGCCTAAACAAAAGTAGCCTCTACCTTTCTTCTACCCTCTGGCCTGTAATTTCTCCAAACGGAGCAGTTTCTCAATTGCATTTACACCTGGCTGACTCCCCTGGAGGTTGGCTTGCCTTTCCAAATTTATTCCAGCTGCATGTTTCCTGTATGACTTTACACCTTACACAAATTAGCATTTATTTTTCCCATTAAGATACTCAGATTACATTGTGACACCAAGTAAAATGAAGGAAGCTGTTGAAAGCCAACTATTTCAGTCTTTTTTATGAAAATGCTTAAGTGAGATTCCAACATGTTCCTGCTTACCTGGCATTGATGGTGCGGGTTTTCTTTGACCAGAAGCGCTCAGCGTTCCCTCGTAGGCCACTGTGACATCATACACAGCGTCTAGGTGGCCCTGCATGGCTTTGATGGCTATATGAGAGGCCTTCATTCTGGGTGTAAGTGTGTGCCTCAGAACAGCCAGTCCTATGGATCAGATTTAAAGAAGGTTATATTAACAGTGTGAATATAAAGCATGCCATATCATCCCACACAATAAAAGCACTGCTAGCCAATTATAATACTGGAGCGTCCTGTTGGACGATACTGGACATGTAATAGCAACTTCCCCTCTACAGTCCACTATCAAAATAAAAGCTAAACCCAGCCCCAAAATACTTTTAAAATAAATAAAGATATTAAAAATACATTATTTAAAACACAGTAATTCTATGTGAATACTTGTGTGTTTAGGTCAGTTACTGCACAGTATGCTGTTCCTCTGTCAATGTGGCACCACCCTCTGCTCACTAATACCTTGCTAATAGCAGATAATGTCATGTGCACATGTCGGCTCTCCACAGCGATTTGTTTGGATTAATGGGTGAAGGTGATATTCAGAGCTGTGGTCCAGAGATAGGCTTAATCTCTGCAGAATGGATGCAGTTTGAGAGTCTAACTTAACGCCACACTGCACAACAGCATCATAATAGTCACATGGACGGTGTAATGTCAGAAAATTGTTTCCTCTTACATTTAATCTTTTATACCTGTTCTTTTATTATTATTACTATTATTGTTTATGTTATGTTTTTCATGCTTAAGCTCTTCTCCCTTGGTTAACTTTTTCTCTGTTTCTCTGATCCCCAAAACATAGAAGCCTAGAATGTGTAAATGATTATGCATCCTTTTGCTCGGGGCCAGATGCCTGAAGCGGCCCTAGGAAGCAGGTCTCTGGACCAGCTGTCTATGTGTTGTAGTACTTCTCTGTTTATTCTCTTTTATTAATAAATTCTTCAAAGACAACGGTTTGTTGTAACTCAATTATTTGCTCAATCCCTCACCAGCAATATACAATATATACAATTTATTTAGCTGGGAAATCTTAAAGCTATGTTGAAAAGTTAAGTTACATTCACCATTTAAATCAGTTAATTTCATTTGTCACTTCCTCATGCTACAAAAGTAACTAGAAGAGACATCTCATCAAACTGATTCTTTTTAGTATTATAAGTTAGTAATAAATTATTAGTGATCCGCAGCAAGTCTATTTATTCCTCAAGAAATTGATCAAACACCAGCTGGAATATTTAACAAGCAGTTTTGGTGGAAGCTGACCAATTCTTGGCACCACACCAGTAACCTAGTGGGAACAGAAATTAATGTAGCAATTTTTTGTTTATAAAGTTCTACTAGTTAATACTTCAACAAAGGAGTATAATAAAAAATTGTCCAAAAGACTCATAATTGCTGTCCCAAATAAATATATTTTACCTTCATGCATACTTGAAATCTGAGTTATGAGGCTGTATTATCCAGAAATGCTGCCGTTTTTATACATTTACTTTGTTATACTATTCTGAACGTTATAATACATAAATATAATGTTACACAGTTTAAGCTGAAAACTTGATTTTAAAATGAAGAATTTCATAAATACGTGTCATGCTCATTCGACAAACTTTAGATCGCAAGGGGGGCCACAGGTCACACAACAAAACCTAGTCAGCTGTTTTACAGCCTGAGTGGGCTGTGCTGAATTAGTATGCAGCAGTACAGACGTAAATGGCTGCTGTCGTGCAAGTACCTTCTTTCGTAGCAAAAGCCTGACTGTCAGCGATAACATTCTTGAGCTCTGGATTATACCGAGTTCCTTCTGGGAAGATGACAAGGTACATCTGTGGGGGGGAAAAACACATGACATTAAAGCATCTTCAGTGCGTAGGCCAAAATGGAATTTACATTTATAATAATATAATCAACTTTAATGGTCACATACAATTTATACACATTACAATTCATGCAGAATTTGTTCTCTGCATTTATATGACTTTTTCAACAAGACAAATGGAAACCAACAAATGTGATGAAATAATAATGCTTAGAAGAAAACCTGATACACTGTTTTCATCACATTATTCTTTTAAATCAGTTTGGATTGCGTAAGTCACGTAAGTGAAAATTTAGGTTTGTTTCGGTGCTGTAGACTCAACCTACTCCTGAGGTCTTAAATTTGTATCCCTTCCTCTTTCACCCATTTCACTCTGACGCCACTGTGTTTTATCTAAGATCAACAGTTACTATGAAGTTGTACCCTTCTGAAAATTTGCTTTTTAACACAAGCACTATTATAATCACCCACTTCACATGTCTGCTTCTTAAGGACTTCCTCACATTTGCAAATTTCAGCAGCAGTTCACAAAATGCTTCGTAACTTATTTGTGAATTACTGGAATCAACAGGCAAGTGAGTTTTACTTCAACAATTTGTTTTGTAGTTGGACCAAAGTTGAAAACGTAACATATTTTAATGAGTGCACGCATTTCAAGTAAAATTCCAGTTATTTCCCGAATTTTTATGATTACTTACTCATGACTCACAACAGAGCTTTCATAGTGTACCTTCAGGTCACCAGGACACGGACACACACACACACACACACACACACACACTCTCTCTCTAATCCCCCAAATCTAAATCCCCCCCCAAAAAGTGATTAAAAACAAGCCCTTTCAGCACAATAACTCACACTGCAATTGACCCTTGGGCAATGTCTGATTTTTCATTTTATCGGTGCTGGCGTCATTAGATGTTCTTTTACTACAACCTCTGAGAAACTATTCATGTTAATATCCTAATTACAAGTTGGGTAAGAAGGAAGATTATTGCAGAAAGCTCTGCTGTGAATTTAAGTGGTGGAGGTTTAAAAACAAGCTTGTAATAGTCCAACAGAAAAATTAAAATAAGGCCCAATTTGAAGATATGATTTGTCTTAGAAGTTTTTGGTCCCCTATTGAAAACGTTTGTCTTTGGAGGGAGATGAGACAGCAGACATTATGTCCACCTTATAGAGTAAATATGCACGCTTGACTATTCTAGGGGCTAATTTAGACATTTATAAAGTGCACTCACTGGTGCTCCAGATTGAGTCTGAGTGAGGAGCTTCTTCTTCATAGCCGTCTCATTAAACCTTGCACTTCGTTTCACATAGACCCCTCCGTGCTAAAAGAGAAAGATAATCTGATGAGAACAGCAGCGGGGGAATGTTACTGAAGTTTAATTTACAGCTTTACATCTGTTATTTACAAAATGACATTCAAATACTCACAGAGTTGCATTACCTGAGAGAAATACCATCCGTATAGTGGCAGCCACTTGAGTCCATCTTTAAGGACGTATCTGACATGACCAAGAGCACTCTGCCTGATGGCAAGCATGTCAGCAATGATCCAGTCAGCTGCAGGTAAAGCCATTGGTAGAGATTAGACTTTTACTTCAATCTGTGCTTCACACTTGACTGACATTGTAAAGCAGTATATGCAAATGTGTTACCTGTACATTGGTGATTAGACAGGTAGATCACATTCTCTTTGTTCTTTGGTATATCTCCATATATAACAATCTACAGAGAAAGCAGGTTAAAGATATTACAGACTCCAGCAAAATGGTCCTGACAGTCATGAGTTTGCAAAATGATTCTACATTCAGATAAAGATTTAGCGTATTTAGTTGTGTTAAATATTTAAACTGCATCAGGGATTTGGTTCCAGTTTTTGCCCACTTTCACAAAAACTGAACCAGCGTAGGCTGCTGCTTTTCAATAAACCCAAGAGGATTTATTATTAAAACGCTCTCATCCAATCTACTCATGTGGCCTCTGGTTCGTGGGACGTTTATTACACAAATGACGGTTTACCAGCTTCGGCGCTATCACTGTTGCTTTTCTACACACCCTAACATACACAAATACCAACTGTACAAGGAGTGTCACTAAAAGGGCAAAAGAATGCAGACTTTCTTGCCTTCGTGCATCTGGTTCATCAAGAACGTGCTTATCAGCCTCTGTGTCTGGCGCCACCTTACATTCTGATTTCATCAAATACAGAAACCTGCAGAAATGCACTGATCTGAAGGAGGTGTACATGTAATATTAACTGCAAGATCCAAGCCTGCAGTCACAGACAGTAAAAGGCAGCTGTCACTTATGACTGTGTCACTGTATTTCATTGTGTTTACTACCCCATCCTTTATAAACACAGCGGCTACACTCAATCAACCCCGGGTTTGTCTTTAACAATAAGATTAACTGTAAATTTACACGCAGTAAGTAAAGGATCACTCACCTCAACTCCTGTGTAGTTTTCAAAGAAGAAGAGCACCATACTCTGGTAGATGCAATACAACTGGTCGTCCAACTTGTGATACATTCTCGCTGGTAAGACAGTTGAAAGCAAGCGCCAAGCCCCCCATGATAGCAAATAAGCTGGGGCTGTACCCAGCATGATCGTGGCTGGGAACCAATACCGCAGCGAGTATGTGTGCACAACCAAGGAGAGCAGCATGATCCCAACTCTTGCTCCACAGAAGTAACAAAAATCCCTGAAGCAGACTGGCTGGAGTTAGTCCTACACTCTGAGCACGTTTTATCACGTTACACACACTGAACCCTATCTATGCCAAACCACACCTGGCCTACTTCCAGCACACCTGGCATGACAAGTCAGCATAACAAAGTGAGAAGCTGCAGCAAGAGGGGGATGGCTAGCTGGCTAAAGCTAATTTTAACCTTGTGTGCAAACCAGCATAAGCGCTAACGTCCAACCATACTGCAATACAAAAAAAACGACATTAACTTCAGTTCTCACGACAACAAACCAGAACACCGCCTCAACCCGAACTCCGAACATTTACTGTAACGTTATAAGTTTAGAGAAAGCGTTAGCCTAATATTTAACGTGTTCACCCAAACAGGAAGTTTTACCTAACGCTACGTTTAATGCAAACTGTCTCCTCTAATGTGCGCACGATCACAAAGTGTAACACAAACGTCAGTTGAGTTGTTAAAAGGCAAAATATTTTCGATTTCCTGCACTAGTTCTTCATCTTCATCCGGCTAGTTGTTCATAAACTAGCTCCTTGCAGCAAATGTCACACACGCCTCCCTACGTAATGACACCCTGTAACATCGACGACGCTGATTGGTCAACTGACGTGATAGAGGCCAACCAATGGGCGAGAGCGCTGCTCAACTATGTCAAAACTTTAAAGAACCATAACATTTTTTTCCTGCATGTTTTATCTTGTTTTCCCCCCACAAATTACATAGGATACATTTTTTTTAGCTTCCAATCATTTTCAAAAGCATGTCATAGTGTTTATTTATTTTATTACGTTTATTTGTCAAGAACCTTGTACAAAAACATTCGTCTCAAAGTAAGTTTTGAGAAACTGCTTTTTTAAAGGTCAAGAATGAACAAGTGAATGAATGAATGAAAGAGAGCTTTTGAATGTTTTTCTCTTACCTACAAAGCCAATGGCTCCTTATTTTAAGAGCTCAATTACAAAAGCAAATGTGCAGATATTTAAAAATAGAAACACATTAACACATTTAACTTGCTATGTATGCTGTAGAACAGTTATTCTCAAAGTAGTGTCCAGGGACCCCCCAGGGGTCTTTGAGGGGGCTCCCCAGCAAAAAGGGGACTATCTTAGTATATGTAAATAAAACACTGACAGAATGGATGATTATTTTTGTCATGGGTTTCATAAAAAATCTAAAAGCAAATATCCTATCATATGGGGGACAACATCTTATCAAATGGGGGTCCGTGGTCTAATTTGTGTCAGTTTATGGGTCCTTAACGTCCTCTAGGGTTTACAGAGCATGGTCCGAAAAAGAGAAAATATCCAGTGAGCGGCAGTTGTGTGGAAGAAACTGCCTTGTTGATGTCAGAGGCCAGAGGAGAATGGGCAGACTGGTTCAAGATCAAGGCATCAGTGAGTCAAATAACCACTTGTTACAACGAGGTATGCAGAATACCATCTCTGAATGCACAACACATCGAACATTGAAGAGATGGGTTACAGCAGCAGAAGACCAAATCAGGGGCCACTCCTGTCAGCTAAGAACAGGAAACTGAGGTGGTGGTGTTGTAATGGTGTGGGGATATTTTCTTGACACACGTTGGGCCCCATATTTACCAACTGAGCATCGTTTAAACGCGACAGCCTTCCTGAGTATTGTTGCTGACCATGTCCATCACTTTCTGACCACAGTGTATCCATCTTCTGATGGCTACTTCCAGCAGGATAATGCACGATGTCACAAAGCTCAAATAATCTCAAACTGGTTTACTGAACATGACAATGAGTTCACTGTACTCCAGTGGCCTCCACAGTCAACAGATCTCAATCCAATAGTGCACCTTTGAGATGTGGTGGAATGGGAGATTTGCATCATGGATGTGCAGATAGCTTGTTTTTACTCACTTTTAGATTTATATGTGATTAGTGTGGAAATGGCTCCACACATTGGGTACAAAGATAAAGAGTAAATGTTACAGGCAATAACTCATTTCTTAATTTACGTGGCAAGACATTGTTCTATACTGTTGGTAAGTTTGAATTTTTTCTGCATTATAAATTATAGTACTTAACGTACTTTGAAAACCTAACACCAGTGTAAAAGGCAAAACTACAAATACTCAAGCACATTAAAAGTCAGTATAATCAGTAAATTTCTTACTTTCCATCTGTGCTGCCTAAACATGACTGACAGGTGTGAGTACAAGCTGTGATACATTAGCTTGTTTGTCATCTGTCAACCTATGACACTGCTGAGTGAACATGTTTGACAGATTGGTGCATCACACCACTGTGTTTTGTCACCAATCAAGTTGTTATTCTCAAAAGGGTGCAACAATTATTATAACATGATTGTGAAGGGGAAGAAGTGAGTTAATCAATCTCATCACAATTACATTTCAATAATGTGATGGCATTTTAGGGGTACTATGACGCAGGTTTCCCAGGTCTCATTAGGGTCAGCAGCTGAGCAAAAGTAAGCCAAAGGTGACAGCCTGTGACTCTCCAACACAGTAGGTCAGACTCTGTCTCTCCTCTCTGCCTGCTTGGTTGACTGACTGACTGACACAGCTGCCTCGATAAGGATTTTCACTCTGTGAGGCATTTGTTAAGTAACCAAAAGTTGAGATTATCTTTATTTTGTTTCACTACAGACAGACTGGTTCTATGTAGAGAGTGTTGCATGTGGCTTGAATGACACACAACATAACTTAAGTTAACTTTAGGAAGGCATAGTCTTCTTTTGAACCAATATCCAACAGAATATTTACACACATATAGAGGGGTGAACAATAACCTTATGTGGAGCCTTAGTGAATCAATGCTGTGTAAGTCAGTGTGAGAGTCTCCAAGACCTTCTTCAACACCTGGCTCACTTTGATTTCCATAACAAATACAACCTGAAAAACTGAAAATAACAAAAAAAAAGTGACATACATTTTGGTTTAATGGTTGAAGGGAGCTTGATTCTTAAACAATTCTTTATTTGACAAAAAATAAGAAAAGCAAAGGCCAAAAGTGTTAAAAGTATTTATTAACAATGATGTCAGAAAACATTTCTATAAAGGACACAATATGTTAATCTGCATTAGAGTGCTCAACTGGCTCAGTAAGTATTTTTTAAAATCACAAGAAAAAACTGGGTTGATCTCATGTCTTCTGAAAAACACACAGTTACACAGTAGTGATTACTACAAAGAAATATAAGTAATAAAGGATCAACATACACTACGTCAAAGCAGTTGTCCATGTTTCACAGTAACTTAGACAGTTGATATGGTTGATAGTCTTCAGAAGGTTTCCATGGCAACCAGGGACTTGAAGTCTTCGAAAACTGAATATTTGAGAGGATTTACGTAAAGCCTCTGACACGTTTCCAAAGCAAGATGATAAACCTGCACTGGAACACTGTAAGGTAGAAACTGAAGTTATGTGACCAGGCACAGCCCAGCATAAAATTACTGAAACTTCACAGCCAAAATATATATATATTTTCAACAGCTTTCACTCCAAGTCGTAGTTATCATATGACAGCTGCTTCAAATATGTGATACTATCTGAAATAAAATCAGAAGAAATGAGAGACGCAGTCATTAGTGACATGATAAATGAGTATAGCGTTTAACACATTGATTAGCAGGGAATATCTTACCCAGCACCCACTGCTCAGACAGGATCCTGCTTCCCTCTGGTCTCCTGCCGCGGTACTTCCCTATGCAGATACCAGCCTGCCGCACAGTTTTGCAAACTGTTCCTCCACAGAGCTGGATCAATTCTACCAGACTCTGAGTGGGCGGCTGGGAGTGCTGGGACACAAACATGGCTGGTTGGCTTTGGAACAGGTCCTGTTGGTGTTCCCCGGCAGACAGGTGCCTCTGTAGACGACAGATCTGGGAAGGGAAAGGGATTGTTAAACACCGCACAAATGAACTGTTTTAAGAAGTGGGCTACACCAGGACAAGAAGAACAGACAACTACTCAATGTGCTTTTTAAAATTAACTCATGATTAGCTTTCAGATCTAGTGAGTTTCCAGAAATGTTAAAGGAATAGTTTTCGGAAATACTCTTTAGTAAGATGAGAAGATCAACGGCAGCTGTTGGTTAACTTAGCTCAGCACAAAGAGTGACAACAGAGGGAAACAGCTAGCCTGCCTCTGTCCAAACATAAAATCCACCTAGTAGCACCTCTAAAGCTTACTAAATACCACATTGTATCTCGTTTGCTTAAATCTTTCCAAAAAACAAAATGTAAAAACAGTCATTCACTGTTTTAATGGGGAATTTTGTACGGGGCTATTTCTTGGCCGGGAGACTCCAAGTAGTCGCTGTTCCCTGCCAAGACGCATCTGAAATCTTCTGAAATTAGCTCACTGGAGTTTGTAATTAGTTTCAAGTCATGTCAACTTAAAAGTTCAAGGTACAACATCAGACTCAGTTAAACCCACACAGATGTTTTTAGTTAGTCTTTGTGCAAAGTTAAAACAGGCGAGACAATATTTTAAGACCATTTTTAAGAAATCTTCAATGATGAAATATACAGTCCCCTCCAAAAGTATTGGAACGGTAAGGCAAATTCCTTTGTTTTTGTTGTCACTGAAGACATTTGGCTTTAAGATCAAAAGATGAGTATGAGTTTCAACTCTCATTTCATGGTATTCACATCTAGATGTGTTAAACAACAAAGGACAAACCACCCTTTGTTTGAACCCACCCATTTTTCAAGTGAGCAAAACTATTAGAACGTGTGACTGACAAATGTTACTTGTTTCCCAGGTGTTGCCTTTTAGGTTGATTGTCCAAACATTAAATAGCTCTGCATGACTAGTCTAAGTTTTCATCCTTGGTACAAACCCATAAAGACATTTCCTGTTAAAGAGGATAAACCAACATGAAGACCAGAGAACTGTCTATAGGAGGAAAGCAAGCCAGTGTCAAGCTGAGAAAAGAAGGAAAATCGACCAGAGCCATTGGATAAACATTGGGCAAAGCAAGCACAACAATTTGGAATGTCCTGAAAAAGAAAGAAAGTACTGGTGTACTGAGCAACAGACGTCCAACAGGTCAGCCAAGGAAAACAACAGTAGTTGATGACAGAAATATCATGAGAGCTGTCAAGAAAACCCCCAAAACATCAGTAAGTGACATCACCAACGACCTCCACAGTGCAGGGGTGAAGGTATCACAATCCACTGTTGGAAGAAGACTCAGAGAGCAGAAATATAGAGGCCACACCACAAGATGCAAACCACTCATCAGCAGGAAGAATCGGAAGGCAAGATTGAAATTTGCAAAGTACAGAGATGAGCCGCTAAAGTTCTGTAACACAATCTTATGGACTGATGAGACCAAGATTAATCTCTAGCAAAGTGATGGAAAGGCCAAAGTGTGGAGAAAGAAAGGAACTGCTTATGATCCGAAGCACACAAGCTCATCTGTGAAGCATGGTGGAGGTAACGTCATGGCTTGGGCGTGCGTGGCTGCTTCTGGGACAGGCTCATTAATATTTACGGATGATGTAACTGATGATGGTAGTACAGAAACATTTTATCTGCTAATGTACGGAGAAATGCATTGAAACTAATCGGGAGGAAGTTTATCCTTAACCAATAGAGCATGCATTTCACCTCCTTAAGAGGAGACTGAAGGGAGAAACACCCCGAAACAAACAAGAACTGAAAGAAGCTGTGGTAAAAGCCTGGAATAGCATCACAAATGAAGAATGCAATAGTTTGGTGATGTCGATGGGTCGCAGGCTTGAGGCAGTTATTGCAAGCAAGGGTTATGCCACCAAATATTAAATGTTATTTACTTTAAAATGATTTGTTCCTTTACTTTTGCTCACCTAAGAATGCTGTGGTCTAATACAAACAGTGATATGTCCTAATTTGTTTAACACATCTAGATGTGAATACCAGGAAATAAAAGCTGAAATTCTGAACTCTTGTCTCATACTCATCTTTTGATCTTAAAGCCAAATGTCTTTAGTGAACAACAAAAACAAAGGAATTTGCCTTACCATTCCAATATATTTGGAGGAGACTGTATGAGTTATGTGAATGACGTAGGCATACTTCCCAGCATTCACTGTGTCTGGGTTCTCAAGAAACTTTTCTCTCTTGTAGTTCTAGCATATTAAGGTTTAAGGTAATGGAAACTTGTGTCTCACATGATGTGAGTCACAGGTCTTTTCTCTGATAAACTTTAAAACAATTCTAACCATAACAAAGATTAACATGCATAACACCAAGCCGCCCAGGGATTGCCTTTTACCTAAATCTGGCACATTTACATCCTATTGACAATAATTAATGTGTGCTAAAGGAATCATGATGTATCCACTTTAACCCAGAAGAACCTCATTTTCACAGGCATAAATTTAAAGACATGATTCAACACTGAAAGTGGCCTGAAGGTGGTTAGGAGGGATTTGGCTTTGAGGCACACGTAAAACAAACCCTGAAACACCACTAATGAGACACTGAATGTACCATGAATGGCAATTTAAATATCAACTTTTTTTAGCATGAGTAAACATTTATATGTGGAACATTAAACCACAATTACACGTTACTACAGTTTGTTACAGTAGAATAACTCCTAGCTCACTGCTGAACTCCGAGTTACACAAAAGTGAGCTACAATGCAATCGTATGTGTCTGGTTTCGTTCCGGCAGCCCACATTGTTCGTGGAGTATTTGTCAGCTCTGTCTGACTAAATCATAGCATGTGAATGTCTTTGAGGTTGCGTTTCTTTTTGGTTTGGCGAGTGATGCTCTCAGCTCTCGCCACAGGTCTGCTCTGTATCCAGCAGGGGTCAGTTGCTAAACTGAAGGGGACAATCTGCGGTATTCTAAGTTGAATGCCAGGAAACAAGCTTTAAGGCTTTTAGTCTTTTGTCACACAGGTTTCACTTTATGTCAATTAATCGGGGACTGGTCGAGGGTTCAGAAACAGGGTCAGGTTAACCCACATTGTGCACTTTAAAGGGAATAAGTAGGTATATTAGGAAAGAAAAGAGGAAAAACAGTCCAACACAAAAGAGAGCTAAACAAAAAGGCTGACACAAAAAGAGCATATACAGTAGACGGTTAGTATTCTACTGCTAAGAGTACAGCATTAGGCCTCTGGAAACTTCGCTTCAATTAGTTAAAATAAATAGATGAAGAAAAAATTCCCCATGCACAGAAACAACAGTCTAGTAGATCACAGGATTTAGAAATGAAAAATCAAAAACAAGTCACCGCACACTGAGATGACTCGACTGTGAATAAATCACAGTAAAGTCACCATGAAATAAACTGAATTACAAGAACTGCTTCCATTAAATCTACCACTTGAGTGATTCAGCTGGAACACCTGAAAAAATGTTTTTGGAATGACGACAAGTCCTTCCTATTTGGTAATGTGCCCTAAATACGTTGCATTTCCCTTATACAGTAACTATTACATCAGCCTACTTCCTACAATTCTGTTTCGGTATTTCAATCCAACTGCAGAGGGCGAATCTAAGGCTTTCCTGTCAGAAAATGAAATACAAAATGTGATAATGCCAAGCTCAATATCAGAACAATCTAAAGCTTACCATGTCTACTTTGCAGACTACAGGTGGACAGAGGTCTTTCTCAAAGACTTCACTGATAGGGGGAGAAAAGAGTGAAGCTACTGAATCCATAGGAGTGTGTCTGTGATGGAGGCACATTTCTGCAGTACAGGACAAAACATCCTCCTTTGTCACTGCTCTTCCTGCACAACACACCTGCACTCTGAGAGCCCCTCACACAGACATTAGCTGCCGCAAAAACTGTGTCAGGTTGGGATCATGCTACAATTAGGGGAAAAGACCCCAAACTTTCCATTTGTGTCTTGCAGGACACTCATTATAACAGGTGAAAGCTGTATATGGCTGTATCATTGTTCAAAATCATTTTCGACTAAAAAACTATTTGCTTGAGGCCACAGAAAAATAACTTACTTATTTACACAATCATTTCAGGCATGTTGTCCACAAAGAATGTCTGAAAATACTTGACATCGCTAACAACATGAGAAATGACAACGCTGCCTTAACTAAGTCATGAAACATTCAATCTTTAACAAAAAAATCTGTATTAGTTCAGACTATTATGAACCGTACTCACAAAAATTCACACACACAATGTGAAATAGTTCATCTGTGTTTCATTTTAAGCCAAGAACTAAGAAATGAGCAACTTCCCCTTAACATTTGACTCAGACAGAGATCTGCCAAGTACATTCAATCTGAAATTGCATAAATCTACCCTGAAGCAAATAAAAAAGCCATGACTATTTTGTTTTCAGAGATCACTATGTGGCAACTTTAGTTTGTAGCAATAACAGACTTTATAAACCCTGAAAACCAAAGGAAGAGCTGGGAATTTTGGATTGTTGTATAACATTATCAACTTGTGAAATAAATCTAATTCGTGAAAAAAATGAAATTGGAAAAAGTCTCAAGAAAATGGAATAAAGAGTGGATTTCAGGAGATTTTGCTTTAAATCTAGATTTAGCATTTTAAAGGAACTAAGGAGGAAAACACGTGGATAGAGTTTATGATGTCACTAAGGCATTTTTCTTTTGAATCTCCCATTCAGAGACGCTAGTGTGTTTGTCGTAGGCCGGGATTCATTCTTCAATGAATGGGATGGACACTGCTACAATCACAGAGTGCGCTGAAGGTGGACAGCTGCATCCTGAGTAGCCGTTCCACTAGACGAGAAAAAAACATGTGGGTATTGTAGAGGATATAGTGGAACGTGTGTAGTTTGTGCATGTGCTTGTCTGTTTAGCGACTGTGTAGTGAAAAGAATCTCTACTTCACTGCTCTTCACAGTGACTGGCCACAGTGGGGGGAGTGGTTTCAACTCAGTTAGCTAATCAGAGTGGCCATGGGCAGCTCAAACAAGTGGTCGAGGGCTTGATGAAAGGCCAGCACATGCAGTCTGGCACCGGTAACCTATGGGAATGGCACACTACCTCTAATTCCTGATGGCTATTTCTCCTCCTACCACTGAGAGGTAATAAAAGGAATCTGCAGAACCTCAAGAGCATTGTTTACACTTGGATGCTGTTGGGGAAAGACATCCAGCCATTGAAGATTAAGGATAACTCCAAGGAGTTATAATTGTACTAACTTTATTTTTAGGTTAATAGCCCCACTATGAAGTTGCTGAATGTTGACTTGCTAGTTTTAAGTTTCTGCCTTGGTCTGGGGACAGGATACAGTGCTGCGGGTAAGCGACAGTATCAGATCCAAAATGGGCCATGTAGCTACACCTTTCTGTTGCCTGAGCAGGAAAACTGCCAAACCCAGAGCAGCTACAACTATCCAGTTCAAAAGGATGGACCCGTGGACGACGAGTCAGCTCAGAGGCTGGAACAACTGGAGATCACCATGGAGAACAACACACAGTGGCTTCTTAAGGTAACGTTGTGTCACACCCTTAATATCACATCAAGACACAGGCCTTTGATATAAACTGCCTTTATTACAGTAAGTTGAGAGTGATAATTTATTTAGGTATCTGAGACAGACCATAACGATGTATAAGAGAACAAAATGTGCTGCAGTAAAAAAAAAAAAAAAACTCTACACAGGTGGAGATATTTATATTTCCTTTCCAGTTGTCTGAACCAAATACTTTAAAGAAAACCAAATACCTGGAACATGAAGATATTTTGGGTGAGCTGTTGACTTTGCCAGAATTCCCACTAAAACTTTTGAATAATTATGTAATATACTCTAGTGGTGTGGAACACTGGCACATTTTAACATCCAGAATGACAAGAAAATAGTTTTTCTCATTCAAGGACATCGGCTGTTTTTCTTTTTATGTGACGGGCAGATTATTCAGGCTCATATAAAATCCACTAACTCTTTGTTTAGTGCTATAACTTACATGAGTAACTGACCAATACCACAAAATAACGCAGTGATTTATCTGCTGAACAAAAGACACGACAAAACAAGTGTAAATGAGCGAAATCTTACGTCAACAACTTTGTCTAAATCATGTCAGAGCTGTGACACATAAAAAATAAAGCACTGACATTTAAAGACACATTTTATTCATAAAAAAGCTTTCCCTTTTTTTAAGGACTAACAGATGCTTTGGGACTCTATCTTGATTATGCAAATGCGGAAACTTACACAAAAATGTGCTGAGGGTCTGTGACACTTTTATTGAGTGCAAAAGGACATAATGGGTTTGACGACTGACAAAGACACAGGTGTCCACAGGGGGGATGTGTACTTCCCTTTCTGTTTGCTGAGGCATTAACGTGTGCGAATAAAAGGAGAGAACTCTGTCTTTTTCTAGCCCCCTCTCTCTCTACAAGATGAGACAAGAACATCTCACAGCTTGATCACACAATTCCCGTCGTGTCGCATAAAACAAGCTCTGATCTGTTCCACAGGAGAGCTCGGAGGCCACTCTTCTTTGATGTTCTTCATGATATAGACACCGCTATTCAGTAACAACGCTGACACAGGCAACAGCTCGAGTGCTGCCTCAGAAATCAAAGGCCTTTCACAACACAAGTGAACATTCCACCAGCACATCTGACATAGTGACAGGTTATGTATTTCTTACAAAGAAGAATTGCAGAAGATGTAACTGAATCAACATATTTTAGCTGTCTGTGTAAATGCTGGAGGTACCTTCTTCTGTTGTGCGACTTCCCCCAAATGAATTTACACACGCAAAAAAAAAAAAAAATAAAATAAAAAAGGTAGAAGAAATCCCAATGAAGGTGTGATAGTTAAAGTTTCTCAATACAAACCTTCTTAACTTGATACCAAGAAGAATTGTTTTGTAACACATTTTACAACTCTTATCATGTCTAATAGCACCTAATATAATACAGATTCTCACTATAAAATTTTATGCCTTAATACAGCTTTTCATTAACAAAGAGGAAGCATTAGACTTGGTAAAGCTCAGTAGGAAAGTGAGCTATGGCTATTATTATCTTATTTATCAATCTGTGAATATCTTATCTTAAAAATGACATGAAAAAGACTATTGAATCATTCAGGACAAATGTGATTTTCTAAAATAAGAAAATCACATTTGTCCTAAAGTTAAACTGTAAAACAGGTTAGTCTACTGTGGTAGCCGTAAGTTGCTACCTTTAATTCATTCATTAAAAAGAGATACGTGAGTGTTCAAATAAAATTCTACTTATGTATTAGAAGATGCATTTGGTAAATTGTACCCACTCCATCTGGCGAAAGATTTCAGCTCAGCATGACCCTAAATAGGAATAAGCAGGTAAAAAAAACTGATGTTTGGATGGATGGACAGACTTAACTTAATTATGGAAGTGCATCACTGAGGATATAAACCTCTTTTACTGGAGTTTACAGTTTGATGAATGGACAGGAGAGCTTAGACAGAGTGAATATAACTTGAGAAAACAAGCAATTGCCACCTATTTTAGAGGTATCAGACTGTCACTTGAAAGCTTAAATAACTTTATATTGTTGTCACATAAATGAATTTGAGATGTCGACAGAAAGTAGAGTTCTGATTTTCTGATATTCCTCTTAATACTGCACCAGCTGATGGCAACTGAGGAAAACAATTTGTTGTCACGCTCTCCTGTGAATAAGGAACACAGTAATTCTTTACTGACGCCTTTGAGGCGCACAGAGTAAAAAACTGATTAGATCATTGACTGTCAATGGGACATCCTGAAAACAATTCAAATGAAAAGCTTCCACTTACCACACATCCCTGTGTGTATCCAAGAACATAAACAAGCTGGACATCATGAAAGGAAGACAAACAAAATCAGCCCTAATTACAGCTGTTACTTGTATACGGCGTAAGATATATAAAATAATAATATAATCGACTGTTTGAGGTTGCATTACTGACTGATGAGTAAACAACAAAAAAGACTATGCAAACTTACTGTATATGACAGGGACATTCAGCTGACGCTGGTTTCCAATTGTACACACATGTCATACTGTCAAGAAGGATGTAACTCCTCACTCAACACTTCCATCCTGTTTACCAGTCGTGTGACCTGATTGCCACTCAGGAACACCATGCAGGAAGTAACTTAATGATTGGTCTAAATCCGGCAATACTGTAAGGTAGATAACAACAAATCTTGTAAAGATGAAACATTGACCTTTCCCACCCTACGCACTGAGCCATTGTATTATTCCTCTGAGGTTACATCAGAACTGTAAATGTTTTCGCTCACCTTGAGATGATTTAAATAAGAAATTAATAAACGGCCTCAAGATTGTTATTATTTCATTACTTTGCTACAGAAAACAAGAAAAATCTAGTCCTTTCCACATTTTGACTTTCAGGACAAACAACAACAACAACAACTTGTAAATGACTTTCATGTTTCAATTTACAGAAGCTTTTAAAATATCTGAAGCCGAATAAAAAACAACAATTAAAATGTCAGTTCCTATAGCTCTCCTTCAATAATGACACAATAGTGCTTCATCATAGGCACTCTCAATCTATTTCTAAAATAGGTTATTAAATGCATATTCTCATGAACTTACAGCATAAAAATATAGCAAATACGATGGCAATACAGATTTTTTAACTCAATAACATCATTGTTGATAATATGGGGAGACTAGTATACGTTATGTGATGATGTGCAAGTCAGACAGAAGGGAAAATGGCAACAAGACCATAAGGTTGTAACAATCAAATACACAAAATCTACAATGTGCCGTTAAGGAGCACATTTGCACACCCAATAATAATACACAGTATGTCCTTTATTATAAGGTTGTCAAACTTCACTCTCACTCAGTGTTAACTGCACTGGAGTTAGTGTACAACAAACACTCAAATGAATGTGTTCGAGTCCCTGAACCAACAGGGCTTAAACGAGATAAGTGAACAAGTGACAATGACGTCTCTCTCATCAGCTACAAATGAGTTTACTCAAGAACTCAGGCAAGAAACAGCTCTGTCCAACATTACTGCAGCAGATTATAGTGAGCAGCACCCAGCTGTCAATCTGTGAACAACCGTGTAAATGTAATACAGGACTATGTGTTCACAACAAAATCGCTTTAATGATACAAATCAATGCAATCTTAAAAACTGCCTCAAGCTAACTGTGTTTCTTCTGTGCTGCAGCTTGAGAACTACATACAGGACAGCATGAAGCAGGACATGGTCCAAATCCAACAGACGGCTGTACACAACCACACAGCTACGATGATTGAAATTGGAACAAACCTGTTGAGTCAAACCGCAGAGCAAACAAGGAAACTGACCAATGTGGAGGCACAGGTGAAACTGTCCTGCCTGCTACACTTTAAACATACAGAAGTAAAACAACGCTAAAAGGTGCACATATGCTGTGCAACTTTATACACCTGTTTACATATAAGCATAATTGGCCTCTTAACAGAATTACACGCTAATGAAAATATGGTGCAAGCTGTTTTTTAACATGAATTCATCTCTTAGAAATATTTTTTTGTGTCGTGTGCTCTGTGATACACTTTATTAAATAATGTAGCGTCAGAGTGTTAAAAAAATAAGCTGAGGGAAAAACAGGCATGAGTGCGTCAGTTTATTATTGTGGCTACATGTCAATGACCTTATGTGAGCCAACTGTACAGCATTTCCTGTTATTAGCACACTCGTATTCCCACAGAAAGAGCCTATCAGTTTGTCACAATCAGACATCCGTCTGTTCAAAGACATCAACAGCTCCATTGGAGACACATAGCTAGGATCCATGTAAACAACCTGCTTTTTGCTGAGTTCATGTCCTCCAAACTGGGAAATTAGAGGCAAGGTCTCCAACCCCGGAGTTTAGTTCAATACGTCCGTCTATGAAAATAGGTGGATTTTGAACGTTTCCCTTGTTCAGGTATGTCTGCTGCATTGGGAATCTGGTTGTTCTTTCCTGTCGTGTTTTTCCATTGTGCAAATAGCTGTGCAAACTGGGCTTGTGAACTTGATCCACTACAGAACATAATATGTAAATTACTTTGACAAATTGCCTGTTGACCAGACAAATGTTTTTAGTATTATGTCCTTTAGGATTTTTATTCACGCGTTGTTTGTTGTTCTTTTGCCACATTTCCTTCTACGTTACATGCTTTTCCTAAATTGCTCCAAGTCATTTTGCTATTAGAAACATTTGACTTGAAGAAAGTCCAAAGGGTTTCCATCATAGTCTGGAGCATCTATAAATCTCCTGATGGATGATTTCACAAGGTATCTCTGGGTCACAGCTTGACTGCTTCACCTGCCTCTTTTCTTTTTAGGTAATTCATCATACAACTCGACTTGAGCGTAGACTTCTTGAAAATTCCTTGTCAACCAACAAGTTGGAAAAACAACTAATTGTCCAAACAAATGAAATCCACAAGCTGAATGACAAAAACAGGTGAAGACATGAAATCACATGATAAAAATGTATCATTTTCAGAGTCAGTAACAGTACAGTAACGGGCCAAAAGTGCAAAGCAAAGACAAAGTTCGCTGCTGAAGGTGTTGCCTGCTTCTCCCCAGATTTCTGGAGAAAAAGGTGGGGGAGATGGAGGAGCAGAGGCAGGGGGAGCTGAAGATGCTTCGACAAGAAAAAGAGCAGCTTCAGGCTCTAATACTGAGGCAGACGGCCATCATGGGTGAGCTGGAGCAGCAGCTGCTAAAAGTCTCCTCCAACAACACTGTACTGCAGAATCAGCAGCAGGAGCTACTGGAAACTGTGAACAACCTCATTCACACCATCGCTGTCAGCTCAGCTCAAGGTGAGTCAGCACTTCAGGCCCTGCAACAAATACTTCGTTTCATTTCTGAGGCCATTGTGTGTGTTTGTGCTGTTGTACTGTATTGCACCAAACTTTAATTACCACATGCTTCACTTCAAAGCGCTGAAGCGATGAATGTGCCCTATTTTTCCAGAAGATGTGAACTTATCAAATGAGGACAGTCCAACGCTGTACAACTGTGTGGTGTCAAATTAACAAGACTGATTTCCTCTGCAGAGACCAAAACCACTATGATGCAGGACACTCCGACCACATTCATGGACTGTGCTGCGGTCTTCAAGTCAGGAAACACCCAAAGTGGCGTCTACACTCTAACATTACCCAACATCACAACAGAGGTAAAGTAAGCATGTCTAATTAATTTAAACTAGTTTAACCTTTAGTGGTAGTGCACTTACATGAACTCAGTAATGAAAGTTCAGTAATCAGGTAGTAAGGAGGAGTACACATCTTGCCGGGTCATTAAAGATCACCTAGTATATATATGAGTACACATGCACATGTTTGCACACCAGGCATGCACTGACCCACCCACACTTCATCCATCCATCCATCCATCCATCCATTGTCAACCGCTTATCCTGCGTACAGGGTTGCGGGGGGCTGGAGCCAATCCCAGCTGACATCGAGCGAAAGCTGGGGTACACCCTGGACAGGTCGCCAGTCCATCGCAGGGCCACACATAGACAAACAACCAGTCACGCTCACACTCACACCCAAGGACAATTTAGGGTCTAGTCCGCATGTCTTTGGATGGTGGGAGGAAGCCGGAGCACCCGGAGAGAACCCACGCAGACACGGGGAGAACATGCAAACTCCACACAGAAAGGGGTTTGAACCCACGACCTTCTTGCTGTGAGGCGACAGTGCTAACCTCCACCCACACTTAAACAACCTAAATAAAACACTGAACACCCTTGGAAGTGCTCATTAAACAGTATTGTGTTTGAGGGCGGGGTAGTTTAATTAAAATGTTCTCAGACTTCCATTAATGATGTGCATGCTTGAGCTAAAACTGCAATCTCCTTAGATACTTTTCAGCGAATAAGACTTTGACTTCAATTCTGTATCCCCTTCCTGGCAACTTAACATTTGTTTTAACCCAACTCAACTAATACACCATTGTCAAATTATAAAGGAGCATGAATTCTTAACAGAGCATTCATTTTGAATTATTAATTACAGCAACTCCTTTTCCCTTGTGTTTGAAGGCTTTCTGTGACATGGAGACAGAAGGTGGTGGCTGGACAGTAATACAAAAACGCTTTGACGGCCGTGTTGACTTTCACCGTACGTGGCAAGAGTACAAAAAGGTAAACGCTATCAAGAAGAAATTCTTCCCTTAAAAAATATAACCTAGGCTACAGTTTTCATTCCAAATGCACAATACAGTGGCCAGATTTGGTTTTGGCCATGGACTGAAAGTGTTGTAAGGGCCTGTGATTCTGCACTGTTAGAGGCAATTCCTAGATGCAATCCAAAGAAAAAGGGACAAACACAGAGATCTGAAGTGATCAACATCGACCAGCAGGGCAACCCCAACATTTTGAAACCACAATAATTTCAGTACCAGATTCACAGCATCTAATATTTCTCTAAGTGCATCTGAAACTGTGCTTATAACCTTCAATCAAAAATGCATATACATTCCCTAAAAACAGTGACCGGCATTGTCAATGTCAAGTGGCAGATAAATGGGCCAACATCATGCCAAAAAGAATATCAAGTCCAATCTCCCCTACAGAGCAATCATCACAGAGGAAAGCATTCAGGCCATCTCCTTTATTTCTACCACAATGCAAGCTCAGTTAAACTGGTATTCTTTCTTATCAATATCTCATTGTGGATGTGAATATATGTTATTGCTCTGTGGAACTGCTGAAAGTATTTCAAGTATTCTGATGAAAACTTCTAGTTTCAGGAAATAATAACTTTCAGTGCAATAGGCAAGAGTTTTATCGCAAGTAGTGGTCCTCTGTCTGTTTTGCTTTTTTTTTTTAATGGGAAAAGCATCGAACAAGCACCACCTGCAGGGGTTCAACAAGGTTTAATAACATTTCTTTTGTGTCTTTTCAGGGGTTTGGAGAATCGTCAGGTGAATTCTGGTTAGGAAACGAATTTGTCTCCAGACTGACAATTCAGCAGTCCTACAAACTAAGGATCCAGCTGAGTGACTGGGAAGAAAACTCTGGATTCTCACAATATGACCAGTTTTCTCTTGACAATGAAGCACAAAATTACAGGTACACTGTGCTGACAACATCAAAGAAATAAATGTGTCGGATGCTTGGTGGCAATTACTGAACTTAATTTTTTGCTTTGAGCTAAAATCTTTCAGCTCATGTAGCTCAAGTTATTAAGGACAAAGAAGCCCATCAGCAAATAATGTGTCTCTCTGACAACAGTGCTTTTGAAGTCGGCTATCCTGAACACATACCAAATTCTGTTGCCAATTTTCAAACCAAGGAGCTTAACTAAAGCAGAGCCTCAAAGCTGAAAGCCTTGCAATTATTATGAAGAAATTAACAATTATGTCAGAGGCAGTAGTCTTTGAAACATGGTACGTTTCTAAACAACAACAACAACAAAAAAAGCATCTGAAGCACCATCTCCAGATGTACTCACATGTAGTGTAGCAAACTTTTTATACATGAATATCTTCCCAAAGCTAAAGCAGAAGAGCTCTGGCTGTAATTATCTCATCATACAATTTTTATATTATCCATACTTCTGAATCATCACCAGCATCGTTATTATAGGAAGTGAAATAATTATCAGGCTTATTCTCTACAACTGGTTGACTGACAGTGAAGACGAGATCACGTGAATGGACACACTGACGGCGCTTGTGGTGATTTTCCATTGAATTTGTTCTGGTTTGAGTACCAGTGATGTGTAAGAAGGATTAATTCTGACCCTGGACCGTATCTACATATATGTCCCCCGAAAACTACTTTTGAACAAACTAGCTCATGATCACAAATGCTGACCTCCTACTACTATGTAAAAGCAAAAACACATTATAGATGATTTGTTATGGATAGAGGTTCTTCTTGCTGTATAAGACTATTTACTTCCTGATACGGCTGTACTGGCATCAGTCCAAAGAATATGTAATAAAACTGGTCAGCGTTTGAAAAATAGGAAATGAAATGTCTTGGATTTCTAACATTTAGTCTGCATCTCTTGGCAATAACACAACCATTCTGAATCAAAGCTGATTTAAGGAATGGAATGGATACTTCCTTTGAATTTGACAAACAGACCTTGAAATGCTCCAATTCAACACTGGTCTATTCAGGTCTTAAGTCTACTTGACTATGACCAATTTGGTCTTCAGTTAGTTGGCTCTGTTATTCCAATTAACTCCTTAAGGAAAATAAACTGCACAAATAGCATCACACAAATCGTTTAAATTTCAAGAAGCATGAGAAAATATGAAAACTCCAAGGTGCTTGTCAACATCACAAAAATCAATGTGATGCAAATAGCTCACAATTTAATCGTTATGCCAACCCCCATTTTAGATCCTGCATTTGTGAAGAACTGTATAAGTGAGTTGGACGTTGCCTTTTGAGGAACTGAGCAATCACTGACTTCCTCCTCCTCTTCCTTCATTTTTCCTTTTCCACTCTACAGGATACACCTTAAAGGCTACAGTGGGACAGCAGGCAAAATAAGCAGCATTGGGCAGCCAGGAAGTCATTTCAGTACAAAGGATGCAGACAACGACAAATGTGTTTGCAAATGTTCACAACTGACAACAGGGGGTAAGAAACACATTTTTGTAAATAACTAACAATTGTGCTCGTTGGGAAAATATAATAATCAGGTCGATTTGTGATGGCACATGTGGAACAAATTCCCACCCACCCAAATGTTGGCACTTCCCCCAATAATTTATAAAGGACACTTTTGTGGTCAGGTCAAGGAGCACAATTAGCTCAGAGTTAATCACTGATCAACTCATTTGGGAATTCAGCCCCTACAATGGCTGACATTAATAGCCTGGGAACATAGCTTTTCCCTCTCTCCTCTTAGAGCTTAAAGGTCCTCCTTCATTCCCTTGAAAGTGAGTCCGCTGCCAGAAGTTTGTCTCCCTCTGTAGCGGGGTCTGCCAAGTAAGCATGAAAGCATGAAAACCCCAACCCTATTGCTTTTTTTCCCATGAGGGGCTTCTCACAGGGGACTGACCCAGGAAAAAGAGTAAAAGCCGGATCCGCCATTATAAATATGAAGCAGTCATTTTGGATTAACAAAATTTTAATGAAGGTAATACATCTGTATATAATTTGGGGCTGAAAAATTATTACATACACCTCTCAGTCTAATGCTTTTCAATCTCACTCAACTACCAACTATGGCTTTAAAGGGGAACTCCACTTCTCCATATGTCATATGGCCCCAAAGAAAGATACGCTAAGGCTGATAAATTGCCTCAAGTGATGTCACTTGAGTCAGCGTTGATTTGAGTTTAAAAATGGAAGGAAAAAAATCTGGATGTGTGGAGTTTAGACCTCTGTAGCCAGCTTCTCATCTCTGCCTAAAGCTTGTGGCTACATTAGCCGCTCCTAATTCAACACACCTGAATCTCTATGTGATCTGTGAGGGGTCGATTTGCATTGTGGGTAATGTAGGCGCCAGGTTTCAACAAGGAGGAAGAATACCAGAATAAGAAAGATGATATCGCTGGTTCTGATGAACTGAACTTAAAAAGTGTCATGGGGACCTAAAACATAAAACATAACATAAAGGAGTGTGTCCACAATAACTAATTTTATTGTCACATCCAATTCAACGCTGCCAAATGTGAAATTCCTGCCATGACACAGTGGCATGTACAGAAGAGGTTACTGCCACTTTTTTAACAAGTTAACTAGCTGCTCATGTGATGCCATGACATGACACTGATTAAACTATAGCTACAAGTGCAACACAGAAAAGTGCTTTAATGCTACTCATTACATAGAAGCCATATAATCGTTATTATAGTACTCTCAACTTTCTCTATTTATTTATATGAAGCAGATGTTACTGCTTGATAACCACAATTGTTTTACACAAGTGTAGGCAGTCTCCAGATAACATTTTACAAAGCATGCATTCATACAATAAGTGCTCAGATGGTTTAACTCTCATTCACAGCTTTCTAAATTCAATAACAATGTCATATCCCTTATCATTGTAATGTGGTCATGAAAAATGTCCACACATGGAAGCAGCTGTTAAGATTGACATTATATTTAAATGATTTTGATGTTTGTTTTTGTGATCTAGGTTGGTGGTTTGATGCCTGTGGTCCGTCCAATTTAAATGGGATGTATTACCAACAAGGCCAAAACTCAAATCGCTTCAATGGAATCAAATGGTACTACTGGAAAGGCTCGGGCTACTCACTGAAGTCCACAACAATGATGATCAGACCAGCAGACTTTTCAGGTTCCCTTTGAACTGTTTCTCTCAGATTAAACAAAGTGGGAAGGAAATACTGCCTGACAAACAGCAACAAACAACAAAACCAAAAATAAAACTTCTCCAGGAAGCCAAAGCACTTAATGAAAATATTTTTACATACCTTTGGAAAGACATATTTTGTGCATGTTTATGTGTTTTATAATTTGAGTCAAATGGGTGGTTGCAAAAAATGGTGAAATAAGAAGAACTGTCAAAATGTCTCTGACATATATCTACTGAAAATACTATGACTGTGGTGTTTATAGACAACTATAGGTATAGTCATTACATTGAGTAATAATAACAGCTAGCTAACCAGAGTAAAATGAGACATTAATTTAATTTCTTAAACGATTTTAATGTAGTATAAAGCACCCATTTAACTATTTTTTGAATAATAACCGCCTACGCTATTGTAAAATAAAAAAAGAGACTATGGTACAACATGCAGATAAACAACTGGCTCAAACCCATTGTTATGTGTTCTGGAAAGCCTAAATGTAAATGCAAATGTAAAATTGCCACAGAAAATGTTTCTCCTAAGATAACATTGCTTTCTCCAGAGAATGTATGTACATTTGTTGTTTAATTTATAAGTAGATTTTAAGGTTGATATTTAACAAATATTATATATGATGGGAGATTTGCTATAGATCTTGAGTGCTAGTTCCTACGTAGTTAACAATTTCATTGCACATAAACACGTAAGAGGAATTCTTTTAATATAATTCTGCAGTAGCTTCCCAGATGCACATACAGGCCGATTATCTTTCTGCAGTCTGTTGGGAATGTATGTCTTTATTTATGTAATGTCGCTTTTAAAGCTACAACAAGCAGAATTTATGGGAAAGTGAGGAAGCTGAATTTCTCACCAGTAAACACTGGCTTAAGATTTTTAGTGTTTGAATGTGATGTTCTACCAGCTCTTATATACCTAAAGTTGAATTTTAAACACGACCGCAAGGCAGAGAGCTTAAGGCTTTATCTCTTAGGTCCTTTTCCACAATTGTCCTGTTCTGCACTAACAATGAACAGCATGGTGAATGCCCTGCCAGTTCACCACAACCTTTTCAGCAATGTTTATCATTTCTAGTACAAAATAAAAATTCTACATGCTCCAAAGTTGCATTTTTTATTGTTGCTTGGTGGATAAATATGTATATATATTTTATATTGCAATATTTACATGTGTCATGACATAGTACATTTTTGGGAAAATTTGTTTTGAGACTGGCTAATTCAGTGAATGAAATACCTGACAAATCAATGTAGGCTTTTTCAGATTAATATAAGGATCCTGTCAATCCAATATGAGACATAAAGGGATAGTTACTGTAGAGCCTTCAAGGTCACAAAGAGTTGAGAGAAGGTTAAAATCGCAAAACTGCTTCATACATTGGCCTCATGTAACATGTAGTCTTCTAAGTTTACTACCAATTCACTGAGGTCATGCATCATTATATGAGCAGACTGTGAAAACTGTCTGTTTAAACAATTGTTACGAATGTCAGAATTAGTTTTCTATCATTAAGACTGACAACTGCTAAAGGCAATCCTTGGCCATCCTACCGCAGGGCACAGGAACTGAATGAAAGAGGGAAGCATGTGGTTTGCCAAACACCACATGCGTCCGTCAGAGTATAGGAATGATAAACGGCCGTGGGGAACTAAAAAATACTTTGTCTGTCACAACAAAAGTCATCATGTAATTTCAAGAGGAAATGTGTTGACAATTGTCTGCATCAAGACCCCATGTCTTCCCTCGCAGTGGCAGGAGCGAGGACAGTAATTCACGAATGACGAGTTCAGGAAGAAGCAAAATTCACATTTCACACAGGATGCTTCAGGAAAAAGCAGCGGACTGAAAATTGATGACTGGCAATACAAATCAGCAGGTTTCCGTCCAACTCCCTCGACTTTAGTTTTACGAGCTTTATTTGTTGTGTGTCAAAAGGGGCGTTGCAAAGCTGACTTATATAGAGAAAATTATTTAAATACAGGGGGAATTTTTTTTTTATAAAACTGAGGGAATTTCTTTTGTCTGAATGCAAAGTAAAACGATTATTTTTGATAAAAATGTACTTGAGTGCAAAATATGACAAACATTTCTATTGTCTATAAAAGAAGTACATAATGTGCATCTCTTACTTAAGTGCAAGTGATTTTTAATTTTCAGGCTTCTACATTTGTTTTGTCACATTCAGAATGTAATGTATAGGCAAGGCATA
Source organism: Micropterus salmoides (assembly GCF_014851395.1). Taxonomy (NCBI): domain Eukaryota; kingdom Metazoa; phylum Chordata; class Actinopteri; order Centrarchiformes; family Centrarchidae; genus Micropterus; species Micropterus salmoides. The sequence goes on from NW_024041373.1 coordinate 13,785,373, forward strand.
GATTACCTAACTTAATATTTGTTAATTCAATGTTGTCCAATATTAATGAGGGCCACGTTATGATAACGCAACTCTTACAAATGATAGGACCATTAATATCAACATATCTGACTGTTTGCATGAATGGAAAACATAGTGAGGTTTAAAGTGATGTTCAATGCAAGTAGTATTTGTGTCGTGGACACATTTACTAGTACTACTAGACTAGTACTGGTACTCACCTGTGCTGCAGGAAATTGGTCTGAAAGCTCATACGGCTCCTCTGGAATCCACTGCCTTTGCTCCAAACACCAGAGAATCTACTCAGGAAAATAGAAATATAAGATAAATATAACAGATCATTATCACTTAAAATAATAGCATGTAATATAGAAACTACATACCCATTCAAAAGAGAGGATCCAGCAGCCACGAGCGATGCCCAACAGAATATTCAGAGTCCGCCGTTGACCTCCAGACACCACATGAGTGGTGCTCTCACAAACTCGGTCAACGATTGAAAAACCACCCAGTGCTTTCACCACCTGAACCACCGTTTGTTGTTTCCTACAGGAGGTGGATAGAGTAGAAAGCATCCAACACAAACGATTAAACAAGACATCTTTTTCTTTCTCTCAACTTGCCAAATGAAATTTATCTTAAGACAGTTTAAATGTTTGAGGTGCTTACTCAGTGGGCATGCTTGTCATGACCAATGTTCTCATAGCCTGAAACAAAGATAAACACACAAAATGTCAAAATATTTTTCTAAACCAAGTTTATGTTTGCTTAAATAATCTGTGTGCCTATTTTACTTTTGGGTAGTTGTATATATAAACAGTGTCAAGGAACCTCACATTGTATTGTATAACAATATCCACACATTTGGCAAACAATTAAGTGGAGCAGCTATAGAGCACAGATTTAGCTTAATTTGTTTCTTGGCTTGTGTTTGTAGGAACAAAACACAGAAAATAGAAGTGCAATCTGTGAACACATCTACACTTTGAAGCAGCCAAGATAATACAGTCTCTATAAATTTAAAAAAAATGTCTCCAAGAAACTAGGAAATTAAATGCATGTTATGTTTCTTTTGGGTGGAAGAAGTGTGAGCTGGTCTGGTGAATAATACAGCACTGAACAGGTAAAAGGATCATTATTCAACAGCCAGACAGGTCGTGCACTTTTAATAACCCTGTCGGTTGCACAGAGACCAAAAAGGAAATCAAACACCAAGGCCATGAGTAGTGAAAAACATATTGAGAGCCACTGAAACGGAACTGTAAATTTGTAACCTGACGACTGTGACCCATCCAGCCTCATACTCTGGTCCCAGTAGAGCAAGCTATCATCAACACAAACACCTGAGCAGCAGTCACAAACAGGACCACCAGGCCCTTTCCTGCCACACACTGATATCTGGTCCTCCAGCTGGAAGTCAGGGGTTAAGGCCTGCTGAACACAGTGGTGCCAAAACAGTCCACCAGCCCCGCCCACACCGGTCAAACATCACATTATCCCCGATAATCCAGCTGGGAGGTCATTGAGCTGCTTACCACCGCTACACGACTGCTACTCTTTGGTCATCCTGACAAGTTATCTTAATAGGAAAATGTTTTGATCTTCCAGTTTGTAAATGATCCACAACAGGGCTATCTTCTGCTAACACTGAAAGACTGCCGAAAGGTGACAAGAAAGACACTCATTTTGAGGTCTTTCAAACCAAGTCAAACAACTCAAAACATGGGCAGCTATTCTTAAGATTCTTCAAGGGGGACTTTGGCTTATCTTATGTTCTGGCGGCAGCACAAGAAAACAGGCATTGAAGAATGAGTAGCACATAATGAGCCTCTGACAAAGAGCTGGTGTGAACTGCAGTGCGGCCTCTGAGCACAAGTGCTCTGAGCACAAATGAAGGAAATTCTTCACTGTTTGAATAGGTCTCCTCGATGGCTGCTACTCTGCGCACGCTGACTGACGCTATTCAGAAAATCGAAGAGAGATGAGGATCCTGGGTCTCTGAAGCTGCAAGAGCCAATTACCAATAGCAGCTAATAACATTTATAACTGAAATACAAATAACTGAAGAGCACCTTACATAAACACTGACTAAAAAATACCATACAGTAGTTCATAACATGTTTACGTGTTTTGAGAACACGGTCAAAGCAACAACTGAACCAAGAGAACAACCAAAACATTTGCTACAATGGCAACAATAAAGTCAACCCATAACAGATCCCTGGGGGAGATGACGTCATGTTTGGCTTGTTTCAGCTACAGCCTGTTGAGGTTACCAGCCTAACGAAAACAGAGCCCAGGTGCATTTCACAAGCAAGGAAGTTGTACGCTACCATCACAGAGGCAAAAACACAGGAAGCTCTCAGGACCAGAGAGAACCTCTTGGCTAGATGCGTCAAACGCCTACAGCTATGGAAGTGTATGACATTAAGGAGGGAATACTTAAAAACACAGTACTGATGTTTAGTTTATTACAGAATGTCTCAGGATTTTGTCACATTGTGCAGATGCAATAGTTTTGGAAGATTAATAAAGTATAAGCTTAAGTACATTTAAGTGTGATGAACAGAAAAAATATGCATCCAACTCAATATTTATCGATTTTTGTGTTCACTTTTCTGTATATCTGTGATTAAAGAAGATAAACAATGCATTTTTCAAAATTCTGACTGGTTGGAACTAAAGATAATCAGCTGCATACAATTCAGCTGGTATCAAAGCATCTGTAATTAAAAATGTGCAATCCCATGTCACAGCAGTATCGTTAATGAATCAGTAAGCTTCCCACTGGTGACTTAATACTCGTAACATCCTGTTTTTTCAGTCCCTGTACAATTTTCAATCATTATAATCGACACATTATATTACGTCACACTTCAGTTCAACATTAAAAACAATCGCACTGCATTCTTACCTTTGTTTTGTTGACCATTTTCTGTAGACTCAAACTGACTTGCTCATTTGGATTTTCTTCGCCTTCAGGGGGGATCTCTATTAAACCAGCTGCATCTGTACATTCATTTCCTCTACCTACATTTGAAAACAAGAAAACAAATGAAAACAGTGTGGGCGGATGCCACTCAAGCAGGCTCTGTTGTTTTTTTGATTTGCGTGCAATCATGTTCATCTCTACTCTGTTCCATTTACACCTGGTTGACAACTGTGACAAACTGTAAAGTGCAATATTTTTAAACCACTCCCCACCTCACTACTACCACATAAGCAACAGACTACTCGCCTCAATTAATTAAAAATCAAATAAATTAGTAATTATTTTAAGGAATAATGTTTAATAAGATGCAGACCCAAATATTCTCAGGTGTCATATATTGTTCAAGCCTTTCCAATAAAATTTTATAAATATACTTATGTATGCTTTATATGTCAGGGAATACCATCAGTAAACATAGTAAATGTTTTTATCATTTCAGCATACATAGGGCGAGATGCAAGGTGCACCCTGGCCAGGTCTCCACACATTGGCAAAGAAATGCACACCTACAAGCTTCCAATTCACCTAACATGCATGTCTTTGGATTGTATACATGCAATTGTTTGTCTGTATACCTTAAATTTATGATGTAAATGACAAATTAGACCTTTAAGACACACATGTATACAAAAATTACACAAATATTCATATAAAAAAGGTCTTGTTTATTTATTAATTAGTTATTTCTTTATTCCTTTCTTTAAAATATGACACTAATCCAAGAGTATTCACAGACAGAATAATTATGTTGCACACCTTTTGAAACCACATATATCACCCAGGTAACACAGACATAGTTACAAACCTCCACAAATGTGAAAGGTCAAACACCATTAATATTTTTTGTTCAGTTCATAATGATGAAATCTGATTTTGGGGTTCATTGCTATTAATATACACTTTTAAACTGTGGCAGCCTTACTACTCACTTTCCAAGGTATGAGAATTGACGCTGACATCAGAGTTTTTCTGCAGCTCCGACACTGTGTTAGCCTCTGTAAACATTGTTGGTCGTACTGATGTAGATGCTCTTCTTTGTTTCACTGCATCACTTATAGTTTTACTGATGCTTCTAAAGGGCAATGTGCTTTGTCTTTGCATTTTAGCCACTACATTGGCATTCTCCACTGTAGACAGAGATTCTTTAACATCCTGTTGTGGGTGACTTTGGAGCTCACTGCTTGCATCAGACTCCTGATTGCTATTTTTTTTTGTCTGACTTTCATCCAGTTTCCTCTTTTTTTTTACTGATAGTTTCAGATCCAATGCGTTCACTTCTTCTTTGTTTTCTCTTCTGTGGGACAGAGCCCAACTCAAAAGGAATCTGAATGTCTCTCTCCACAGGTAGATTAGGAAAAACTGGTCTTTTTGATCTCTGGTGGTGGTTAGCTGGGGAAAAATAGTCCTCAAACACATCATCATCTCCATCAGTGGAACAAGAGGCAACACTCTTAGAGTCACAGGATGGAGTGAAAGGTTGTACCAAAGCAGAAAGTGACTTTCTGGCTCGTTTGGGTATTTTCTGTAATGAAGTAGCAGTTTCTTTTGACAATTCAACTACAACATCACCTAAAGTGGCTGGTGACGAGAGGCAACTAGAGGAGCTCACAGTGTCAGGGAGAGAATGGGTCTTAGTCTCTGTAAACAACTTAGCTGACTTAAATTTTCGCTTTCCTTTTTCAGATTTGTTAGGTGATGGCCTGGATGTTTCTACATGTGGTGGCTTTTTTTCTTTGTGAAAGCTCTTGCTGTTGTCATAACTGTTATCCTGGCAGGGCCTTTCTAATAAATCTACAGATTTGTGTTTCTCTGCTGGTTTTTTTCTTACTGAGGATCTTCTTGGCTTTTTTTGGCATTTCCCATCTTTGTCATCTTCATCCTTGAAGTCAGGACATTTCAAAGGACTTGAAATCATCCGTTTTGGCATATCACGGCATGGTGACAGCCAGGGCTTGCTAGAGCCTTTTCTGTGGCGTTGTTCAAGACAGTCATGGTCAGTAACATCAACTTCTGTTCTCCCTTCTTCCTTATCAGGTGAGTAACCAGGTTCAGCAGCAGAAGCACTGGAATCATCATCTGATTGGTCGTCTGTATTAAGAAAAGAACAATAATAATCAAGGGTTTTATGCATCTTTTAGCCACTTTGTTTTTTTTTTCCCTGTTGTGTTTAGCTTGATGTGCAATAGCACTAGATGATCATATAACAATTTTAAGAGACAGGACTCAAAATGACATGCAGCTATTCTTGCTATTCCCCCATCTGACACTGAGGTGGAGCCACGCATTGCTGCTGACATTTTAGAGTGGATGTCAAGGCACCACCTACAACTGAACCTGGACAAGTGCCGACTTGGATGGCAAGGAACCTGGGAGTGAGCCCAGATGACGAACTGTCATTCTCTGAAAACATCACAGCAGTAGCAGCTCTATGCTTTTAGTTTTTTGTTTAAAAGGCATACACTACTAATTTTGGTTGATATCTAGCTCTTGCTCCTATGTGGTTTGTTTGAAGCAGTTGCTTTGGACAAAAACACCTGCCAAATGAATGTAATATACTGTACTGTTTTTCTTAGGAGCTGTCAGAGCAAATGAGGGCGAAACAAGAATGATTACTGCACATTCAGTACATGACTCCAAAAGAGTGCCAGTGTTGCTCTGTTTCTGATGGTTACTTACTGTAGCTTTAAAACATGAGCTACAGAAGAAAAATAATATATATTTGAACAGAATATAGGCAACTAAAAGACAGAGTTTACTGGAAACAGTGTAATGTATATTTTAAATATTCATGAAGCCACTTCAACCATGCTTTAGACATCCTTATATAATATTAACTACTGCAATACAAATTTATCATGGTATCATTAAGTCCCCTTCAATAGAAATTTAGAAACTGATCTTGGGGGTTGGGAAAAAAATACACTACAATTTTCTGATGATAAGTAACAAGTAGACAAAAGTTTCTTACACAATAATTTGAAGACACTCGGTGTGCTCCCAAGAGAAGGCCTTATCCCAACAGGTGAGCAGGATTCAACCATTTGTGAGGCTGAAAGGCAGTAATAAATATGTGAATTTAAGGTGTTTCAAAATTATTGAAATACATATAAGACTGTGTCATTTTATCAGCCTGCACATACCTGTTGGTGAGAGGTTTTCCCGTTTCTCTTTCATGTCTTTCAAACGCTGTGCCATATAATCTGATCTTTTCAATGCAGGACTATAAACTATTCCATTCTCTTCATCAATGATGATGGGCGACACATCTGTAACTGTGATTAAAAAAAATAACTGTGATATGACAAACTACATGCTTTGGTTTTAAACGTTTTCAAAGTTGCAATAATCTCTTACCCAGAGGTTGTTTTGGAGCTAGGCCTTTCATCATTTTGTCTAATTTTTTCCTCATGCGTCTGTCATTTTCAGGCGTCCTCTCTGGAGAATCTTTTGGCTGCATGCAACGATGCTACGTGACACAATAAACCACAGCAGGTTTTAATACTTTCAAGGTCTAAATCACTTCGATTAAAAGGCAGTGTAGGACATATAAGAAAAATCAGCACAAGTGCACTGAATTAATCACAGCAGTTGAATAGAATAGAGGTAAGATTTGGCTCTTGCATCAAAACTTCTGCTTTTAGTGCCACATAATGTTTATGCTGGAATCATAATTTCAAGGCCTTGTTTTTGAATATGAGATGTGTTAAAATGGGACCATTTGACACCTTGTTTATAGATGCTGATCAGATGTAGAATAGACCATAGTCACGACCCTAAATCAGCACAATGTACGGCTTGACAAAATGTGGTCCAACACTGATTTACAGTGACTGCTTGAACTCTTATTCTACTCACTTTCTTGTTCTTCAACACAGGATTGCTCTCATCATTTAAGGCTGGATACATCTCCTCATCCACACGCACACCGTCATCGTAACATCTGGACATCATGAAGAGATTCCAGTAATAATTGGCAATATCTTGTAAAAACTTTATAACAATTTAATCAAAAATATCATAGAATGGTTGAAGATTAAAAAAATACACAACTCTTAGCGTTATTCTTACCTGCCTACCCAGAGAACAGACACGAGCCTCACATCACTTTTCTTAGCTTTCCTCCATGTAGCTGGATGACCATTGTTGAAGACAACATGTGTGACTTGTTTATTGAATGTTTTTGATATCTGCAAAAGAAAAAGCATTTATGTTATGCAAAGTATACATTTCTACTCCAAAAAATCTGGCAAGTGTGCATTCCAAGTGGAGGCCCCCAAAAATACAAATCAGTTCAAAGAGAGAACAACAGTGGCACACGGTCATGCAAACAATACCTGCAGAGCTTTACATTATAACAGAACATTATTGCTGATGTGTTTCAGCCATAGGCTTCCTCAGAGAGCACATATCTACTGTCTGTAAATACATTAAATGGTATATATTATATATGTATAGATGTTTAAGTGCCATTTGGTCTCACCTGAGCTCCCATTTCCTGCAGCTGCTGAACAAATGGTTTTGAATAGTTTGCTGTTTTGTCTGATGACCACACATCAACATAGGCAACAACATCTGCAGAAGAGATTGAACACTGTGGTAAACTTAAAACATAAGCCATAAAGTTCAGCCTAGATTAACTGCAGTAAAACTAAGATGATACAATACCTTTGAGAACTGAACTGTTGCTTGTGGCCATTACTGGCCTCTTTAGGTCCAAGATTCACCTACAAAAAGATCTGAGATCAGCTTTTCACAATCCACAGGAATTTTACTCACTGTAACCCCCGACTACACCAATCAGGGGTAACAATTCGCAAAAAAACTGAAATATGGGCTCAGGGCTGCAACTCAGGATTATTTTCTCTTTGATCAAATGAGTAATTAGTTTGTCTTACAAGTGTAGAAAGTAATGACAGTACCCACAGTTTACCACTGCCCAAAGTCATGTCTTAATATAGTACTATATTTCTGTGACAAAAGTAACAGTCAGTGTCTGGTGTGGCCTCCAGCTGTATGAAGTACTGCAGTGAGTCTACTCCTCATCAACCAGCTCTTGCTGTGAGATCTTATCCCACTCTTCCACCAATGGCCCTAGCCCTCAAGGGTACCACATGTAAATCCTCCTTGTAAATCACAGCATTAGTCCAACCATAACCCCTGGGGAGTCAAAACCGAGTCAGTCAAAAGCACATTTTGCCAGTCCTGTCTGGTCAAGCAAAGGTGGGTTTGTGCCCATAAGTTGCCAATGATGTCTGTTATGGACCTGCCTTACAACAGGCCTACAAGCCCTCAGTCCAGCCTCTTTCAGCCTATTGCAGACAGTCAGAGCACTGATGGAGGGATTGTGTGCTCCTGGTGTAACTCTGGCAGTTGTTGTTGCCATCCTGTCCCTGTCCCGCAGTGATTTTCTGATTTACCAATCATGTGCAAGTGTTGTTACACATCATCTGCCACTGCGAGGATGATCAGCTGCCTGTAGAGCTGTCTTAGGCGTCTCACAGTACGGACATTGCAATTTATTTCCCTTGCCTAGGGCTGGACGATATAGCTAAAAATGTTATCACTACAAAAAGTTTCATATCTTTTGATATTGCTAATTATCACCATAAGTACCAAATCGTTATTTCTTTCGAGTTTAAAGGCTGATTTTTGCTCCTGAGTGAAAGTTGAAGAAACCAGATGGTTATTTGTGGTTTAAACTTTTCTTTATGGTCAACACTTGATTCCAAACAGTGGATCACTTCACAAATCTGAGGTAGAATATTCAAAACAATTATGATAAAAGCTTTGTCAACAAACATGCATGAGTAAAATTAAGTAAAAGCTTTTTCAGTCCTTTTACCTCAACAAATAAATCTAATATCTTAATAAAAAATTAAGTCCTAATTTGTGTATATAATTCATGAGAATAAAATCAAACATTTATTGAATATTTATTGAACATTTGTTATATTATTATTGAAAAAAGTTATATTGCGATAATATTGTTATTGTCTTATCGTCCAGCCCTACCCTGGCCACATTTGCAGTCTTCATGTCTCCTTACAGCATGTCTAAGGCACGTTCATGCAGATGAGCAGGGACCCTGGGCATCCTTCTTTTGGCGTATTTCAGAGTCAGTTAAGAGGTCTTTTTAGTGTTCTAAGTTTTTATAGTTGTGACCTTAATTGGCTACGTCTGTATGCTGTTAGTGTCTTAACAACTGTTCCACAGGTGCATGTTCTTTGATTGTTTTTGGTTCATCGAACCAGCCTTTACAATAAAATTCTGTAAAGTTATTTGGATGTTTACAGAATTATCATTGAAAACAAAGTGTCCTGAAAAAGGGACATTTCTTTTTGTTGAGTTTATAATGAAGATATGAGATGGAGAAAAACAAGCAACTCGTGACCTTTGAGAAGCTGAGCTTTTGCTTCAGAAGGATAAATGATGATGATCATTGCTGTCAATCAACCAATTACTTACTGATTTATCATCTCATATCAAGCTACATGTTTCAACCAGTAATACCACAGTCTACACAGTCACAGTCTAGTCTCTATAAAAACCTGGCAATAAGGAAGCTTGTTTTTCTCTCTGTGGGGGTCCATACGATATACCTAATGACTTCTACCTGCATTTCAAAACACATTTGTTACTTCTGTACCGTGGTCTATTGTAAATCCAGTGACAGTAACGCAAAGAGTAACGTTAAAGCCTGATTAATACTTCTGTAGTATAAACGTTAGCTAACTAACCAAGCTAGCTACATTAACTGTGAATACCGGAAAGTATTAAACATAAGTTATGGGTAACCTTCATAATAGATATTTAACGGTAGTTACTGTGTCACACTTAAGGAACACATTTTGGTCAAAATACAGTGACTTCAACTTAAACCAATACATTTCTAACGTTATTACCTAGATAATACTGCTTATGTCGATGCTATTTTACCGTTAGTTCACGCTAACGTTACGCCTTGCAGCTACATTAGCGAGCTAACTAACTTTGTGACGATGGTGTGGCTAATTTGGGTTAATACTTCCGTAATATGCTGACACACGCACTATACATTTTTTTACTATTAGCAATACAAAGGCATGGATGCAGATATCAACCAGTACTTTTTAGTAATTGCACTTACTTTATGCGCCAGTGAGGTTTAAACTGCACAGTCTTTAACAATACCTGACTACTGTGTACATACGTTCGCGCGTGCAGTTTGTGATGCAATGCATTCTGGGACGAAGGGCCATCATTGGCTGATAGGGAACAAACGTCACTTGGAACCCAGAAGCGATGGTCAAGGGAACGTGGTAGTGTCCCTGCGAAGGACCCTACGAAGTGTACTTAAACTTTTAAAGTTTTTTTTATACCTCTCATTGTCTTTGCAAACACAGCCTCAGACGAGTCAGACAACATTAAATATGCATTTGGTCTTTACAGGTTGGATAGCTACAAACTTTATCCAGTCTTTAAAATAAAGTATTCAGTCATTCTAACTTATTATGTTGTGTTTTTTGCCATGCAGCAAAGAGAAAATGGCGCATAGATATGGTGACAATGGGGTGGTGATGGCGCATAGATAAGATGCTTGCCTTTGGTGTCACCTGGGTTCGGTGGAGACCATTGTGTCCCTGAGCAAGACCCCTAGTTGCTCCAGAGGCATGCGACCTCTGACATGTATAGCAATTGTAAGTCGCTTTGGATAAAATGTAAATGTAAAATGAGAAAAGGTTGTATCTTATAGTGTTATACGAGAATAAGGCATTTGAGGTATAGTTAAAAAATCTGGTTTCTCTAATAAAACATACAGCATATGGTAGCCACAACTTTGATTATTAAACCATGACTACACTGGCCTACAGTCTGCACATACATGCACAGTCATAAGCAAGCATTTAGATTATTATACACATATCATATACAGGTCATGGTACATATTTGAGAACTTAGTGCATCTCCATTACCACCATTCCCTGTACCAAACTGGTAGACTAACACATTTTAAGAGACATTTTAACATCCATTAAAAGCCACGCATAAACACATTTGATGTTATTACTATATTTAATTTATAAGTTAACAATGTTATAAACTGTTATCTAAGTCACATTGATCACAAAAGAAAATACAACTTTCTGTTTTTCTTCACACATTGCAATTTCACAGCACAAATGCCATAAATACAAAAGAAGTAATGCAAAAATGTAAGAAATACAACAGCAGCACTACATTCAGAAAATAAATTATTTGACATGTGTCAAGTTTATCACAAAATGCATCTGTGTCACTTTTCAGTACAACATACAGATGACAGATTAAATGAAAAACCAACCTACAGGAAAGTCTCTTAGCAGTTTGTTGGTCCACCACAAGCCTTGAGAACAGCATCAGTGCTCCTTTCTACAAGTCTCTGAAGCTCTACTGGAGGAAATTAACACCTTAATTCCAAAAGATATTCCCTCATTTGGTGTTTTGATAATCATGGTGGAGCCTATATATAGATAATGTGCTCAGATGGGTTGAGGTCTGAAGTCTGGCAGAGCCACAGTATAGTCACATATGTTTATTTATCAAACAACAGGCCTTTTTCAGTGAAGACATTCTGACAGTTACAGTAGGAAAAGCACAGGTGTAAATGATAATATTAGTGATGACTGAACTGGAAGGTCCAGGTATTGTGCTTGCATCATGAGTATGGTGCCAACATACAGTATACTTTGTGTAAAATATTCAGGCTGTTTAATTTATAACAAATTTAATTGGCAGTCTAGTTCATGTCTAACAGGGCACACATTGGATAATTTCCTGTTGGTATAAAATGGTAAAATATGCTGATTTCTTGTATACTTACTGCAAATACGCAGTATATTGTAATGAATGGTACGTACTGTATACTATTAATGTGATGCTTCTGGGACACAGCAATAGTTTAGTTTAAAACAATCTTTTGAAACTTTTTTTTTTACATCAACACACTGTGTAATTTGGAGCTACTTCAGAATAAGACAAACCAATATTGTACTGCACACTTCACTTCAAACCACTGACAAAATGTTGCACTTTAAACCACTGTCAATTAAAGGTAGAAAAAACAAAAGCAGAAGTTAGTACTACAACTGTACAGTTTATGTGACTACTTCATACTACGGGGGTATGCTTTACATTGTGACAACAAAGTCAGACAGAGTTGCTCCTGCAGTTGAGAGGCACAGAGGTGCGGGACACTTCCATGTGCACAGTGGACATGGGGAAATGCTCACACTCTTCTTCTAGTGGGCTGCAGCGGCAGTGCAGGAGCACTTCTCTCACTTCCTGCCGAAAGTTGGAGTTGAGGAAACCGTAGATGATGGGGTTGATGCAGGTGGAGGACATGGCCAGCAGGTGGCAGAGTGAGAACAGCAGGTTGTGGTGGCAGACAGGCAGAGCCTCCTGGTTCCAGTCTGACACCACGTTGAAGATGGTGAGCGGCAGCCAGCAAAGAGCAAAGGCTGTTATGAGGGCGACCAGCATGATGTTGATTCGGCGGCTGTGGGTCATTCGCTGGCTCTCTGGTGTCCTGGAGCGGTCCAGCATGTCTTTGCGGTGACGAAGGCGCAGAAAAACTCTAACATAACAGAGCAGGACCAACAATAGTGGACCGCAGTACTGGAACAGCAGGAGCCATGTGGTGTAAGCGAGCCTGTGTTGCTGGGATGGCCAGCGCTCCAGACAGGCCTCCATATGCGGGGAGGTGGGGAAATAAGAAAAGAGGGTGCGGTATGAATTTGGAAGCCCAGATGAGTTTTTATACATGTAGGAAACTGGTTGAGATGGAGATGCATTGAGATAAGCCTGAGAAGAGGCTTGGTGATGGAGAGGAGACTGGGGAAGGATGGTATTGGTATAGGGCTCATTTGTGAGGAGCTGAAAGGCCAAGAAAGGTGAGGAGGTGAAGCAGGCCAGAATCCAAATGAGAACAAGCACAATGTAAGCCTGAGGAATGCTTGGTTTCCACCCAGAGGGGTTAATGATGAGCTGATGTCTTTCTAAAGCGATGAACACCAGCGACAGTGCAGACACGGTCACACACACACATTGGATGAACGGCACTAGCCGGCATAACAATGACCCAAACACCCAGTGGTCCATTAGCGTGTATATGACAGTGAAGGGGAGGCAGAAGAAACACACCAGAATGTCAGAAAATGACAGATTGCAGATGAAAATGCTGGTGACATTGACTTTTTCTCTACGACGGGCGATGATGCAGATGAGGCTGGTGTTCCCCACCAGCCCCAGCACCATGGTAATGCTGTACCAAACTACTAGACACGCTGTGAGGACGGCTGACATAGGGCACGACTCATGCCCGAGGACAGCGAGGTCTGAGAGGAGCTGGGTCTTATTCTCCAACCACTCCTGCACAGACTCTTGACTGGTTCTTCCCTTCTCCCACGGTAGGGAACGTGGAGCCGTGGAGCTGTTGAAGGGCAGGGGCAGAGCTGTCGTTGATGGAGAAAACTGGCTCGTGTTGCCGCTCAAGGACATCTCACCAGGACTTCAGTGTTACCAGCCCCCAGGATCAAACTGTCCATCCCAGCCCTCTGAAAAAAGGCATCTGAGAGATAAAGAGAGAGGAAGCACAGAGGGAGACAGAAATTATTATCATTAATCATGTGCAAAGCAGTTGGTCTTATAGGTCAGAGGATCTGTTCATGTAGAAGTGACACTGAGAAAGACAGGCAGTGGGTCCTGTGGCTGAGAAGGAATAAAGCCTTGGAGAGGTGCTATGTGTGAGGACCTTTTTCTATTTAAGTCACTGTGAGATCAGGTTCGAGAAAGCATTGTAATTAAAACATGCCCTTATGCTCTATTTTTAGCCATGCTAGTGGCTCTGTGGATGGCAATGTCAGCTTGTCTGTGAGTCGGTCAGTCCACCACTTTGGTTCAGGCTGAAATATCTCAACAACAGTTCAATGGATTGCTAAGAAATTTTGCATTCAAGACATCAAGGTGCCCAGAGGATGAATCCTTCTGACTTTAGAAATCTCTTGACTTTTCCTCCAGCGCATTTGTAGCTTTTAGTGAAATGTCTACTAATGACAGCCTCAGTTCTACTCAGCTGTACTTTGTGCTAATTAGCAAATCTCATCATGTTAACATGCTAAACTAATATGCTGAGCATCAGCAGATTAGCTTTGCCATTGTGGCCATCTTGCCATGCTGATATTAGCTGAACTAGGTACAGCCTCAAAGAGCCACTAACAGGGATTTAAAGTCATGTTTACTTATGTTATCATAAGAACATCACACTTCACAATAAGGTAGGGCAGTATTTATGATACATGTATTTAAAATACGCATTTCAAAACCAAAATAGGACTTTGTCATTTGTATTTGATAGGGTCAGTCATAACATTACAACCACCTGCTTAATATTTTGTAAATCTCCCTTTTGCAGCAAAAACGGCCCTGACCCATTGAGGCATGGACTCCACTAGACCTCTGAAAGTGTGTTGTGATTTCTGGCACCAAGACGTTTACAGCAGATCCTTTAAGTCCTTGAAGTTGCAAGGTGGGACCTTAATGGATTGGACTTGTTTGATCAGCACATCTCGTAGATGCACGACTGGATTGAGATCTGGGAAATTTCGAAGGCCAAGTCAACACTTGAAATTGTTCTTGTGTTCCTCAAACCACTCCTGAACCATTTTTGCTTTGTGGCATTATCCTGCTGAAAGAGGCCACTGCCAATAGTTTCCATTAAAGGGTCAAAGTTACATCCATGTAGCTGCTTTCGGCAGTGGACAGGGGTCAGCATGGGCACCCTGAATGGTCTGGTTTGTACTCTTAAATGTGCTTGCTCATTTTTCCTGCTTCTAACACAACAACTATGAGGACAAAATGTTCACTTGCTGCCTAATATATCCCACCCACTGACAGGTGCCACGATAACAAGATAATCAGTGTTATTCACTTCACCTGTCAGCGGTCAAAATGTTATGGCTGATCGGTGTAGGTCAGATTTATCGCATGACTCATTAGGAAGAGAAAATCTCTCAAACATTGGTCACTAGTGTACTAGTGAAGTGATAGATCAAATAGGCCAACAGTTAGAGGATTTGCGAAGTGATTTCATGGTACCTTGGAAAAGTATTTTTGAAATACAAAAATACAGTAGTTTATTTTGAAACATGGCATGGCTGCTGTATTTTGTGGTTTAATTTAAAATGAGGGTATTTGGTGTTTTATCTTAAACTTCATTTTGATGTATATTTCCCTTCCCTGCTGCCCATCCCCCCAAGGGAATGTTTTGCTTTCATCATGTTGTACAGAGCAGTACTGCAGTTTTACACAGTAATTTCTGTTCTTGTCTTAACACTGTTAACACAAGACTGTTTCTCTTCTTCTTTGCCCATCTTAAGATCTCAGATTTGTCAGTACTCCTCCCACAAATGAATCCTCCAGTCAGGTTTCAAGACTGAGCATAATAGCTTAATGACATTAAAATTACTATGCATATTGAACAAAAACTTCTGTTTTTTCAAGTACACAATAAATGATGTAGTACGTCAAAGTGAAAGGGCATGACATTGTCAGAATCCTAAAAATGGATTCTAGCTCTCTCCCCTGAAACCTCTGCCATGTGCTGTGAAAACCAGCGTTGCAAAGAAAAAGAGCCTGTCATTTTCCATTAATGGCACACACACTTCGCTATCAGTCACTTCACACTGCATCATTACTAACCTACTCTGTCAGTGTGTTGAGTGAGCTGCAGGCAGGGTGGCACAGCATTGATCATCCTTTTTTCAGGGAGGAAAGACAACTGTAATGTCACCAGAAACCAGATGTAACAAACAGCTGTGACAAAGCGAGGGAGCCATAAACACCAGCAGGGGAAGAAAATGTCCCATTAATAGGCAAATTTGAGACTGTCATGTTACAATGAGGGGACACTAGGAATCACATTCTGCCAGTAGTGAGTGTGATCATCCCCCTCCAGAGCAAAATCTCTGCAAGATAAGGAACGCCGTGACTTGGCGCCGCTCCGTCCGTCATATTCTTGTTTTCTGCCTCAGTGAAGTGTCCTCCATCTCTGACAAAACACTGTTGTCTGACAGAAAAAAAAAGAATAATGTCCTTCTTCTTGGACCAAATTCACCTTGATTCTGCCTTTTGTATTTTTCTGGGAGCAGTTGGACATTTATTCACCTTTTCTTCACTGTCATCAATGTTTCTTCAAAATTTTTCTGTGGTAGCTTTAGATTTGTTGCACATTTTCTTTAATTCTTCAATTGCACATATTCGTTGTTCTGTCCTGCCATATTAAGATGGTATTTTTGAATGCAGTTTCCTTGTAATTTTTTTTAATGTTTGGAAACGTCATCAGTTCAACTAGAATCTAAAGGTCCGTAGCATGATTTCAAGTGCTTATATATTGTCATGAATTAGACAGTTATACAGTAAATAAATGTGTGGAAATGAAAATTACAAGGAGATAACTTGCACATGTGTGATTGACACATAAACAAAGAATAGAAGAGAGAAGCCCAACCTCTAAATTCCCATCTGTGCAGTCACTGTTTCATTTATATGCATATAAAATGTGTGTCTTAAGAATGCTTACCATATTAATAATGTTGCTTTTTGCTTATTTCATAAAAAAAAACAAAAAAAACCCCCACATTTATTATTGCAGCTTTACACCAGGCCACCAGTGAGTATTGCCACTTACTGAAATCCATCATTATGAATCCATTTTGCATATAAAACAAAAGAAAGCACCAAAACAGTGATTTCCATGAAGCACATTTTCAGTCAGTAGTACTATTCATAAACTATTTTCTTTTCTGGGGGGTGTCAAAGTTGGTGGGTAATACCTCCCAAGACATCATCACTACAAATACTGGCATGAGATTGGTTTTGCTTCACATTTCTACACACTATATGAAACATTCATGCAAATCAGGTACAAAGGTTTTTCTGTTTTTTTCTTCAGTTTTCCTGCTGAAATTGGATGCACATTCTCAGAAATACTGCCTCCATGCTGCTATTGTTTGACCGCATCATTCAAAAACATTTGCAAAGGCAGAGACATACAGTTCACCTGCATATCTGAGGACACTAAACTGACAGCGGAGAAATAACACCAGGATACATTTTATAACTGGTTAAATAAGAAAGACATTGACTTTCCTTAGCAAGGATCATTACTGTGTGTACAAATAAAGCACTCACGTGGTGGCTGTGTGGAGTGTCTCTGTGATGTCAAGATGACAGAGAAAACAACGCTTTGAACAGGTGTGAATCCACAGAGATGAGAGTAGGAGTAGCAGCTGAACATCACAAAAACCAGAGCGTTTCTGTCAGAGACAGTGGCGAGGGAAGCACCCCTATTATTGGGCTGGTATGGTGCCGGGGACCCTCTCAACACTGAGCTCTGCTGTCACACAGTGGTGGTTTCATTCAATTACATCCTGAAAATCACACTTGCTTCAAGTGCTGGCAAGAGGAAATATAATTTGAGCAGGTTTTAGGTTTTAACTTCATTACCCGTGACATTTAAAACATGACAAGTAAGACAAATGCTGACTGTTGTTTATTGGTAGATTACTACATGTACACACTATCAACTAGTTGATAAAATGTGGAACATAAATCCCCAGTTTGAACTTCAATTGTCCGAGTTTAGACTTTGTAGTGTGTTCAGATGGGGCTACACCCTTTTGTCTTGTCAGACTTCAGCACCACCTTGGCAGAGCAGGCCTCCTTGTTTACAACCAACTCACACTCCTCAGGAATGTCTACTGTGCTTTCACTGGGAATGCTGAGAGACAAAAAGAAAGAAGGTTACCTAAGGTGAAAAGAGAAATCAAATGGTCTTCATAAAATGGTTTTGCACTAAGTAGGGACTGTACAAAAAGTATTTGGGACTATATATATACGCAGAATCCTATCAGAGCTTTATTTGCCCCAACATGATCAACTAGCTAATAGGACCAATATGTCAGTTTGGTCATTTTTCCATTAGCTTGATGCTCCCTGGATACAGCAAGCAGAATCACTATATATACATGTCTCAACACGTCTATACAAGTTATGCTGTAATATAATCCACTCCTAATGTGCCACACACAGCTGTGTCCTTTTATCACGCATAAGCATTTAACCATTTCCCCAGAGTAATAAACTTGTGTTTGGATATTTTACTGTATGATCTTTGGCTCAGCCATCTGCAGGAAACAGCCCACTCTGACTGTCTAGCTGCTGTTTCAAAACACACCTACTCATGTGTATCAGGTGTTATGATCTGATCTGATCATGTCCATCATCTGATGGACATCTGATCTCATACATATAAATATTATTTTAAGATAGTGGCGGTTGGGTGTTTCAGTGTCCTTTCTTTGAGTTGAAGGTCCAAAGAAAATATGAATGATGGTAAGGGAAAAGCTTTTTTAAAGAGTGAAATATAAGGTTCAGCACCCCTCTTTACCCCACTAACCTTTGTACAGCCCCTTAGAGAGGATTGATTAAAAATAAAATATGGAATGTCATAAATCAAAGCATTAAAATCTTACTTGCTACAGCAGCTTATGCCCTCCGTCGTACAAGAGCAGTCCATGCAGTCGCTCACCCAGTCAGAGCCAAAATCATGCTGCTTTCCATCCTGATCCACACACCCTACATGTAAGGAAATAAAACCACAGTTCAGAGGAGCCTCTTATGTGGTGGTGACTGTGTGTGAGTGTGCATTGATCTGTGCATAGGGTGTTTTAGTTTTTTGTTTGTTTGTTTTGAGTAGGCTGGCAGGTGTTGCTGGTAAACATAGAGCAGCTGGATGATGTGTTTAACTGGAACGCTCAGACACATAAAGAAGGACTAAATGCTAATTTCTCCAACTTCAACAGCAGAGAAAAGTTTTCACTCCACATCATATCTCCGGTTTTCTTGTCTTGCTTTTAATTGGAATCCTTTCACCTCACCTTTTGGAGGGGATTCCGGATCTTTGATCACCAGTTCCTGGAAGAAGCATGCAGAGTGACATAGGACAAACAGTCCCAGCAGACAAACAAACACATGGAGAGAAGCCTGAAAGAGTAAAAAAAAAGACACCTGTAACTATGGAGCATGTTTTATAGTCTCTGCAGTGTACTTATGGACTTCTGCTAAAATAACTTAATCCAAAACAATGTTTTAACATCTTTTAAACATTGAAAGGAAGTGGGTAGGTTCTATTTCTGTCTTTTTTGTCTGAAAATGGTCACACAAACCAAAGCCAATCCTATTATATGAAAGAGCCTAAAACACCCCAAAGGAAGAAAAAATGTTTTACTGTCACTCTCAGAAGGTTTTCACATTGTAGCTATTTTCATGCAGTTTTAGGAGTTTTGATTCCAAATGTTTCAATAAAGACACCTTTATGTATATATTTTAATGCAAAATAAATTTTGTCTGCAACATATTGTATGTAAAATAAGACTGGTTTCATCTACAAAAGATAGATTGGTAAGAATTTACAGTTTACAATAAGCCAGATAGGTTTAATTAATCTTTTGGACCACGTTTTTAGATTTACTTGCCGATTTATATTTTACTACCATCAATACCACCACTACAACAAAACATAACAATATTGCAGTGTGCCCTGTAGGAATCCTACAGGAGTTTGAAGTTAATTGTAAATCTAAACAATACACTTCAATTTTACTTTAATTTAATTTTGGCAGTATAGTACACAAAGCAGTCTTAAAAGTACATATATCCATATCTAAATTTATATTGCATTTTTTACAGAATAATAGACCTTAGTCTACAGAAAGAAATAGTTTCTTCATTTCCAAGTTCAGCATGTTCATAGCATAATACAATTGTAAAGTGTAAAATACATACCATCATCAGACGTGATGGGGAAGCTGTGAGTGAGAGCTCTCTAATGAGGGTTTTATAATAAGGTGTGCACCCCTGCATATATTTATTGATAATATCACGAGCGTGATGAGAGTATTATCAGATATTTGTTTAAGGTGGAGAACAGCAGCAGGTGTGCAGGTGATATTGATATTAGATACTAAAGGCACGCCTCACTGAATCATGAAATTTTCACACATGTATGTTCTTTCTACTAACTCACACAGAAGCTGGATTTATAATAACATTTATAATCCACTTTATTCAACAATTGCAAAATAAAAACACACTAGTAATAAACTAATAAACTGTTTTTCCTTTTCTGTAAACATTTAATGCTGAGCCAAAAGGCAGAGATAGATTACTTGCATTGCAAATAAAGCCACAAATTGTAAACAATTATTAATAAGAGAGTTTGGATCAACCATGACATAGTAAACAATGTACTTCTACAACTTTGTCATCCAGCTGCTTGTCAACAGCTGTAATAACAAAACGTCCTGTACTGTGCAACAGAGGAAAATTCTGTACAATACTTCAGCAAAATCCAGCGCCATACACTTCTACACTCATTACATAATTAACAATCTGTAAAAAATGATTATAATAATAATAAAATACAAAGCAATAACACAGTATCAAATTAGGAAAAGAAATAATCATACTAAGGGCTGCTTGGCAAAACATTAAAATAAATGTTTAACTGTGAATGTAAGACGCTTTGCTATCCCAATGGTGACATTATCAAACACAACAAAGCTGTAGGGTTCACTTCTTTAAGTGTAAATGGAAAAAGAAAGAAAGAAAGAAACAAAAAAAACAGTGACTGAAGATGATGTGTTTTTCCGACTGCACATCAAAAGAAACACTTTATCCTTTGGCAATAGTCACCAAACAGGTGTCAGATCTCTTGGCAGCAAAACATGTGAACTGTCACCACGTCGACTCCCGATAAGATGACGACAACCACGGTATCAACCGGCTGAGTGAAGCCTGATCACTCTGCTGTAAATGCTGAGTGAGACTAACAAACCAAACCACTAGTGAACTATTAAAAAATCCCCAAAGTGGAACATGAATGAAGAAAGTGACTAGACTTATTTAAAGAGGGCAAATAAATCACCAAGAGGAAAATAATCATACCAGCAGCATTTAGGGCGCCTAATAAACCATATTTCTTTGTTTTACTTGACAGTGTACGCTTACATTTTAAGGAATTGATCAACATTTTGGGAAATACACGAATTTGTCTTCTTTGTAAGAGTTAGAGGAGATCAAAACCACTATTGTCTGTACGCTAAATATGAAGCTACCATCAGCAGCTCGTTAGCTTAGCATAAAGAGTGGAAACACCTAACATCACATCTAAAGCTCAAGAATTTGTACACATTTGTATAAAAAACTGTAGTGTAAAGTATTACAGGAGGTTATGTGTAAGACTACTTCTTGGCTGGGAGGGGACTTGCAGCAGAGTCTCTTCACATCACAGTTTTACACTTTTTTGGACAGATTAAACAAATGTTAATTAGTGAGCCTTAGAAGCGATGGTACTGTAGGTGGATTTTTTACCAGCCTTACGGTTTCCCAGTTTCCAGTCTGAATGCCAAACTAAGTTTACCAGCTGCTGGCTTGGTTCAGATTTAACGGACTGAGATGACAGTGAACCAATGTTCTCATCCAACTTTCAGTAAGAAAGCAAATGAGCACATTTCCCAAAATGTCAAACTATTCCTTTTAAATATGAGATTAATTGAATAAAGATAGTCAATTTAAAAAAAGGAGGGGAAAAACTCCCACTTGCTAAACTTATAACTATATAAAGATTTGAAGCAAGTAGTAACATTTCTCATTCACTTAAATATAACAATGCACATTGCAGCCACTGATCTTTGAAAGTGTCCTCTATCCAATCAGAGTTTTCATGAAGGCAGGTTTGTTGAAAGGCCAGTGATACTGGTTGGGGACAGGTCCATTCACATTGCACTCAAAGAAGGAGAACATGGGGAACCAAATGCGTGCCCTCCGGCTATGCTGGTAAGCACGGGTATTTGCTAACGTGTGGTAGTAGAGGAAGAGGCGGG
Source organism: Micropterus salmoides (assembly GCF_014851395.1). Taxonomy (NCBI): domain Eukaryota; kingdom Metazoa; phylum Chordata; class Actinopteri; order Centrarchiformes; family Centrarchidae; genus Micropterus; species Micropterus salmoides. The sequence goes on from NW_024041373.1 coordinate 13,807,324, forward strand.
TGGTGATGTAGAAGGCGATGAACACGTCGATGGAGTAGTGCTCGTGTGCCGCCAGGATGAAGAAAATCCCAAAGAGGTTTAACACCCAGGAGATGGTGTGAATCAGATTCCAGGTTCGCGGAGTGTCTGCAATTGAAAGGAATCAACAGATAAATCTAGTGATATTCCATAACTTTCATAGTGTCAACAAATCAACAGTGAATTAATCAAACTAACAAGTATTACTTGTTTAGCCAAAGCCTGATATAGGGATACATTTATCATGGTAAATGCACTTTCCCTAACAGACAAAATCTTTATCATTTATCTTCTCATTCACCCATTTACACACACTGATGGCAACGGAGCTGCCATTCAAGGCTCTCGCCTGTCCATCAGAAGCAAATTGGGGAGTTTAGTATCTTGACAAAGGTCACATTGACATGTGGACAGGAGGAGCTGGGATCAAACCGACAACCCAGAAATTACTGGATGACCGGCTCTACGTCCTGAGCCTACTTACCCGAAGCTGCCTATGTAGCTTAAACATGGAAGCTGAACAACACTATTGTGATTTATGTTGAATAAATCCCATCTGTCCTGCTGCTGTAAAAAACAGCAATGTGTATTAATCCGCAGCTGAAAATAGTCCCCAAAAGCATTATTTATTCCTACTAAAGATGACAGTACCCAACGTATCCAATGTCTGATACAGCTTATTCCTCAGTGAGCTGCACATTCTGTGTTTGAAGGCCAACAAACATGAACACTCACATTCAGTCACAAAAAAGTTGAGCATTGTGATGACAACAGTGTGTCCACTGAACATGTAGTCTCCACACGTTTGGACGCCTGTCAGAGTCATCCCAAACCCACTCCAGATTGCTAGCGCCCTCTGTATCTTTCCCAAGGTATCACCGTACGTCTGGGGAACAAAAGACACCAGTTCTCAGTCACGCAGTGAATCACAGTGGCAGCGGTTCATCACTTATCACAGTAAGAATTGCTGAGTGAATAATACTGTAACAGTGCCAATAGCAGCAATTAGTGGCCACTCGAGACCTGGAAATGGCAAACCATATTTAATCTGCTCATAATCTCGTGTGTGCTTCCCACCTTACTGGCACACTTCAGGTGCTGCCCAGGCACAGAGAGCGAGGTGACAAACATGGTGCAACAACGAAGCAAAAACACAGTTCCCATCAAAGAACACAGGCGTCTGAAGAGAATGGACCTGAAATAGAGACAAACATTCACAGTTCATTTCCTGCCCAGCACTTCATGCACTTCACCAAGTATTATACCATTGACACAGCATATCAATGAGGGGAAGAGCAGGAACTGTGGATTACCTGTGTTTGTGAAGGAGCAGGATCAATAGAAACATGTAACACAGGATAAGGCCACAGGCTTCAGCCATTGCAAAAGCCCAAGGGATTCTAGGAACACTGTCAGAGTACAAACATGTTATGTCAACATATGAGTGCAGGACAATGTGTACATAAACTATGGAGTCTGGGTAGTTGCTCAGCATGCACTGGATGCATGCATTTATACCTGTCCAGAAATATGTCAGGCAGCGGTGGGTATGTCCTCGTGTCCGGGACACGTTCGTGTACGATGACCATGACAAAAGATGTGAATCCAAACACAGAAAAGACATATAAGGAACTGACGACCGTCTTCCACACCTCTGGGTCCAATCGACCAGCTAGGTTCTCTCTACACCTCCCGTTGGTGTGTGTATGACACAGGGCCTCTCCTGAACCGTATCCAGATCTATCACCATTCCTCAGCCGCAGCTCAGTCCCGTTGCAAGAGCGATCACCTCCGTTATACCTCCTGTTGGCTCCATCACAGCCCCACTCGACCCCTGCGGCGCCTAGCGAGAGTCCAGCAGGGAGACTGTCCGCAGGTCTGAGACCCAGCTCCTCCAGCTGGGCCTGGTTCTGTCTCTGGAGCCGACGGAGGGCTATGGTCAGCCTCTTGATGTCTCCTAACACAGTGAGGCCCAGCGGAGGCCCGCGCAGGTCAGCCTCAGTCAGAGCCAGCAGGCTGAGGCCATCCAGGCGGTGCTGGGTGCACAATAACTCCACATACTCCCCAAAACCTTCTTCCTGCAGCCACTGGGCCACCTGCTTACAGCTCCAGGCGCTCACACTGTGCTCTGACAGTGCCATGCCACTGCAGATACAGACATACAGTGTTAATGACCTTTTTATAATTCAGCACCACTTCTTCCTCCAATGTGTTTTCACTTCTTGATTTTATCACACTCTTTGTCACTCTCAATCTCACTGTTTAAATGCAAAAATGCCTGAAACACAACCATGCTCAATTTGCATGCCATTGATCACAACCACTCAACCTCCTCTACTAAAATGAGCATCATTTGTTCCATGTGTTGCTTAATTAAGCTCACTCAATACTAGTATACGACTAAACACACCACAACAGCAAATATCTACAAAGGATTTATGTTATTTCTTCAACAGGCTGCAACTAATATAATTTTTATTATTGACTGGACTGTCAGTTACTTTTTAAACTAAATGTTTTCTAATCATTTATTCTATATCTGACAATGTGACACAAACTGATGTCTTCAACAAACAGTCCAAAAACCTAAACGTATTAAATCTACCATGTTAGAGCTGAAACGATCAGTCAATTATTTGATTAGTCGCTCGTTGTATCGAAAACTATTTTTGATAAAAAATTCATAATTTCAGTCATTTTTCAAGCAAAAACTCCCAACAATCTCCGGTTCCTGCTTCTCAAATTTGAGAATGTTCTTCTTTTCTCTTTTCCTTCATGGCAAACTTAATATTTTTGGGTTTTGGACTATTGGTCAGGCAAAATATTTTACTTGAGGACTTCACCCAGAATCTGCGAAATTGGGCTGACATTTCAAATTTAAATTTTTCAAATGATAATGTATAATGAAAATAATCGTTACAGTCCTGAATGAAATAAAACTGAGAAAAGCAGCAAATCCTCACACTTTAGGAACCACATGAAAAAGCACTTATGCCGAATAAATGACTAAAATAATTATCAAAATTCACTGACTCATTGTTTCAGCACGAAAATACAATCACTAATATAATGTAAAGGAAGGGATGGGGAAGAAATGTTAAGAGTGTTTTGTGCTCTTATTCGTGACCTAACAGCACACTGCAGGCTACTTAGTGCTAATACATCGTCTGTGTTCAGGTCTATGACTGTACAGTAAAGCAAACAGTGACTTACAGCATAAGTATGTACTGACACCACGCACTGATCCACGTACAGCAGGCCTATGTTTTATGTGTCAAACTAAAACAAATTAACAGGAATTCAACCGAACTGAGTGTGACCAGTTCTGTAGGTGTCAGGCGTCACACAGACAGACTCGAGCACTGATGAAATACTCTGCTTTGCTATGAGTGTGTCCCCTTTTTACCCTTTGAGCCTCTGATAAGCCTGTCCTCCCCACTGCTCCAAAGGTCTGCAGGGCTCAACCAACATGTCTGTACTGCTGTTAACTGCGGAATGTAAGTGGCAGCCTACGTGCTGATTGGACTGCAGATACAGAGTCATATCATATCAGTAATGCCGGAGTTGTTGGGAGGTATTAAACTTATTAAAGTTAGTACCTCTATGACAAGATAACAATAAATGCTGATACATAAAGGAGTCAGTAATTTCATAACTGGTTAGTACTGAAGTTACAGTAACTGTGTGAGTAGAATTAAAGACTAAGTCTCCATTGTGATTACTTACTGGATCTGAGAACTACTTCAATTTAGGGACAGAACCTAATGATTATTTTCTCAATCAAATCAATTATTTGTTTGGTCTATAAAATAATAGCTTAATTTGCATAGCACTTTTCAATACAGACAACAAGGTGATTTACAACAATCAATATAACACATAAATAAGTAAATATAAAAATAAAGGAAAAATAGAATACGCATCACACAGTGAACACTATTTTGTAGAAGTTTGTCTTTAGAAGTGAGCTAAAACCAGGAACAGACTCTGCAAGCCTGATCTCCTGTGGTAGATTGTTCCAGAGTGTGAAAAGTTCCCATCACAAAGTTTCCAGAGCCCAAGGTGACGCCATAAAATTGCATTATTTTCCAACCAACAAAGTATTCAGTGACTGATTAGTAAGTAGTTTACTGTAATGTAAAAAAAAAAAAGACAAGCAGCAAATCACTAGAGCTGATTATATCAATTATTTGGTTAGTAGATGCACAAAAACATTAATCTGCATTAATCTGATCATCAATTAAACCTGCTTATAAAGCAAAAATGTCAAATATTTGATGGCATCAGCTTTTCCGATGTGTCTTAAAACTGTGACACTTTTCACATTTTTCTGACATGTCATAGAACAAAGAATTAATAAAAAAGGAGGTAAATTAGTAATGACAATCAGTGCTAATTCTCACATTTAAAAAGGTGGAATTTACATTTAAAAAGGTGGAATTCACCATAAATGTTTGGCAATTATGTTTGAAAAATGACTTCAGCAATTTTCTGTTAATCTACTTATCAGTTAACTGTTTAACTACATGTCTGAAGCCTAAAGTAACTTACTTGGGTAGCTGCTGCTCCGTTCCCTCAAACAGTAATAAGTTATTTTTAACTAGCCTCTAGATTTTACTGGCAACATCTCTGGCCTGAGGCTTTACTTGGGGATTCATAAGTGCGATGTCAGCTTGTTTGGCTGGCTTACAGTGAGTCGCAGTGAGCAGTGACACACAGCTGTGAGAGAGAAAGCCCTTCAGTGTGTGTATGTGAGAGAGAGAGACACAATTTGACAAAGGGCTCATAGTCTGTTCACCCCAGGGCATCAATGCAACGCCGGACAGCAACATTTCAGCATGACATAAACTCAGATATGAAATCATATTTTCATGATGGTGAGGAAAAGTTTAAACATCACTTTCCTAACGTAAGCAAAAAGTAGAAAAGTACATGATGAAAAGAGAACAAACAAGTGTAAGTAAATTTAGTTGTTTCAAATGTACTTTAAAAGATTATATTAAACAGTAGTTGCTTCTCTTACCAGAAATCCACTGTCACTGTGGTGTCAGAGGGTGTAGATGAGCTGTCTGTTTGTGGCTCAACTCGTAGAAGTATTTCTTGTCCAACATGCTTCTGACAACCAGGCAACACCAAACAGGAAGAGACAATAATGAACAACAGCAGTAAAGAAGAGCTGCTGGCCTCATGCAGGGCTGCTACTTAAAGCATGCTGACATCTGCTGGCCACATTTATGAAAAATAGGGATCTGTTTATGGGTTTGTTTTTCTCTAGATCCCCTCCAAAAAATGTGTCTTTCATGGACGACCTGGTTTGAATTTGATGTTATTTAAAAAGCACACTCAGTGGCTTTCAAACCAGTATAAACACATTTCGATGAGAGAGAGTTTGACTGAGAGTCTGTGCCAAACTGCACCACCTGTTTCTGACAGTCAAGACAGCCAGCAACCAAAGCAAAGGCAACAAACAGCAGCGTGATTTAGTATTAGGGGAATAGCATAATAGTTTACCCCCTCTGAACTTAGAAATGACTGACAGGAAGCCAATCAGCGGTGCTGTCTCTGAGGTGAGATGTGATACACGAGACTCTGAGCGGAGAAATATCAGCGACACAGACCCAGAAGAGGAGAAGAAAAGGACAGAGGATTCAAAGAGGAAGTGGGAGATCTCGTCTCTTCAGGAGCTGGAGGAGGTTTTACATTCAGCTCCACGCTCCTGTCGCCACGGAGATGAGGTGTGGCCTAACTTGTATCTGGGAGACATGTGGGTATCCTTTGCCTTATTTAATTTCTGTGTGTCTGAATTGTTATTCATGCATAAAAAAATGTGGTATTTGTGTCAGGTTTATGTCTCATGACAAGCTCGGGCTCTGGCAGCTGGGCATCACTCACGTGCTGAATGCAGCCCATGGAAAACTGTGCTGTAAGGGCAGTGATGATTTTTATGGCACCACAGTGAAATACTACGGAGTCCCTGCAAACGACCTGCCAACATTTGACCTTTCACCTTTTTTCTACCCTGCTGCTGAGTTCATTCACCAGGCTTTGACATCAGGAGGTACTGAAACTTGACAGTTAGTGACAGTTAGTCACCTGTATTTTCAGTATCTTTATTTGTGTCTTTTTATGATTTCCAGGAAAGGTGTTTGTGCACTGTGCTGTGGGTGTGAGTCGCTCGGCTGCATTGGTCCTAGCCTACCTGATGATTCATCACCGCCTCACTCTGCTGTCCTCTACACGCTGTGTGCAGCAAAAACGCTGGATTTTCCCAAACAGAGGCTTCCTGCGGCAGCTTATAGCCCTGGACCAAAAACTGCAGGACGAAGGGTTGTATGAGGCGAAATAAAAACAAACAAAGCGAGGAAGAACCCTACACAATAAATCCATAGAATTGTCCTCTGGTTGTAGGCAGAAGTCAATGTCCTCGTTTATACCATGTAAGACTGTCGCCATTTCTACTCTTTACTGTATGCAGACACTTAACAATTCAACCGTGTCCAACCCTCCCCTCCCCTTGTCCTCTGCTGATGTGACCTCAGTGGTGACAGAGAGAGTCCCTGTCTATTCCCCCCCCGGATCTTTGGCATCATTGAACAGACCAATCAATGCAACAGCAACATTAAATAACTCCACATCCAGTCGGAGAGAACCCACTGAACACAGAGAGCTAATTTTGGAGCGGCCTTCAAACAACCACCTGCTTGTGTCTCTCACTGAGCTGCAGACTCCGGGGGTGAAGGGACAGTGGACATAGACAGCAGGAGTTGTGTTGGGGTCTGTTGGAGGAGCGCTCTGTGTCCGGGGAGAATGTCAGGGAGTAACCAGCCACAGGACCTAGTGCTTATTAAAGAACTAGAGCTCATCTTGGATTCCTGCAAGCTGGAGCTCACACCAGTGGATGAAGTCTGGCCCAACCTGTACATAGGAAATGTGTGAGTGTCTCCTGTTAAAGAACAGAACTTGTGTAAGTGCATCTTGAAATAATTATTAATACTGTTTCACATGTTTTCTCTTTCATTCGTCTCTTTTATGTGTTTTTTCCAGGGCTGTAGCACAGAATAGAAAGACATTACAAAAGCTTGGCATCACTCATGTCCTGAATGTGGCACACTCAAAGCAGGGCAGCATCGGTGACCAGAGCTTTTATGGGAACACCTGCATTTACTTTGGCATCCCAGCAGAGGATTCAGAGCGCTTTGACCTCAGTCTGTACTTTAAACCCGCAGCTGACTTCATACATAATGCCCTGAAGAGCAAAGATGGTACAGTATAAATGTTACAGCCATTGTCTCATTACAGTTTTGCCTGTGTTGTCTTTTCACATTCTCCATACTGCCCTACAGCAAAAGTGCTGGTGCATTGCATCATGGGCATGAGTCGATCGGCCACTTTGGTCCTGGCATACTTGATGCTGCGGCAGCGTCTCCCACTGAGAGATGCCCTGAGGCGTGTCATCCAAAAACGAGCCATTTACCCCAACCAGAATTTCCTGTCCCTCCTCCTCAAGCTTGACGAACAGCTGACACTCAAACGGAGGTTGTGTCCTCTTCTCTGACATCCCTCTCTCTCTTTATTTCACCTCCTCTATGCTCCTTCATCACATTAGCCATTAGTAACCGCAATACCTCTCTCTCTTTCCATATGTTACCCTCTAATTATGGAAAAATAATGATTTGCTATCAAAATGTGTATGATGTAGTTAGAGGTATGAGTTGGTTTGTTGGTGGTGAACACTGGAGTGACATTTTAATTCCATGTTTTTAGTTCTAAGTTCTGGTTACAGCAGCAATGTTCTTGTGTAATATTGTAAATATCTGTACTGTACTGTCATATTTTGTTTTTCATATTCAAAAGTTACCTGTCAGTGTTGTCAGACATGTCTATAAGATTTGTAAATACAGCTTTATGACTGTTAATGTCCATTAAAGATGTTTTATAATATTTTATTGAAATATTTTGGCTGGATGGATATAAAGTGAGTAATATTGTGGAAATGAGGCACTGCATGTTTAAATGTGTTTTAACCTGTTAAAAATACACTTTTTAACAAGACAAAACCTTGTTACCTCGTTAAATCCCTCAAACCACAGTTTGTTTTTGTTTCAGCCAAATCATTTACATATTTTCTCTGGTTGAAAGCACTCAGATCTTATTAACTATTGCATCACCATTCTGACACAAACAAGCAATAGATTAGATTAAAATATACATTTTCACAAAAAAGAAAACCTTTGGTGAAGCATATGATGCAAATAATCTCAGCTTTCTAAATGGATTTCAACCTGGCCTCATTGCGACTGAGGCGCATTGACATACAGTAACCAACATTTTAACATTATTTTTAATTGATGATAAAATATAAATGTATTATGACTGAGTGAAAAAGAAAAGATTGCAGGATATGAAAGAATTAAATTAATTTGGTATTAAATTAATTCAAACTCTACAAGAGAAACAGTTAGAAAATGTCTTTTAACCTGTAGCTGATGTCATGCTGTCTCTGTTGTACAGTCATCTAAATGAGTAAAGAGAATGCTGTACATCTTACCTTCATATATATAACCTCACTTATCCTTAAACATTGTACCCCCAAGGCCATATGTGCCTTTTTTCTTCTTCTTACAAAATGCAATGAGTATAACCCATATTTTTGATTTATGGCAAATAATTCAATATGATCTAATAACACAACAAATGCAGCTAAAGTTAACACGTCACTGGTAAATGTTATTCACAGCCGCTATCATATTTCTTAAAGGAGCAGAGCAGCAGACGTTACTCTGCTCCTGGGTGGCAACATAGAGACACATACAGTGCTAATGTTAAAGTTCATAGCACAATGCCACATTGTCGTTAAGAATGAGAGTCCAGGAATGCAGTCAAAATGGATTAAATGTGTTTTAACATGCCTGGATGGCAACTACATTCTGCAGGATGTTTTGTCACTAATGAGTGTATGATTACAGTTATAAAAGGAAACAAGCTACAGTCATATGAGGGTGTGTGTGTTTGTAGAGAAACAAGAGCGAGCACGGTGGGAGAAGAGTTTGCATTGCCTTGAAGTGTGGGGAAACAGGTTTGTTTGCTCAGTCCATCATCACTGGCTTTACCACGGCAGATGATTGCATTAGTTTTCTAAGAGAAGGTCAATTGTGAGACAGTATACATTTTAAAGAAAGGCAGCAGTGGCTGTGAAACTTTGTTCATAATTTAACAGATATATATAACAATATAACGCCTGGTATATGCTTTGTGTTTATGTGTGTCAGTATGTCTCTTAGGGATCCGTCATACAACCCTCCTTCTGTGTCGGAGCTGCAGGAGTTCCTGCTGGCAGACAGACGACCTACCGGACATGTCAATCAAGTCTGGCCTAACCTTTTCATAGGCAATGAGTAGGTTCACACGCATTAACATGCACACCTACATCAATGTAAACATCCTCCTCTCATACAGACGTTGATGTGTGACTGGGTTTCAGGGTGGCAGCTCGTGACAAGGGTACTCTCCACAGTCTGGGCATAACTCACATTGTAAACGCTGCTCATAGACCCCCCAGCCCTGATGCAGGACCCTGTTTCTATGTCAACACTGGTCCACGTTTCTACAGAGACATGAAGGTGGATTATTATGGGGTGGATGCTGATGATGCAGTAGACTTCATCCTTAGTCCTTTCTTTTACCCAACAGCACGGTACATCAGAGCTGCATTGGCCGTGGGAGGCAAGTCAGTCACTATTACAGATATCTTGTGTGTGTATATAGAGTTACACTTAGTGTCCACTTTATTAGGTACACCTGTACAATCTAATGCAATTTAATACAACTCTGCTATAAACTTACATTTTATAATGCCTGTAATGTTGGTTTTTGTCATAGAGGTGTTAATTCAATTATGTTTTAGCACAGTTAGTGTTGTTCCAGACTGCATTATGTGGTGCTGAAGGTAACAGCAAATGTCCCTGTCCCAGGACGGGTGTTTGTCCACTGTCTGATGGGTGTGAGTCGCTCTGCAACACTGGTGCTGGCCTTCCTGATGATTGTTGAGGGCCTGAGGCTGCAGGAGGCGGTGGCTGCCGTCAGGCCACACAGAGACATCTGTCCCAACCCTGGCTTCCTGCAGCAGCTCCGCAGCCTCGACATGGGCCTGGAGAGGGAGAGGAGGAGGCGACGACAGGCCCAAACATTGTAAAGACACACACAAAGCTATCATCATTAATGCACCCAGACACACACATCTTGCTAACGTAATCTGTACTCTGCGCATGCGTCTGTAGCTATCTGTCGGAAGCTCCATCTTAAACCTGATGTTACGACCCCCTGTTGGTCTAGGGGAGTGGGGGCCATAAACATAAGCGAAACTGGTATAGATCTTAAAAAGGTAACTTTTATTGGTAACCCGGAGATGCAGACAGGTGTAAACCAAACGCTACTTCATACACAAGTGCCAGAACAAACTGGACCAGAGGCTACTATATCAGTATAGGAATGTAAGTTTTATTTGTTACATCAAAACAAAAGAAGAAACACAATTCAGGACTAGACTGCATTACCAGGGAAACTGATGTAGAATTGAGCACCGACAAATTATAACCAAACTGATAGACAAATAAGGAAATAACCCACACGCTCAAACCAAATACTATGGAAAAACACTATCTGCATGCTGCACACTACACAAAACACCCATGCAAAACGGTTACTCTGTCTTTCAGTTTCCCCCTTTAACACAGCCATAAACACAAAATATGGCCCATTCAAGGATCTAGTGTGAGCCCAATAAAACTAACCGGTGGGAAAAAACAGTGGTTGGCTCTCCTAATAACTTCTATTTGAAACAAGACAAACAGAAACACAGTAAGATACAAAAAAAACACTTTCCCCTCCCGCTGTTGAAGGCATGCAGGTGACTGGGATCTATATTTTCAAATATTCCTGTTACATTTATATATATATATAAAAAAAAAGGCTAAAATCTTGTTTAAAACCATCTTACACATCCCTGTGCTTTAGCTGATGTGTTTAAACAATCACTCCAAGCTTTGGACCCTCACCACCACGAAGTCTAATAAATAACAGGTTTTTAACAATTCTTCAACTTGTCTTTAATAAAATCAACTACAAATTATTCTAAGATCTAGTTCTGGACATGTATTATTAGCCTTAGATTTTTACACATTATTTTTTTAAAGTAAAACCCATTTAAAAATAGAGCCTATCCAATCAAGAACCAAACAAAGGCTGGCCTCAGCTGCTCCCTCAGGTGTGTGACTGCAGAAAGAAAGGACCAGGTGATCTTCCCTCCCCTATTTATAGACCGCCCCTTTACCTGGGTCCTAGTGCTAAACCTCTGTTGCCTTCCCTATCACACAGGTAACAATAAACAAAAAGAGGGTGGATGAGGGTGCTGTGAAAAATAACAAACCAAGTTAAAATAAAGAGGTCCTCAAAAGGAGGCCTGTACCCATCTATATATTTAAACAGGGTTAATTCTTGCTACAAAAAAAACAAAACACTACAAACAAAAATACTAAGTGAATTTTTCCACTACACACAATGTAGAGTTGACAAACAAGGTATGCAAATTGTTCCACTAAACACAATGTACAGCTAACAAGCAAAGTACACAGTCAATACCAGCAGCACACAAGTCAATAGGCGGTGACAAGCTGCCTCGAGCAACAGGTGGACTCTCCTTATGAGCAGGAGGTAATCAGTGTGGTGACGAGCCATTGGTTGAGCGGGAACAGAGGGAACCAATTGGTGGGACTGAAGTCAGCACCCCAGAAACCAGGAGGTAGGCCAGTCTTCATTCCACAGGGACACAGCCTACTTGGTAGAGGTGAGACAGAAAAGGGGAAACACAAAGGTGACAGTGACAGCCATGACACCTGACTCTTATCCAGTTTTAATCCACACTTTTATGTTAAATTTTTTATATCCTTTTTATTTAACTTAAGTTTTTAACTTAAGTGTTATGTGGGTGTGGTGTCCGAACGATAATGCTGCGATGATGTGTTGAGAAGAAATCCGCTCGACACTGTTCTTGATTATAAAAGTTTATTACATCAAAGAATTCAGCATCAATTACAAGCTCTGCAGCAGCTTGGAGAGTGACCCAGCCCGATGGCCACTCTGTCTCTCTGTACATCGAACACAGCTTATATAGGACATGTTTAGGTATCTGCTAAATACCATATAAGGGCACAGTGCTGTAGAATAAGTGTAGCCATCTGTTAGACACCACAGAAGGGTACAGTCCCTTCATTCATACTAATCTCTTCTTCCCCTAACACTGGGTCAGAGGTCAAATTCTATAGGAGGGTTCACTCTTTGTACACCCATCAATCATTACTTCCCCATAAGGGTTCACTGTCCCTCTCTCCAGCTGCAGAGCATTATGTTAAACTGTAATGGTCAAATGCACATATGTTATACACCACATGGGTTAAGGATTTTAGTCATCCGACATGGATTTCAAGCTAGATGACCGTAAAAACGCTACTGATCAAAACAAAGCTCCGACGACTAACGTTATGCTAGCCGAGATAACTCTGCCCCATGAGGACTGCACACTCCCTAAGAAAGCGAACAAAAAGATTGCTGACCTTATGAAAGACATCCGACGACTTTCAGAGGAACTCAAAGAGAAAGATTCCCTGCTGACTGGCTTTATGGAACAGATTGTTTCTCTTAGCGCAACCGCTAACATCCAGGACACCGTGCTGTGGGACCCCTCTAACCTTCCAAGGCTTTCCTCCTGCTCGACTCCGAAGCATCAGTCAACCTGGGCTGAAGTGGTGGTCCGTGGCTGCAGAGAGTCTCAGACGGGGCTGCCTCTCCTCCGCACGTCGGCCTCTCCAACTGCTATGCAGCCCTGTCTGACGACACTCCGGTCCATCCAGCAGATGCACCTGCGGCTTCGAGTCTCCCTGATACGGATCACTTTCGACAGACAGTGCCTGCCGACACTGTTGCATCTCCTCCACCAGCTACATCTCCTGCACTGGCGGCAAACGGTGATCAGCTGGGCCGCCGGTCTGCCGCTGGGCCTGATCGGCAGACCGTCATCCCGGTCAAAAACCTCCGCTTCCCGACGTAGGATCCTGAAGGAGGCTGTGCTCAGACGCTCCGGAGGCCGTCTCTACCCTGCACCGTCTGGTAGTCCTTCTCTCAGAAATGTTAGCTGCTCACATACAGCATGTGGTGCGGTCCTCCCCTCAGGACTTACGTGAATGATTAATCATTCATGCAGCACACCTGGACACACCACCGGTCACTGAACAGATCTCTGCCTCACTTCCACAAACAACTGTTTCCACCTGCTGGCATGTAAAGCCGTCTGCTCCCAGCGCTGTTCCAAAGACTTCTATTCCTGTCATCATCACGCATAGACCAGTAAACCGAAATGTGCACATCCCACACAGAAATAATAGTAATCTTATAAGGATTAGGACACCTGCACCAACTCCAGCACCTAGAATAAACTCATTTAAAAAGGCTCTCTTCAATGTGAGATCACTTTCAAGTAAGATTTTTATCTTAAATGATTTTATCTTGTCTGCAAATCTAGATTTTATGTTTTTAACTGAATCCTGGTTGCAAATGAATCACTATAGCCAGCTATCTGAACTGTGTCCGCCTCAATATGATTGTTTTAGTCAACCGAGGGTCAGTGGTCGTGGTGGTGGGCTAGTGAGCGTGTATAGGGAAAATTTTAAAGGTCATCAAGTACGCTGTGATGAATTTAACTCCTTTGAAGTTCTCACTCTTAAACTTGGAGGGCTGCAACCTATCATATTTGTTATAATTTATCGTCCCCCAAAACAGCCTGGAGGATTTTTATTAGAACTTCCTGAATTTTTATCTACTCTGGTTTTAAATTGTGACAGAATTGTTCTTCTTGGCGATTTTAATATTCATGTTGATGACCCCACCAATGTTAATGCAACTGACTTTTTAAATATGGCAACTTCTTTTAACTTCAAACACATAACCGTGGTCATACACTGGACTTGGTGTTTATCCTGGGTGTCAGCATTTTCTCTGTGGAATTAATGGACATGACCATATCTGACCACAGATGTATTGTTTTTAGCTGCGATTCGCCTGTTACTCATGCCGCCTCACCAAGCCCTGTGTGTTCTCGCATCTTTAATGAACAAAGTGTTTCAAAGTTTTGTGCATTCTTTCAGAGCCAAAGCCAACACCTGTCTGATTCCAACACCAACAATCTGGTCGATCACTTCAATCATATCTGCTTGTCGTCACTAAATATTACTGCTCCTCTAAAGGTTAGGCCTACGTCTAAAGCTAGTAAGCAACCCTGGATAAATGACAACATTCACAGCCTAAAAACGGAATGCAGGAAAGCAGAGCGCAGATGGAAAAAATCCAGTCTCCAAGTCCATTGCCTCAGTCTGAAGGATTTATTAACTAACTACAATAACATGGTTAAGGATGCAAGAACACACTATTTTTCTGAACTCATTACTGCACATAAACACAATCCCAGGTTTCTGTTTAAGACTGTGGATCAACTGGTAAACCCAACCCCTCCTTGTGCCTCAGCTGGAAGTAATGATGACTGTGAATTGTTTTTATCTTATTTTACCAATAAGGTGGTGTCAATCAGAGTCTCTATTACCCCCGCGGCCTCTTACTCAGAGGTTCCTCACCAGCAACAAGAGAGTTTTAACCAGTTTTATCCCATCCACTTGTCTGAGCTTTTAAAAACAGTATCACAAATGAGAGTGTCCTCCAGCCCACTTGATGTAATACCTGAAAGTATGAAAGTAATGGATTCTGTTGGGCCCCATTTGATCTCTGTTTTCAGCAGCTCCCTATCTACTGGTTGTGTCCCTGATTATTTTAAAGCGGCTTGTGTGAACCCATTTTTGAAGAAACCTGGTTTAGATCCCTCCATCCTAGAAAATTTTAGACCAATTTCAAAACTGCCTTTTATTGCAAAGATTCTAGAAAGAATTGTGTCCAAACAGCTGCTCACTGTACTGGAAAATAACTAAATATTTGAAAAGTTTCAGTCTGGTTTCAGGAAGTACCACAGCACTGAGACTGCCCTGCTTAAAGTCCCCAATGACCTTTAATGTCTGCTGATGATGGCATGTGCTCAGTCCTGATCCATTGATCACAACATCATTTTAGACAGACTGAGGCACTGGGTGGGGATCTCTGGTACTGCCCTAGAATGGTTTTCATCCTACCTGTCAAATAGGAAGTTTTGCGTGTCTGTAAAAAACTATATCTCTTCGTTCTGTCCAGTTAAATATGGTGTGCCTCAGGGGTCGGTCTTAGGACCCATTTTGTTTTCCTTGTATCTGCTTCCCCTTGGACATATTTTCCATAAACATGGCATTTCTTTTCATATTTATGCCGATGACTTAACAACTGCCTTTGTGAAGTTAAAAAATGGATGTCAAATAATTTCCTCCAGCTGAACTCAGACAAAACAGAAATCTTGGTCATTGGGTCCCAGCAGATGGCAAATCAAATACTGCCATCTGCTGGTTCCCTAGTAAGTCACATTAAGCCTGTAGCAAAGAACCTTGGTGTCTGGTCTGATAGTAATTTAAATTTCAAGCAGCACACCACAAAGCTTGTTCAATCATGTTTTTATCAACTTAGAAATATAGCAAAAATTCGATCTATGTTAACTTTTAAGACCATTTTACACGCCTTCATCTCATCACGCCTGGACTATTGCAACAGCCTTTTCACCTGTTTAACCCATAAATCTACTGATCGACTCCAGACTGCCCAGAACTCAGCTGCCAGGCTTTTAACCAGAACAAAGAAATATGACCACATTACTCCTATTTTAGCTTCATTACACTGGCTCCCAGTATGTTTTAGAATTGACTTTAAAATTCGATTGATCACTTTTAAAGCTCTTCATGGCCTCTCGCCTTGTTATATTTCTGACCTTTTAGTCCCATACGCACCTTGAGATCCTCGGGCAGAGGTCTGCTGTCTGTTCCAGAGTCTCGACTGAAAACTAAAGGGGACAGAGCGTTTGCTGTCAGGGCCCCGAGGCTCTGGAACAGCCTGCCCGAGGAAATCAGGTCAGCTGAGTCAGTGAACTCTTTTAAGTCCCTTCTTAAAACATACTTTTATAGGAGAGCCTTTCCCAATCTTATTTTACTTTATTTTATCCCTTTTATTTTATTCTATTTTACTTATTTTATATTTATCTTGAACGTGTATTTTAGTCTTTTCAATGTTTTCCTGCTTTTATCTTGTATTGTTTTTGTATTATTGTCTTTACACTTGTTAAAGCACTTTGTAACTTGTTTTTGAAAAGTGCTCTACAAATAAAGATTACTATTATTATTATTATTATTATTATTGCTACAGAGGTCACTCAGCCCAGGAGGAGGAAACACCATCTCTGACAGAGCTGAGGCAAATTATCTGGACCAACAGGAAGCCAGTAGCACCTGTAAATCAAGTCTGGCCCAACCTGTACATCGGAGATGTGTGAGTAGAAAAATCACAACTAGCAGCTTAAAATTGTGTAAATGACAATAAATCAGTTTGTATGTGGCATGTGTCTGTAGGTCTGTGGCACAAGATAGAACCACACTCTCATCTCTGGGTGTAACTCACATACTGAATGCAGCAGCAGGTCGACACCGGATCAACACAGGTCAGCAGTTCTACAGTGACCTTGAAGTGGAATACCATGGTGTTGAAGCTGCAGATCATCCGGAGTTTAACCTCCGACCTTTCTTCAACCCTGCTGCACAGTTCATAGACAGTTCTCTGAAGCAAAATGGTCAGTGTGCAAATATGACAGCAAAAGACAATTCTTAATGTAGATAGCAACATAAATGCACTGATGGGACAAAAACTATACAAACACATCTGAAACATGTAATTCATTCATTCACAATGCATTAGCTTCAGAAGCTGAGAGCTGAAACAAAGAGCTAGATCTGGGAGATAAATTATTACCTAAAAAGAAAGGGGCTAAACAGCATTGCACTGGAAAATCTGAAAGACAAAATGCATTGATTACAAGCATGTTCCGATCTGATTGACAAATGAATGAAGTGAACAAATTACTGCTAGTTTAAGCACTGCAGACATGGGAAGTGCAGATGGCTTGTAAGTTTGTTTATAACCTGAAGTCTACTGAAAGGTACTTATAACTGAAGTGTAAGGTCTGAAAGGAGTGTAATAAAATTTAATGTAAGCTCATGTTACCTTTAAGGGCTTTTATTTTGAAAATATTGCATACTGTCTGAGGGCTTTTATTTTGATCAGACCTCCACCAGGGCCCTCATGTGAGTTCTTGTTAGCTGGTTGGGATTCAATGTGTGTTTCTGACACTATATCTGTTTCTATATATGTGAATGTTTGTGACAGAGGTAGTTCTGAATTGTGAATTAAACCTGAAACAGCTCAAAGTTTGGCGGAAGTGATGATAACACAGAGACCTGGCAAGGTACCTCTCGAACAATACATAAAAACTCAAAAACTGTAAAATATATTGCAAACATGAATACAAGTTTAATAGTGCAGTCTTGTGATCCATTAAAGTTTAAATGAAATCTGTAGCAGAAAGTATGCTGAAGTAGTAGAACTTCAAAGTGGAGTAGGTTAAGGTAGATTTGAAGAAGCCTAATATTTTGAAATTTATAAATTAAATCATAATGTTGTTAAAGATCTTACAGTATATTAAATAAGATTACATTAAAGCCATTACATAACATTTGTTGCCATTGAGCAACACGTACACTTTCCATTAACAATCAGTGAGGTGTAGACATAATTTAAAGGCCCCTCAGACTTCCATCAGATGCTATTCATTCATTGGCTAGACTGGATGAGGGGGGTTGGGTTTGTGTGAGTAAAATGGGAGTATTATTAGGAGAACTGAAATCATCTGTGGAGCTATGGAAAAATCTCCCTTTTGCTTTTGTTTTTGGGATTTTCATCTAAGTTGAAGAAAATATTATACTAATAAACGCTGAACTGGAGTAGTGAAGCAGTTTCCATGCACGGGCTGCCGACAGCGGCAGCAGGTTGAGGCCCCAGTATTCAACGAGTTTTGTCGCCACCTTGACGGTGAAATAGAATATTCATCAATAAGCACAATGTCATTTAATGATTTGAATTGAATAAATGCAATTAAATTAAATTGTTACATTAAAACCATTACATTACATTAAAGACAGTAAATCTTATACTGTAATCTGCTGCTGAATCAGCATTTATACTAACGACGGCTGAGTTCCATTTAGCTGCTTGTGGTTTAAGTCTAGAAAAACACTCGTGTTCAAATGGCTTTCAAATGTGCTTTGAAAATGTTCTGGAGACTTTTTGCCCGTTTCAAGGGATAAGAACAGATAAAATGTATAAATGTTGGGACATTTGAATCAATAAGACATTTTTTAATAAGTGTTATTACACATACTAATCAATGTATCTTCCAGGGAAGGTGCTTGTGCACTGTGCAATGGGTGTCAGTCGCTCTGGAGCGCTGGTTCTTGCATATCTGATGATCTGCCATGGCCTGTCATTAGTGGAGGCCATCATTGCTGTGCGTCTGAACCGGGACATTGGACCCAACTCTGGATTTCTGGAGCAGCTGAGGCAGCTGGAGCTGAGCCTCCACCCACAGAGCGGACACACCACTAAGCAGGACCACAGTGACACATCATGACGGAGCATGCCCTTTCAGGCACCTGTTTGATTTAAACGCACATTTTCTGTTATAACAATTAAATCAGACAAATAGAAATGTCATGTTACAAGAAAAGCGCCAATGTCTTTGTTAACACTTTGTGCAACATAACAAGTGAATGCTTTAACTTTTATGTCCCCAGAAATAACTGCACTGACCGTGCTAACTGATCCCCACACCTGTCCACACATTAGTGACATTCTTACAATGACAATAACGAATGACACTTACTTACTAAACATCTTTTTGTTTTCTGGCATTGTTTCTCACAATTCAGTGTTTCTTTACCATACAGGGTAAAGGAACGTAATCCTACATTAGAGGATTCATATCACATTAGGAAGGCAGTGAGAAAGCGTGTGTGTGTGTGTGTGTGTGAATGTGTGTGTGTGTGTGTGTGTGTGTGTGTGTCTGTGTGGTTGTGTGTGTCTGTGTGTCACGTTGTTGAGATCAGGTGTTGTAGCCCAGCTGCCTAAAAATATCATCTTAAACACAGAGCCTGAGAGAGCAGTTACCATTCCAGATCTGTCTAAGGGTCTGTGTTGATACACACACACAGTTCACACATGTCCACTGAGAAAAGGTTGAGGTGCTGGTCTGCAAAACTGCTCAGGAACGGATTTAAAGCTTTAAACAGTTACAAGAAAGAGGTGAGTAACTGTTTTCTACCACAGCACTTTATTATGATAATCAGCCTGCAGGGTATATGATTACAGAGCAAGGCAGCAGTGTATCTTATGGCCTCACAGTTCTCTTTAAACAGCCAACATCATGAGCAGATCAGACATCTTCACTTCATCCTGGGACATCACATCACTCCAAACCACTCAATCGGAATGATGTAGTAAGAGTTTGGTATAAAAAGGAGCATGAAAGTGCAGCAGATACAACAGAGGTGTAGAATGACAGTAAGACTGTGGAGGACCTAAATATCCTTGCAAAAGGGCATAATGGTACTCCAATCTTTAGCTGATAAAAATGAGCAATAAACAAAAATGAGTAAAATCAATGTTAAAAGCTAATAAATGGCTCAAATTATAAGTTTAATAAATTAATGAATTAAAACATGAATTAAAATATCTTTTACCCATACATTTTTGTTATACAATAGATCTTTTATAAATTTAAACAATAAATTCATAATTAAATGTTAAACAGGTTTTCACGTTTTGTTTTGTTTTTGTCCCCTATTCCCCATGTGCTGTTTTATCTCTTATCACTATTTAAAATCTATTATCATTTAAGTGCCATGGCAACTTGTTAATGGTGGCTACAAAGAAGTGCAGTCTGCTCACCATGGAGAGTTTCATCCAACAGCTGACAAGTGAGGTTTTGTAACAAAAAAACGGCAGAGCTCCACATAAGTGACAAAAGAACTGGTGAATGGAAATGCATGCGAGATACCAAGTGGTCCCTAACTTTACTGTTAAACTGTCATCACAGCAGTTATGTTTTAAGAACAATTTAGTTTTAATTTGTGTACATATGGTTTGATTTGTTTTATTTAGTTATATATAAATCCCTAAATAAATAAAAAAATAATATTTTCCTGATAAATGAATCACATCAAAGCTTATATTGATTTAAATGTTGACTAAGAGTCCAAAACTCAGAGGAAGTCAGCTAAATTTAAAAAGAAAGAAAAAAAATTACCTATTAACTTTATGTTGATCAACGAATCCAGAGGTATCCCTAAAGCTGATGATACACAGAGCAACTTTTAGAGCAATCGTGCAGGGCAACATTGCCGTCAATTGTAATGAGTAGTTACTACCGTAAACCCCTTCCCCCACCACTCCGCCACCCGTCCCGCACCGCCGCTATCCATTCAAAATATAGTCGGACTTGCCACTAGCAAGACTGCCCAGCAACATTGCTCAAAAAGTTGCCTCGTGTATCATCTGCTTTATTTTACTTGCTTAGTTTTCTTCAGTTCCATGATCATCATGTTATGATTGTGTTATTTGATCCCATTCAACAATTAAGCCAAGATAGTCTAATACTGCTGTTTGACATAACTTCAAACCAAATACATTTTTAAAAAAAAGGTCTGTCCTGAGGCATCTATTAGTTTCTGACTCTGGGATAGACAATAAAATTCCCCAATACTGTGCCTCTGAACTGTCTCTTTAACCAAATCACACACATTTAGGCTTTTCTATTTTGATAACGTAATATTTCTCGACTTCCATTCACTGACCCTCCCCTGAAATTGTTGCAGCTCCAAGACTGTGTATCAAAATATTACAGGTGTATAGGTTTTAATGTTACATCTACACAGCTTGGGAACAGATAACTATGTGTAGAATTTGTTTTTGTTTGTTTTGTGATCAAGTCCAGGGATGTGTGTGTGTCTTTTCTGGGTAGCAGAGGTGAGCTATGTCCTCCTGTGTGGTGAAGTCCAGAAGCAGGAACCCGTACACAGCGGTGCGGGTGGACCCAGACAGTGATTACATCACTCCGGGGACATTAGACCTGGAGCAGCTGTTCTGGACCGGCACCGGGGCCCAGTATGCACATGTCAACCAGGTCTGGCCCAGTGTCTACATCGGGGATGAGTGAGTAAATGCACACAGAGATTAGGTTCAAAATTCATGATGGCAGCTTCATATTGAGTCTGTGTGTTGCATTAAAACAGGAAAACAGCTCTGGAGCGACCAGGCCTGAGGGATCTGGGTATCACACATGTCCTTAATGCAGCAGAGGGAAAGTGGAATAACGTGCTTACTGGTGCTGAATACTACAGTGACATGGACATCCAGTACTATGGTGTAGAGGCTGATGATAAACCCACCTTCAACATCTCCCAGTACTTCTGCCCCGCAGCCCAGTTCATCCATGAGGCCCTCAGTCACCCACAGAGTAAGTCCTGGATCAAATCATTCTCTGGGGAAGCTTGTATGCTTCACTGTGGTAACACTTTCTATGAAGGTCATCGCTATAATGCATATATTTATAACACGATATAATGCGTCCATAAGACATTATAACAGATATTATAATCACTTACAAACATGCATTAGGCGCTATAGCAACGTTCATAACGTATTATGACCTTTTGATTTAATGTTTTATAACTAATAGTAATACCAGTTTATATTAATGGTTGGCAAGAATCTCCAACCATGTTCCATAACACATTATAACCACCGACTCTGCCTTGTTATAAATACACTTTAGTCACAATTAAGAATTAGTGATATAAAATGGAATAATAGCTTATATTAATGTTTAATGTTATATAGCATGTCTTTGTTTGCCAAGAGATTCTCATCCCTACTGCCCAAACAGTGTTCCCATTCAATTCCTTTAAAATGTCTTTTAATAGGCTACGTTTTGTGAAGTGGTTGTCTTTAATTGTCCACTGCATCTGTTAGGGCCTGTCCACAGGCTCGCCATTCATCAACAACATCTGAGCCTCTTCTTACAGATGTTGGTCGGCAACAGGTCTTCTCTTGAGTGATCTTTCACCACCCTGACAACGAGTTTTCTGGATGTAATTATGTTGTGTTTTTGTGCTAAACCGCAAAATGTTCAAAATTCATACTGATTGTTCATAAAGGGAAGAAACATAAATAAAAGTTGTTTTCCTGCGCAAAATGCGTGTCACTTTACTTAAAGCAAACAATGACGTGTTATAAGGTCTTATAATTAGTTCATATGGTATTATGTCCACCTGTAATATATTATACAGGGATAGATATTTTAACACTTTACTTAAAGCAAACAAAGACATGCTATATAACATTAAACATTAATATAAGCTATTATTCCATTTTATATCACTAATTCTAAATGGTGACTAAAGTGTATTTATAACGAGGCAGAGTCGGTGGTTATAATGTGTTATGGAACATGGTCGGAGATTCTTGCCGCACATTGATATAAACTAGTATTACTATTAGTTATAAAACATTAAATTAAAAGGTCATAATACGTTATGAACTTTGCTATAGCGTCTAATGCATGTTTGTAAGTGATTATAAAAACTGTTATAATGTCTTATGGACGCATTATATCGTGTTATAAATATATGCATAAGTCGTTATAGCGATGACCTTCATAGAAAGTGTTACCCTTCACTGTTTCTAATGAATCCATCCATCTTTGCCTAATTTTGTTCTAGACAAGGTGCTGGTGCACTGTGTGATGGGTCGGAGCAGATCAGCGACTCTGGTCTTGGCATACCTGATGATGAAACACAGCTTAACTGTCGTGGAGGCTATTGAGCATGTGCGACAGCACCGTTGCATCCTGCCCAATCACGGCTTCCTAAAACAGCTCAGAGCGCTGGACATCACAATACAAGAGGAGAGGCTGAGACAAAAGAGAGAGACGACCTATAGTACACAATAGATGCCTGTGTTTACTACTTCAGTTTTTCTTCTGAATTTATCTGATACAAAAATGTTCTTTGTTTCTTTAACTATTATCATTGTATTGTCATTAAAATGTTTTGTTTTTCACAACTGTGTCATGTCCGTCTTATAAAGTTCAAATGCAACATTTTAGAATGGGGTGTCCTAAAGGTGTTTTTTAACATCAGGCATCATAATGCTGGTACTGATCAGAGAATGGACAGTAACTCTCAGAATATTGTGGAAGTTTGTTTTTGTTCCCTAATTTAAGTCAAAAAGTGAAACTTTCATATGTTCTAGATACATTTTATACAGTTTTAATCTTGAAATACTAGAATATTCTACATATATAAAGTGTGTGTTCATTTCACCTGTGGGGCACCTGTGAGGTTGAAGGCTTGTTTCTGTCTGCCTGGGAAGTTTCCTGCATTTGGTCTTCCACAATGAAAGATTAAATTAAATTACTTTACCAGACCAGTACTGGTTATGGTTCCCAGTATTTTGGCTCGTACATGCATTTGCGAGTGTGTTTATAATCTCTTTATTGCTCCAAATAGCTGACACTAGATTTCTTGCTAATTCGCTCATAGTGCCACACGTTACATCCGTACAGATAATTCACATCAATAACACAAGATCCCGCCAGTATGGAGGGATTATTTGATCAGAACTAAAACTAAAAGTTTAAAACTAAAAGTCGAAATCGAAAACTAAAAGTCAAAATCCGAAACTAAAAGTTCAAATCAAAAACTAAAAGTCGAAATCGAAAATGAATTTGGTATTTAGGATAGGGCATTTAGTCGTTTAGCTATTTAGGATTGGGGATTTAGGATAGGGCATTTTGTATTTAGGATTGGGGATTTGGGGATTTAGGATTGGGGTTTTGAGGATTTGGGGATTGCACTAGCTCTGTATTATGTGAGGTTAACGGGTTCTTCGGTTCATAACACAGGCACCCCCTTACATATTGTTTAGAGTGTCAGTGTGTTTCTTCATGTATTGTTTTGTGATACTTTTTCTTTTTGGTATTGTTTAATTATGTATTGTGCTGCAGTGTCCTGTACACAAGCAGGGCATTGTTAAAGAGGTGGTATTATGCTCATTTTCAGGTTCAAAATCTTAATTAGGGGTTGTACCAGAACAGGTTTACACGGTTTAATAGGAAAAAAACCCACCATATTTTTCTAATACTGCACATTGCTGCAGCTCCTCTTTTCACCCTATGTGTTGTACGCTCCGCTCTTGAGCTACAGAGTGATACATCTTACTTGTACAAAATCTTTGTTGGGAGTTGCACATGCACAGTTCCCAGGTAAGGACTACTAGCCAATCAGAAGCAGAGAAGGGCGGGTCGTAAGAAACAAGGTAGTGTGATCCAAATCAAAGCCACTTCAGACTGCGACCATAACCTAACTTGACTCTACTTTGCCCTGCTCCGTTTTCCAAGTATATCCAGCCGCAGCCTGCAGCCCGCAGCCCGCAGCCTGTAGCCCGCAGCCCGCAGACAAACGTGACGGAAGTTGACGGAAGTTGAACTTCCAAATATGGTTTGTCCCAGAAGACACCGTGCACAAAACGTGATGACGTTATCTCGGCTCACGTACAGGATAGATCCTAATGCAAACCGTTTTATTCTTTAGAAGCCAACAACACAACTTTAAATACACTTCTGAGAAGTTTTTGGTCGAGAAATCAACTGTGTAGATTTCGAATATCAGCAGTTTTACGAAAATTGGCGGCGAATCGAAAATGTGTTCAAACGTTTCCGCAAGTGCCGTAGTTATACTATACAATACTCTATACAGTCTATGTGTTATATAGCTGCAGCAACGTTACCGGAGGCTGCACAGCAACACAATGGAGGTTAACCCTATCATCTCTGTAGGGTTCACCGGTCAACATGCATATAATCAATAACTTTAGGCACTAAACTTGTGATGGTTAGGGTAAGAGGAATATACTTTGGGGGGCTGTCAGGAATAGTTAGCTAGCTAGTGATGGGGCTGGTGATGAAGCAGTGGATAAGACATATGCCTTTGGTGTGAGAGACCTGGGTTCAATTCCCCACTGTGACACATTGTGTACCTGAGCAAGACACTTAACCCCTAGTTGCTCTGCGATCTCTGACATATAGCAATTGTAAGTCGTTTTGGATAGAAGCATCAGCTAAATGAATAAATGTAATGTAGCTCTAGTTAGATAGTTCCAGTCACACAGACCACTGCAGCCAACACAGCAGACATATCCAGCAACAGCTGAATGTTAATGTTCATACTGCTGTCAATCTATCAATAAATTCTCAGTAATGTTGTAAAGTTTTAACGTAAATCGAGATACATCTGGCTCGTGATGTAACATTACAGAATATTCTTGGTTTGTGAAACTTACAGATATAAAATACACAACCGTGGTATGAATTGAAACATTGGTTTATTATAATCATTAGGCTATTATAAATAAATATTTGCAGGAATTATAGTATAGATAGGCTATACTATATTAATAATATAATTATAGTATAGTAAATATTAACACATAACGTACACTGATTACTACGTTGACACTTGACACCTCTTTTTTAACGGCTTTTTTTTATTTAACAACTATGCCTGGGCCGAGTGGTCGAGATAAACGTCATCACATTTTGTGCGCAGTGGCTTGTGGGACAAGCCATATATGGAAGTTCAACTTCCGTCAACTTCCGTAACGTTTGTCTGCAGGCTGCAGCTGGACCCTTCTCCCATTTTCCGTAGCAGATTGTACCCACAGATAGTACGTAGCTTGTTGCTGCAGCGGTCTGTGTGACAGTGGGAGCAGAGGGCTCTGTGAGCCCTCACACGCTCCTCCCGCGGGTTGGCACAGGCTTCCCTCCCGCAGCCACTTGCGGAGCTCCTCAACTCCGAAAATATTCAAGCACATTTTTGTTCCGCCATCACTTCTCGTAAAACTGTCAATATTCGAAATCTACACAGCTGATTTCTCACCTCAAAACTTCTCAGAAGTGGATTTTGTGATGAAATTCCATACGAAAACTGTAAAATATAAAACTTTCTGTTGCTGGCCTCTGTCTGGTGCAGCAATGATGATGCAGTGAATAGTGAATATTCTCTCTGACCAATCAGCAGTCTGTCCTGTTTTCACGTTACATTTTAGTATCTCTCAGCTCGCTTGGAACCTCGACTGAGGTGAGGTGATACGAAAAAAAGTACCTGGAAGCAGGTACATGTACAACATTTCTACAATGGAAAACCAAACAAGGCGAGTCCAAAGGGCCTCCACTCAGACTAGCTTGGTTTGAGGGCGTGCCTGACCCCGCTAGCCGCTTGGCAAGCTTTATGACGCATTTTCATTGTGATATCACAAGTAAAGGAAGTGAAGGGCTGGACTACAAAGGAGCTTTTTTCAAACGGTTCAGAGCAGAGCTTTCTGTGGGAGATGGGAACTCTCTTTGGGCTGGACTTTGGGCTTTTTCACTTTGCAAACCTGTTACATGTACATAAAAAGATATAACTCAATAAAGGAGAGGGGGAAAGCCAAAAAGCGTAATACCACCTCTTTAAAAAGTAAGTGTTAGATCCCACTTTTACCACAAGAGGGAGTATACTGTTAGTGAGTTATGTTAGGAGCAGCCTCAACAAGGCAGTGCAGACCATGCTCATAACAATGTACCGATCTGTTTGTGTATGTTGCAAGCAGACATAATATATGAACGAAACCTACACAAGTTAGTATACGTAAATAGTCCATATATATATATATATATATATATATATATATATATATATAGTACATATAAGAAATTGTGTCTGTAAAGCCTGTAACATGACTGTACATGCAGTTGTAATAAACAGGAGCTACAATACAAATCCGTATAATGTAGGAGTTGTGCCAAATGTTTTCCTTTATTGGTATACTGTTAGTGAGTTATGTGAGAAGCCTCAACATAGCAGTGCATTTCTGTAACTTAACGTGAGTCTGAACTGACCGTGCTGATAACAATGTTTCGATCTGTTTATGTATGTTGCAGATTTTAATAAAGATATTCAAAGCCACACTGAGTTTTTATTCAGATGTGTAACAATTACTTCTCTCCTAAGTTAGGGCACAAACTCAACACTAGAGGCTTAGTAACAGCTAGTTAGATTTTAACAAAAACAGTAACCAAAATTGGATGCACCATGATTAACGTTGGGTATGGACTAAATGGAGTTCCAAAGTCTTTGAACATCTACAGATAGTCTTCAAAATGCATGTAAAATAGAGTCAATTTGAACCTAGACTAATTTTCAACTGCAAATCACCACAATCTTTATTAATGGGTTGGACTGTGACTTTACATTCACAGGTATTTGAGTAAACTGTCTTATCTGTTTGATTCATAATTTCATCTTCAGTTATTGCCACCTGCATTTTGTCCCCATCAGCCAAATAAATCCAATGCAACATACAGAAGGATATCAACACTTGGATGTGCTTCACTGAATCAAATGTAGTTTTTTAAGATAAATGAAATGGCCCGTGTTAGCATGAATTCATATTTCTAGCGCCACTGGATTAAAATCAAGACTTTTTATTTAGTCACTGCCATGGTGAATTGTAGTTTTCTTTTCATTCCCTACTTACTAACTCAGTAAACACACTCAGGGTTGATTTTAGTTTAGTTTTGATCAGCTGTTTAAGAACTTAAAACTCAGTTTCACATCTCATCCTCAATCAACTCAGAGCTCCTGCCTCATCATCTCTCCTTTGCTTCCTAGTGTTTTCTTTGTGGCTAACCTTTTGTTTCTTGAACCTCAGGATCACCACCTGCTCCTCTGCCTCATGTTTGCCTTCTGCTGGACAGCCAACCATGCGTCCCCATTCACCATTGCCCACGTCATCTCGTCTGACATTCACAAACTTCCTTCAGATGCCTTCAGATCTCCAACCCTAGTCATCTTTTGTTCATGTAATTCCCCTACACCATCACAATACTGTGGGCACAATGCATCGTGTTTCACCTACTACCTCTATGATCCCAAAGAGGTGATAAAGCAGCTAAACTCCTCCACCTGCACCTCCACAATTTTTTTTCAAAGAACCCCTTAGACCCATCTGTGATAAGCAACTACAGACCAATCTCCAATATCCCTTTTCCTAGTAAAATATTTGAAAAGGATATCTACAAGCAACTGCATAATTACCTGTCCCTCCACAATTTATACGATGTGAATCAATCTGGCTTCAGGACCAACCGCAGCACTGAAACAGCTTTGAAGTAGTCAGTGATCAAAAGATCAACAATGCTGCAAACAAACCTTCTGTCCTAGTATTTCTAGAATGGACAGCAGCCTTAGATACTGTCAAGCACAGCATTTTAATCAGTAAACTAGAAAATTCCTTTGGGCAATGTGGTCGTGTCTTAAAGGGGCTCTCTTCCTATCTAACTGGCAGGACATTCTCTGTGTCTCTTGACAACTTTTAAACTGGTAATTATGACATTTTCTTTGAGGTCCCACAAGGCTCAGTTGTTTATTTCACGTTCACGTGATATCCTCAGCCCTGTAATGAGTACTGGATGATCAAAAACTTTTTGCAGTAAAAAAAAAGACTGAGATCCTGTTGGAGAAAACCATATTACCATTATGATCTTACTGCTGTTTACATTCTCACTGACACAAATTTAAATGCACTGGACAATTACTTCCTGGGTGTATATGTGTATGTATATTTGTAAACTGTATAGGCCATGTTGTATGTTAACATATTCAAATGTAAAACTAACTATCTGTTATGTTCTGTGTTTGTAGCATAAGGAGACTACAAACTTCCCTGCCCTATGGAATAGAGTTCCTGCGTTTTGTCTCCATGTGATGAGTCCAGGTTTTGTCAACAGTGCCAGTTCAATGTAAATGGGGAAAGAACAGGGCTGTGTTAAATATATAATGTTGCTTCTTAAACTGCAAAACTTTGAAATTAGAGGGTCATGGCTCAGAAGGTAAATATTTATATCTTACAAATAGTTTTTAAAAGACTTGTTTTCAGGATATAAAAATGATGTCAAATAAACGTGTGCAGGTCAGGCCGTGAGAGGTGACGTCGTTGTCTCTATCTGTCATTACCTGGTGTAGGAAGCTTCTACACATAATTGATTTTAACATTTTATTATCGTAAAATTGGAAGTATAATGAAACGTTATGCCTATTTCCACTTTTATTTTGCTGCCTCTACAAATTAGCAAATTCTTCCATAGACAGAAGAACAAATGACAAACTACATAATCATAACTAAAAGCCAAATTAGCCCTAATATCTTTCTAATTTCAGCGGCACCCACCACTAGAAGCAAATAAGGTATAGCCATAGACTGGGTATAGCACAACACTTGATCATAGAAACTGTGCAAGTAGGTAGGTTGTATGATCATGTATACTAGTTAAGATAAGACTGCACTAAAGGAAATTCAGGTGCAACAGCCGCAATTATATATGGTGAAAATAAAAGACAAGCAGCTTCTCCCGTCAGACTGCAACTCTGTGCTATTTATTGCATAATATAATGAGCAAAATAAAACATGGTAATTATAGATCACATAGAAACTTTGCAAGATAAAATACAAGCCTTCAATGAAGAGTAAATTATGTCTAAGTGAGAGAAGAAGTCCTGAGTGGATCCAGAGGTTACTCAATCAGCTGTAGCTGTAATTTCCAACTTATGGTGTGACCCAGTGGACTGGGACTCTGCTGCAGATGGCTGATCCAAAGCTGTGACACCAAGTAGTCCTTCATGTCCAGGTGAAACATCTTTGTCTGCAGGGGGCGGACAAGTCAATGGGGAAAAACAGTGGAGCTTGCGTTAACCTCAAACACCTCTAGTGTAGACTTTAGGCCCTAATAGGCAGGTGAGCGGGAGCCAGGAGACTGAGCATGGGGCAATAACAAACACAGGGACAGACGGGAACACTCGAAACACAGTGAAGTGAAAGAACAAAAGGAGACACTAGGAAATCACTGATGACAATCGCATTAATCACCATTCACTCCCTGGTCAAATGACATTGGCAGTGATGCAGGTAGTGTCCTGTTTCTGATTAGCGGACGTCTATCAGGCCTCAACGCTACATCCATAAGTGTGTAGTAATAATACTGTACTAGGTCTGCCGGTTGAGACTTTATAGCTGCGCTGTTATGTTTTTCAGAGCACACAAACACTGTACACACACACCTGTCACCTACCCAGCATGGTGCTATTACCCAGAAACACAGCTTCTACACCTTATCTTTACAGTTTATAACAGCGGGGTTAATAGACTCATTTAAAACCTGCATGTACCGACACGATCATAACTCATGCATGTCAGCAACAGTTAGCCTAATATAGCTAACTTGGTAATGTTATCATATCTTACCTGCTGTACTGTCTGCTGCTTTCTCGTCAGATGGATAGCTCTCCTTTCACTGTTGACTTTGTGTGAGAGGCCACATAAAGTCCCTCAGCTGTTCCAAATCCTCCCTGCAGCCTTTGGGCCACGCCTCTTCATTTGCATACACGACTCAATCCTCAATCACCAAATCCCCAAATCCCCAATCCTAAATCCCCAAATCCTAAATGGCTAAACGACAAAATGCCCTATCCTAAATACCAAATTCATTTTCGACTTCGACTTTCAGTTTTAGTTCTCACCAAATAATCCCTCCATACACCAGTGCCTTAATGATGTCCGATTTCATTCAATATATTCAGACTTCCATTCTGTATATTCAGACGGACAAACTTCATATATATATATGGACAAATGTACTGGGACACCTACAACATCCCATTCTAAATTCACAGGCATTAACAGAGTTGGTTTCCCTTTGCAGCTTTAAAAGCTTCCACTCTTCTAGGAAGGCTTTCTGCAAGATTTTTGAGTTTGCACGTTGATCCAGAAGAGCATTTGTGAGGTCAGACACTGATGTGGGACACAAGGGCCTGGCTTGCAATCTCCGTTCTAGATCATCCCTAAGGTGTTGGATAGGGTTGAGGTCAGGGCTCTGAGTGGGCCAGTCAAGTTCTTCCACACCAAACTGGGAAAACCATTTCTTTATGGAGCTGGCATTGACATTGAAAGAGGAAAAGGCCACACACAAACTGTTGTCCAAAATTGTATGTTGTAGCATCAAGATTTCCCTAAGAAAAAAACACATTTAAAAAAAAACAAACAAAAAAACCCCCCAGCCCCCACCAAAGGTATTGGGATAGGTGCGTCCCAGTACTTCTGTCGATATAGTCTATGTATACATACATATATAATACAGTGTAGATCTCAGAACAATCTTTTATTGAATATTTAAAATGTATTCAATATTAAACAAAACACTCAAAAACAGAAACACAAACAAGTAATAGGATCAACCTTGCAAGTTTTATTTGAAGATTTTATGCAACAGCATCTAGCACAGAGGCGAGCAACTTGAGTGCCATTTGAGACCAGAAAGAATTTGCCACATAAGGTTTTTTTGGTGTACCTTACCATTTAAAGAAACAGGCTAGAGAGGCAATGTGTATAATTTTCATCCAACACATACACAAGTCTCAAAACATCTCGTAGTATTCAGAAAACACAATCTCAGGTAAATATTGAAATGTTTGGCCCCATATCACAGTGTGGCCTGAGCCCACTCCCAATCGTTTCTTCTTTGTTTTTTTTGTATCTTCCATACAAACATCCGACAAAATCTTCCAAACATTTCAAAATCTAATTAAGTGAAAAGGCATATTTCCATTCCATTTACATCTGATTTGGCAAGGCGGACGGTCCTGAAGTCAGGTTACCTGTTCTTTGATATTGCAAGAGATCAACAAACATCCAGAAAGAGCACAGTCCACTAATTCTGGTGAAAAATAATCAGTGGAGGTAAAGTCTTAATTTTGAATGCCCAGTGTATTCACCTGACAGAACATAAAAATGCAATGACATTTTTCCAACAATCCCAGCTCCATTACATGCATTTTAGAGATTTTGTGCGTCCATTTCCACCCCATAAGCCACCAGTTGACCATCACTGGTCTGCACAGACAAATGCAGATTCACATAACACCTGTGGGCCTCCGTACACCTTTTACAGAGAAACAATGGGGGGGAGGCACTCATTACAAGCACCTGCCCCACAGAACAGCATGAGGAAAAATAAACTTCCACAATGGTGACTTTAACTTCTGAACTTCCCTGACACAGTAAAGCTGACATTTAACAGCGGCCACAGGACTCAGTGGGTGAGTCTTTGACACGTTAAAAAGTGTACGCTTAAAAGAAAACCATTTGGATTCATAACTGGCCTGTTGAATTAAAATAGTAACAAATCTAAAGTCATAATCAGTAATAATTACTATTTTTAAAAAAAAGTCTAAAACAAATCAATGCTGCACAACTAAATGCAATATCCAAAACCTCCTTGACAGTGATATTTCATTCCTTAGTGTAAAATGTGTCCTCCCAGTGTGGAAATAACCCTGTTCTTTGATTCTGTCTCCAAAGAGAAGAAACTCGGGAGATGTCAACACGAGTTTTCGCAGCACAGTCTGATGGGCATCAGTGCAGCCGGACGCTGGAAGCGTCAAAGCCAAAATACATTTAGAAACAATCCCAAAATGACTGTCCATAAAAACAACTTTAACAGTTTAGATCCTAAGCAAAATTATTACTTCATGTGGTGTCATGATTCTTTTAAGGTCATTAGTGTAGAAACAAATCTTCCTTAGCCCTTGGCTGCATGATCCTCTAGCGGCCCCAAGTGGAGAACACAGGGACAGGCACACATTTCAGGAGATCCCAAGTAACAATAGGTAAGAAATTATCCAGACGAATTGAAAATGAACATGGACGTTTGGCTGATTTAAAAAAAATAAAATAAAATTTGACAAATCAGGGTAGTGGTTGTAGAGGAAATCATGGGTCGGAGTTGAAGTCAGGCTTCTCTGGAAAAGTGCAACCTGCTCGTCTGATGATGACATTGGCAGCGTAGTGTGCCGCTTTCACGCACTTATCCAGTGGTTTCTCCCGAACAAGCTCAGACAGGAAACCTGCACAACCGAGGGACCACTTTAATAGAAATGCGCGAAAGACAAAAAGCAACCGAGAAACATGTCGAAATGAAAACACAGGAAACTCAGGAAACTCTCACCTCCTACAAACGCATCACCGGCACCGTTTGTGTCAACAATGTCCTTGGGGTCAATCTTCAATACAGGGAATGTCTCGATCTTGTCACCTGAACACACAGAAGGAAAATGACACATCTACAGTCTACCTCTAGTAGATATACGACACAGAGAAATAAGACTAACATAAGGAAAGGAAAATAGAAAATCTTACTCAAAGCAATCACAGTTTCGTCCTTCCCCTGGGTCAACACTACAATCCTTTGTCTCTTTGTGTTGTCTTTGGGCAAAGCCTGGGCTTTCTTGGCAACTTCCTTAATGTCCTCGGTCTACAGACAATACACATTAACACAACCACTGCATAAAATCCATGAAAAAATAAGCACTAATCATGTGCAAGAGATAAATGAGATTGTTAGTCCACTCACCTCGAAGTCTTGCTCTTTAGCGAATGCAAGTGCCTCCTGAAGAATGAAGAAAAGATTGTATCGTCAACATCTGGCAGACACAAAGCAGTGAACAAACTCGTGCAGCCACTATTCAGACTATGTGAAGGATGTACTGTGAAAGTCTGGTTTACCGTCTCATTGCCGAACAGCACATCAACGTAGGGCATAACCTGCATGAGCTTATCCTTGAAGAATTGGCAGATGAAAGGCGCGGAGAGGTTTAGGCAAAACAGCTTGTTATTTTCAGACGCATGCTTCGACACTTTCAGAATTGACTCCAAAGAGACAGTGAGGAAGAAACCCTGAAAGCAAAAGGTGACATTGGGTCAAGACTGATCTTTTTATATCTTGACGGACTGTAATGAGTTGCAAGTAGTAAAATCTTGAACAGAAACTGCAACACTATGTCTGGAACCTCTGGCGATTACCCAAGGGTACTAAGGTGAAGTGACAGCACAAGTTGACCTAAATGTCAGAAGCAAATGGCACAAACGCACCATATAGTAGTTTAGTAACTACTACTTACAGCAATATAGTAGACTTTAGCTTTTTCCACCAGCTTCCAGTTTTCTTCCAGGTCTAGATGCTTATCCTTCTTATAACAGTTGGCAGCAGCTAGGTTAGCTACCAGAGACCTGAGACGAGGATGAAAACAAGAGATGCGTTGTAGGCAGATGAGATTATAATGAGTGAACATATGCTGCTTATTATTATTATTATCATCATCATCATCCTACTCCTCCACCTGTTATCTCCGGTGATGCAAGCAGCACATGTCCCTGTGGGCTCTTCATCTTGCTCGTAGTAGTGGGCATCAACGTGGGCCTCCTCAGACTTCTGCTTTAGGATCTCTCCAAACTTGTCTTTGCCAATGCAGCCAAAGAACGTGCCCACATTATGGGGTTCTTGGATCATCCACTACAGACAGCGACAACAGCTCTGATAAGCATCAGTCAGCTACTCACTGACACCACATTTACAGTAAGTTTTTCACAGAGCATCGCTGGGGTGACAAAACAGGGACTTAAGTGTTTGTGTGTAAACGACGGACCTGAGCAATCTTTATTGCGTTCTGTGTGGCTCCTCCAGCATGGTATTCAACTTTGAACTTCTTCACTAGCTCCTCAAATCTAGACAGAGAAACATGTAATTCACATTATTTATTTCTTTTTTATACTCACTCTCTCTCTCAACACAAAGCCTGACAGAGCTAGTCTTGCTTGCTGTCGAAACTAAAACAAACAAGATATAACATATTAATTGGTGTGCTTTACAGATGGTAGAAGGTGGATGTTTTAAACTTTGCATAGAGCAAGGCTACCCGTTTCCCCATTTCCCTGTGGTGTGCATGGTGATGGATATAGCTCGATAGTCAGTAACCTCCATCTGGTGATGGACTATATTTTTTCCAGGTGAAAGATGCAATACATACATGACTGATAACTGATGATACTATTTGCGCCCGTTACGCAACACAATGACTGAAGCAGTGCTTTGATGTTCCACTTAAGGCTAAAGCATCTCTAATTTGCCCTGTTGTGCAAATATAGCAGTCATACCAACCTACACGCAGATGTGTGTCTGTATGGTTTATGTGACTGTTAGAAACAAGTGGTTGACAGATATGGGTTTTTAAATGGCCAATGTTGATGCGGATATTTAGAAAGCAGGACGGCTGATGGCCAATATATAATGCCAGTATGAAAAATAAGTCATGTACAATTCCATTTTCAATGTAGAGTACAATCTTATATACTTGGTTATCTTGGCCAGTAACATGTTTTTTTAGATAGAATTTTTATTAATTAATGAAAAAAATCCATTGGGTTATGCTGTAGATGTAAGAATGCGCCTGTTTAAGGGAGAGCAGGGTACAGTTTGTGAGAAGTGACGTCATTCAACTACTACAGAATAGGAATATATATTTAATGCTAGTAATGGTTTTAGATTAGATGCTGTCATTAAGGAGAAACTTCTTAACATTTAGAAAAGAAGGAAATTTAGGGCTGGAAACTTTTCCACCACCTTCCCAAAACTCACAAGGGGAGCGCTAACATTGTTTCACAGCAGCCACACTGACAAGGCTTCCTGCCGATTTAAAAAAAAAAGATTTTTATATAGACCTCGTGAGTGCAGTATCTGGTAATGCCGATTATCTCAAAAGGCCAGATATCGGCCCGATTAATCAGTAATAAAGACAGTGTGTTCAAATATGTCTTTGGAACGTATAACAACACATTTCTGTTAAAGGTCCTGAGATAGCCAGAGGTTGCAGAGGGGGAGATATCTGGGAGAAAAATAAAGTGGGGATGACTATGGCCCCACTCTTCCTATAGACTATATCTGTTGTAAATTATCTCACTTTTCTTTATTCAGAATACACTAATACAATCCTCTCTCTCTCACACACATTCACACAGGACTTTTTTATCTCCTGCTGTTAAATGTTTGCTTTCTGACTCTTGTCTCAGAGGGACTGGGAGGTGAAGTGTCCTAGTTTGCCGTTGGCTGAGACAAGCCCTCTGTGCTGGATCTACTGTTATGCCATTGGCCATCTATAAAGGAGGGTGCGCCTGTTTTGACTAGCCCACTCCAGAACAGACAGCAGCAAACTTGGTATAAACTGAAACATATTCATTTTGTCCCTCTGCAGATTACAAAGCCTGTCAGTATATGTCTAAGAGCTCTACCAAAACTAATATTATACAGGAAATGTTGCAATATAGGAGATACGAACAGTGCTTTGTGTTTTCCCTCTGCCAGGATCTGGTCATTGGGTTTCAGAGTGTACCTGCAAATAATTAAAGGGAGACAAAAAGAAGCATTAGTTTCTCCATGTCATCAGAAATATATGCTAAATTAAAAATGATTATGGAAATAATTACAACAATGATAAGTATTATGTTTATGTGGATAAGTATTGCAGCTACAAAGGTGGTGCTGCCAAATGGATTGTTCACAGCAATGGAGAATGTGATTAATAAAATCATTCAGCCATTAAATCGTAGGCTTTGAGAAACTGTGAAAGTGCCTTTGTTACT
Source organism: Micropterus salmoides (assembly GCF_014851395.1). Taxonomy (NCBI): domain Eukaryota; kingdom Metazoa; phylum Chordata; class Actinopteri; order Centrarchiformes; family Centrarchidae; genus Micropterus; species Micropterus salmoides. Next base: position 13,844,020 of record NW_024041373.1, read on the forward strand.
ACCTACCACTGCTTAGCCCAAATCAATATGTTGGTCAGTGATGCTAAACAGAGTTTCTTCGAAAGACAAAGGTAGGTTGGGGATTAAAGTGCATTTCTACAGTTCCTGCTTTATTCGGTGTGAGACTGAATTCAACTGTGGTTGGTTGGTTTAACTCTAATCCAGGAGTTTATATAAAGGGTTTGAGAGCAGAGCCTGAGCTGGAACCCAGAGGAACTCTTTGCCCTGGTCCACTCAGTGTTGACCAGGGCAAAGGGCAGAGCTTGTACAGACCAGAAAAGGACTAATCTCACTGTACAGATTTAGGTAAATAACATTTCTTAACTTAATTTGTTGAACTTAAAAAGGTGAATTGTTGAGATTTAGATACTGATTTTTTTGTGCTTTGCTAACTACATTTTAAAAAAGAATTTTATAGATAAACTAAAAAAAATAAAATCAATGAGAGGCATTGACTGTTTCACTCAACTAGAACAGTAAGTATCACCTCACTGGGATGTAATGCTACACTGTCTCTCATATATATATATATATATATATATATACACACACACACACACACACACACACACAAGTATATTTTACAGATACATTAAAGCAATACATCTGATGGACATGCAGCTCTGTTAACAATGATTATGAGTCTGCTTTGCTCTCTTGTGTCTCCACTGATCAAATTACATCCTCTACAAAAAACCTCTTTCTCTCATAGTCAGACCGTCACTGAGGGGACCTCAAATGTCTATATCGCACTTGATTTAACTGTGGCTATGCTTTATGGAGACTTTACAGCAACAAGAAGATGGACTTAAGCTCCACGTCTTCATTCAACATTTCTTTGCCTATATAATTCTAGGGTCAACATAAATGGTGCAATATTTGCACTGATGTTTAAATTTTTCATTTAAATTAACTTTTGAGGAGTCCCTTGTGAATCTACTGGGTAGTAGATGTACAACCAGTTTGAGCATTTCCACGCCAATTAGCAGTGAGGACTGAATTGTGACTCCATTGCTTCAGTCCTTTAACTTACTTGTCCAAGAAGTCTTTGTCCACTACAGCACAGATGTCCAGTAAGGGGTTTCCCATGCCAAAGAGTGAGTTAGGGCTGAAATGTAAAGATTAAGCGTTAAAACAAAAAAAACAGGGCTTGGCTTTGTGGTTTGCTGGGTGTGGTGCTGGGTTTTTATTCCAGAGTTAAACACTACTTTGAAAAATCCAGTTTTGTTTCCATGTGACTTCACATCACATGAGTTAAAAGCTTCTATTCACACAGAAAAAAAAGCAGAAATAGCACATGTCTGAGAGCCACAGTGTAATCAACAACCATTGCAAAATAATATGTGTGGGGTTGACGGTCAGTCATGCATGTAACCATGTTATGACATTCACAGCAAGGAAAAATCAGGACAGCAGTAGGATGTCTGTCTCTGTGTTTGTGCAGTCTGTTCTTTCCTGGAGCAAACAACTGAGCACAGGGCTTGAATATCAGAGCAAATCATAACCTTATGATGCCAAAAACATCATTTTCTGCAAACACAGCAACGTTCCCACCACACTGAGGATCAACTCAATGAGACGCCGACTAAAAAGGCACCTCTGGGTTTTGTGTCAACACATAACGAACCTATCTTTAACATCAGTGACCAACTACTGCCAGTGTCTGCAGCTATAAGCAAGTACTGAATGACCTGTGTCTGGCACAGATTAAAGGTACCGTGTTCATAATACATGTAACTACTATATCTGTGCATGCTAGTCAGTTATGTCACTACAAAAGTCGTGTTTCTGGGAAAACCCCAGATGGAGCAAGTCTTTGAACGAAGCGCCTAGCAGATGCCACCTCCACATTAACATGTGCTAGCCTGTTTCTTCCCCTAATCAATTCTCTTTCTACACTCGCCTGAGATCAATATTTAATGAGGCACGAAGAAGCAACAGAGAAGAACGGCTTTTGAAAAAGCAAAGCATACAGAGACGTAGTTACATGGCAGACAGTGACTTATGCTACCCAGATGGGTTTTGGTCACAGAAAACCCCAGCAGATGCCACACCCACAGTATCATTTCCTACACTACATACATTTGCCAATGTGCCATGAGGTGATTACTGGGCTTGCCAATGACACTAAACCAAAACCCATGCCTGCCTTTAGACTAACACTCTCTCTGTCAGCCTGGTCTTACCTTGCAGCAGACATGGTGTCCCTCTCTCTGTGCATCAGCGAGATACTGACAGACCTGTTGAGCAACCTAAAACCGGCTCAGGAGGAATTGAGCGTTCAAAAACTTCACAATTTCAGCTCAGTGTGCAAGCAGATCGATTTCCCTCTGCAACAACAGCTCCTCCTACTCTGGACTGACTGCTTGAGCTTAGGCGGGGGACGGACCTGCACAGTCTGTCTGTCTGGTGATTGGCTTGTCTTGCCGATTCCAGCCTCATCGTGAGAAGCGTGCTGATGATAGATACCACGATATGACAACAGCAGGTTTCAGCTGAGTTGAATAAGGGAAGTCGCCGAGTGATGCACCGTGACAGAGTCAAGATTTATTCAGGGGAGGTAAAAAAACAAAACAAAACAAACACATTACATTTTCACGGCCACGTGACTGCTTGGCAATTAATTGTTTGGGGAGCTGGTAAGTTACAGGATGGACTGTGCAAGCTTTATCTGCAGCAATCGTTGCTATACCAAGCAGCGGAGCAATCCTTGGCACTGAATGGACGTGCCAAGATGAGTATTTCTTTCTGCAGCTTTAAAACATGCAGGGGCAGGTGGTTGTCACGTTGAACCCAGATTAGATATTGGCACACTTTGTAGATTTCACGGAGGGGTTTTAACAACAGCAGGGTCTAAACGCTTCTGACCTTACGTTACAATTAGTTAAACGTTAACATCATCGCTGTAACTGCATTTGGAAAGATAACTTAGCTAACGTTACATCAAAGGACTTTACACCCGCTATAAACAGCGTTGTCTTCTCTCTACCGTGGTGGATCATACAGACATTGAACAAGAAACCCAAAATGTTCGACCTCATAATTTCATTCACACACTGTGCCCACATTAGCATTCAATGAACTCAGAGGAGGGTCGTGTCTCCTCGCTCTGCAGAGAGGAGGCTTGTTATGTTAGCTTTCTTCTCTTTTGGCTTTCGGTTACCTTAGTTTGGCAGGAGGCTTTTTGGTTGGAGGCTCTGTCTTCTCCTCCTCTGAAAGTTTTTGTTTCTTTGCTTTTGGTTCTTCGGAAGCCATGTCTGACCTGGCACGTTGAACATTAATCACCTCTCCCGGTGTGAAAACGCGGTCGTGCTAACCCCGATGAGGTTTCGTGCCCTGCGTAGAGCCTCGCAGGCAGCCGTACGTCGCTCCACCAATCAAAACCCTTACATTACATTTAGGTTTTACAGGGGAAAACGGGGAAACGTGTCGGGCCAAAAAGTGACTACCGTCCGCGGGAGCGCGCGGTGCAAAAAGCTGTATCGACCAGTTTAGATAGTATATCCAGTTTATATATATTTTTTACACAGTCTATGGTATATATACAACTTTTGGTAAACTTTTACTGCTCCAAAAAACTCTGAAATACAATACAATATCCAGAACCATAAAGCAGACAAAGTTAGTAACCAGCTGGTAAACATAGTTTAGCAGCAAGAGACAAGTATCTCCAACAGGCATTGGTGGACACTAGAGCCAGAGCTAAATCTATACAATATAATACAATGTGGCTATTAAAGCTGACCATCAAATTATTATGTTTAGAGATCTGCTAGATCTCTGCCAAGTAACATTTGCATTATTCTGCCTGCACCCGATATAACAGCCTGAAACCTGAAAGGCTACACTGAGGGTAACAAAATCCCACTTCATCACATTTATCGCTGAGGTTTAGCTGCCCGCAGAAGTTGCCTGATTAAAAAGTGCGAAACTTTGCTTTAAAAGTTTCGATGAAGTTGACACTAGAGTTGCTTGATATTTAAACCATCCAGCATATATGTCAATACTTTACTAATAGTATGTGGGCCTTGTTCTTCTGATTTGTCGATATGTACTCGTGACTTCGTTGTGTTTACGTATGCATCGATCTGCAGGCGTCTACTCAGCAACTCTGACAATTCTGCCATATTGGCACGAAGTCATTGGCACAGTCGACTGGAGTTAGCAGGTAAAACTTTTTAACACAATGTAAAACTTTGTAGACATTGTCCTCTGTTAGAGCCTTTATGTTGCTTTTATGCTTCTCACTCTCAAGTGTATTTAATTCTTTTTTTAGCATTAAGAAGCAGATGGTAAACGTGTCCGAATTTGCCAATCTCAGATTGCTAGCCAGCTGGTTAAGTTACCTGAGGTTGAAGTTTGTTTGGCATATTGACACTATGCAAATGTTGACAAATGACACTGCTTTACATTTGCATTGCGTTGATTTGGGCACACTACTTAATGAGGAGTTAAGTTTTTTAAAACTGCTGATTTAGTCACTTTTACTCAATAACACAGAGCACTACTAACATCAACAACCACCTCATTGTTGCAGCTGAGATGATCCACAGTCTGTTCCTGATTAATCACTCTGGAGACATCTTCCTGGAGAAACACTGGAAGAGTGTCATCAGCCGGAGTGTGTGTGATTACTTTTTTGAGGCGAAGGAGAAAGCATTCGACCCGGAGAATGTGCCCCCTGTCCTGCAGACCCCACACCACTATCTCATCTCCATATACAGGGAGAAGCTCTTCTTCCTGTCTGTCATCCAGACTGAAGTCCCTCCACTGTTTGTCATTGAGTTCCTGCACAGAGTGGCAGAAACAATTCAGGTGTGATTAAGCTCTGTGTTCATTTTTCTAGATAGATGTCTTGCATCTTTGTTTCTGTTCAAACTTAGTTTCCTGTGTATGCAGATTGTCTAGATGTAGCCTAGTTTAGATGGATTGCGGTTCACATTTGACATCTCAAGTGATCAGATTTCACCTCCCTGAATGCAATTTAATAGGAAATTGTTGCTGAGGACAAAGACGGTGCACATTTGTTCTGGACCAAACAGCTATAGTGGAAAATATTGTGCTTAATTTGTAGCACCATAACATCTCTCAATCGTATCCCACTATTTGAAAGGTTTGTTTCTGTTGACAGGACTACTTTGGAGAGTGCTCAGAAAGTATAATAAAGGAAAATGTGGTGACGGTGTATGAGCTGTTGGAGGAGATGTTGGACAACGGGTTTCCATTAGCGACAGAGTCCAATGTCCTTAAGGAGATGATCAGGCCTCCCACCATCCTGCGATCTGTTGTCAATACGCTCACAGGTAAACATAAGTCACCCTGACTCTGATGTTAAAGGTCAGTCTAGACTCTGTTTACTGATCTGGAAACCAAATACAATCTGCAATGTTTATGTATACATGATGTTTTTGCCTTTGTCTTGTGCATTTCCCAGGAGGCAGCAACGTTGGCGATATGTTGCCAACAGGTCAATTGTCCAATATCCCCTGGAGGCGGGCTGGTGTTAAATACACCAATAACGAAGCATATTTTGATGTGATAGAGGAAATAGATGTCATTCTGGACAAATCAGGTACAAACAACCATGGCAGTTGGATATGTTCCTACTTTTCCTGGAAGATTATATAATTTGATCTTGTCAGTCTTTAAACATGCATGCACCCCTTCAATCTTTCTTATTCAGGTACAACAGTATTTGCAGAGATCCAGGGTGTAATTGATGCCTGTGTGAAGCTCAGTGGGATGCCTGACCTGACTCTGTCCTTCATGGTGAGTTCACTTCCTGTTAGCACGGCGTTTTTCTCCTTTTGTGGTCTACTTATTCGTCTGTCACAGTGTAAAATTCAACTTGTTGTTTTTGGCGACAGAATCCTAGTCTTCTCGACGACGTGAGTTTCCACCCGTGTGTGCGCTTCAAACGCTGGGAGTCAGAGCGTGTCCTCTCCTTCATCCCGCCAGACGGAAACTTCACACTCATGAGCTATCATGTCAGCTCTCAAAAGTAAGCACAGAATTGATACAGAAATCTATCAGGTAATGTATAAATGATCTGGTATGACTTTAGTGTAGTGCAGGGGTTTGTGTGAGACTATGGGCTTCCCATTGGACAAAGCTTCAAAACACACGCCTTTTTAGTTTAGTTCAATTCCTGCATGTATATGTGATCAGCTACTTGATCCCATAGACAACTAACAATTGAGTTAAAATAGGCTAATACTGACATCATTTTAAACTGCATGTAAATAACCAATAGGGCTGATTCTAGGTAAGTAAGTATACTTTCCCCCAAATTATCGCCTTAACCAATTTAGACATTTATAGATTTTAAAACATGGTTCCCTTTTGATATCCAATAAAATAATCAGTTTGTGGAACATCATGTTCACCTCTAGTCTCTGAGCCACCCCTGAAACTGTTGATTGTTATCGTGGTCAATTGTGTTCATTTCCTTCCTCAGTCTTGTGGCCATTCCAGTGTACGTGAAGCAGAACATCAGTTTCTTTGACACGGGACCCTCTGGTCGCCTGGACATCACAATCGGACCCAAGCAGAACATGGGGAAGACGGTGGAGGCCTTGATGGTCACTATCCACATGCCTAAAGCTGTGCTCAATGTCAACCTCACAGCCACACAGGGAAACTACACCTACGACCTCACTACAAAGGTAACCAACCGTTTACAAGGCTGTCGTAAGCAGTTATATAGTAGGTATGCGCTAAATGAGAGGTTAGAACACCTTCTACTTTTGAATGTGGGCCCTTTTTATCCCATCAGTTCCCATGATACTGCTCAGTTTCAAATGCGTCACTACAGCACTGCACTGTATTTCTTACCTGCCTTTTTTATATGAATGATTCTCTCTTTAATAACATGTCTCATTACAAAATTACACACTTATGGACTAGATTTTTTGCACATGACCTAGGTAGCTCTATTGTGAAACAAGTGGTGTAATTGTGATCAGAACTGGTGGTATTATGGGGAAAATAAAGCAAAAATTAAGAATCATTTTGTTAATTGGTCCTTATTCGATGCCTGTTTGTGTTTTGTTAGGTGTTGGTTTGGGACATTGGGAAACTGAACCCCCAGAAGCTCCCTAACTTGCGAGGCAGTCTGAGTACGCAGGCAGGAGCTCCCAAACCTGAAGATAACCCCTCAATCAACATTGACCTGAAGATCCAGCAGCTGGCCATATCAGGTAATCCTCGCTACAGGACTGGCACCGTTGAACGGAGTCTGATGCCACGTTCGAGACCGGTCGGAACGGGGATATTTCCCAGTTGAAACTTCCGACTTCGACCTCAGTGCGTTCCAGGTGCATAGTGGTGCGTGACGCCAAAAGTGAACGAAAACCATGGCTGACCATGACACAGTGTATGCACAGCTGTACCCTCAGCAGTGTTTTAGGTGTTAATTAAAAGGATGACAGTTTAACTACAACAACTGACATAAATAGCCTATACTTTACTAGTTCTGTGTACCCCTCTAGCTACATCAGTTGGTAACCCTCAAGTCAGTCAGTGTTGTTGGTTACACTTCCTAATGCATTTTTAACAATAACTTTTATGCAGAGAAGATGACTTTATGAGATTCCTTACTGTAGCCAGCTACCTAATAGGCCTAACATATTTCTGCATCAATGTACATGTAGAACAGGTTTTACTATATGACAGTATGTATTATTTTAAATTAAATACATGCAAATATACTTTTTGTTGCTTTTTTTTGTTTATGGTTTACCATTTACAATGTGTGCATTTATGGGTGCTGACATTGTTTTGTGGTGTAATTCAGCTGCTACTTGTGGTTCACAAGTAGGAAATCTGACTTCAGGTGGCGTTCCAGGGTAGTTTTTCTAGTTGGAGGTCGGAAATTTCCAAGTTCCGATGTTGCCTGGAACGAAGCATGAGTCGGTCCTGTTGCTGTGGTTGTGCATATGTGTCAGAATTGATGTAGTTGATTGCTCATTTAGCCTTTCTTCCCTCTGTACAGGTCTTAAGGTGAATCGTCTTGACATGTTCGGAGAGAAGTATAAACCATTCAAAGGGGTCAAATATGTGACTAAAGCGGGGAAATTCCAAGTGCGAACCTGAGTGACAAGTGACAGACCCAAAGGTCAACAATCCAATGTGCCAAATAGGGGGAAAGGTTACCGACCCCCTGAGTCAGCTCTTCAATAAGTCTTACATAATTATGCTCTGGCTTATTATTAATGAACAGTTTTGCATTGTAACAGTTATTTATTGTGTTTGGCATTACATATATATCACTGATGGTATTTGTAAGGGAAACCTTAATAATCAATGTGACCTTGCTGAAGTGCTATTATTTGCTTGTTTCCATCCAACTTTTTGGAATATTTCTGAATATCTTATCTTTCTTTTTTTTTTGTCTAACACCTTCTGAGTGTTGCCTAAGGGGAATATTTCTGTTTGAAAAGGGACACTCGCAGGTCACTGCCTTAATCCTTGCTACTTCACGCACCTACACAATCTTACTTGCATATCTTCCATGCCTTTTGAAAACCTTTTTACGTAATATAAGGTAGCAAGTTTTATACTTGTATATGTTTATTTTCGAAAAATTTTATGTCGTATCTACTTTCTGAGTAGCTGCGGTGTGTCTTGAGGCAGGTATTTTTGCACACATTCACTCTTTAATGTGGCCTTGTAATGGTAGGTTAAGGTGCTTTTATAGCATACTACAGCGCAAACTGCATTTTTTTATGAGGCCTGAGGGAAGGATATGTTAAAAGATATATCTTATAACTAAGGTACATAGTTTGACTTAGGGACCGTGTACAATTATCTACAGGGCCTAGATACGAGCTAGTGATTCAGGCAGGTTGTTGGGAGCAGTTGTGTAATAAAGCACTCTACAAGATCCTCACATAATCTTGAATGCAACTTCTTTACTCAGCACAGTATTTGCACAATCAATTGTCCACACGGAAAATACTACTTAAAGCAACTGTCTGAAGTTGAATCTGTATTTCAGTGTATAAGATGTCCGATAAAAGCTTTAAAATGGTGTGTCCATGTGTGCTTTTTTAGCCATGCTAGCAGCATGGATCTATAAGGACGGCACTGTCCCCCCCACTGTGGTCCCGACTGAAGTATCTCAACAACAACTTCTTATCAGCCTTGACTTTATTTTGCTTTTAGTGATAATTAGCAAATTATAGCATGCTAACACGTTAAAATAACATGATAATCATGGTAACATGTTCAACTTAAGCATGCTAGCATTGTCATTGTGAGCTTGTTAGCATACTGATGTTAGCATTTAGCTTAAAGCATTGCTGTGGCTTAGTACAGCCTCACAGAGCTGCTAGCATGGTTGTAGACCTGTATTGAATGTGATGAATATATCAAGTTAAGCCTTATTGCCCCATAACACTCCAGTGACTTATGAAGGCGAATTAAGAAGCTGACCCCGGTCATTATAGTCTTTTATTCTTCCAAGGCACAGCAGATGTGTTGGCAGGGCTAGAAGCTATCTGAATACATTCAGGGTGTGAATGAACACATCAAGTACACACAGAAGTACACCCTGTGGCTCTGAGTGAGGGGTCAGCGGCTGCTACATGCTCAGTAGGCCCAAATAAAGATGAAAATGCAGTTAAAATTCTGTGCCGCTGTTGGAGCACACTGTCGGCTCACTAATTAGCTACTGTTTAACTGAAGAGGCTTCACACACACACACACACATTATCCATTTAACAGTTACATTTGTCCAGCCACTGTAAAAAAAAACAAAAAAAAACGGTGAAATGGTGTTTAGGGAATGAAAATATGCATTCACTGATCTGACGCGCACAATATTGAGTTAGCAGTCATAAATCCCTAAAACTAGACTGCTAGACTGGCATCAGTGACTGATGTCACATAAAAAAAGGTTGTTTTTATTCTCAAACCACCGGGGTTGTCTAGAAAATCTGTGACCTTAAATCTTAAAATGATATGAGTCAGAGCATTCACAGGTGGGCTGCTGAGCTCACACATAGAGAAAAGTCTAAAATCAATGTTTTTGATGAATTTAGATAAATTAAGAAATCCAAACAGTTCAACTGTTACATAGATAGTGCAGAAAAAACACTACAATTAGTTTATAAAATGTGAGAGTAAACATTCTCTGAAAAAATAACAGACCTCAAAAAGGTTCTCCAGGTTCTCTAAAGAAAATGGCCTGTCCTGTTGTTTGCAATTACCTGGATTTTTACTGACTGTTAAGATAACTTTATTAAGCTTATAGTAATGTTAAAACAAATCCTTTGGCATCTCTCACTGTGAAAGTTAAATAAAGTTAAAACAAAGAATTCAAAACATCTCGCCTCACCTCGACCTTTACGCTTACTGTCACTCATACTGCAACTGTCAAGTGAAAACCTCTTATCTATTAAATATCAACCTTCCTGCAATCAACAAAAACAAAAAACTTTTTATTGACAACCATACATTTTTTCTAATTATACAATCACTTCTGAAACTTGTATCATTTGCCTGTAAATCATAACACTTTAAATCCAAAAGACCTTTTAGTTCTTCAAGTAGAAACATCACCGGACAGCAGCGATGATATTCACCTTTGATCACCTTTGAATTCATAGATCTTCAGTTAAGAACATTGTTATTACTAAAAGTAAACATGAAGAAAGGAGAGCTCACCAGCCCACACTTTAGTGTCAAACTCAGTGTATAAAGCTCATAGCTGTGTGTGTTGTCCATAAAACAAATAATTACTGTATATACAATAGACAATAAGAAACTCGCACTGGAAAAAACTGAATTAAAAGTAAATTTCCTCTAGGCGATACATATCTTCATGTCACAATTTGCCTTTAGAAAATAGAAAAAAATTTCATGCAAAAAATATATACCTGGGATTTGGGTAAACTCTTGTAACACAACATACCAAAAATATATATTTTAAACTGCCTCCGGTTACTACAATGATGAATGGATCAAAATCACCTGCAGTTTCCTCTTTGAAGAAATGCACATGTTTACTCATGACGAGTATGCACGTTGCTACTTCTACTCCCGGTGTGTGCTATCAGAGATAAGATAACAGTGTTACTAGTTTCAGTGACCAGGTTTGTTTATTGGTACCAGGGGGTCTTGCGTACCCAGCGAAGCGTGAATCCTGCGTCAGTGCGGATCTTGATGGAGGCTGCTTCTGCTTCTCTGACGGTCTCCTTCACTGACTGCATCAGATTCTGGGCGTTATGAACCAACATATCTGTGGCCTGGAAGTGAAGCAGTTAGGGAGGAAATAAAAATTGAGGTGAGACAAAATGCAGGCTAGTTATGTGGTGGATCACAAATCAGGTGTAGGTATCTCAAATGTGTACTTAAGTATAGTATTTAGAGAAAATGTGCATAGTTACTTTCCACCGCTGTAAGTTATTAGGAATGCACTGATCCAATGTGCCGGATCAGTATTTGCACCAATACTGACTGGATCAGGTATTGGCCATGACGTGACACATTATAAAATTTAGTGTTGCATCAGTTACATTAATTCAGCCATGACAGGTAGGCACACCCAGACTTCAAATTTGGTAAAAAGAGAATCCTGGTATTGAGTTGGTACTCTGTATCATATACTCTGAGTTTAAGTGTCTGTATCAGGAATGAAAAAGTTGGATCAGTGCATCCCTACAAGCTATGTGCACCTCTGTGAGTTTACCTGCTCTGACTCCTCTTCACTAATATTTGTCCGTCCCAGCATTGTGGCTTTAACAGTAGAGAGAATCTTCAGCTGAGTACTGATGGTTGGTATTCGTTCACACACCTTTGGAAGGAGAAAAAATTTTAAATTATATCACATCGAGGACTTTGAAGTTTTGTGTCTGTGTGTGGTTGTCCTTACCTGTAGCAGATTAGTTCTGATGCGTCTGTCAGTGCACTGCTTGGCCACTTCTTTAGCCAGTCTCGTCACCTCGTCTGAGGCCTTGGCGATGTCCTTAGCGCACTGAATCAGCGCTCGTTTGTTCCCGCTTCCACCACGCACCAATCGAGACATTTCTGCCATTAGCAGAGCCATCCGCTTGGCTGCTGCTATGATGTCGTTACCCTGTAAAGGAGGGGGGGGGTCGGGGGGGTCAGGGGTAGAGGAAGAAGCAGTAAGAGCTGTGGTCAGGGTACTGGAGAGGAACATGGTTTTGGATAAGAGGTGAGAATGCAATGGAGACATACTGTATGAGTCATGTTTAAACATGTTTTCTGATAATACTGATAGTAATCAAAATGTAGCATACTGAAAATAGTGTTAACACTAAACGAATGATAGTGATTTGTATGAATTAACTGCAAAACAGGCACTAAATTTACAAGCAGAAAGCTGCATGCAGTGTCAGTGAAAGTTAGAACATGTTCTTCAACCCCCGTGGAAGAAGATCATTCTGCAATGTATGGCTGTACTTCTGGAGAGAAACAGTGTTGAGGTGATCACAGTGATCAGTGCACACCCTGTGACTAAAGAAGCAGAAGCAGGTGATCTACCAGGCAAGCAGGTAGTCGTCAAAACAACATCACCCAGAAGTCTTTGGGAAAATGTCATCCTTGGCTTCACAGGTTGGCCAGACAACAGCGATAATAGCGAGACGGAGCACCTGGCTCCGCCATAAAAGCACTTTACCTAATCATGAACATGTGTGAAGCCAGTACCAGTTTATCCTTGTGGTGCAATAAACAAACTTGCCATTCCAACAATCCTTGACCTTTAGTACAACCTTAGCGTGGCATCAGCATTAACCGTGTGTCAACTATGTCTTAGTGTGATCCAACAACAGCCCTGGAGGTTTCCATAGTAGAGTCAGAAGCAGAGCACATTGTTTGCACAGCCGCAGTGACTGTCAGCTAGTACTCCAAAGGGTTTTTCTTTGTTGTCCTGCAGTTCTTTCCTTGTGCAGTGCACTTATCTGTTTGCATGCATGGATGTGCGTGTGTGTGTGTGTTGGGGGAGGGGGGGGGGGGGGGGGTCAAACAGTGTTTTGTGATCCTCCCAGCAGCTCAAAACACTGGGAGCCATTTACAGAACTTTGCTGACCCTGACGTCTGCTTGTTGTGTGTGCACTCATGTGCATGTATGTGCGCAGACCTTGCTGGACCACTTGCGCGCCTCCTGGTGGAGAGACTGGGCAGCTGCCAGAATGGGTTGATTGACAGGCTGGTTGGAGGGCATCATCAGAAGTTCTGGCTCATAGTCATCCTCACCATCAGTAAACTCATCTTCATCATCTACCTCCCTCTCCTCTACTGCCTCCTCTTCCTCAGGCTGGGTTGGGTTGGGTGGGGTGAGGAGGGGGTGTTCGTGGGGAACGTTGGAGGTGGTTGGAGAGGTAGGATCAATTGGAATGGGAAGGAAAGGGAAGGAGGCAAAGAGGGTGGGTGGAGGAAGAGGAAAAAAGGAGGAATGTGGAGGAGAAGGGGAAAGCCAGGGATGGCGTGAGGGAAAGAAGCATGGGAAAAGGAGGCATTTAGTACAGTATGAGAGGCACTGAATGGAAGAACAGAGGACAGGGAGGAGGAACGAATACAAGCACTGTGAAGGAGCAGGGAAAGGGGAAGTGAAACTGAACGCTCAAGCAAAGATGGGGAAAAAAGGGGAAAGAGGAGCTGGTTTTGGCAGGGAGCAGGCGGAGGGTTCCTCTGAGGCAGTGGCTGAGTTGACAGCTTGTAAAGCATTTGCACAATCAAAGGTCGAACTGTAACCAAAGCCAGTGGTTGGCATCCGTCTAGTGGATTTAAGAGTCTAGCAGTGCGCTGGGAAACTGAGTATGACCCCATGCCATTATAAGAGATATTTTGTGCCTGGTTTCCAAAGACACTCCTGACGCATAGACCATTAAACAGGTGTGAGTAAACTGTCAGGAGAGCTAAAGAGGGGGAAACTGTTATGAGGTTCACAACGAGAGTGAGAGGTTCCTGGATAATCAATGGTTATTCACACAGAAGTGCTCCTAAACACAGGTCCTCCGCACAAAAACACTTACATGCACACATACACAACAGACATCAATAGGGATAAGAGAACACAAAGTATAGTGCACTACTTCATACGATAGATGTGAGGCTGGACTGTTTTGCCACAGATGATTCTTTTTCTAATATTTACTTTCTGCGTGTAAGTGTGTATGTGTGAGCCATTAGTAACCTTCCATGCAGACACCCCGAGCTGATGACAGTTACCGTTTTCCCTCTGAAATTGGAATTGAGCCACTGACCTCCACAATTTCAGGAAAAACTTGATTTCAGGATATTCACAGAATATGAGAAGGCACCACGTTAACATTCTGTGATCACTCTAGTCATGATTTAGGGATATCTCTAACCAGCGGGCTTATGAAGCTACTGATTTTGAAATTGTACGCGTTTGAATGGGTGAATGTGCAAACTGTATATTTCTGTGTGTTTGTATGAACTGACCTTGCTGGACCACTTGCGAGCTTCATCGTGCAGCTGCCTGGCGGCCACCATCATGGGCTCACTGAGCACTTCTCCAACCTTCTGCTCTGGGAACTCTTCATCCTTCTCCTCTGGAGGAGGGGGCCGAGGCGGGGGCACCTCGCCTTCTGGCAAGGGGGGCTTAGGTGGTGCCTGCTCGTCACTGACCTGGAGAAAACACACATAGACACACATATGTTATCTACAGATATGTATTACAGGAACAAAGGGGGAGGTGAGCAGTAGATATTTGGACAAGATCCTATTTAAAGCCCCTATGTGTAGAATAAGGAAAATGACGACTTTTGCAACATACAGTGGTTGTAAGGCATTAAGACATAAGGAGTCTATACATTGGGGCTTTAAAGAGCAAGCAGCATCACTGATGGGTGTGTTCAGAAATGTGCTCTGATGCCACTTAACCACACCCAACACCTATGTCACAGGGTCCTGGAGTACATCTGTACATCACTGCAGCAGGCATGAGTTAAACCACTGGCAGTCAGCAAAGATAAAATTTTCAGGAGCTGTTCATTTACGCTTTAAACATACAGATACCATTTTGGATTTGTTGTAAAAGCCTTGGCTATACTTCTGTCCTTGTCTTTTTCACCAGTATGTGATACCCATCATTACACATATTATAATTAAACGTTCTGAATAACTGGTTTTAATTTCAAATTGTAAAGAATTACTTACAACATTGAATATTCAGGACCAGTTTAACACTCAAAAACTCTAAGCTAATCAGCTTCACAGCACAGTGTGGGTGTGGTGTGATCAGATTTAAATTACAGTGGATATACATCTGTCATCAGCTTATGATCCAAATGTTGTTAAATCGCAGCTGGTGCATGGGAGTATGTGACATCACCTATTTCAAAATGAGTCCTGCTCACTTCAAACCGGCCAGAAAAGCTCAGTCAGCAACGCAAACACAGAAATCTCCAAAACTTCTAAAGCTGGCAGAAAATAGCGTGTTCACGTAAGACTCAAGTCCTTGTAGTAAAATTGTGATCGAGAAAATAGGTTTTCAGGCCTGTGGTTTGAGGTCTTTGTCTTAAACTTTTCTGTAATCTGGCACAGAAATGTATGTGAGTATGCACTCGGCTACACCTAGCTTCAAATTTGAAATTGCATGCGAGGGCTTCCCACGCTAACCAGTGGGACACTGAGCAGCTCCACTGGAGCAGTTGACAATTCAAGGTCGCTGCTACCAAAGCCAATGAAAAATTACTTTTACTTTCTCCATGTGTATTAATGCATTCATCTTTCATAAGTGGTGGGCCTTTCAAAGGTTTATTGTGGAAAATAGGAAATATGGGTGTTTGAATGTGCTTACATGGAGCTGGTCCAGGTCAGGTGGTGGAGGAGGGAAGTCAGGCTCCTGAGGTTGGAAGGCTTCTCTAACTTTTCCGACTGAAGCCAGGATCCTCAGACACGAGTCCAAATAGGCTTTTTGCAGAGCTGTGGAGGAGAGTGTGTGAAGCATAAAGAGAGATAATGAAGTGAATAAACCTGCGTCATTATGTATCGCACAGTATCTTGAACATGTGTTTGCATAGTGCATTCCTGTACCTTTATCTTGTATGTTCCCGGCCACTGCCTTAGCATCCATCACCATGGGTGAGATGGTGTGGGAGAGGATGTCTGACGCATGTTTCACTGTGTCTCTGAACCGCGGATCTTCAGAGTTCTCCACTTCCCTCTTAGCCACCAACAGGACCCGATTA
Source organism: Micropterus salmoides (assembly GCF_014851395.1). Lineage (NCBI taxonomy): Eukaryota > Metazoa > Chordata > Actinopteri > Centrarchiformes > Centrarchidae > Micropterus > Micropterus salmoides. The sequence continues at coordinate 13,860,204 of NW_024041373.1, forward strand.
GCTCGTCTCGCTATGCTTGTTGCCCCGGCAACGAGCATTTGGGGCTGAACATTCGCCATGGCAACTCGGCACTTGTCGATGTCTTTCTTTATAGCCTCCTCAGAAGCATCTAACAGAGATTTGGTGTCGATGGCCTCATCCACCAGACCTGAGGCCGCAGAGACACACACACACACACACACACACACACACACACACACACACACAGATTAACCTCTAAGAATAAAAATATATCTCATTTTCAGTATGTTAATGTTGTTTGGGAAATATATTTGTAACACAAGAAATATTGAGAAAATCCTCACCAGTGAGTTTCTCCACATTGTCAATCCACTGGTTCTTCATAGTGTCGAAGTGCTCGTACGCTGCTTTATTTCCAGGATTCATCAACAAGATCCGAGCAGCAGAGGTCACCTGGACATGAACAAACATGTCACACTCAGACTGTATATGCCAGACTCTGACAGCTCCATGTCAGGTACACCAAAACAAACACTAGCACCTGTGGTGTGAGCTCCCTGGCATGTTTCACAGCAGCATGTATGCCCTCTACTGTGCTCTTATTGGCTGTTCCCACAGCAGCAGCCTTCTCAGCGGTCACCCCCAGCCGACCTGCGTGGGCCTCGAAGTTCCCTGCACGCTCTTCAAAAACCTATAATCAACAATTAATGTTGGTAAAGTCAGACTATATGCGTATATAATCATCCTCTCTTACATCAGGATGGTACAGAGTCAGTAGAAATGAGGCTTAGATTAATTGCTGTATCTATATTTGAAGCCAGCTCAGATTTATGTACATTACCGACCTCCTCCCTGTTGGGGGCATCAGGAGGAGCAGTTGCAGCCACCGCCAGCAGTTTGATCGGGGTGGTGGTGTCACTGAAAACATCGGATACTTCCTGGGTCATCACCTCCTGCATGTGCTGCCTGAGGTCCTGATCGAAACAGAGAGTGTCATAATCAGACCAGTAGGAGGAGCTCTGCACCAATACTTGAAATAATAATGAACATGCGCCCTACATCATTTTTACATTTTTGGTCAAGACTGTCTTGTGCATCATTTTATTCACATTTCCCCAAAATGCTGCTTGACATATTTGGTATATCTAGATTCACTTCACAATAATTTGAACAATGTTTGGCTGCACAGCACAAGCTTGGAGTTGCCTTGATTCATTTATAAATAAATGTGTGTGCTTGTGAGACTGTTGGGCTACCTTGAGGCTGTCCTGCAGTTGTGCGGCTGTAGCTCGTGCATGAGGAGACTCAGCCTCGCCCCTGCCAGCCATGTCTGCCAAGGATGTCATTAGAGCCTCAGTTCGGTCGGAGCGTCCAATCATATCCTGTCGATACGGTCCTAACAGGCCTCCTGCCAGCCTCCTCCCTTCTCCAACCATTCCTCTGATTGCTGCTTGACCTGGGGAGAGACACGGGGCAGTTCACGCATCACATCTGCATACTCCTTGGTGTTCAATAAAAACCCAGATACAATAATAACAGGTCCTTATTTAAACACGGATCATCTCTAAAGTGCAACACAATGTTTTTGTATTTGTTGGTAACATGGTTTAATAAGTACTAGGAATACAAGTCTTGAGACAAGACATTGGTTTATTTATCTTTTCTTGTAAATTACAGAAGAGGATGGTGTATTTTGTATTACATGCTGACCTCATACAATTTCTAGTAAGTCATTATGTGAATAATATCTGTAGTGTTTGGTTATACCTTCTCAGAAAGTATATAGTGGGCAGGTACCTGTGTTCCACTGTAGTATCTCACACTCTGCTCCCAAAGGGAAGCATGCGAGAAAATAGGAAACAATCAAATGACGAAACAGGGATACAGCAACAGGCACAAAGCAAAGCATTAAAAACAATACAATGACCCCCGAACGACTGAGTAGGTCAGATTAGTCATTCAGTGATTCATGCATGAGATACCTCACTGTGGGCATTTAGGAAAAGGTACCAGTCACCAGCACAGTCATTTCTGACACTCAGATATGTTGAAAATGAGACACTTTGCAGCCCCCTCATAGACCACAAACACCTCACATCTAATCGCAAATTCTCCCACCTGCTGCCTTGGCCACTTTCACACGCTCTTAATCATCCACATATAGCCTGACAAAAGCCACAGAAGTTCAGAACGTTTATTTTTGGACCGAGCTACTACACCATCCCTCCCTGGAGCCCTCATCCAACCATGCTCACCTACTCCTCTGTCGTCCACTCCGGGGTTGCTCACCCAGCGGAGGGCCTGCTCCATCTTGCCCTCCAAGGTGACGGCAGGTTTGGCTGGTCGCATGTTGGCTACGGCCCGGTTGGTTTTGGACTGCAGGGTGAGCAGAGCCGCCCCAATCTGCTTTGCCAATGCACGGGCCTCCGGGCTATCACCTTTACCCCTGAGAAAGTAACAGATGGAGGGACGATTTGAGGCGGCACCAAAAAGGTGTAAAATCCAGGTAGTGTCTCATCATACCGCTGTTAGACACCACCTTAAAGGGAAATACCACTGTCAAAGGCTGATACCACTTTTCCATCTTTTTTTGTCAATATTCATTTTAACAGTTTCTATCACTAGTTTGTACAGGGAGTACATGTTTTTCATAAAGGTGTAAGTTTTGGTCCAGGACAATAATTCTACAAGGAAATATATAATGTGTTTCATTATTATTGACATTTCTATGACCAGAATAATTAAATTTATACAGTTTGTTTGAAATATTAAATACTTTCTACATGTGGTATGAACTGCAGGACAGTACCATTCAATACATAAACTGTTATAAACCCAACAAACTTTTTGAAATTGCTTTCAAATATGAAATTCAGTGGCATGAACCTTGAATTGAGTGTTATTTTTCTTTAAGGTCGAACATGTTTTGATAACTGTTGCTGACCCTCCACATACATATCATGACCCCATCACACCGTATTTAAAGAGAAACCTTATGGTAGGACTGATGCCCAGGGTTGACAGGCAACAATATTTTCCAGGCAGGTAAAATATGCCAGTTATTGTTGACATGAGGTTACAGTTTGAGCCTAGAAAAAGAGGGTCTAAGAATTACATAAAGTATTCACAAGACATAATTTTTTGTGCATGTGTCAGAAGGAGGACGGCGTACAGTTTGCGTAGCTCCACAAGTCTGGCGGTGAGGCCTGCGATCTCACTGATGGAGCGCAGGATGTCATCCCTCTCTTTGGGGTCTTCACACAGGTCAGCGATACGTTTGGCCTCCACTAGTAGTGCTCTGATGTTCTCTTCCCCTTCAGGACCACCATTAGGATCAGCTAGCCAGGCCTAAAATATAATAAATAATCCACATATATGCTTAATTCTCATCTGGTGAACAAAGAAACATAAATATGTACAAAAACACCAAAAGAGAGCTTCAAGGATGGGAAAAGGTCAATAACAATGTCTACGTTAAGCATTTATGTTGCTCTTATGCCCATAATCTTTAAATGACTCACTGAAAATTGAAAACCACTTTCTTGTAAATCAAATGAACAAAAAAGACAGAAATATGATTAATATAATGCAGAGGAAGTATCATTCACTGGGCAGAGAGTTAACATGGATTACTGTGTTGTTGTTGTTTTATCTGACCTGTGCAGCATCCAGCCTCCTGGCAATGGCCTGCTTGGCATTGATTAGAGCCTCCAATCTGCGGGCAGCACTGTCCACTTTGCCAAATAACAAGTCTAAGCCCTGTGAACACTGGCCTGCACGCTGCATGCAACCCGGGGTTGGGCCCTGGCCTCTGCCATAAAAGAAAAACACACACAGCTGACACATGCTGTGAAAATACATGACACAAACACAGGGAAGTAAAGAAAACAGTTTAACTCACATGCTGTCATGCAAACACAATACCTGGCTCGTAGATCTGCAATCTGGTCAGTCATTTGCCCCAGAGCCTTAGTGGTTGCCAGTATATCTTTCCTCTCCTTCCCAGCACACAGCTCTCCCACCTTACCAGCTTCATCCAGTATCACACGCAGCGCAACCTCACCGGGGTCTCCTGGGGACGACGACACAGCACATTGTGAAATAAGATCCAAAAAGCTGATTTAGTGTTTCAGCAAAAAGCGTAAAAAACACAGTTACCTGGTTGTCCATGGGGGTCCTTGAGCCAGCTTTTAGCTTGTGCCATCTTTGACTCAATCAAAGCCAAAGATCTCTTCAAAGCCTCCATATCCTGAAGTAAAGAGAAGACACAGCATTGAGTATAGCTTTGTCAAAACAGAAATGCATACCACTTTACGTTATGACATACTGTAAACAAAAGGTTGTCAGTAATGACCTTAATGGTTTTTAATTTATTACTATATATACATATTTTACATATATTTCTCTTACTGTCGGAAAAGTCCATGAAAATACAGAAATCCATTTGTTCCTGCCGAAGTTGCTAATACAGGCTGGGCACTATACATTTTTAGCAAGTGTTATTCATAGAGCTTTTATTGGGTACTAGATTCAAATGCAGATTAATCTACATTGTATTTACAGCAGCAGGACATTGCAGATGAGACTGATTCAACATAAAGTGTATGAGTTCATCTTACATGTTTATGGTATAACAAGCTTTGGCTACACAAGTAATACTTCTTAGTAGGATCAAGCCATTGTTGGTTTTGATTTTTGGTTTTGTGTAAAACAATATCAAATAGCACCAGCTTTATCAACATTTATAGCTGTAAAGTTTACACTGTGCGTTAGTCATCATTAATAAATGGTTAATGTTGTAACCAAGAATACCTACTTAATTAAGAGCTCTCAACCTGGCAACTCAAAAGTTATTTTAATTTTATTATGTATCTGTGAAGCAGTAATCAATTATTTATTTAGCATCAATAAAGTAATTAGTAACAACACAAGCCTTTATGTTGTATTGTAAAATGGGACTTTAAAGTGGGATAACAGTTCTCATAAATTCTGTATAGCCCAGTTGATTAACTAATATGTTACAAATAATAATTACTGATAATGAAGGGTAAAATGAGACATTTAAGGGAAGGTAACAACCTCACATCTAAAATGCCACAAACTCTGTCATTGCTTTATAAATGGTGGAAAGAAGAAAAAGGCTTTTTCAAGCTCAGAGGAGAATGAACTGCCTAAGTGGAGGCGTTCAATACAGCCCATGCATTATGGATGTGTCTGGACACCAACCAGCTTATTTCTATAATTCATGACAGTCATCGTGTGCCAGCGGTTCCCCCCCCCAAACACACACTGACAGTAAGTGCTTATCACAGCTTATACACAGAATATGCGGGTGTCCACGGCAAACACACACATACAAAAACACAAACAGATCATTGTCTGAGGCAACTGTGTGCGGAGAAACATGCAGTGTTTCAGGTAGACTAGTGAAACAGATCTTAACTTAACTTAAACTTGGCACAGTCTCTAACTGATGTGCCCAAAAACACTGAGGGTATATTTTGACATTTCTATCTCAAGGTAAACATTAGCAGCACGAGAAGGAAAATATCATGATTGAAGATGGAGTGAATTACTGAAGCAGTTATATTTTAAATAAACAAGTTATTTAGCTTAAAAATTTATTTAACTGTCATCTGTTTCAAGCCATTTGACTCAAATGGGCATCTAGAGACAAACAGATGCACATATACCAATAAAGTGATGAAGTATGCGTACTGAACATCATCCCGTCAGCTAATAGCCAATGGACTAAACACACAACACACTTACTGTTAAATACACAGCAGACACAGCGTGTAAGCATGAGGACATATTTCCTCTCTCTCTCTCTCTCTCTCTCTCTCACACACACACACACACACACACACACACACACACTTGCATGCTAGAAACTGCAGAGGGGGAGAGAAACAGGCTTACCTTCTACAGGGAGGAAAAGAATGGAGGAGAAAGGTAAAGAAAGAAAAGAAAAAGAAAAAAACCAGGAGTTATACTAGTGAGCAAAAAGAAAAGTGACAGAAAGTAAAGAGTGAATTTCTTGGAGATGCTTTTTGCAGCACAGAGGGATGTGTGGATAGAGTGTGTGGCTTTGTGTGTGCAAACAGGCACTCCAAAGCAAAACGTGATTATCTGATTCAGGTGTTCAGGTGAGTTTTTTTTGGGGGGGGGGGGGTATAAAGTGAACAAAATCAGAGTTCAAATGTGCAGCGCAGAGCTTACCTTATTGGCCCAGGCGTCTTCATCCCACGTGGTGAGCTGTAAGACTCTTATGATCTCGTTGATTTCAGCGCTCATTTTTTCAAAGGTAAATCTTCTGTTCCTCTCTGCCTCCTCAACGCCGGCACCTCGACTGCTCTTGGTTGCGACAAAAATCTTTATAGCTACAAAAGATACAAAACTGTTCAAACCCCCCACCAAAAAAACAGTATTCTGCCATCACTCTAATGTGTTACTTGCTACTTGGGGGGCAGCAGAACCAACATATTATCACCCTATGATTGCTTATTTACACATCCAGCACATATGACACAACATTAGTATTCATTTGTAATAATAATAATAATAATAATAATCTTTATTTGTAGAGCACTTTTCAAAAACAAGTTACAAAGTGCTTTAACAAGTGTAAAGTACCCAAAAGACAATAATACAAAAACAATACAAGATAAAAGCAAGAAAACATTGAAAAGACTAAAATACATGTTTAAGATAAATATAAAATTAGTAAAATAGAATAAAATAAAAGGGATAAAATAAAGTCAAATAAGATCGGGAAAAGCTCTCCTATAAAAGTATGTTTTAAGAAGGGACTTAAAAGAGTTCACTGACTCAGCCGACCTGATTTCCTCAGGTAGGCTGTTCCAGAGCCTCGGGGCCCTGACAGCAAACGCTCTGTCCCCTTTAGTTTTCAGTCGAGACTCTGAAACAGACAACAGACCTCTGCCCGAGGACCTCAAGGTATGTGCTGGCATAGTCATGTTTCTGGCCACTTGACACATGTAAGTCCAATAACTACTCTCCCTTTAGCTCTGTTTTGGTCTCTACAAACCCCTGAGGGTAATATCTGGCTCCTCAGCTGCTGGATCTCCACTATGTTCACTATTTAGCTGCTAGCTTGGTCTTTCTAATGCTGGACATGTAGTGTAGTGTCTGAGAACAGCTGTGAAGCTGCGAAGGAACCAAAACAGGATAACAAAAACAATGAACTGAAAGATGCTATGTAGAGATGAGGGAAACTGCAGATTCAGGTGATAATTATCTGCAGGTTCAGCACTACCAGCGACAAAAAATTATAACAACTTTAAGTTGTGAAATAGTTCATGATCTCTCAAGACCAAACTACTGATCCAAATGTCTTTGTTATTACAGCCATATTGAACATGCATGTTAGAATGTAGCCTACAGCATGTTTCTCTGGTGCAGTATACCGTATGATAGAGAGCAGCGAGTGGGCGATGTGTGTGTGTAGTCAGTTTGACATCCCCAGTAACTAATGACTGTAATGATCAGCGTTGCTATAACAACTACTGAATGCTCAGTGACCTCCACTGTCACCCCCACCGTCTCCACCACAAACACACACACACACACGCACACACACACACACATACACACCTGATATAAGAACAGGCAGCAGCTCTTTGACGGTGTTCATGGAGCTGACTAGCATCTGTCTGTGTTCTTGGTGCGTCAGCTCCTGCTGCCTCTCCTCAATCATCTTTGACATTTTGGTCATCCCTGAGGAAAAGAAAGGATTCATTGTCTTGTGATAGAAGTTACCAAAACCAAAACCAACCAGCGACTAGAATGGAGCCAGTAGTGAACTTGGGTCTGGCATTAGCATCACAGTTTTAACAGCCAATCAGAGGGCATCTTCCAACGAATTCACTAACTGAGTAGTTCCAACACATCAGTACTTTATGAACGATTGATCCCGTACAAAGACAGCATCAGTCAAGTGTGAGAAAACCTTGGCATCATATGTCCTCCAGCTCATTATGCCACAGTGCACTGACAACACAATTGACCTTTTACCTCTGATGATGAATAGCCTGTTGATGGTTCTGCTCTCCTCCTGCCAGTGAACAGACTCGCAGCATTTTAGTGTCAGAGGAGCAGTCAGTAGTTAATTACATTTTTGATCTTTAACCCAGAGAGTAGTCTAAAACATAGGTTTGTTGCATGGTTCATGTTTTAGTAGTGGCCCTTATAAAACATCAGCACAGATGCTGAATTGTGTGATGCATTTGTGAGAACCATTTTGTCTAATTTGTTGAGATAAGAATAATTATCTACACAGTTTGCTGAATGTTTAAGTTAAGATTTTAATAAAGACTGCTCATAGGACAATTCATTCATTTGTTAAATACTATGCTTAACCCAAGATGTCCTGTAACTAGAACAGGGCTGTAACTAACTAGTATTTTCATTATCAGTTAATCTGCTGATTATTTTCTTGATTAATCGATTCATTATTTGGTCCAAAGAGACAGCTTCTTTCAAGCTTATTTCTTCAGCTTGTTTTGTTCGACCAACAGTCTCAAACGAAGATTGTCAGTTCACACAATTCTCACAATTTAGAAACAAGAACTGGGGAATGTTTGGCCTTGTGAAAGGAATTTAAATCAGCTTTCCCAATGTTTCCCAATTTTTTTCTGTCTGATTAGTTGACTAATCGTTGAATTCTGAGCTGGAACAACCTGCTGAAATACTGAACAGCACTCCCTTAAAACTGACATTTTTCATAACAGATTAACTGTATCAGCCCGTAATTTTGCTACATGCCTGAAAACAAAATAGGATTTCTGTATGTGCTTAAGGCCACTTGTTAATAATGTGGAGGTCCTTCGTTGCATGCTCCTTCTCTCACCATATTTAACCGATCTTTAAATATTCTTTGGTTGATGAAAATGCCCAAATGCTCAAATACATTTTGGATGGAGGCTCTTCTAGTAGGACTGCTTTTTAAAAAGAAAACTCCCGCTGACCTGGTCCCAGGTTCTTGGTGTAAGTGATGAGGTCCTCCATGGTCTCCACCACCTCAGCTACCGTCAGATACTCTAGGATACCTTTACACACGCGAATGATCTTCCGCACCTATGACACAACGTAGACATAATGACAAGCAGGTGACAACATGAATATAGGCCAGAAACAAAGGCTGATTATAACGATTCAATGTGTGCATGAGCTTTTTTAAACAGTAAGTTACCCAGTTGTTTGTGTGGTTTCTTTGTGTGTGTGTGTGTGTGTGTGTGTGTGTGTGTGTGTGTGTGTGTGTGTGTGTGTGTAAAGTCTTGTGATGTATGTCTTGTGACTGTGAGAAGCTGCTCTTTCAAAAATTAGGCTAGAGATGAGCATTATCACGTGCCCAATGTGATTTCACTTATGGAGCTGCCATCAAACATTCAACACACACAAACCAAAATCTTCCCCACGGTGACACTAGTCTCATTGTTTAGTGTGCATTCAGGTTAAAGTCCCCACTGGGATATATAAACATGAAACACATACACACACACTAACGCACAGAGCCAGCCATACACACACATCCTGAGTTATGACAGAGGGAAGTCATTTGATCTCAGTGATTAGATCTGGCTGCATTTTGCATCTGAGAGTCCATTACAGACTTGCGCTAAGCAGAGTTCCTCCTTCCTCTGTACAGCTATAAAAAGCTTTATTTCCCTGAAAGATACCACACCTCTGAAGTAATTCTCAGGACACACACAAGAAGGTAAACACACATACACACACACACACACACACACACACACCTCAGCCTCATCAAAGGTAAGGAGCAGGTCGGACGTTCCAGACAGTATCCCTCTGGACCCATCGATCAGGTAATCTCGCGCAGGAACAGAGTACGGATCTGCCTTTAGCATCTGAGCCGCCTGGACGAGCTTAGAGCTCGAGTTCTCCACCCTGAGAAAACACAGCTGGCTTAAGAGGAGCAGTAAGGATTAAATGCAGGATATACATTTACCAATAACAGGAATGTATCACCTTGTGAATCAAATGGACTAGATCTCACATCTACTACTAAGTAAAAAATCAGAACATCTCACAGTCCATTAAAGAAGCTGCTCTCCTGGTGACAAGAGATGGTTACAAGGTATAACAAAGTGCATACGTAGGGAAGTGTGTTGTGAACCAAATTTAAAGAGATTTTTAGTTTAGTTACATTTGAAAGGCCTCTTCCATATAAATATCAGCTTTAAATGCCTTGTAATTAAATCTAGGATTCAGAGTTTGTTGTGTTAGAAATAATGTAACTTTTAATACTGCAAAACCCGCCAATTTCTCATCAATCTCTCAAGTCCGCCTCCTCTTTCTGACCCCCATTGGTAAGGGTATCGATGGCTGCTGGTTCAACTATATTTAGGCTGGTTCACATTCCCACACGCCCCCTCCTAAGCCCTGTGAGGGAGATTTATGGTGTAATGCCCCGTGAATGTGCAGGTTAGCCTGAGAGGGCAGTGTGTGGATCTTCTTGAGGACCCTTTTCTTAAAACTGAAAAACTAATTGGAAATTAAAAAATTAGGCAACGACAGAAATCATTGAGAGAACAAACTGGAATTATAGCAAATGCACAGTAAAAGCACAGACATACACACAAATGCATCACATACAGGCAAGCAAACACAGCCTGAAGTCCCAGGGTTGCTGAGTAGCAGCTCTCAGCCAGCACCCAGACTTCATGTCAGCTCGTTGGATGCAAGCTGGAAAACAACAAACAGCCTCTCAGCGGTCTTGATGCTGGAGCCGGACAAGTCACCCGGGCTCTGCCTCAGAAGTGGCTCTTTGTTGCAGCTGGGAACACAGCCATGTTTCCTAACACTGAATCGTCTGGAATCCTCTTTTTAACAAGTTCTCTGTCTGCTGAGATAAAGTGGATCATTTCCATAATTTTGTCTCTGGGTATTTCTGTGAGTGAGTGTGGGTGAGAGCATGATTGAGGGAGATGTACAAAGAAACTAGAGCGGTGCTTCAGAGATAGCCTTACTTAATGAACGCAGGAGGCATGTCTCTCTTCATCACCTGGTCCTCGGTGGTTTGAACAGTCTCCTTCCCCACCTGCAACACACGGATGGACCATTTGTATTATAATCATTAGCTGCAGCAAGACAGGAAATAGTATTCACATGAGCACTATTAATAGTCTGAAGGGTGAAGGGTGTGTATCAATTCACACCTATTTCAACCATGAGTGCATGTCATATCTTTTGAACTTTGAAGGGAAGCAGCTCGGGCTCTGGTTGACTCTGTTCATCTGTTATTGTACATGAGGGCAGGTCGGGGGGAGGATGTTCACACTGCTCTAATTAAACAACTGTTTAGACCAAGCACCCATATGTGGCCTTGACCTGGAGGTCAGTAGCACTGATTTCATCTAGTCATCAGTAAAGCGTAAAATGTTTGCTAGGAGTGTAAAAATCTTCTACATTAGACAGGCACGATTCACGACACACATGATATTGACCTGGTGAAGGCAAATGCACATGTTTTCTCTTTGCTGAACAAATCGAACTTGACAGTCATGACTTTCCGCATTGATTATTTTTCTTTTAGAGATACTTGATTATTTTCTTTCTGATTGGGATTAAAACTAAATACTTTGACATTTTAATGACCCTCAAATTAATTTCAACACATTAAGGGATCTTGATTAAATTCCTCTGTAGATTTATTTGGTTGCAAACAATATAACATTCTCACTCCACAAATACGTAAACAATGGGTTTCTGTTTTGCAGTAAAACATTTCAAAAACAAAAATACATCTTTATGTCCGGGTCTGCATGTTATCATATTCTATTTATTGCAAAGAAACATTGTCACCTCCATAGCCACATATTGTTGTTACAACATAAGTCAAAATATGGACACCATTAAATGTCACATTTAAAAAATATATTTGGACATTATTTGTTGAGCTGCCTAGATTTTGGTTTTCCTTCTGAGATATTTTAAATCCCTGAGGCTTCATTACCTGCACACTGACTTGTAAAACTAACCATATCTTTTCTGATGCCCAGGCTCAGTAAGAAACAAGAAACCTGGGACCATTTCATTTCTCCTGAAGATTCTGTCATTTTCTCTGTTTCGTCATAGAATTTGTATAAATCACTTACAAACAGGCAGAAAGTCATAGTGTGTAATTAATCTGCACACACACACAGGCGCGCACACACACACACACACACACACACAGTAGGGTGACATAGCTCACATCTTCTGCAGATATTTATACAGTGAAACAGCTGGCTGAAAAGTCACATGTCTCTGAAACACTGACTCTTAAACACAAAACACATCCTACATCCCATACAGACACTCACAGACACACACACACACACACACACACACATACACACACACAGACACACACATACACACACACACACACACGCACACACACACACGTACACACACACACGTACACACATCTTGAGATGCAATTACAATGATGATGACATAAGTCTCTTGCTACTGCGCCAATGAAAGTTGGTTAATAGACTTTTTGGCTCCAGAAACAACACAGATTCACCTACAGAACACTGACATCCAACTCAGCTGCTCTTCACGTGTGATTTCTTTTCAGATTCAGATTATGCCGCTTTAGACTATAATATAGCAAGAAAACCAATTTCAGCCAGTGTGATGGTACTCTGTTTTGTGCAATAGCAATCAATAAAGTGGTTGTATTTTATGAACCATAGAAACAAGTTTCATAAGTGTTTTCATCTGTGTGTAACTAATGTACGCAACACACAGTAACTATTCCATTTCTTTGAAGGGACCAGTCAAGATCAAGTTTGAAATGGAAATGGACTGTACTTGTATAGTGCCTTTCTAGTCTTACGACTATTTAAAGCACTTAACACTACATGTCACATTCACACACATTTATACGCTGATGGCAGAGGCTGCCATGCAATGTGCCAGTGGGTATCTTGGGGTATCTTGCCCAACATCACGTCAACATGGGGAAAGCCGGGGATTGAACAGCAGATCTTCCGATCTACCTCCAAGCCACAGCCGCATGTAATGATAAAACTGTGAGAATAAACATTTTACACATAAATAAGATGTATTTCATAATCATCCCACCCTTTCTAAAATAAAAGTAAACTTTGGCATCTTTGTAAATTAATTTACAAATTAAATATGTATGATACGGTATGTCTGGCGGTGCTGTAATTTGACATTGTGAAACACTGTAATGAATGTTCACGAACAAAAATGTCATTAAGGGTACAAATAAAATAACTGAGCGCTGAGATATGTCTTGAATTAACTTATTTTTAAAAAAGCAGGGAGTAGATCACACCCTGATGAAACCCCCTCTGGACGAACTCACAGAATCACATCAGGTGACCGATCAAAGAGCTGTGTGAGCTCCAGAGTTTCCTGTAAGCAGCAACCCATGGCATCAATTTTTCAATGCATAATTAATGATAAGTTAAGTGACTTTCTGGACACACTGACGGTGTGATGTGTGTGTGTGGTGTACAGCACAAAAGGTGTGATTGCTTCAGCAGGAAACAGACAGTTGTCAATTAAAACTGACACAATACAATTAGCCTGGTCTTATCTCAGAGCCAAAGGGATCAGCTCTGATGTGGGAACAGCTTTCATACTCATTTTCCACGGGATCTAAGGGTCTGGTGCAAAGTATGATGACAAAAGTCAACTCCTGCAAGTCATGATTAATAACTATTTTAGCTATTTCTCCTCCTCTGTCTTGCCTCCTTTCCTGTCACCTTTCTACTGCTATCAAATCAAAGAAGATCTTCCCAAAACTATTTTAAAAATCAAAATAATCCAATGATGTTTTTTTTTATATTAATCAATGAATTGATCTTTTTTTAAGACATTGAGAAAAGCAAGCTAATCTGCACTTATGTGAAACTGTACTCAAGTAAAAGCAAATGTTTGTTATCTTAGAGCTGCAAAAGTGTGGCCACTAAAAATCACACATTTGACATAATATAGCCTTATAAAGTCATTATAGCTAAAATTTTAGTTGTCTATTTATACACATTGTTGAACCCATCAGACAAATGTAAGTGTATATTCACTCTTTTTTAGCTCTATTTTGGTCTCCACCAACTCCTATATCTGTAATGTCTGGCTCTTCAGCTGCTAAAAACTGTAAAACCAAAACAATGAGCTGAAACATGTGGAAACGCATTGTGGGGCTACGAGGAACTGCAGAGTCAGCTGATGATCATCTGTTGGTTCATTACTGAGAGTGACCACTTTCATATTGGAGTTGGTGGAGGTGGAAGGGTGGCCTATGAGGTGGAAGGGTGGCCTATGAGGCTTGGCACAGTCTGAAGATGCCACAGACACTTTCCCTCCTTCACAGGGTGCCAGCGTCCGACTGAAAGTGGTTATTTCTCGCCCTGTCTCCATCCCTCCTCTTCTTTCCTCATTCTGCGTCACACTGTTTGACAGTTTTAGTCGACAGTCTCACTCCTTGCATCCCTCCTCTCCCTCTCTTTCTGCTCTGTTCTGTCAGTGTTTGGTTACTTCACTCAACGGTAAATCTATTTATTCCTTCCTCCCCCTCCCCCAGACATACTCAGGATCTATGTTGACTCCTTCAGGAGTAGATACTTCACAAACACCACTGAGGCACAACTTCAACCAAATACACCAACAGCGAAACAGCGTCAACCCATGCACAACCTCTGACTGAGTGAGACTGACACCGTCTAGTGTGTGTCTAAGTGTCTCAGTGACCTAGATTTGAAGTACCCCCCGCAGCCAGCCCACCCTGGACGGGTTAACAGTGTAATTGTATCAGTGTGCACAGGGACTCTTGTGGTGATGGTGGCATGTTGCTGTATACTGTGTTATATCTTAGCTCAAACTGCGCAAGTGTAGAAATGAATCAGCTTTCTAAAATAAAGCATGTGTGCTCAGAAGTGTGTGTGTTTGAGCTTCAGGTGTCCTTTACTTCCAGTTAAGTTTATCTACCCGGCAACCAACCAAGCTGCTCAAGCACCTTTTGTGCTCTCTTTCAACACCTTCTTGTCACCCACTTCTTAACTCTCGGCCCTCTATCAGTGAACTACACAAGTACTCATCATTTCTTCTTCATCTGCATGTAAGCATTTAGTCGCATTGTTATCCAGAGTGTCTAAGTGTACAATAAGCCTGAAATCTTCCATTCCCAAAAATACAACAGCAAATGCTGGGAACTTGACTTTTTATTGCTTCATAGTTTTCATTTATCGGGTTGATTTTTCCCTCCTCTACCTAATTAAAGAGTCCCTCCCATCCTAACAGCATTTCCTCTGTCTGACACCTTCAGTATTACTATGTCCTCAGCCGGTATCTCTTTCTGTAGCCTCGCATCTCCATCATCTCAGACCCAGCGACACACCTGAGGCTGCCATTAGCCTCCTTCTGCTCACTGTCTGAATGGATCAACTGAATGGATCAAGCAGAGAAATAGAGAGATGGAGCCTTTTGCCCAGTAGCAATGGAATATCAAGGACTCAGAGCAGCTGGATGGTATCACATAAAAAGTTTTTTTTTTCATTAAAACATGCCGCTGTGTTTGAGTTCAAACTGAGTGGCCCTTTTCGTTATCAGTTAATGAGATATTTATCAAAGTGATCTTGTGCAGGGACGCAGCATCCTTATGTAAGAACTATTCAAAAGTTTGACATGACATCAGAACCAAAAAAGATCCCTTATTCACTGTAAGTTATTTAAAGTATTCTGACAACAATAGCTATGAAATGTATTGCAATGTACTGCAAATCACTCAAGAACTATCTGAATGGACAGTTCAGACACTGAAGAAAGGAAAAACTAAGCTTGTGTGTTTGGGTGAACTGTCCCTAATACTAATAACGAAAGTACCAATAACTATAATTTTGTGTTTAGTTTATACTCAAGGTTTTGCAGAGTAACATTTAACATCGTAATATGTCATAATTTTAAGTTAAATTTTATCTTTTAACTATAACTTAGGAAACAATGTAAGATATTCCAGTCACTGACACTGTGGACACTGACTGTGCAAAATATTAATGACCTTTCATATATGGATTTGCATAATCCAAATATATTTGTCTTACTTCAGAATCATTCTGGCTGTCCTTACACATGCTGAGTAATATGCATTTAGCCAATACTTGGCTATCAGTCTCCAATCCTTTCCACAGAGGAAATTGTGGTCCATACATCCCAGTATTAGGCTATATCAATAACAATCTTAAACTTAGTTTTAAAAAGACAGTCTTGGTGAAAAGGGATCCTGTTTTTTGCAGCAGGAGCCATGGCCAGAAGAGCAGCACTAAAGCTGATGATATACGGAACAACTTTTAGAGCAATGCTGCTGGGCAGTGTTGAGATTACCACCGTAAACCCCTTGCCCACCACTCTGCCACCCGCCCCGCCGCTATCCGTTCAAAACATAGTTGGACTTTCCTCCAGCAACATTGCTCAACAAGACTCAAGACAACAGAGGAGAAAGGAGACAGAGGAAATGTGATGG
The DNA here is from genome assembly GCF_014851395.1 of Micropterus salmoides. Lineage (NCBI taxonomy): Eukaryota > Metazoa > Chordata > Actinopteri > Centrarchiformes > Centrarchidae > Micropterus > Micropterus salmoides. The sequence continues at coordinate 13,876,690 of NW_024041373.1, forward strand.
GACAAGAGGGTAAGTGGAGGGGTCAAAGAAGCTGGGAAAGGACAGAGCAGGGAGGAAAGCGAAGGGAAGATGAAGAAAAGAGGGGGGAGTCTGGTAAATCACAAAAGCTGTATCTATTCTCTTTGAAGTGTATGACTATAAATGGGCTTTGTTAAATCCATTGTTCTACAAAGCTAAAATCTGCAAAAATCTAATGCAGCTTAATCTTAATGAAGCTGAGAATAAAATATACACCATTCCCTCAAACACAAGTAACATTTCCTTCATAACTGATTACTCACACACGTGTGTGTGTGTGTGTCTGTGTGCATGCGTGTGAGAGAGAGAGAGAAAGAGAGAGGGGGGGGGGGGGGACGCATCCTGTCAATTCAATCAGGACTCGTTTCTTCCGCCCCACAAACTTCATTAAGCTCAGCGGCCATCTGATTATCAATCGGCATTGACATCCTGTTGTACAGTGTTGCTGTGTTGTATGCGCAGAAAACTACAGCAGGTTCGAGCTCCTGAACCATGAGCGTCAGCTGGGTGTTTGGTAGTTTTATTTCATTTTAATGGCGAGCAAAGATCAAGACGGGGTTGCAAGGAATCAATCTGGAAGCCACACTGAAATGAAATTAACTGCCTCGTGTGCAGTGCAGGACAGTTTGATTACCCACTGTTCTAACAGGCAAATATATGACATGGATTTAATAAAAGCAATACTGTCAGATCAGTTAGCACGAGTTTGTCTCCTGAAATTTTTCCTTTAATCGCGTTGGTTTGGATCATAGGCTACATCAATGGATAAAGACACTTTGCCAGTGAGGTTTTAGTGAATCGACGCCCTGTGTAGAACTCTGGACTCACCCGCACAAGGTTGCTGACTGCCGCCTGCACCGCCGCCACCGGCACCGTCAGATCTGGGATGGCTTTCCCGTCCACCTCCCCCTCTTCGTGCATGATGACCAGGTGGGAGATCTGCTGGGCCACCGGCTCCAGGATACTCTCGATGGTCTTGGTGTGAAACACCGGCATCGTGAACGACTTTTACCGCAGCCCCGACAGAAGAAAGGCGGCTGGTCGCTCCAGCTCTGAAGACCCCCCCTCTCTCTCCTCTCCTCTCCTTCCCTCTCCTCTCCTCTCCTCGCCAACAGACAGGAGGACAAATCCCGAGTTGCCAGTCCTGCCCCTGAGACGAAACCCTCATGCGTTTCTCCTCCCGGTGTGCACCGTCTCCTCTAGAGCGCACCTCGGCAAAGGCTCTAACGCTCCGTGTCCTCCGGTGGGAGCGACCCAAATCGTGACAGAAGGAATCACCGCCTTCCGCCCAATCACAGCGAAGGAATACAGCTCCCAAGCGGGTTGGTGCGCACTGACGCTTTCTCTGCATGCATGCACGCACACACCCATCACACACACACGCGCGCGCACACACGCTGCAAGTGAGAGCGCTTCCCAAATTACGTCATGCATGCCAGTGGCCCCCAAAAGGAAAGTGTTTGGGAAACATAATGGGAAGATATCGTGATTCCAAGATATGGGAGAAGAGGTGAGAGCAGAGAAGGGGGGGGGGGGGGGGGGGGGTAACATATAACAGGGGAGGGTTGTAAACTTTGTGTTTGGAGGCCGCTCCATGCACATGCAGATAAAGGTCAGCTTCACATCTGTGAAACCATAGACACTGGAGATGGGATGAGGAGCTGCACCAGCGCCTATACTGATGAAGATAACTGGTGGTGAGTGTTGTTTTTTTTATTACTTTTTGTGAAGCTTCAAACCTGCATTTGATATATGATCTATGTTCATTAAAAAGTGGGTGAGGAGTTCATGTCTCCAGGCCTAAATGTCCAGGTCTAAATAAAGACCAAGGATTCAGCTTGCTGCTGGCTGCAGCTGAAAGAAGGAGACCCTCCAGCAGACAGAGACTTACAGATCCTGCACTGCACCCACAAACTACTTCTCCAACCTTTTTTACTTTGACACAGATGATCCTGGATGAGCAGCTGTACCACTGGTTTAACATCCACCTGACAGGTTGCATTAAAGGCAAAGATTCAGATTTATTCCATACTGTAACTTTAACTTCTAAACTTTGGAAACCAGAGACTCCAGCAGCAAAAACAGCAATATTTCTCACCCTAAGACCCAGCATTATCCTGCAGCAAGGAGAGTGTGTGTGTGTGTGTGTGTGTGTGTGTGTGTGTGTGTGTGTGTGTGTGTGTGTGTGTGTGTGTGTGTGTGACCCTAATGTGGCTGTAGACAATTAAGCAGCTGCGATCCAAACTACAGAGACTAGACACTCTGGTCCACCTGATTGGAAGAGACCCTGCCCTCTCCTCTCCTCTTCCTTAGGAATTGTCCTTAAAGAGGAGTAAGACTCATACTCATACTCGCAACATCTCCAATCCATATATGGATTGAGGCAGAGTAGTCAGTAAAGTAAACTGTAAACTCTGTGAATAATTGAGGGGGAATAGGATGAACTGTGATTGGCTCCAGGAGCATTGCTGTGAACAATCTGTTTATGTGGACTTGTCCAAACAGACTTTGATAGAAAGCATTGCAGCAGGTTGCTTGGAGAGGTTTTGAAGTATGCTTTCAATAATGACGTGATGACCGGTTGGATTGTGCTTGTTCAGTATAACAGAGTGTACTCTGATGATTACCCCACAAATGTGACACTCAGCCTTCCCCACTCTGCAGCAGAACCATGTTTAGTAGAGCTACTTTCATTTGTACAATGTGCGTTGACAATGCTGCATATGGATATAAACAATAGTTTCTGGCCGAGTCCTGCAATAAATATGTTTTTCTTAAAACTACATATAAGCACTGAAGAGTACTTTACCTTCATTACAACTGATTCTGGGATGGAAACTATTTACTGTCTGCGTGCACACAGCTCGGGTTTGTAGACCCAAAGCAGCACTCAAACTCCTTTGTGCCAGTACAGTAAGTCAGCATTGATTCTGACAAAATGAAATTTTGCCATGCAGCGGCATCGCTCTATAGGGATAGCAATGTCGGGGTTTAAGGCTATGGTGCGGACTGAAATATCTTAACAACTATTATGGATTGACATGACATTTAGTACAAACATTCATGGTGCCCAGGGGATGAATCCTAATGCGTTTTCCAATACTTTGGTTTACTTTGGTTACAGAATACCTACAAAACTAATGACATTCAATTCATCCTCAACTGTAGCTACTTTTGTGCTAATTAGCAAATGTTTGCATGCTAACACTAGGAACATCGTAAACATTATACCTGCCTAACATCACTGATGCTAATGTTAACATTTAGAATCTTGTTTTCTGATCATAAACCATATTAAACCTAATCTTTAATTAATGTTTCTTTTGTCTTTTTTTGCTGACTGTGTTTTTATGCTGAACATTAAAAAAGCTGCTGTCCATTCAACAGATGTTTAGTGAAATAATTCATAGCATCTTTAGAGAGATACAAGAACCAAGCCCCAATTATATTTAATATTTCCATTTGACTCTGACAACTAGTTCAAATGTAATTGAAATTAAGTTGCTACACGTCTGATTGATTCATAGTATCTAAAAAGTGTAACAAGTGTGGGTTAAACCAGTTAAACCTAACTGTCTTCAGTTATGTCACTGTTTATATTAAAATATTGTATGTGATCTCAGTATGCTTTAGAGTGAGGAGCTGCCTGTACAGAATGTTTACACAACAGTGCCATCCAGTGTTTGATGCGTTCATTAGGACATACCAAACTGAATTGAACTAACAGATTCAGTTGTTTTGCACTTCTTACTGCATTATTTCTGCAGTTCATTTCATAAAAATGTATAGTTCACATGTTAGGCACACATTTATGTCCTCTGGCACTGTGGTTCGCCACCCCAGTAAAAGTTGATTTCATTTGTATCAGTCATGATCATCAATCATGAAATAAACAAAAGATTCAGGTTAGCCAAATAGCCTTGCTAGGACCAGAGCACTTTTGTTTGTTTATATTAACACGTGAATCATATTGATGCAACTGTCTGCTCAACATCCACACACCCCTCCCTTCTTCAGCAGCTACACACACTGAAGAGGGCCCACACCCCAGTTTGAACGGCACTGCTCTAGCAGATGCTCATTGCGGCTGCTGCTTTTCTGATAAACAGCATGAACACAGGAAATTTGTGCGCCTACAGTAAGCAAGCAAGTGGGTGTGTACAATTTCTGTGTGTGGTTGCAAGAGTATATGCATATGCAAGAGCCAGAGAGAAAAAAAAAACATTGGGGGTTTGGAGATTAATGAGCATGACAAATATGTAATACAAAATTTTATTTATTATTTAAAAAATAGCTCTACGGCAGGGCCAGCCCTCTAAGAGGAAATGCTTATTAAATAAAATAAATAAACTTTCTAATAGCTTGTTTAAAAAAACATAATCTGGTATGAAAAGTTTTTGCGCCAAAGTGCAAAGAAAAGAATTACATGCAATAAAATACTTTTAAATAAACATTCAGTTTGCACTTTTACAGTAAATCTTAACTGTGCAAAACTATTTCAGCTACTCCTCTACATGCTTGCATGCACCCAGAGCCTACACAATTGAGGCCAAATTTTTCTTTAAGAAATAAAATGCCCAAAAAGGTAACTTTCTGTCACAGCGTCATTTTTGGGGATACATTGATCCTTTTGTGTATTTGGAGAGCCCTGTTTTTTCTGCGATCCAGTCGTTGTATTTGGTGACCTGCGTGTAAACGCCTGGTTTGTTCTTCTTGGCACAGCCGTCACCCCAGCTCACCACCCCGAACAGAAACATCCGACCTGACACTTCACACACCAGCGGACCACCAGAGTCATTCTGTGAGGAGAGTACACATCAGTCAGTCAGTGCTCACAGAGTGAAGAAAGGCTCCAGTATGTTTAGATTTGAGCACTTCTATGAAAGTACGTGTCTTCATAGACTGCCAGAATGATAATAATAATTGAGTGACAGTTATGTCCTTCAGACAAGGTAAGCCACTCTTAAATTTCTGTTGTGTAATAAAGTAACACTCATTTGTGATACATTTCTTTCCTAACAGTAGAAATTATTTCACAAAAATATAATCACAATGAAAAAAAAACATGTTAATGTGAAAAGAGATAAATGTAAAGAGATATTCATATAATGCAACCAAAAGTGAAAAAGATCAGAAACTCCCCAATACTAAGACTAACAAGTTTTATTAAGGCTTACAGATGGGCATAAATAAACACATCTACTTGCGATCAGAAGACGATATAATCAATCTAACACTTAGGATGAGAAAAGAGTGCTTCTCAGATTTCCTGTAATACCGCTGGGTTCTGTTCTTTATGCACTTCTGCTTTTGCGCAGACATTTAAAGCAAGACTAAAGTGATTCACTGGTCGCAAGCAAGAAGCCTTCTGTTTTTTTTCTCTTTAGGCCTTTTAACATCCTCTTTCCCAGTGCTCACATGCACATTCACACACTGGGTTCTTAGCTCACCTTGCAGGCATCAGTGCTCCAGTCAGGGCTCCCAGCGCAGAACATGTTCGGAGTGATGAGAGCTCCATAGTATGATTCCTTTTGACAGTCAGTCTGGGAGATCAGATTCACCTTGGCCTGTTTCAGGTACTGTGAGTTGTGCCACGCCACTGCAGACAAAACAGGTGTAGGAATCACTGAAATGGCTGAGAGATCACTCATAAATCTGCAGGTTACAGTTTCTTCAGTACATACGGTAGCGCTCCCTTCCAAATCCTGCAATGCTGCACTGAAATCCTGCAGGAAGCTGGGTGTGACGTGGAGGAAGACACACTGTCCGTGCAGACGCTGACCTCACAGCACATCCTCCATTTTTGCTTTTGATCTTCAACAGTGCTGAAATGCAAAGCAAACACAGCAATGAGTCCTGCACACAAAGCACCCATGCTGCTCTTTCTCTTCCTCACATACATGCACACCATACAGTTGCGCGTACCTATGTCATTGTTGAAGTTGGTCTCATTGTAGTTTTGGTGGATGATCAGTTTTTCTACAGTGAATCTCTGTTGCCCATCATCTGTCTCGTTGATGGCAGACTTCCCCAGGTATACAGACATATGCTGCATGCTAGTCTCATCGCTGAACACAAACAAGTGTGTAAACATTACATACACATATGAGTCATATGTACCATTATAGTAAGTGCAGCGGAGGAAATTGTGTTTTGCGTTGTGTTTTTTTCTCACATATCTGAGAAACAGTGTGCAGCTGTGACAACCCAACAAGGTGCGATGAGAGAGCCACCACAGAGGAAACGGTCACTTTTACGAAAAATAGCAGCGACCCATGGGTGCGACTCTATGGTGGTAAAAGTACCACCCACAATCTTGTGCATCCTCCGCTCAGACCTCTCACCACATGTTCGCTCTGCAGGGACACAGAACAAGTCAGTGTGTGCTGTTGAAGGCGATCATGAGAAGACAATGAGAAAAAGTGCACTTAAACAGCAAAACTACCTGTATCCAGCGGAATCCCTGTTGGTGAAGAACCTGTATGGGAGCAGAAATCAGTGATCATTAGAAAAATCCCCATCAAACACAATACTGACAATGTTGAAATTCCCACTCTCAGCCTTACATCTGGGAATAACGCAGAATTCCTTTACAATTCTCCTTCCTATTCGGACACGACACCACGGCATCAAGCTCTGGTCAGGATTCCTAGCATTCAAGTGACATAATCAATCAAAAACACGATACCTCTCACTATCATATCTAGGTGCCAGATTGGTAACTTAAAGCATACCTGCAGTAATTATGCTTGTCGATTCCCTTTGAAGCCCCCCAAGGGTTTTTAAACCAGTTCCAGTTGAGACATCTGCGGTTGTTTACTGACATGGAAACAGATCCCCTGTAACTGCTCCCTTCCTTAGTCAGACACAACTCTAAAGACCACATTACAAAGAGAGACATGAACATTTTTATGTCTATGAAACAACAGAAGCAGATTATTAAGATTATGTGTTGCCTTGACAGTTGGCTTACCCTCTTCAGAGCCCTGCGGTTGAGGTAAACTAATTTTAGTCCTTCTTTTTGAAAAAACCTGAGAGGAGCACAGACAAACACGTTTTATTTAGATTCATAAACCTTCTGAACCAATGACTATTAAACCCAAAGTCACTTCCTCTTACTGTTGCTTACCGCATTAACACTGAATGCTGCAAGGATGGCGAGGATGACTAACACTCTCATCTTCACTTCGGGTTTTGCTTCTCCTTTTTGGGGATATTTGTGTCTGAAAATGGACTGAAAAAAGAAATAAAAATGACAGAAATGGAACAAACAAACACTGGACGACTGGTTTTGACGCCCCCCTGCCCTTACATGGAATTTATTTTCAGGCACATCACAAGACAGAAACATGTGTGACTAATGAATACACATGTGGCGTCTTTGTCTGTGTTTGAAGTGTGGCCATCTTCATTTCACACACAGTTACGTTTCTGTCGATTGCATGTGTACATCTATTGCAGAGGAGAAGACTGTTCTGTGGCAGTTTTAATGTGCAAGCAACAGCTAGAGCATGCTCACAGTATGCACTCTGTGATAAAAAAAAACAGAATCTCTTCCAAATTAAATTCAATATCAGTTTAGGTTAGTTGATTACTGCATGGCATGCACACACCATTACATCACATTAGCTTTGCAGTGTGCACAGTTCAAACATTCAGTTTCTAAATATTTCTAGGACACAGTATCAATGTGACAATGAACATAAGGAAAATGGATAAACAGTTAAATCTTTGTTTTCAGCGCACAATTTCTGTCAGCAAGCACTCTCCTCTGCCTCTTGTGTGTTTGTGTAGTTTGTCCTCTTTCCGGGTCTACAATATCTACAATTTTGTCATCCAGACTGGCTACATTGTAATTTTATTATGTTGATCTATTCTGTACACAATGTCTATTGCATGTCTGTCGGTCCTGGGAGATCCTCATCTGCTGCTTTTCTTGAGGTTTCCTCCTTTATTTCCCAGTTAAAGGAGTTTTTCTTTCTTCTTATGCGAATCAAGGGTCTAAGGACAGAGGCTGTCCAATGCTATACAGATTGTAAAGCCCCTTGAGGCAAATTTGTTATTTGTGTATTTTGGGCTATATAATGAAGTAAACTAAAACATTAAAGATTTTGCTGAATGTCACAGTCTAGGAAGCTTTCTTAGAGTTATTTTTACCTTTCAGTCCAAACTTGTAGTCCTGATGAAGCCCTTTGTTATTTCTTCAAGATGATGTGACTGTTCTCTCCTCTCTGTACCCTCTGATATGCACCTGAGCTGTGGCAGGACTCACGCTGTTGATTGCTTCGGTTTTACAGTGCTGATCCTCCCCACGTTTCCTCCCATTTAAAAACACACAGGCTACAAGTGGGAGGGGTTTAGGAAAAGAAAACATCACTGGCAACAAATTGCTAATCAGCGGTCTTGACCAAAGAATTTGTCATGTCCTGTGATACATACACATTACACACACCCCTTCTGCCTTTAGAACACAGTGATACAATTTTAAAAAACATATCCAAAATTGGTCATGTATACAATGAGGACTGCTCCAGCTGTGGGTGCAGATGAACAGACTTCACTGAAAGATAGAATGACAGGTTTGAGATTCATGAGTAATACTAATGAACTAAATTCAATAAATATTTTTTCCCATAAAAGACATTTGGATTGTAGGCATTACAACATGTAAGAAAAAATGCTTTGTTAAAGGCATTACATGACATCTTAATGTTAATGCTTAATGTTCAACTGAAGTCTCTTTTGCACTGAAGCACACTAAAGTGGTCTTGATGGGATTTGCTCAAACTGGTGTTTAATTCCTTGCTCCATTGTGTTTGCTTTAAATTTCCCATCAAGAAACTATAAAATTAGATTAAATATTTTTCCACACAATGTACAATGATGTTACATATTCTGTATTTGTTTGCCTCAGAGCTCTAATGAAACACTTACATTCATTGAATAGGGCCCTAATTTTAATAAATTAATTTTAAAATTATTTCCAGATAAGTCACACTGATTTATTTGGGATTTGTGACAGAATTCCAAATAATATTAAAAATCATTAAGAGTCCGTTTCCTCTGATTGTGGCAGATGACACTGTCTGTATCACATTTTTAAACACCACAATGTCTAAGCTCATCCTCAAATCTTCGTCTGTCAAGTAGTAGTAAAGTATGAATATTGCAGTGTTTTGTATTAATTTACATTCATTTACACAAACATTTAAATTGATTCAAAATACAGCTATACTGCTTTTAACTAGATCAAGTAAAACAGTGCAATTTTATTGGCACTTCTGTTATCTATTATCACCATGCATTGCATCTATATTGACTCTTTATCTGCCTGTAACCACATGCAGACAGCAGCATCATTAATCAAGACCACCTATTCTGGAAACTTGAAAGAAAGATCTGGTTCGGATAACAGAGCAGCTGCAATTTCAAAACAACATTCTTTGCACATGTTACACTAGTAATGTAATACAACTTCCCCTAAAACAATAGGCATTGTTATAGATTTTACATGGGGATTTCTTGACTAAAATCTCTGACGCCTGTGTTACTCATGTTTCCTTCTCTTTGATGTGAATAGCCAGATATGACAGCTTTCTGGACCTGAGGTCTTTATGGGATGAGCCAAAAACGTATGATGCCAATTCAGGAAGCATGAATCAACTGAACAATGCATATTGATCAATTTATTTAATGACTCCAATAGCCTTCTCTGATAAATGTCCACACAGCTGTTTTAATTTCAAAACAAGAACTATGTATTCCACAGAAATGAACCAAACCAGGATAACCCAAAATATTTGTGGTTGAAGCCAGCTGCAACCTGGAGAATTTTGATTATTTTGCCTCTCCCAGTCTTCTCTGAATTTGCCCTCCATATTCTGTAAAGGCTAAAAAAAAAATACCTCCTTTGAATTCTTGGTATCTTCATCAACTCGCTCTAATACAACACCTCCAGACTTTGTTAATCTCTACAATTGCACCAGAAAAGTAAGGGGTGTTGATGATACTGTGTTGGGGTGAGACAGGTTATCAGTGAACAGATAACATTTCTTGTGTATAAATATGATATTTACAACATATATAAAATTATTGTGGATTTTTTTAGGAGATGGACTGACCATGGGCATGGCCTCAGACTTTGTATGACAACAGTATAGCTCTGACTCTGTACGTAGCCGTGCATTGCCACGGTTTTTCCATGTGCTGTGTTACTCCCCTATATCAGGGTCACAGTCTGTACTCTAACATGTATGAGCTTATATATATATATATAGACAGTGCACATGGTGATTGAGGAAGTAAAAATTAGAAATGCAAGCCTACAGAAAATAAACTGAAGTCATATGCAAAACACATCCCACTCAACAGTCCTCTTACTCCTGTTTCTGAAGGAACAAACACAAAACCTGAGGAGCTACAGTAAAAGCCAATAGAAACCACTGAGAACATTTACCGTCACTCTCCAAACTATTCACATTTAAATCAAATCAAGGGCTGACACTGGTGATAGGAATTACAGATCACATGTTCTCAGCTTCTCTATTCAATCATAAGATACCTGTCTGCTTCCCTTTCGAGTGTACTGAGAAAAAAAAAGATTTGATTTAAAGAAAATAAAAATATTGTTTGGTCAAAGAGTTTCTAGGGCAGGTGTGCATGCATATGACTTATTTAATTTTATCACTATTTATTGTAATCTTTCAGTCTGAATGAATCGCCTGTACATCTTTATAGTCTTTATTCACATCTTTATTCATCAATCATTTTTTATTGGATAAGTTTGCACTTATATCTGAAATCGGTCTTGCTTCACAAACTGTTTCACAGAGAGGGGAACACACACCACAAAAACACAGTCAGTTGGAGGTGTTTCATTGTTACCAATACCAGCACTTACCCTCATTGCGTCAGCGATTTAAGCATGTTGTCATATTTCTTGACCAATTGTACATTTCTCACGGTCTATTGTGAGCTCATCGTCTGTTTTAATAGATTGAGAAATTCTGAGTTCTCCCTGAAACGTCAAATGTCTGGACCCTTACACTGTCATTTAATCATATTGTCCAAAACACACACACATACATTTCATTGTATCTATTTAATTTAGTGGTGCAATTTTAATTCTCAGTGAAAGGTTCGTTGGGCTTGAAATCCTACGACCCATCGACGTCACCAAACTGTTGCATTCTTCATTTGTGATGCTATTCTAGGCTTTTTCCCGCAGCTTCGTTCAGTTCTTGTTTGTTTCGGAGTGTTTCTCCCTTCAGTCACCTCCTAAGGAGGTGAAATGCATGCTCTATTGGTTAAGGTCAGGTGATTGACTTGGCCAGTCTAAAACCTTCTGTTTCCCCCTCATGAAGTCCTTTGTTTTGTTGGCAGTGTGCTTTGGGTCATTCTCCTGCTGCATGATGAACTTCCTCCCGATTAGTTTCAATGCATTTCTCCGTACATTAGCAGACAAAATGTTTCTGTACTACCATCATCAGTTACATCATCAATAAATATTAATGAGCCTGTTCCAGAAGCAGCCATGCAGGCCCAAGCCATGACATTACCTCCACCATGCTTCACAGATGAGCTTGTGTGCTTCGGATCATAAACAGTTCCTTTCTTTCTCCACACTTTGGCCTTTCCATCACTTTGGTAGAGATTAATCTTGGTCTCAATTTTCCTTCTTTTCTCAGCTTGACACTGGCTTTCTTGCCTCCCATAGACAGCTCTCTGGTCTTCTTGTTGGTTTATCCTCTTTAACAGGAAATGTCTTTATGGGTTTGTACCAAGGATGAAAACTTAGACTAGTCATGCAGAGCTATTTAATGTTTGGACAATCAACCTAAAAGGCAACACCTGGGAAACAAGTAACATTTGTCACACGTTCCAATAGTTTTGCTCACTTGAAAAATGGGTGGATTCAAACAAAGGGTGGTTTGTCCTTTTTTGTTTAACACATCTAGGCTAGAAGTGAATACCACAAAATGGGAGCTGAAATTCTGAACTCTCGTCTCATACTCATCTTTTGATCTTAAACCCAAATGTCTTCAATGAACAACAAAAACTAAGGAATTTGCCTTACCGTTCCAATAGCCTACCATTGGAGGGTACTGTATATTGTGTATGGGAATTGTATGCTCTGAAAGTTGGTGTTTATTTATGCTTATGTTTTCTAGCATGTGCGCAGGACTCTACTGAAAAGGAGATCTTGAGTAGGTACATGAGTAGCTACACAGCTTCAGAGACACCTTATCTGTCCCTTTCAGTCGGTGCACTGTACTGTAATGACTGTCAGGTCCTAGGTGCGTTTGACCTCATGTGGCGCTGCCAGCGCCGACTTAACGTGATGCATGCTGGACTTAAAATAAGGTATGCTGGTTAGAAATCGTGTCCGACTTTACGGCGCCGTTTTTATACCCCTGCAGTCACCCGCAGTCATCTTGAACGCGCCTCCTGACTGAAGCTGTGCGTATGGCACCATCTACTGAACAGATTAAGACCATGTCAAACTTTTGGAAATATTCGTTCTGAGCTGCTACCGATGGATGCTCAAATGGTAAAAAGAAAAGTAAAACGAATAGGTTTATTTAAACACCTGATGATGTTAAATCCATCCCACTTTGTTTGTTTGGTGTGGGATGGGAAATCCCCAACAGAAGGAGCCGTCCTGCAGAGAGCCCCATGTGTCCTGTCCGCTGCTGTTCAACCATACACGCATGCGCAGAAACGACGCCTGCCTGTCAGTCTACTTTCACTTTGCGCAGATATCGTCTCCAGCTACAGCTTTCCACATCAAAACTACAACTAAACGCAACATAAAATTTAAATTTAAAGCCGCGTTTGATGGGCTGTGAAGGCAGAGGGTTAAACTGCGTCGGTTCAGCCTTCTTGTTTAAAACACTCAATAAGAAAACGAACCGTTAACAACACGGTTAACGTTAGCTAACTCCGAAGCAACAATGTTCTGACATCTAACTTAACGTTAAAGTAAGCTAGTTGTTACCGGTCGACTCTGACCCCACGGACAGGTGAGTTGATAACGTTTGTGGAGTGAGGTGCTGCTTCTGGTAGACATTTTGTTCAACATAGTCAAGCTGTCTTGAATTATGTGACTTTTACCCATCTAACATTGGCTAACCCGATCAACAACAAAAGGCTCTTAACCTTTGGTTTATTAGGACAGCTAACGTTAACAGTTAACGTTAGTGCAACATCGAGATTAAAGCAGTAGATTAAACAAAACTGCTGATCCCCGTGGGGAAATCAGGTCACTGTAGCAGCAAAGAGTTATATGCAGCAAGGTAAACATGACAAAAGTCAATGTGCACCACTGGAATATAAAAAAGCAACAAAAGAAAACAGATAATTAGATAATTTATCTAATACAAAAACCAGCTATAAAATAGAGTGAAAATACACATTAGGATTTAATATGCAGTTGATTTTTAGCATGTTAAGTGGTATATGGTTTACTAATGTGAAGTTCACTGATGAAGAAAACATAATACATATTAATAAGTGGGAAAGGCATAGCTGTGTAAATGCGTAGATAATAAGACTTGAACAGCAGAAGCCTTGATGAAGGTCTACAGTGTTTCTGAACAGTGACAGATTTTTTCTTTTTTGGCTCTTTTTAGCGGAGGTCTCTAGCAGCCGTTGTCCAGCGGCTCCAGGAGACCTCACACTATGGAGCGGACTGCACTCAAACAGAGCCAGCTGTGTGGCTCCTGGGAGATGAAGGACAGACTTGGGACAGGAGGCTTTGGGCATGTCTACCTGTACCAGCACCTTGTAAGTTCTGCCATCCCCCTGTATGCTGAGGAGAGCAGATGTTTCTCTGGCTTGGTTTTATTCCCTGTCTGTGTTTGGAGCAGGAGTTGGGAGAGAAGATAGCTGTGAAACTTTGCCGCCTGGAGCTGAACTCCAAGAATAAAGACCGCTGGAGCAGAGAGATTCAGATCATGAAGAAGTGAGTCATCAGCTTGTGTTCACAAAGGAGTACACAAACAAACATCATTGCACATTTTTTTCATATCAAACCATTGCTGTATGTTTGGCTCTCTTTCTGTTATAGGCTGAAACATGTGAACATTGTTCAGGCCAGAGAAGTTCCAGAAGAGCTGAGCTCAATTGCTTTAAATGACTTACCTCTGCTGGCCATGGAGTACTGCTCAAGAGGAGACCTACGCAAGGTACCAAGTGGGTATTTTATAAAGACCCTAAACAATTTGTTTTCTTTTAAATATTGCACTACTAACCTGTATACCTGTTTATCTAGGTGTTGAATAAACCGGAAAATTGTTGTGGACTAAAGGAGAGTGAAATCCTCTTGCTGCTCAGTGACATTGGTAAAATTTTCCCCAGCTTTTACTTTGTCAAAAAGGTCACTGTTATCACAACTTGATGCATTATTTATATATATATGCAATGATTTATTTTATTTGCTTACAAACACAGGTTCTGGTATCCAGTATCTCCATGAAAATAAGATAATCCACAGAGATTTAAAACCAGAGAACATAGTTCTGCAGGATGTTGATGGGAAGGTGAACTCATTTACCATTGTAACATGCATTCAGCCTGCGTAATCTGCAATTTCATATATTAAATGGTTTTCTGTGTCTTGCTCTCATTATGAAACTGTGTTTTCCTCCAGCTAGTCCATAAAATCATAGATCTGGGTTATGCAAAAGACCTAGATCAGGGCAGTCTCTGCACATCCTTTGTTGGAACGCTCCAGTATTTGGTAAGGGTTGCATCAGTAATGCAAGAAATGGGATTTATTTTTTTTATTTTTCATGTCAGCAATCAAGCCCTGTTTTATAAATCCATCTCTGTGTGCCAGGCTCCAGAGCTCTTTGAAAGTAAACGTTACACTGTAACTGTGGACTACTGGAGCTTTGGCACAGTGCTCTTTGAATGCACTTGTGGCTTTCGCCCCTTTTTACACCACATGCAGCCCGTACAGTGGTAAGTCAACATAGCAACAGTGCATTATGAAACCTGGGTGCACGTGTGACATTAAAACACACATTTGGGGGATTTAACATTAACATCTAGTCTTTGAATGTTTGCATGTTTGCTGCTTTTGTAGGACAAGTAAAGTCAAGAACAAAGGTCCCAAAGACATCATGGCAGTAGAAGACATGAATGGAGAAATCCGATTCTCCACACATCTCCCATATCCCAACAATCTCAGCAGGTAGAGACAGAAAGACACTTTGTCGTATCTTAAGTGTATCTCATTGTAACTTGTATCTAACGTGTGTGTGTGTGTGTGTGTGTGTGTGTTCATAGGCCACTGCTGGAACCAATTGAGTCTCTTCTACAGATGCTGTTACAGTGGGAACCCACGGAACGTGGTGGAGGGCTGGATCCTGACACAAACAAGCTGTGCTGCTACACAGTTCTACAGAATCTTCTCGACATGAAGGTAATAATATGAATCGTACCTTATTGAGTGTATCGTGTCATATATGTCAGGTGAGGTCAGCACACAAAGCAAAACCTCCTTGCTTTGTGCCTTTCTTTCTCCAGGTGATTCATGTGTTGGACATGACGTCAGCACAGCTGCACTCGTTGGTTTTGGGTGCTGAGGAGAGCTTACACTCCCTGCAGCTTCGTCTGGAGACACACACTCAGTCACACATCTCCCCGCTGAGTCAAGAGCTGCTGCTTGAGACGGGAATCTCCCTCGACCCACGCAGACTTCCCGCACACTGTCTGCCAGATGGATTGGTATGTGACACACACACACACACACACACACACACACACACACATAAATAAATAAAGATATCTTGTTGTTTGACAACATGTTTGCAGACTGTATAAATTGATGAACGACAATTGTTTGCTTCCAGCCTTACTTGAAGAAAATGTTTCTGCAAATCTAAACCTCAGCATAGAGTTTTGGGTTTTACCATATTTGCTTTCTGCTTTCAGCGAGGCTGGGACACCTCCATCGTCTTCCTGTTTGATAAGAGCCTGGCCAAGTACTCTGGGCCACTGACTGCCAGACCTCTGCCAGACAGTGTCAACTTTATAGGTGAGATGTATAACTGTACAGTGTATGCTGAGCTGTAAAATTATGCTTCCTTTGGCTATTTGTTTCTTAATTTGTGATAAAGCTTATTTAACATTAATAGAGACACCCAAATCATGAATATGCCTTGGCGCTCTGAACCTTTCTCAACACTTAAACTTAAAATGAGTGACTTCCCTGATAAAACCATTGAAACCAGAAATTGTTAGATGTTTAGCAGGTTAGATTCTTACCTGATTTTGTCTACTGACAAAAATGTTAATTAGATAAAGTAAATTACAGTGATCGACGGTACGCACGATTTATTCTCAGTTTACAACGAGTTTTTGGTCTGACACACCTGTCATTAAGACTGGTGTGAGTGCAAGATCTGTTGATGTTTTCACCCCAAAATACTTGGAAGGTTCTAGCAAATTCTTTAGTTAATGTGGGAATTGTGTCTCTTTTGTGGACTATGTGTTGTCTCAGTGAGGGAGACTAAAACACAGCTCCCACTGTCTGCACTGAGAAAGGTGTGGGGCGAAGCAGTCAGCTACATCTGTGGACTGAAAGAGGACTACATTCGCCTCTACCAGGGGCAGAGGGCTGCCATGTGAGTGCACAAACACACACATATACGCACGCACACACCCACACACTGAAAATTTTTTACCTTGTGCTTCTGTGTGTGTGCAGGCTGAGTCTGCTTCGCTACAACACCAACTTGACACGGTACAAGAACATGCTGTTCTCCCACTCGCAGCAGCTCCAAGCCAAGCTGGCTTTTTTTAAGACCAGTATCCAGTACGACCTTGAGCGATACACCAAGCAGAGAAACACCGGCGTCTGTGAGTGCTTGTTAATCTCCTGCTGTGATACATAATTTGAAGTAATGGCTGAAGCTTTAAGTGTGCTATCTGCTGTGTTTTTCTGAAGCTTCTGAAAAGTTGCTGAAGACCTGGCAGGAAAATGAAGAGAAGGCTGATGGGTATACGAAGGTAGGACAGTTATTAGTAGTAGTGTAGTATTTCTACACAAACGTACTTAGTTATTTTAAAATGGTACATACTAAGGGTGTTTCTGCTTTAGGTTGCAGATTTGGGGTATCTGGATGAAGAGATAGTGGCTCTACATTCTGAGATCGTGGAGTTGCAGAGGAGTCCATTTGCAAGGAGACAGGAGGATGTAATGCAACAGCTGTCAGTATCTCTCTGTTATATTTACACTATAATCATTTCCTTAAAGGACAGGTTCACATTACTTCAAGTGTGTCTTAATAGTCAGATGCCCATATGTACATTGAAACAGTGTTTGATTGCTGTAATCATTCCTTTTGTTCATACTGGCCATTAAGAAATCCATTCTCGAAGTGGTTTCAGTGGAAGTGATGGGGGGCACTTTGTGTTACTGTCCTTCTGCTGCAGTTCAGCAAAGCACTGTCTGGGTAACACAATGGAATTTGATACTAAACAGACTGATTTGATTACATTAGCCTGCTGAAGACGCATATTAACTTCAGATGAACTTTAGAAAATATGTTTGAATGGAATAACAACTGTAGATTTTCTCCCCATCACTCTGGTGTGCACATGTTAACACTCTCTCTTTGTTTGTGTTTTTTGTCAGTGAGAACAAGGCTATTGAACTCTACAAGCAACTGAAAGCTAAATGCAAAAGTTTGTACAATTCATTTCAAATTAAAAATAGTATACTGGTTACAGGGGCTGGGGCTCGTGCTTCTGATAATGCCTGTTGCTATGCATACAATTCAGTTGTACAACAGAAGTGTGGCAAGATGTGCAGCATCTAGCAGCATGTAGCATGTGTTTACATAGCCGTGTCAGATGATAGTACATGGATGATCTTAAGATTATTTGTTCACCCAGGTCATGACCCTCCACATGGCTACAGTGACAGCTCAGACATGGTGAAGACCATTCTCCAAACAGTTCAGAACCAGGACAGAGTGCTGAAAGACATGTACACTCACCTGAGGTGATATATCCACAAGTGTCTGTCCAAACAGATACACACACACACACACACACACACACACACACACACACACACACACACACACAGAGAGCCATGCAAAGTTTAGCACAACTTGGGTATCATTTTACAGTTCCCTGTGTATCATTTGTGGTTTTCCCCATCTCGCTCTTTTTCTGTAGTACAATTCTGGTGTGTAAGCGGCGCATCCTTGATTTGTTCCCTAAGTTGGAAAAGGCTGTAAAAAACATAAAAACTGCAGAGGCAGCAGTTATTCAGATGCAAACGAAGAGACAGAAAGAGTTCTGGTACCTCCTCAAGATTGCCTGTGTGAGTATATAACAAATGGCACTACAGAAAATATTCTTAGCTATCAGTGATGTTTTAGGAGCTTAGAGCTCTGCGATACACTATTAAATGTATAAGTCAAATAATACTGTTGTTAATGCAGTGTGTGGCTGTGTGTTTAGGCCCAGAGAAATGCTTCATCACCGTCACTTATGCAGCAACCCACTGACAGGTAAGATCTGTACAAGTATCTGCCAGAAGATCCACAGATTCTCAGTATGTATTAGAGTTTCAATCAAACATTGGTTAACAGAATAACCACACTAAAACATCAGGTGGCTTTTTCTCTGTTATTAAATTATCTGCAGTTTAGAAGATGAGTTTATGCATACACTGTGCAGAATGAATTAAGGATCTCTTAAAACCAGCTGCTAGCGGGGTTTTTAAATCACAAAGCTGCCACAAGAGGTCACCCCATGCACCTCAAAGTTTAATTGGCTTGTAGAAGCAGGACTCATCTCACAATAATATAGAGCCCCCAAGTCTAACACTCACACGAAAACACATTCATACAGTGAATTTAGAATCTTTTGTCTCTTTCAGTAAAACTGTTCATCAGTTACTGGATGAGAATGAGCTTTATCTGAGTCAGCTAACTTCTCTGCTGCAAGACGCCAATCAGGAGATGGAGCACAGTGTCATGGTAGGTCATGGTGGTATATTTGATTGCAGAAGGCTACCAGTGGTGGGCAGAGTAGTGCAAATCTTTACTCAACTAAAAGAACAATTACTCAAACTAATGGGAACCAATGCGAATTAGAGAAAAGAAATAGGCTAATTTCCATCAAAAGAAAGCCATGCTGTGCGCAGCGAGAGGATTCTGTTAATATATCAGTGTTAATCCAGTGGTTACATGACTACGACGTGTATGCAGTGTGTAGCCTACATTTGTTGTGCATAGACTACACTTTTAATACGCCATTAATGGAAAGTGAAAGTATTTCTACTGACTTGTGGAAGGGCAATGCAGGCTGCTTTCCAACATGGCCACTAGTGGCATAGTGTGCAGTTACTAGATTTGAGTTACATTAGAACAAGAACCAGACCTTAAATTAAAAAAGATAGCCTGATTTTTAAAATTTTGCATCTGCCCGGCTCATTAATATCTGGCACAAGCGCATGTATTTTTGTACCGCAAGGGAGACGGGATAAAGCTCTCCTGCGTAACTGCACGCACACAGCTTGGATGAAAGGTCATTTTGGTTAATGTAGCAAAATGCAGAGGAGAAAACTGACTAGTTGTGGCAAAGGTATAAATGGCAAATCTAGCAAAGTTAAAAGTAGATTATTGGCCCAAAAAATACTCAAAAAGGAGTAAAAGTACAATTTAAAAAAAGTACATGACAAGTTACTGCTTCTAAAAATTTAAAACTACTTTTTTACTCATTTGCGTTACTTGTAACAAGTTACTACCCACCCCTAGTCACCACCACATGTATGTTCACTGTATGTACTGTATGTAGGTTATTGTGTATATTGTGTATTGACTTTTTCCTTTTTAAATCCATTCATTTGTCTTGACTAGATCAGGAAGGTTCACCTGTTCGAAGTTGAGGTTGAAGTTGTTAGATGAGAGAATGGCATGAAAACGTTCAGGAGATGGAGAACAGTATGTTTATAAGGTGTTTGTTCTCTCTCCAGGAGCAGGACTGGAGCTGGACTCGGTACGGAGTTGTGACAACCCGACCTCAGAAGCTGTAGAAACTGACCAAAGACTTGATGTTACGAGTCAAAGTTATAGACTGTATACAAGTGCCTTATCAGAGTTATTCTATCTGAAAGCTTTGTGATTCCATACTATGTATTTTACATACATTTTAATGCTGCAAGACAAAGTGTGAAACAGCATGATGCAGTACGCTTTTCATATTTTAACTTAGCTTTTAAATTTCAATAATATATTTCCAGCTGTAACCAAGACTTATTTATTTTATTTACTATTAGAGTCAATATTGCTGCTGACAACTTTTGTGTGATGGAATGTGAATAAATGTTATAAATGTATGGCACATATTGCCTGATTTGTCTTCAAGTTTAAATGTGGATTTTCTTAGAATCAGTTTGTCTTTCCTCTGCAAGTGTTCAACTGTATACGAAAGAAAGTATCTGGTTTTTACATTCACACAGTAGACCAGACAACTGTCTGCACACATACAGGAAATTGCTTGTTTATAAGACCCTGGGTTCAAATGTCTCTTGGGAGGCTCTGAAATCCAAAAGGCAAGTAGGCAAAGCAACAATAACATGCTTAAAATAATATGAATACTACAAAAATAAAGTGACAGATATTGTTAAAGACAGTGGAGATCAGTTTAAATCAGTTGAGCTTTATTGTAATTGGAATTAGAAATTTACATTGCCAAAACATGCACATGAACAAAAGATTATATTTCATCTTACATCTTAAAATGATTCACTAAAGGAGGAAGTATCCTGTCGTGTGGAAGACTTCTTTGTAACCATGCAAAATGAATATAGTATGCAAAGCAATGCTGAATCTTCACCTATTATATACTGACCTTTGTCATTAAGTCCATGTTATGGTTTGTAAAGGTATAGTTTTCATATTTAAACCACTGTCTGGGTAAACAGTACAGTTAGTTTAGTATTTGAATTAAATGCCAGACACTGAAAAGATAATACACTAAAGTACTGTTAGTGTTAATTAGTCTGAAAGTGAAAAATGGATATTTATTTGTCTGCTGTGTGTAATTTGAGGATGGCTCCTTTATCAGAGTCCATTTAAAAAAAGCTCAGTTACATTTCAGTGGAAAATACTGGTTTTACTTCCCTGTTTGTGGCTTATAGTAAAGTAAGGTATGCTTTATTGTCACATAATGTAGCAAAAATTCATTCTCTGCATTTAATCCATCCCGCAAGGGACCAACTCCCGATCTGAGCCAGTGTCACCGGTCAACGGCACTGACTGGAGAACCTAACATATTTGCATTTTCTCATTACATTGAACTTCTTTTTAAGTTCATACATACATACAAAACGTATAAAATGCAAAAAATGATGATGTGTTAGAGCAGTAGGCCTATGTGTATTAGAGTTCTGGGTTTATTTATTAGTACATTTGAATAAAATATGTTACAGTATACCCACTAAACATGTTCAGTTCTTTGTCAGCCGCTTGTCATGCAGCTGTTTAACTGTGCCATGCAGTCTTTCGGTTTCTAGCTTATGAAGTTCATCTTAATATGGGTCATGAAACATTTTTAAATGATTGTGCAATAAGAAATAAAATACAGCAATGCAAAAGAGATACAATAAGAAGCATGACATTGCTTACATATTACACATACACCTGCACAATACACACACAGAAATGCCAACAGTCTGAGCAGCTGCAGGAAGCTAAGAGGAAATATAAACCGGGATATCTTTCCTTTCATCATGTGTATAAAAAAAATGTAAAGGTACATATTGAAGAGGTGGATGAAAATGGCTGAAATGACCATTACTGTAAACGACAATGATGTGGACTGTTAGGACTGTGTGCACTCTTGTGAAACATTATTAAATAAATAATTGCTTTATACATTAAGTACTGCTTTCCTTTTTGAAATTCAAAGTGGTCTGAAGAGTATGTACCAAAGACTAATATAGAGCGTGTATGGGCAATGTGGAAAGCACATTTGTGTGGGGAAACATCTGAAGCCTGTGATTGGTAGGTTCAGGCCAATAGGATCGTGACTCATTAACATATTGTCGCTAAACATCATGGGAAAAACTGGGGGAAAAAAAACCCTAACTAAAATACTAACTGATCCCAGTCCAGGAAGGCAAAACACTTCAGCGTGTTTACCGCTTAAACGCGAACTCTATACGCTCCATATGCGGCGAAGAAATTTAAGGTCAACACCGTGACAGTGAACGCCTGTGTAACACAGCGCTATATAAACGACACGCCTCCATTTCTGCTATTGGATGTGAGGGCGATCTGGCTGCGACATCTGTCACCCCATTGATCGCTAGGGTTGATTCGGCTGATCTGGCTGGCTAGGCGGGTGTCCCCTTCCTCCCTCACCGCTCCATGTGTGTCCCTCCCGAAGCCCCGCGCTCGGTGGAAGAGGACGTGGTCCCCCCGGCGGACGACCATCCATCGGTGTACCAGTAGCTGCGCTCCCCTGCTAGAACCTCCAAACAAGCTCAAGGCCCATTTGTAGGAGAAACGTAGGGAAGTTAAGCTCCAAGCGTCAGACACATCCAAATGAGGCACTGCACGTGGCAGTCTGCCTTCCTTTTTGGTAAAGCTTTAAAAATTAAACGTTAATTAAAAATATTCACATTAATTTTAACTAACTAACAATAATACACACTATTTGTAACACAATTATAGAACAACACAACAAAACGTAACATTTTTATTTTGTCCAATTTATTGATACTAAAAAATATATATTTCACCCATCCACCCCCTTGCACCAGCAGGCTCAGGTAGAAGAGCTTCTTCCTTGAGACTGTGACTCTGCTGAACTCCACACCTTTAATCTGCGATCACTTTTGCTCTCATCATTTGCACTGCTCACAGCCCTTAAACATATATCTTATTTGCACTATTCATATTTTTTGCACAGACTGTACATATAGCAATAAAACCAGGGGCAACTGCGAAGGGGCAACTTTTCAGCAGTAGCCTATAAACTACAGAATGAGCTAACTCCAAACGTCAAAATGGCCAAGATATAGCACAACAGCAAGTATCTGTATAAAGTAACTACTATATTTCTGTTATATTTCTGTCTATGCTTTTTATTACCTCTGTATATGCGTACTCTGACAATAAAGTTGATAAAGTCTAATCTAATCTAAAACCAAATTGGTGTTAAAATAACTCCTTCCACTGAACACAATTTAGACTTATTGATTAAAAAATAGATTTTGCTTCAGTAAAACATTGATTTAGGAATATTACTTATTATGAAGACATTTAGTGTTCATCAGAGTACAGGATTGAATGTGATTTTTTACTGAACAAATAGCAGCCCTACAAGTGCCATTTCCAACTGCATCTGAAGGCACCGTAATGTAACAAGTAATAGCAAGAGCGCAGCCTGTGGTAGGCGGGGTGAGGGGGATGGGTCGATGAATGATAAGACCAGGAGGGAAGACGGTTCGATACAGAGGTAATTTTATTATATAAACCAACCATTTATTCTAATTCTTACATATTGATAGCGTTTATTTTATTCCAGCCTAATGCCAGGTGAGTCAACACGTTAGCTTTACGCTAGCAGCCTAGTTAAGATAATGTTAGCATGAAGCTACAAGAAGCTGACGTTAGTGACTTCCGAACCCACCCGTTAATGAAAGCTAGCTAGCTATCTAATCTGGCTAGCTGGGTTAACGTTACCAAACGTTACCGAATGATCAGTCTTTGCTTTTACTGAATTAAATCAACTCCGATGTTAAATGTGATAGTTGCGTTGAAGGAGTCACAACGTTAGCTATGCTGTTAAACGCGTTGCTTTATATGTTGACAATGAATTACTCGCTAGCTAACGTTAGTTGTGTACTTAAAGGTAACGTTCATTCTGCAAGCTAATCGTGCATGTTAGCGCTAACGTTAACATAGTGGTTTCTAGTGAAGTGCAGTAACTTTACCGAGGCAGCTAACACACTGCTCGTTGTCGTTATTATGACTTTGTACTACACATACTAACGTTAACTGTTAAATCAGCAACTTTAAGGTTAAAACGTGCTGTCACATACACATTAAGTTAACTGTAAACGTCCTGTAAGTTAAATGTTTTAAGTTAACTAACGTTGAACGACTGGGTTGCGTTCAATTAAGATTTTTGAACTGGGTGAAAGTCGGGCTACATGACATTTACTGAAGGTAACTTAAACACGTCACCTAAATATGCAAACCTGTAACGTTATTTATGACAACAGCGTAACGCATGTAAGTTATAATGATTTTTTTGATTTATCGAACAGTTGGTTTAATAACAGAGTAACAATCCAGCCCAGCGGATGAGTCAACAATTTCAGGGCATTTACTCATCCTTGCTTTTCTAACGAAAATGCTGTAACGAGGTGGAAGTGTTGTGCCTTCCTGCACCCATGCAAATTTTGCCAAACAGTGCTTGGGGCAGATGCTTTTAAAATAAGTTTTATGACGCTTTGCATAGTTTGGTTTATTTAGAGGTGTATAAATAGTATTTTATAATTAGTACTTTATACGTTTGAGGTTAGACAACATATTTAAAAGATCAATACAATTCAACAGCACCACAGCCTCCAAAACCGTAAAGTGTGGTGGATTAACACCTTTCTAAAACAGTTTAAACAAAGCCGAACATTAAAACCTTCAAGAAAGTAGGCTGTTGTATTAGACTGCATTGTATCAGACTGTAGACTCCTGACCGTAGGCTTAATGGTGCCCTGAGAATATATTGTTGTATAAATATATGTGTTCATGCTTCTTTCTCTCCCTGTAGGTGAGTGCTAGTGATGATGACAATGGCGCATGTAGGGGCAGTATTTGCAGCAATAGCAGGAGTGATGGCCATCATTTTGCACTCCTCCATTCACAAGATAGAAGAAGGACACCTTGCTGTGTACTACAGGTATCACTATAATGATGCGTAACATCTGTGCCTGACAGAAATAAGGCACATATATTTAGAATGTGGATGGCATATTGTTATTTGGAAGAGGCCTGTTTTCTATATTATCTGGTAATTATTTTGGT
Organism: Micropterus salmoides; assembly: GCF_014851395.1. Classification (NCBI taxonomy): domain Eukaryota; kingdom Metazoa; phylum Chordata; class Actinopteri; order Centrarchiformes; family Centrarchidae; genus Micropterus; species Micropterus salmoides. The sequence continues at coordinate 13,901,769 of NW_024041373.1, forward strand.
GTATAAGCTCCAAACCTGTTTGACCAAAGAGAGATAAAAAAAGGCTCAAGTTTTCCATTTCAGATGTGAGCTACAATTCATAGGTATTGGTCAAATGTAACATGGCTTAATCAACAATAAAGATTAATATTAAACTTGAGTGGTCCCTGCAGGGGGCAAATTGAACTTAAAAAGAACCATAATATATAGTATGTGGGATATAATCTAGATATTATACCTTAATTGTTGACAGAGTTTTCAAGAATGACAAAATAACAGAAATACCCTTTTATAAGAATTCAAAGTTGTTCATCAAAAACACAACTACACCTTTTTAATGACTGTTAACACCTGAATAAACACCTTTCTGTCCTTTTCTTTTGTTTACCCTGTTTTTGGATGTAATCAGTGAAACATCTGCTCCTAAGAATTAAGACTAAGTAATTTGTTTGTATTTGTTTCAGGGGTGGGGCATTACTGACTTCTCCCAATGGTCCTGGATATCACATTATGCTGCCTTTCATTACCACCTTTAGATCAGTGCAGGTAAACTCAACTTTCAGCCCTGAAACCTGGACTTTTAGCAGAGGCATGTGTAATGTGATAGTCAACCATAAGCTGCTGCACATGAAAACCAGAAGGGATCATCTATAAATAAATCAGCTACAGTATGTAATCAGTTGCCATTCAACCGTGGTTGCAGTGACTTTATTTTACACCAAGTTTATACACATTTGTTGTGCTGCGAAATACGCTTTAAGCAAAACATTTTTTGCTTACATGTGTAATAGTGATAATAATATTATTCAGGTTGTAGCCTTTATTGGGTAATTTTATTTTTTATTTTTTTAAACTTGTTGTAGCCGTAACCTGTGCGATTGCTATGACTAAGATACGAGATTGAACATCAACAGTAAAGGTTAATAAAATATCTCAAGGTCCACTTACTAGCTTTTTTCCTGAGCTTTAAACTGCATCTCATAGTCAAGGCTCAGTTGTCAAGGAAAGGGTTCAGTTGTCATCACGTGACCCAAACTGAAATTAATTGAATTTTAATTAATATTATAATTATTGTGTGTCAAACTTATTTCCAAGATGAAGAATAAACCTTGATGATTAGCATTAGCACATTGTATGTATTATAGATTCAGGTTAACATAAAAACAATGCGCTGCCTTATCTAGTCTTAAATACTTTTATAAACTAGCAATATACAACTTTGAAAAATTGTCATGTTAATGTAAGCACCCTTGTAGTAGGGGAATAATCTTTGTCTGATTATGTTTTGAATTTTTGTGTTTCAGACTACTCTCCAAACTGATGAGATCAAGAATGTGCCTTGTGGAACGAGGTAAGACTGAGCTAATTGACGTAGCTGTTCAAGAAATTGATCCATTTAGGAAATGATTATGTATTGAACAGGTATTTGTTTTTCTTCACAGTGGTGGTGTGATGATCTATTTTGACAGGATAGAGGTTGTTAACATGCTGGTCTCTTCAGCAGGTACAAAATATTCGTATTCCCTTCATTGCATGAGTTCCTTATGTATTTCATTAACTGTGCCAGCTGCCTGGGATCACAACAACTGTTGCTTTTATTTGCAGTGGTGGACATTGTGAGGAACTATACTGCTGATTATGACAAAACTCTAATTTTCAACAAGATTCACCATGAACTCAACCAGTTCTGCAGTGTACACACACTACAGGAGGTCTACATTGAGTTGTTTGGTGGGTGCACTTTAGTAATGAAACACAGTGTTGTTTCATTTGAATGCAGTACGTACAAGGCAACTTGTGCTGTGTTCATTCCTGAAATTCCTAAAACGTGATACACCGCATGTCGTGTATTCAAACAGCTGCTGTTTTTGTCTTGCAGACATTATAGATGAGAACCTGAAGACTGCATTGCAGAAAGACCTTACTGTTATGGCACCTGGACTTACAATACAGGTATTTACACACACAAGTTCCACAGTAAGCAGGAAGACTGGGATTCAAGTCACAATGACAACTAGATGAGTCTGGCTTGCTGAAGACTGAAGCAGGATTAATAGTTGCTCATACTGGGGTTATGGCATCTGTTGTGCACCTCCTCAAAATTACACATGGGGTCAGAGTGAAGAAAGAGTCATCTCCTTTTCAGTAACACACATCAAGCAAAGCCATTTACACTGCAACCGCCACTCTCTGATGAAGTGAATAAAAGCGGGGCTGCCATTAACCCCAACTATAAATCCAGCTTGAGCTGTGAGCCAATGCCAATTTACTCTCTGCAACTGTTTTTTTAATGAAACCCGCCCCTGAGTGAGGACCATTAATGTACTACTGTGAAGAAATACATTAGGGGAAAATGGAAACACATTGAACACAACACATGACATTTGTTGACCACTTGTAGGTGAGGGGTGTGAATGAGGCTTAACTGATCAGAACGTTCATCCTAATCAGTCTTCTAACTAACCTAATGACCAGTCATCCACTCTCTGTAAAAATATATTGGCAGGCTGATTATGGGGAAAGGCTCATTTATTTATTTCTCTCTTTTCTATTTCAACATCGTGATGAAGGCAGTCCGTGTTACCAAGCCAAAAATCCCCGAGTCTATCAGGAGGAACTTTGAACTCATGTGAGTTTGTAAATCTATACTTCTTCGCGCAGTGTTAGTGCATGCTTCAGATTCTCTCCTGTTATCCACCCACTCATTTCAAATAAGACCACACAGAAAAGAACCCAACCTGTTTTGTGTGTGTGTGTGCAGGGAAGCGGAAAAGACTCGTCTGTTAATCACAGTTCAGACTCAGAAGGTGGTGGAAAAGGAAGCAGAGACCGAAAGGAAGAAGGCCATTATTGGTAAATGTGATGGTGCTTTTACTGTAAAACAGCTGCTAACATTAGCTTAGGCCACTAGCTTTTCATTTGCATGACCATCATTACAATTTTAGCAGTTTCCCTCTTTCAGTCACTCATGTATAACCCTACTATCGACCTCTACCCTTCTGTACCTTCCTCAAAGTTAATGTTTCTCTATCCCACAGAGGCTCAGAAAATGGCCCAGGTAGCAGAGATCCACTTCCAACAGAAGGTGATGGAGAAAGAGACAGAGAAGAGGATCTCTCAAATAGAGGGTTAGCCTCACTGTTTCTCAGTTCTCTTCTGTGAGATGGATTTGTGTGTTCCTGTATGCGTTGGCGTCTGCTGAACTGGTCTGTCATGTGCCTGTCTTATTCAACACTGTCTCTTTGTTTCAGATTCTGCCTTCCTGGCAAGGGAGCGGGCAAAGGCTGATGCAGAATTTTACACTGCTACGAAGTTGGCTGAAGCAAACGCGGTAAAAGATGGTGTTGACACCGTTTCATAGACAAACGCACACGAAACATAAAATCTTAATGGCTTTAAAATATTATTGCTATATTGCAAGGTATTTTTGTGATAGCTACAATATCAACGTTACACTATGTTAGCACTAATAATATAAACATTTTCATATCATAATTTCAGTTGGTGTAGTCAGATTTATACAGACAGCCCACACATTCTGTCTGGCGGATTCACTGGATGGTTGGCAGAGGCAGAGCTGTGGCTCTCTGCTCCTCTTTAAAATAAATCGTCGTCTTTGTGCAAACAGAGGGGGCATTAAAATGTCACCTTTAAAATATTTGCATGAGACACATGACTAACACCATTACAGCAGGAACTTAAACTAACTTAAAATGGACTTGCACACCACCGACTTTGCTTTTTATTTGGAACCAGATCCTCCCCAGCCGAGCCAAGAGCAATGTTACATTCGCTTTTAGCCATGCTGTACGTTGTCCAGTCACATTAAGATTCATAGCAGTATTGTTATTACTGATGATCTAATCCTCACATACTGTGTCTGTCTGCTAATTTTTACAGTTGAAGTTAACCCCGGCGTACCTGGAGCTGATGAAGTACCAGGCCATATCAGCTAACAGTAAGATCTACTTTGGCCAGGAGATCCCTAACATGTTTGTAGAGGGAAACAACAGCCCCCCTAAGTCTGTGCACGCCGCTAATCTGCCCAATGCTCAACAAGACTTTCTTAAAACGGAGGGGCAGTGAGTCCACAGCTCTGTTTCTGCACAGGACAGGAGAACCTGATGGGGAACCTGTCTTGTCTGTGAGGCGGAGAGCACTGAAATGAAGATAATGGGTGGGACGGCTTTGCAGCTAGTGTGGTAAACAAACACACTTAAGTCTTAAATCTAAATGGCATAGGAACAATTCAGGACAAGCAGAATTGAGAGCTTGGAGAGGCAAGATAAAAGGGAACTTCTTTTTGTTTTTACCTTCCACTCTTTGCGAGTTGTAGGAATGAGAATGATGCCATAGTTAAAAATTAAAAGCATAATAAATGCTTATGCCTGGAAAGGCGACGGCAAGTAGTCGCCCTAATTTACATGTGCTTGCAACCAGTGCAGTGTTTAACTTTGCTGTTGGATCTGCATTTATTTTGTTTGTTGTATGCAAGAAGAGTGATTTGTGATGAAAATTAATATGATTTTTGAGAATTAATTTCTGGTTTAGCTGAACTGGAATCTTGACAGGTGACACTAATTAAAGGCGGGATGCTTTGTGTAAGTGTGTAACGTGGGTAGGTCATCTCTTTGTCATCTTCTCCTACACTAAATCACTAGTTGGCTCTTCTCCCTTAATACAAGTCAGTGTGAGGACTGTTTTAATCCCACCTCAGAGCAAATGCTGCTTATGGATGAACTTAAAATGGTTATGACAGGTTATACACAGCAGTTTAAACATTATACACGCAGATATTTCAGCAGTCGTTCACCACATAGAGCCCACCTACATTTCCAGTTGGCTGAAATCAAGCAGACTTGAAAAATGAGCTATGAAAAAAAATGTTTTATATGTAAACATTCTACAAAATGGCCTGCGTACAGTTTGATACTATTCTACAGATACTCAAGTCATTTAAGTCGAGGGCTTTCATCATGTGGTGGTGACAGATTGGTAGTAATGTTGTTTATCTTCTGTTTGCTTGGTGAAATTTTGCTGTTATTAGTTGTGGTTGAGAGCGCAGCCACCACAGTAAGACTTAAGATGATGCACTAAGACCTGCTTTGGCATTTACTGTGAAGCCATCCGAGGAAAAAGGTTCTAGTGCTGCTAAAAGAAATTCAGATTTTGTCTTTTAAGAGTTGAGTAATAGTTAAAAGTTTAATATGTAAGTGTAACAACAAATCAGTTGAGTAATGGTGCCACTGGAGGAAGTTGTGATTTGTATTCCTTCGTCAAGAAGTCCAGTAAGTCTTTCTTTCCTCCATCTGGCTTTGATTATCAGGGCCATGCAAGCGGAAATTTGTAGTGGCTTAATTCAGATGATTATTAGTGCCTGCGATTGTCTGCCAACTGTGTTGTTATACAGCTTATTCAGATGTGGTTGGAATGTAAACTCTCACGAGACGGACGTTTATTTTAATAAAACAGCTGCTCAATGTCGTACAGAGCTTACCCTCTTCAAAAATCAAAATCATCTATTTGTGCTGGAAAATTAAAAAGAAAATAAATGAGCATCTACGCTGTATGTTTAAAATCTGTTAATGGAATCTGGTCATACACAAGTTGGAACTGAAGTTGTGAGACAAGACAATATTTGACTTTTTGATTTGAGGATAAGCAGAGCTCTGATTTAGTTTCAAACGAAAGTTCGTTGTCTAAAATAAAACGCCACAGTCAACTAGATTTTGTGTCTTCTGAAAATATTTAAGGTGACATTTTGATTGCACGGTCACCATTTTATTGCACCGTCTATTTACAGTAGGTGTCTGTAAAATTGAATATTATGAGGTTGTTTGTCATTCAAAGTATAAATAATCTAAACAAAATATCCTTTCCACTGTCGATGTTAACATTTTTCTGCAATTAAAGAATGAATGGACTGTTTTTCAATCTTTGCTAAACAGAATTTAAAAGGCAACACATAGCTCCTAACAATAATTTGCACTTAGTGAAAATTTGTTTAACCTCCCATCATTTTTGTGATGAAATGAGTTCCAGTACTACACAAAAACAAGCTTTATTCTATTTAAAGATGAATGTTGATAAAGCTTGGGCTTAAACAAGATGCAAGTTGGTGCTAGTTTTTATTGTGTTTTAAGCTTTCGTTCAGCTCTGCATTTCAGAAACATGGAAATAACTTCCGCTATTCAGAATTCAAGCCTTAAATAATAAGAAACTAAAACACGTAACATTAAGACTTGGGTTTACAAACTGTACTGTGCAGTCTCTTCATAGACTCTCGCTGAGAATGACAGAACTAGCAGTGGACACTACTAGTGTTTGGAAGATGTGATGTTTACTTGACCTCCGAATGGCAGTCAAAGGCTGCGCTGCACTGCATTTGCTTTGGTGGTGGGTTCAAATAAAGATGCAAAAGGGGGTAGGAATCACTCATGAAAATAATTTTTTGTCAATATTTTGTACAATCTGTGAAATCCAAACATTGTCTCCTTGTTTTAAAAGGTTTATATGCAAAATGTTTTCAAGTTTTGACAATGTTCTTATGTAAAAATAAAACCTATTTTGGTACCTTTCTTCTCCTGCTGATTTGTGTGTGGACATTGTGTAGTGCACTTGGATGCCAACAGGAGGAGAGCTAACACCACTCAAAGCGCTGCTTCAGTCACTGAGCCCCAAACAGAGTTTTGCCAAGTGGTGTTTACTTGACACAAGTTCAGTTTAACAAAGCAAAACCTAAGAATAAAGGCCAAATTATGGGCCCAAATAAGGGTCAGTAAAATGAGTATGTGAAATGATGTTCAGAAAAAATGTAAAGCTTTAAAACTGCATGAGGAAAGCAAGTTTGTGTAAAATGTGTAGTTGATAATGTCAAAATAAAACATTAACATCTACAGATTTAAAGAACTAAACTATGTGAAACTCAGCACTCAAATTTCCCATACTCTGTGAGACATTCAAACTACACATGCACACATACTAAGTTTGGGCTTTAGCTCTGTTTTTCACTGTTAAGCAGGATCCAAAAAAGTGAGACATTTGGACAATGAGCGTGCGTTGACTTCTTTGGATGGCTGGGTGTTTGTGGCAACACGAGGATGATTCAATGAACATTTACTGAGTACACATACACACAATCCATCACACAGTCCCTGTTGTTCTAACCCACAAAACGTGTTGTAAACATTACAAAAACAGAGATGTGTTTGTCTGAGTTTGGAAAATGAGCATCCCAGGAGACTGACTCTAAACCTCAAGTCCTGCCCTCAGCAAGGCTAGTCAGCTGTTCACAAAGGCTTTCCAGGAAGTATTCAAAGTGTGCATGTGACCGCAGCCTGAATGACCAAATGAGGGATAGCTTCCTCTTATGACCTCTGTCCTAACAGAGAGCTCTGGTATCCTTTCACAGCCAAACCATCAGTCTTTACTTTCAGAGGGAGGGTGTTTAGTTTTAGTCGGACCACAGATCTGGTATTTCCTGATATCAGCATTTGTGAGAAATGCGATCATAAAGCATGTTTGTGAGTGCAAATAAACTTCATGCTCATCGTGTTTACTTAACGGAAGAGGGTTTTTTAGAGGGTTTTTTTTCTTATGTGGATGTCTGGTGGTCTGTGCTCATTTTTAATGGGTGGTCTGATTTCATGTCAGCAAGTTTAAAGCCCTCCCTCTCAGGAAGTGGGGTCAAGGTCAGGTTGGCTGCTTCCTGGATGAGCCAGTGCTTCTCTTTCCTTCCTTTTGTCCTTGATCATCAGATGCTGCACAATCCGTCTAGCCTCGACTCCTACCTGGATCTGTCCCTCCCCAGAGATACAAGGGTGTGGTCCCTCATCTCTGAGCCTGAAATCCATTCCCCTAACAGCTGTGTGATACTGAATATGATTCATCAGCTGCTCCGTTCTGCACTTTATGCTCACATTCCTAACCTGTGTGTACATCAAAAAACCCAATTATGTGTTGCATATATGTCATATACGCCTGTTTTAATCAACCAGTTCTTGTTTGTTTTCCTGTTGTAAATGATCAGCCAGCCTTTAATTTGACACAGAAAGGTCAGTTTACTTATCATGAGGAGTACTGCTGAGCCTGGGAAAACCCTTGTATTTTGTCTTCTGTGGCCCTGAAGGGAGCTTTGTTCTGGGAAGATAACCCTGATGATGTCATAAGGCTTACCTTAAGTTAAGGCTCGGTTACACCGTGTAAAACTGTTCAATTTCACGGTAAATTTCACAGGGGCAGGAAGTAAATCCACCAAAATTTCAACCTTTGAACTTTTCAACTTTGGTGAACTCTGACCCGTAAATTTGCATTGTTGACCAACAGCGAGCCATGTTAACGGTGATGACCTTTGAGGGAACCGACCGCTTATTACTCTGTTACAGTATAAACAGCTCACAAAAGAGTCAATGGTACAAATATGTCTTCTTTTTTTTATTACTCAGTTAGTGACCGACCAAAAACTCTTTACTGAAGGAAACTAAAATACTGAGAACAAAATGCTCAGCACAGACAAAACAGAAAGAAGCTAGAGAGCTGTTCTGGTTCTGACTAATGCTAACATGTCTTGGCTGGCTAGTGTGTCAGCTGCATTATGGGAGTAGTAGGAGTCAGTGTTTGTGGAGATACAGCTCAGCATATCTTGGCCTCTGCTGCTTCGATTGTGACTGTTCTCTCACAAGTCCTGCACCTTTATGGAATGTTATAAAATACGAGACATTTAATTTCTTTCTCTTCTGTTTACTCCAATTCTGGAAACCTTGTTGCATCTGTCAAAAGATTATTTAGTGCAGAACAAATCTGTGTCATCATGATAGACTGGTCTGCAACCAACACAATGTCCTGGTTATTATTTCGGATCTTGTTTGCTGTACTATAGTAGTTTTATACTTATTATAAATATATTTTATTATACGGCTTGACTTTTTTGAACGTTGATGCCAGTATGAATATTTCGGTTACTTAAAAAAAAGAAATTATGTATGACCTAATTTTGGGATGTAGATGGGTAGATTATATGTCATGCGCGCTTTCAATAAAAATATCACTTTTTATTTTTACTGCACTCTTGTTAGAGTGGGGAAATCTTTTAAATGTACCCATTTATTATGTTGTTTATTATGTATGGTGGATTAGCAGCATTGGGAGGCAGTGATTCACTGGGACATGGGAAATGTTGCTTTACTTTTCACCAACAATATAAAATAACATTAAATAAATGTTGAAACAAAATAACATATTATTGCAGACATGACAGACTTTTCATTGATATTGCTGTTGGCTGCGTGGCATGCTAGTAAACTAATTTACACTGAACACTGTATAATTTATGCATTATTGTTCAATAGTTCTTTATTCCTGATTGAACTAATTTGTAAATATCTACAAGACCGTGACAAAAGTCTGAAAGCTGTCTACTTGGAGTGATGAAAGATAAAATGGAAGATTTGTACCTCAGTGTTATATTGCTTCAAGCTTGATAATGGTGATTGATTAGGTGGTGTGAAGGTGATTAACACTAAACTAAGTCACAGCAGCAGGCAGCTGGAGAAGATCAGCTATAGCACAGCAAGATCAAAGTCGGCAATGCTTTACTATATTTGTATATGTCAGCTTCACTGTACACTCATTCTGAAGCCGACGCTTCATACAGTGGAAAATTAAGTCATTAATAGCTGCGTTTGATTTGCGTCACCAATCGTCACTTCTAAAACAGTAACAAGTGTTAAATAGAAAAATGAGTGATGTCATTTTATTTGTGGAAGTAAGTGACAGTCACAGTGTATAAACACTTTTGCACAAGTTGGGTTAATTGCAATGCTTCAGATCGCTGCTCCGCTTATTTGCTACACTCTGCTGATATTGAAAAAGACAACTTGAAAAGTGAGTTGATTTATTGAGCACTTGACAGTCAGAAGTCATAGGCTGTGTAAAGGCACAGTTTTTGAACTGATAAACCATTTACAGTAGAATCTCCTTAGACAAGATAGATTGAAGATATTACAGCTGATGTTCATGGGAATGAAATGAACAACCTCTCTTTCAGCAAAAAAACACACTTTACTTAATAAACAAGACAGTGTTAAAACATAACACATCTGTAATCCCGCAGGTGCATTTGATGCATTTTAGCTGTTAGGGCAATAATCTCAGATCTGATCCTCTTTTTGTATTGTTGGTGTACATGTATCAGCGTGTACTGTCTTTTGCTTTGTACGTCTCCAGATGCCGCATCAGATCTTCAATCCGCATGTCCTTCAGATGAACCAGATGCTCTAACCTGTTCACTTTCATCTGCAGGATCTACACACACATACACACAATGTTGCAAAAGGATGTGGTAAAAATATGGGCAGATCATTTCTGAAACTGAATTATCTAACTGATGAACTTCCTAAAGTTGCAACAGGAAGTGTTGCATACTTGTGTCCTTATTCTACCTCTTTCTTAACATGAAGGAGCAGCCACAAAAAAAGTTATATCCTCTGAGCAGATATTGACTCACTGACCACTGCTGACACAGCTTATGACGCATATGTATCACTCACACACACACACACACACACACACACACACACACACACACACACACACACACACACACACACACACTCACACACACACGCACTCACACTCACACGCACTCACACTCACACGCACTCACACTCACACTCACACACACACACACACACACACACACACACACACACACACACACACACACACACACACACACACACACACACACACACACTCACACTCACACTCACACAATGTCTCTCTCCCCCCCTCTCTCTAACACACATACACATCTGTAACAATATTACCGGTGGTCTGTATGACAAAGCTCTTCTACAGGACATCAAAACGGAAGATTTTATTTCAGCCAGCCCAGTGTTTCCCGAATTCAAGTGTGTGTGTACCTCCACAGTCTCCTGCAAAGCCATGACAGCTTGATCTTTTTCCTGCAGGATTAGTCGGAAAGTAGGATCCATGTCTGAGTAAAACTGTGCTGTGTGCTGAGGTTTACTACACAGTAAAACAGCAAAAGACACGTTGTTATTATAGACTGCTACTGATTAATTTAAATCACATTAAAAGCAACATTTTGGTCATACCCGTTTTTGAGTCTGCTCTTTTCATCTTTTTTCATCTCTTCTCCTGCCAGCTGAGACAGAAGTTTCGCTTCGGTCTGACAAATTTCTGAAGCCAGCAAAAGAAAACTGTAAGACTTCTCCAACATGAAACTCTGTTGTTTAAAACTCTGCAGGGATTCATCCAACAAATCTTTTGGACACAACTAGGGTAAATGGAGGAGGATAGGAGGATAGGAGGCAGATAGGCGCTGGCTGTAAGCAGAAAGAGGGAGGAACAAGAAAGTAAGATTAGAAGATGGAGAAAGAGAAAAATAGGGAGGCCTTTAAGTCCAGCAGTGCTGAGCACAGGGCAGTGATAATGGCCATCTGGTGATGTTGGTAGTTGATATGAGGACCTGAGCTGCATGTCTGATAGTGGATGGGGTGTAGATGGAAGAGGAAAGAGCAGAGGGAGGAGGCGCTGCCCTGAGGTCAACATTACACGGTGGTTTCAGGGACAGATGAGGTGTGGGAAACGGAAGAGCGACACATCACCGATCCACTCCCTAAAGGTTGCAGCATTCTCTAATCGGTCCTGTCTGATGTTGTTAAATGTAGGTATGTGTGTGTCTCTGAGTGCTCAATGCTATCTCGGGGATAGATTAGACGCTGACAATATCAGGACAGGCAAGACAAGACAGGAAGCAGATAAGTTCATTTCACAGCAATCACCAAACAGCCTTCTCAGACACAAAAAACCCAACAACTCAGTGTGTCTTTAATATATTGATTTAGTGTTTGTCAGCTGACCAGCAGACGCAGCACCATTAAAAAGTGTCTACAATTACACCCACTTCCCTCCCTGTGCTAAAAAAAGACAAATTATGGACTGTCAGCTAAGACACTCCACAGATGACAGCAACAGGGTTAAATTCAGCACAAGGCATAAAGTCAAAACACAGTCATCTGTGTCGTCTGTTTCTGTAAACCAGTTGATTTCACCGACTTCAGTAACTTCTGCAGAAATCTTTATCACTGTCCTGTAACGTGATGTGATCTAAGGTCAAATATGGTAACACACATATCGGTCAGAAGATTTTCTTTTCATTCCGTTTCCTTTTCTTTTGTCCTTTATTTTTTTTTATACAAACGTGTGAATTGTCGTTGTTGGTACAGAAAAAAAGGTATGATAAATATATAATAAATGTTAGGGTTTGTGTAAATGGAAAAACTGAATGGCTACTCTACCCGTATGAGGTTTCTCTCGGTCCCTGGTGTTGTAGTATTCCAAATCCTGAGTGCAAAAGAAAGATCTTTCAAATTGTGGTTATTTTTCCACCTACAATGTTTATGCTCAAATATCCAGAGGACAGATTTATGATTCACATGGAAGAGAGATACAAAATACAATACAATACAATACAATACAAAAACAAAGTATGTATGACCTGCACATACATGTATAAACATGCAGTACACACCAGTATATTCTCTGTAGTGTGCTCCAATTTCTGATCTATCTTCTCCCGGAGGGCACTCAGCACAGGCTCTATCGCTCCTGCGGTGCTCAGTACAATCCTCTTCATTGTCTCCTCAGGCACATGAAAGTTCAGCTTGGAAAACACCTTCCTGTCCACAGGAAATTAAAAAAAAAATACAAATTGCAGATGTTTTTTAATTGACAAAACTAGTTACAGCAGGAGTGGCATATTGAAAGGGATTTCACTGATGATGCACGGAGATGATAAACACATAGGGGCCAATGTGTTCACAGTGGAGACCGATTAAGCTGTAGCTGGCTGTGTGCCATATCAGTGGCCAGGGAGAGGATGAGTGGGTGTGTGTTGGATTGGTTCTCACAACCAGATGCACAGGCCCATGGCAGTGCTCAACAAATGTTCTGCCTCAGTGTTTGCAGCAAAATGTTACTGAAAAGCAAAAACTATAACAGTTATTGTCGTTTGGATTGAGAGATATAAATTGGGATTGTAACTTTTTGTTGAGTGTGTGCTTGATTTGTTGAGTGTGTGTTTGATTGTGTCAGATTATGAGAATTTAAATTTTTTCCAGATATGGGGGTAACATTTTGTGGTTGTGTCCTTCATGCAGCCTCTGTTCAGCAGTCTCAGATTCATGAGTGCAGCCACCTTCATTAGATCCCTACATGCAATTTTTAATAAACACTAAACTAATAAAAAATGACTGGTGTCTTGCCTGTTGAGAAGGTTCCAGTTACTGAGCTTCTGCGGTGTGGAGTTTGCAGGAATATAGTTGTGCAGGTCAACAAGCTTTGGGAAGAAATATTTTACAACCTCTGCAGCCATCACTACAGAGGGCTCAGCAGAACAAGAGAGGCAGAGTCAGTTCACAAGAGGTAGAGAAATAAACAAACAGACATTTGAGCTGTTTAACTCCGCAAACAAGATGGATGTAGCTGGAGATAGGACAAATCTATACGAGGTCAGATTACTCCTAGTGCTTGTTTAACGTTAGTGGATTGCTAGTGAAGCCAAAACTTAACTACCTCCGTCGCTGAAGTCTCGTGTGATGTTTCTTTTGGGCCGGGACAAAGGTATTTTATCTATCCATGCGTAGAAATCCTGCAGCTCCTCGTCGTTCAGTTCTCGGTCCATTGTTCTCACAGCGACATGTGTTTGTGGACAGTTTGTAAAAGAAGAACAAAATCCAAACTGTTTCACTGAGCTAGCTTGTTAGCTTCCCCCCGACAGCAGGTTGTTGAAGGCGTAGCTAGGCGACCGCCAATTAAATATGGCAACACAGATGATGGCGTCTGGATAAAAACACAGAGAAAAGTGCCCGAAACACTGATGTTGTTGATTCACCTTTATTGTAAGCTCCATGTCACAGACAAACATTAGATCTCAATAAATAGGAACGGTTCAAATATACATTTTGCAGGACAAATCAAGGCAGAATCCTCCTCACCCTAAGGAGAGACCACACTCATTGGCGTTAATAAGTGAAGGACTGTGTGCGTGATCATGTCTGCTGCATAGACTATATGCAATATAAAATCCCTTAAAGAATTACAATCAACATGGATCAAGTCAACGCACAAAACAAAACAGCTGCATGTAATGTTAATACTTCAGTCTCACAAAGTCAAGCATACCTAAGTTAGTACAAAAACAATTTCAAGAAATAGTCATAACTGGATAAAAAAAAAAAAAAGTAAAGTGCCCACAGTTGGTGCAACATTTTAAAATCCCTTAACAACATTATTTCTTAGAAAAGCAGTACCAAAACCATGCCAGGGAACATGAACTGTTAGTAAAACAGTTACAGCATTGATAGTGCAATTGACTCATAAAAATTTTCACATATCCAAGGATCAAGGCAGAGACATTTCCCTTAAAAAAGCAACAACAACAAAAAAAAACATCATCATGGCAACATAGCCATTTGTCATTTATAAAGCACAGACGTTGAGTCTGTCAATCACGGCTTCAGGTTTTCATTAACATACTGAAGGCTTACATAAGCACGACACAGACGGCAGTAATCCTCAGGGACACCATAATTGACAGAAAAGCTCTGTCATTTATTGTTGCTGATCCTTCAGTGGATCTTGTTTCGACTTTAAAACAGACGAGCGTCTCCTCCGAGGATTTCTAGGTCCTTCAAGGTGGGACAACAACAATGTCCTCTGTCAGAGGATATCAGTGTTTACACCAGGCTGAATTATTCCCTCTGTCATCTGGGCCTGCTGGGGGGCATCAGGGCAGATCTCCCTGCAAGCTAGAAAAGCAAGTATTGTTAACAAACATGCAGCTGATGTGCTTCTACCAGTAAAACCAGTAAAAAAATCACAAAACTCTTCTATTGTCTGTCTCTTAGTTATTCAGTGGTGCTTACTAACTCACTAACGCTGAGCCACTGCTTGGTCATTACACTGGTATGTTGGGACAATGTCCAAAACCACAGACGTTTTTATAAACGTGAATGCCTTGAATAACATTAGGAATGTTTGAATGCCCACTGCCAGGATTCAGAGGCTTTAGAAAAGTCCAGTTGACGGTGGTTGTCATCTGAATACATACCAGCTGAGTGTGTGGCAGTGGAGACTGGACTGCAGAGGGCTTCGGCTTCACTGGAGGCATCGGAGGCTTTGGCTTCATGATCTTAAGAGAGCAGATGTTCACATCTCAAACAAGTGGCAATGGCAAGAGGCGTTAAATGCGTGAATGCAAACATGTGAAAATTGTAGTTAAAATGATGTAATGTCACTTACTGGCTTTGTTGCAAGTGGTGGCAGAGGTCTGGATGGAGGTCGTGGCTTATCCTGACAAAAATGTAATAATACAATTAAAAATGAATACATCTTTTAACAAAGCCAGCAAGTACTGTCCTTACAAATGAAATTAGAAATAATGCCAATTTCTATATGCAGTCTTACCTCCGTATAGATTGGCTTGCTTGAAACAGTTGGTGCCTGTGTGAACGTCCTTACAGCCTAAAGAAAAACATTTATTCACTGGTTTATTTACAGTTAACAATAAGGATTGTAATTCTACACATAGATAATGCTACATTTAGATAAAGATAAAACAGATCAGATTACCTGTTGAATCCTCGATGGCTGAGGTACCGCAGGTAATTTCTTAGGTGGCTGTAAGTGACAGAAAGTATTTTTTTAACCATAACTATACAGTTTTTTGCAGTTTAATTACAATATTGGCAATATGTAGTAAAACACCATTGTATGTAGAATAACAATAAAAGTAAGGCACATTTAGTAAAATAAAATAAATGATAATATTGATAATATTGGAAGTAATATTTCAAATTATATTGTAAGCTCATTGGTTGTCAGTGTGTGACTCAGGGACACTGCAGCAAGCACATTTTCTGTTTCTGTATCTTCAAATTTGGGCCAGTTACCCAAAACCACAAATAACCACAATTACATGGTTTCAGATGCAAACCGCATTTCCCACAGATGGAAAGGTCATGCCTAGTGAATTTAGATAAAAAGTTAAAACGCTAATACATGCAGTATTAGGGTCAGTGTCACTACACTCTGGTGGTGATTGAAATGGAAGCTCACCTCTGGAGCTGCTCTGCTGGGCTTCAGTCCTCCGGTGTGGGGTCTGGCAGTAGCAGAGGACAGAGGTTTACAGACTTGAGAGGCAGAAGACTCCATAAATATAGGCTGGCTGATGTGTGTGGACCCGAGACGAGGGCTGTCTCGTGCACCGCTGGAATGAAACAACGGGTTGGATTGTCCTGAGGTAGATTGGAGGCATCTATAAAGAAACACACACAGAAACTAAGATTAAAGAACAAGACAAGAATATGAAGTTTTGTCTGTATGGCTCAATGTACAATAACTTTTTTTTTTACCTTTTTGCAGGTCGTCTTCTTTTGATGCAGCACATCAAACTCCCGATAACCAGGACCAACAGCAGCAGTAAGCCAACCACCAATGACACAATAAACACCAACACACCTGCCTCTGCACACACACACACAAACCACACATTGATTTTTTGCCATATTCTGTAATTGCTCAAGAGTGAGCACCTAACAACATGCCTCACCCACTCGGGAAGCAAAATGCATTGTAACATAATTACTGCATTTATACAGACTAACAGGGGTGAATTACATTAAATCAATGTCTGTCTGTGCTCATCAGAACATTTATTGTCCATGAGAAATCTATTTCAAGCATTAACTTGTGGTGAAAAAATGAGCACGAGAGGAGACACAGTCATGTGTCGTGGTCATTAAAAGGTCAAGCATATTAAAGAAGCAGACACACAGACTCTGGCTATCAGTGCTTACATATGTGGACAGACAAGCGTATCATGTACGATACCTTCAGGCAACTCTGACAGATGCTCATCACAGAACGGAGGGGCCCAGCCGGGGTCGCAGTGACACTTGTTCTCATGGTTACAAACCTGACGGAGATCACACCCACAGTCATTCTTTGTTGTCATGGCTCTACAGCGCTCCAAAGTGTTGCGAGGTTAAAGCATTTCTTACCCCGTGGCTGTTGCATTTGGCAGTGCAGTCATTTGTCCCATACGCTTTTATGTTTTTCATGTCTTCACACCGTTGATTGTAGCATACCTGAAAGACAGGTAAAGCCATTGTTGGGACAATGAAACAGATTCACAGATTTGGATCTTTTGTTGATGCTAACTGCTAACAGCAACATGGCTAGTTTTCTTACCATGTTGTTGGCACACTTGGTACCAGTAGGCACCATGCCCAGATCTGCAGGGTAGTTATCTTCGGGGATCATAGTTGCCTCATTGCATATGTCTCCACTTCTTACTTTGTAGAAGGACTTCCTGGATGTCACTGGAAACTCCCAGCCTCCGGAGCAGAAAAGTGTCCCGCAGGATTGATCTCTGTAGCCGAAGACCACAAAGCAATGACCCCACAAACTAATAATAACACACTCTTAGTATGTGCTAATAAAGTGCTGTTTTGGCACATACCGGCTGGAACATCTCTGGTTGAACGGTGTCTTTCTGCAGTTTCCATACTTGGAGAAACAAGCTTCTGCAGCTACTTCAGCATCTAAACAAGAATCAACACACACACAAGATGGCTGTAAGAGTTTTGATGAATTAGAATCGAAGCACATCTAAACCAAAATGTTATTCACTGGTGGTTTACCTGGCCCCCAAAGTCTCTTGCAGTGTTCCTGCTGTGAAGGACACTGTCCATTGTAGCAGTATCCTTTCCCGTGGTTGCAGGGCAGGCCATTTTGGGTGTAGGCGTCAGTCGGACAGGAGGCGGAGAAACCAGTGCAGTACTCTGGGAGGTCACAGTCTCCTGTCTTTTGTCGGCAGGCACTGCCCGTCGGTTTCAGCTGCAGAGCGGAGAGAACCACAGATGGTGATGTACCGACTGCTGAAATACGTACACTCACACATAACCAGTCAGACGGCACAGTCAGACTGTGTCTAGCTATATGGTAACACAATTAGCACTGGTGTGACTTCACTCATCTAGAGAGGACATAGTGAGTATTACTTACTTGGCAGTTATGGCAGCACTCTCCCTCTGCACACTGCGCTCCTGCAGCAAGTTTGCAGGTAGTTGCATTGCAGCATTGATTCTTGCATTCCTATGAAACAGACAGAGGGGTGCCAGATATTAAGACCCGGTCTTCTTTGTATGCTTTGCTTATATTGTTAGATTGTGTGTGTGCACTCTGTGCGAGCTCAGCACAAACCTCTACGGTGCCACAATCACACTCCTCTCCAGGCTCCAAGAAGGCATTTCCACACACTGGCCCTCCGTAGACGCGATCAGCAGAGGGAGTATTCAGCAGACAGGCAGGGTTGACTTCCTCCAAGAACCGGCTGAGCTGCTGCTGACTGCAGCTGCTGAAAAGTGCTGGATACTCAAGTCTAGAAGAAGAGATAGCAAGAGAAAGAACAGAGAAGGTACACATTAACGTTGCTTTTGGGTTTAAGAACAGTAGATTTGGGGGTATTTATGTGCAGGTGAGAAACTGAGCTTACCCAACACTCTCTGCCATGATGCAGCCTCTTTTCGATTTAATGGAGCCGCAGACACAGGTTTCAGTGTCATGGGACAGTCCCAGGTTGTGACCCATCTCGTGTGCAATAGTAGAGGCCACTCCTATTGAGTTTTTGTTATGGTCCTGTGTGTACAGTAGACGAAAAAAATGAAATTAACATCACACAGTTTTTACACAGAATGTTCACATACATTAAACAAAAAAGTACATTTACCTCATTGACAGCTCCAGAGTTTGAGGTGCACATTGCATTGGTATTGGCTAGGCCGACAGTAGAACCATCAAAATCCACACCTCTGAATGAAGAAGAGGGAAAATTTGATTTAGATGCCAGCTCTAATGGCTCAACACATCATCCTGGCAATGTTCTTTTTAGTGGGGAGTCAAAAACAGCTGCGTCTCACGTGATGAACTGTGCGTTGTCGTGTTTGGTCCTCGGCAGCAGGTTCCGCTGACGCCACTCGAGGAAGCGACCGAGGGTGACCTCAGCGTTAGTGCTGACCTCTATTTGATCTTTGTATGACCAGATATCCAGACCCACCAGCATCACACGAACACCCACGGGACGATACAGCTGAAAAAGAGCAGGGTGTTAGCACAAGCTGGAAAGTGGAAATTACCTTAAAGCTGAATGAATTGTCAGGTAAATAGTTCATATCAGTATTTATGAATGTAAGAAGCCAGACATATAATGCCACATTCATCATCTATCTAGAGTTGTCTAGAGTGGACTGATGATGCGTTCGTGTTGGCCGTACTCTTTCAGAGTATGCAAAGAGGATTGTGTGATATGTGTGAAAATCTTCAGCTTAGGTGCGAAAATTCACAGTTAAAGTTAGATTTTCACAGTCAGGGAACTTTTCCTTCCTTTTATTGGTCATAATCCAGTCAGTAGAGAACAAATAGTATCAGTACAGATTTCATACACGTGGCTGTGCTGCACTGTGAGAAAAATGTCCTTATCTGCCGGCGATGAAAATACACTAAATTACTCAATTACTGGTAAAAATAGATGGAATACTTTGTCCAGAAGGGAAAATGCATAAAATTACACAAAATTAAGCTTTTAAACTTTAGAATGCCCTTGTTTCATGGCCATGGCTCATTTTTTTATCAGTGGATTATTATTTTTAACAGGGTTGAATCATTTTAACTGAGAGACTACAGAGAAACAAACATACCTTGTCCACGTGGTTTGCTATTTCAAGCACCCTGGCCTCTATTGTCCTCTTACTGCCAAACTTCTTATACTAAAAAGAAATGATTATACAAATTAGTAATACAATCAAAAGCATCTCAGATAAGGGAAAACTCATGGGAAGCCCATAATATCATTATCAGTAATAGGCAACATGTGCAACAACTCAGCCAGAGAAAGGAAAATAGGGAATCAAACCTCCGCTTGGTCGACCACCACAACCAGCTCCACTGTCCTGGGTTTCCCTGTGTGGCTTTTGGTCTGGGCTCTGCTTTTCTGCAATACACATAAGGTGGAAGTTAACAATACTAAAAGTGTGTTTTAGCCTATATGATAATAAACTTTATTTATATAGCTGCTTTCAAAACGATCTCACATAGCGGTTTACATAGGCAAAACAAACATTTAAACAAATCCACACCACCATTAAATATAATCCAGAAACTAAAAAGTACAGTAAAATAACATAGAATAAAACACCCGACATACAATACAATTTGGTGTAAGGATAATTTACAGTAATTGACATTGTTTTAATGTCAAGTTTTAGAGTTTCATATGGTCCAGTTTCAGATTTCACGACTTTATCTATTAAAATATGCAAAATGATGCACATTGAAGCTAACAGCCACGTCCACTAATCATTTCCAAATATATGAATTAATTATCTATTATGATTCTCTTCGTCCTTTTTGTGGTGTCTGTTTTTTTTTTTACCATGTTCTCCTTTTTACATTCCCTTTGTTTTATTGAATTGAATGCCAATGTAAAGTGCAAACAAAAACTTTTCAAAAGATTTTAACTAGATTTTTTTTAAGTATCACGGAGAAACAACTGTGAATGAACTGTGCATCGTGATACTTTGCAGAGCTATTAGTTAATCGTAGTATTTTACTGGCATCATATTTATGGTTTTTTTTGCATAAAATCGTCAAATGTAAGAATGCAGCACAAAATACTGGATATCAACCGTGGGCTTCAAACCCTGGTGTATATCTGTATGTGTCCACGCTGTGCATCTTTACCAGACTGCCGAGCTGGAACAGTCCAGACGGACGAGCTCCATGATCATAGAAAGTGGTCGTGTTTCCATGGGAACAGGAGCTCCTCTTCCTCCTCAGGTGTTTGTAGTTGTAAACAGCATGAAGACCCCCGTCACTGTGAGCTTCAGAGCTCTGTCTGTCATCCTGATGTACCGCCTCAGCGCCGGCCAGAGGTTCAATTAGGTAAATTTGGTCCTGGAGATGCAAAAACCCCCTGTTGTGCAAAAACAGGAACTTCAGAGTGGACAGAGGAAAACACATTTTCTTTTCTTCAGCTTATCTATTTCTCAAACAGATCTCATTTTAACTCATTCCAAGACATTGTTTGTTATGCTTTAGCGTTTTCACAGCTACTGACACTAACAGAAATGTCTTTTATAGCTGTAATCAGAAACGTTTGCATGGCCTTTGTTGATTGGGTTACAGGTTTTCAGACACACAGCTACACACAATCTTAATAGTCTTCGTGATGGAGGAAATGGATGCTGAGGGACTGATCCTCTCTTTGGATTGGACACACAGAGTCAAATCATCATGGGTTTAATTAAATTTGGCACGCTCCTTAGGAAAACAATAATCTTCTTGGAATTAGAAAATGTACATCCAGCACTACTCACTTTATTCCTGAGCACAGTCCCACGCTGACAGAGGAGTCCTCCACTCCCACAATGTGCCCATGGTAGTAGCAGTGAACCTGAACAGACATCCATTATTTGTTACAGAATCACAAGAAAGATATCAACTCACTTTTTTTTTTCTTCTGAAGCACAGTGGGATACTATTTTCTAATTTGAAGAAGATAAAATTGTACTGTATGCATTGTCTGTCATGGTCAGATGAATCTTAACCTTATATGTCAATTCCTATATATATATATATAGATACACACACAAGAATTACAGTGTGAGGTCACCTCTCATAATGAGGAACTTTGCAGTTGAGAAACTTTATGACATCTGATATTATGAAATAAGAAAAAAAAATACTGCTGTAACAGGACTTGATGTACTGGGATCTGTAAATGAATGGCAAAATATGAATTGTGTTGTACAGCCTTCAAAAAACTCGGTAAGAATATAATACTTGGTAAATACTGTAACTATAAATGCAGGTCAAACTTCTCAGCAGAAGATATACATTTTACAACCCCAGTTGTGTCTTATATTTAACAGTTCAGAGCTGTGACTTGGATTTTAAACGACAAAATAATCACACCAAAACTACTAAAACTGCGACAAAACCACTGAAACTGGGCGTGCAGGTGACACAGGATATCCTCCTTAAGCCTGTACAGTTCAGATACATTTTTGGTAGTAATAGACTGTTTCCAGACGACTGAATCGCCCACATCTCCGTTTAATACAGCAGTTAGTATAATGAATGAAGTGAAACAAAATGGCAATTCAGTCTGATCATACACTCACAGAAGAAAATCACAGATAAGTTTGGATCTTACAATTGAGCATCCATTCAAATGATTAAATGGATCAAATTTCTGATGGACTCAGCAAACTTAAAGATATATGACAGTACAAGATGATCGTGGATGCAGGGATAATGTAAAGTGTTGGTAAATAGTAGTGAAGGAATGCAAAGCTACATACCCTAAGATCAGGAGTAGTTGTGACCTGGGTGCCCTGATCAGAGTAGTGTGTCACAGAAAAGTTTTTCCCGACCAGATCTCTGAAAACAAGAGTTGTTTTTTTATGTCAATAATATTGACAGATCAAGAAACAAAGAACAGTGTGTGTAAAATATGGCATACACTAAAACACTGTTCAAAATCTACAAAGGACTTTTCAGGTTCTCTCACTTGTTCTTTTCCAGGTGCAGCGTGTAGTTTTGTCCTGCAATTGTCAAAGAGTACTTGACTATATCAGGGTATGTCTACACACACACACACACACACACACACACACACACACACACACACACACACACACACACACACACACACACACAGAAAGAGAGAAAGAGAGGAGACTTTAGCTCATTCTTCAAAAGGTTAAAAAGAAACTGATAAAATAGTAACTTAAGGTAGAGTGTGTGTTACCTGATGTGTACCAACATCATTAATGAGAGATGAATCCTTCAGCTTTTGAGGTATCACTGTTTGGTACTTCATCACATGAGGTAGAGTCCTCACACTGCCGGCGATTATTCCTGCAAGTATCAGTGATATCTTATGAGACAAAAAGAAAGAAGGAAAAAAGACAGACAGTCAGACAGACAGAAAAGTCGTACCCCACGAGGAGAAGAAAATCCATATAAAATATCCAGAATATGTCATGTTGCTCTACCGGACGGTCTCTGTCATTGTGTGCTTTGCAGTCTGAGTGAAATACCAAGGATCTCCAGCTCTCCGCCCCTCTCTGCTGTGTAATATCTTGAAAATTACCATTTGAGGGTGAGAAACCACGAGTCACACCCCGAGCCGGTAAAAAGTTAAACGTTGCTCTTCGCACAGTGGATGTGAATCTCGTGAGGTGCTGTGTCAGACACAATTAAGTTACAGGCGTGATTTTACGGAGATTAACGCTGTAATAAACCTCGCTTCGTTTAAATGTGTAAAAATAAATTTAGCAGTTAATTGAAATAAAAAAGTCGTCTCTGCCCTGAATTTCCTCCTTCCATTGTTAAAAAGTTATTATGAGGCTATAGGCCTATTTGAAACTTTTATTTTGTTTTCTTTTAGACATTGTTTTCCCTGATTAACAATGGGCTCTGGTCTAATATTTTTTTCCCATTTAGCCCACCGACGTTTCTTTAACAAATGTGAGCTAGCCAATAGCTATTAAGTACAGTTGCATGTAGAGATATTATACTCGGCAGATGAATTACAACATAGGCAGTTAAATTATGGGGAACTTATTAGACCATTAAAAATGTCCAGCACCCAACATCAAACATCCACTTTAGCTGACAGCAGACCAAGCAAAGCGCTTAAGTGGCCTTTGTCTCCATCTATTGGTAACATTTGTCAAAGACTGGTGTTTATATATATATATATATATATATATATATATATATATATATATATATATATATATATATATATATATATATATGGATATATTCATATTACATAGGACTTTTTGCCTTTTACTATTATGTAGCACCGTAAACAGGAAATGTAGGTTGAGTTGTTAATGTAGCGTCAATGTGTCGCTACCATGTGTTTGATGTAGCCTAGGCTACTCCTTGTGAGAGGAAAAATAACGTTAGACTAATATTAAAAACCCTTTAACCCTAGTAAACCCTTTTAAAGGTCAGGGGAACAGAAAAGTTTACATATTTTTTTTAACATTTTATGTTTACATTACACAAAAAATAAATGCACTAACGTGGGGCCCGGGGGGGGAAAAATGAGCTTTAGTGCACATTCACATTCCACAACTTTTTTAATGTTGAGTCTGGCCAGTTGGTGGCGCCAACGCACTATTTTGTTTTTCACAACCCGCAAAAATGACGTCGTCATTCCGCGACTGTGTATACCCAAAACAGAGGAGTCCTCTTGGAAGGTGGACCTCTCGACTTTGATAACGGTACAGTCATTGTGAAAACGTCTGGATGCCATGCTGCAGCCAGATTTGGTCCGACTCCTTACAGAGGGACAGGTGTTAGTAAAGAGCTGCGATGAAGACTGTGCGACGAGAAACACACAGGAGCTGAGGCAGGGTGAGGAGGAGGAGGGACACCCGTTCATCTTCACCCCGCAGCTAATCCACCTGCACAGGGACCACGAGCTGTTCGAGGTAATATAGCAACAACAAACGGAACCATTAACGTTACTCATGTTGCCGACGCACTTGGATAACGGCAGAGACGTTTTAACCCAGCCACGTTAACATACAACAACTGTTTACAGGATGGGGACATTCACAGACACATGTATCTACAAGACCTCTACATCTCAGAGGCCCACGACAAGCCAACAGCCAGGTATGAAAGCCAAGGTTTGTCCGTGCTTCATCGAAGTTTTAGCTGTTGCAGTGCCTTGTGTCTCTGTGGGCTGCATTCAAGCAACAAAGAAACCTTTATCTCTGTAAACAACTTATTCCAGGAGAATATATCATTCACAGAAAAGGAAATAACATTAGTTGAAAGAATATATACATATGCATACATGGTTTACTGACTAACAACCTAAAACACGAATACAACAAAACAACAGTTAAGTGAAATACATTTCTGAAGCATTTAAGATGCTTTAACGCTAACTTAACTAACAATTTCAGAAAAGAAATACCACCAGCGTTTAGTTAATTTGGATTATACGTTGAACTTACCCAAGTTACCATGTTGCTGTGGAGGTAGCGAGTTAACAAAATATTGTTGTATTTGACCAGTATATCACACCTGAAGCATTTAGGCTTTTCTAGAATTGAAAATATGAGAACCACACCCCTTAAAATACATTGCTTTTGGCTGAATTTATACTTAGGTTTACTGGGGCTAGTGTTTGTTGACATTGATATCTCTGTGTTTTTCTACTTTAAACTCTTCCATGAATATGATTTTGATAATCGTAACTTTCCTCCTACTCCTGTCTTTCTCAGTGTCTCAGAGTTTGCCTGTCACATTGCTGGCTGCAGGACAGTCTTCAGCACTTTGGAGGAGTATGAGCATCACTACAACTCCCTGCACAGACACGTGTGCTGCTCCTGCCGTCGCTCCCTGCCAAGTGCCCGGCTCCTAGACATTCACATTCAGGAGTGGCACGACTCTCTCTTTACTATTCTTGCCCAGAAGCAAGATATGGTAAGTCAAAGGAAAAAGGCTCTGTTCTTTCCCATGACCTCTTTATTGTTTGATACTCGCCCTAAGCTGTACCTAAGGTGAAATATTTTGAACACTCTTTGAGGATGAATGGCAAGGCTCTAAAGATAATTTTCCCATTTTTTAGTACCAGTGTTTGGTGGAGGGCTGTGGACAGAAGTTCAGGACTAGTAAACACAGAAAGGACCATCTAATACGAATTCACAAGTATCCTCCAGACTTCAGATTTGACAAACCCAAGAAGGACAAAGGGTAAGGCTGCACTTACTGCATATTTTCCACCAGATGGCAGCAAATATATATTTCTATATGCAGGTGTGCAGTCCAGTAGAGCTCATGATGGTTATATAAACAGAATTTTGACAAATTCTTTCAGCCATGAAGCAATCTTTCTATTCACACTCGAACTATTTCATATTTGTATGTTCACATAATTTGATAAGGCAACTTATAGAGTGAGAGACTCTGCTGCTTTATTGAAACTTGTGTTTTGGTGAACTTTCATATAAAAATTCAGCTACAGTTTAAATGCATATTTTTGTAATACATTTTTCAGACCCAAAAAACTGTAAAATTGCTTAAATCATTATATTAATATGTGTTTTTCTAATATCATATATTTTGTTATCAGAACTAGAGAGACAAAGAGACCGCAGCAGAAAGACACAGCCATGGAGGTAGTGGACGATGTGTGTGAGTCCGAGGGTGTGTGTGAGGTTATGTGTGATTTGCTCTCCGAGCAACCCGAGCACAGGGAATCCATGGAGACGCATGTGTTTGAGGAAGAAGCTACTCGCACGGCAGAGTCTACCTCTACTGAGGGGTACGCAGATCTTTCTGCTGCAGCTGGCACTGGAAATACAAGCACCGTGCAACTGCAACCACGATATTCCTACAGGTTAGTCTCTAAACTAGTCTGCAGGAAAGTACTGGATATTCTCAGGCTGTCTCAGAGAGACTAAGTGAGCCAATTTTATTTTGATGTTTTAAGGTTTTTGCTGGGAATTTATAGTTTGTAGCCATAAGATTCTTGTCTTCTTAAGGTAAAACTTGTTCAATTATGTCATTTAATCTAGTTTAAGCAAATTTCAGGAAGGATTCTTTCTATCATTTATGCACAATGTTATATAATTAATATGTTTATGGTTTGACATCTTCATAAAGTTTACTACAGTTTTTCTTATTTAAGCTATGAACAATCTGAGGTACAAAACAACAGCTGTGTTCTTGTCTCTCAGGGTCCCTGCAACTGTGTGCTTCGGTCACGGCTCCATCCGAGGCTTCAGAGGGCGGCGGGGAAGGAGGAAGTGAAACACCAGAATTTAGCCTCATGTCCTTTTAAGATGTATAACTGTATACCCTTGTCTTGTAACATAATATATTTACTGTCATGTGTCCTTAACTTGAAATAAAATGTTTTTATTGACATTCAGGACGGCAGTTGATGCATCAATGTTGTGTGTCTATCAGTCTCCAAAATACGCTGTGTGTAAACACTTGCATAAAACAAAATGCAAGTGTTTGTATTAAAATAATGATGCAGTGCAGCTGTTTAAATCACAATGGATGGGGATGTTTTTGGAGTCCACTGGTAGATTTTTGTGAAGAGAAAAACGAGAGGACTGTCAGAATTTCCATAATAGATTTTAATATTTGTACAAAACACCCTTTCACCCATCAGATATAAAATACACTGTACATTATTGACTGATGTCATCAGTCATGTTTAGCCTTTTGAGTGTTTTCAAAAAAATAGTTGACTTTTATTTACATTTAGGAATGAAACTGACTGGTCTTTTAAGAGCTCTTTGAACGTCTGTGCAAAAGAAATGTAGAAAGGTTTTGAGGTAATCTAAAAAGAAAAATGACATTTTAAATTACAATAGGAAAGCAGATTTTAAATCCATTTGTATTTTTGAAAAAGACAATTAAGAAGTTAGAAACAAAAAGTTGTGTGGATAAGATATTATTAATTATTAGTAATAGTAAATTCACCTTGAGAAGATCTCATGGTTAATAGTTAACCATGAGAAAAGTCTCTGAGCAGAATTTATTTTAAATGGCAAAAGTAAGAAAAAAGTTTGAAAATGAAACTTCTAAAACAAGTTTTAGGCACACTTGATTTCACTCCAACAGTATCTGAAAGGCACCTAGAAGCACTTCATAATCTCTTCCACATGGCTCTTGTTATTGATTATGAACTATTAAAGATGACCCACTTATTATGATTGTAAATATGGACAAACTTTTGCACTAATTGAAGTGTGTTTGTTGTTGTTGTTGTTGAGTGACATTGAAGCTTGATCTTGCCTCTCCTGATCAAAATTTTAGGTCTAATATCAGACTTTCCTTCTACCTTCAGCTTATAAAAAGACATGGGCAGACTGTGTTACTATAAAGTCTGAGTCTATGATTAGACATTTTATTTCCTCCAATAGCCTATTAAAAGTAGGGTTTATTTGATTAAATGTTGATGTTTTTTACTCCTCCGAAATTGGAAATGGTGTCCTTTTGAAAATGTCTTAGCCAGGCTAAGACATTTTCAAAAGCCTCTGAAGCAGAAATAAAAGATGCATGTGGACACTTTGTGACTCATCATGAGTTATTGCTTTAAACCCACAGTTATAGGCCTTTAAAAACCATGTCTCTTGGGAAATTAAAATTACGTTGACTAAAGTATTTCGGAATGCTGGCATAGAAAGTAGCTAGTAATTCCATGTGACATTTTAAAACATTTAATGCGAAATATTAGCTCTGTGAGAGTCCGTCATTTAAAAATAAAGTATTTTAATGAATACACTGCAAAAATGACAATGTTAACAAATAATTTCCCGTAAAGCAGACTAAATCTTAAATTATTATTATTTATAGAAAACGAATGAAAAATCATGAAAAAGGAGAAGCCAGTGAAAATATTTCTCTTGTTTCTGTTCCATGAGTTTCTTGAACGAACTGACTATGTAAAAAAAAAGATAATTCTTCTTACACCATTATTCCTATATATATATATATATATATATATATATATATATATATATATATTTACAATAGGCCTAACAGGAAAGATTTTACATTTGATGTAATAAAAGATTTCAGACTGACAGAGTTGGTTCTTTTCGTTATGAAGGCATTTTTATAAAGGCAGCCATCCCATCGGTGCAGTTCAAAGTTAGTAAGGGTTAGGACAAGTAGTACATCCCATATGGTCCACTGAATAGTCCTGGGACAGGTAAGGCAGGCCGCGGTCCGTTCAGGGCCCCGTAGAGGGACGGTGCGCCCATGGGTGCGCTCAGTGGGAAGGGAAAGGCGAAAGCCGGCAACAGCGGCTTCGCTGCCAGCTTGAACTTCTCCAGCTCGGCCTCCTGCAGTCTCTTGGCCTTGGCCCTGCGGTTTTGAAACCAGATCTTGACCTGTGTCTCTGTGAGGCTGAGGGAGTTGGAGAACTCCGCTCTCTCCGCGATGGAGAGGTACTGTTTCTGACGGAACTTTCTCTCCAGAGAAAGCAGCTGAGAAGTTGTAAAGGGTGTTCTGGGTTTCCTGTTGTTCTTGTGTTTCCGTAGATTGCACCCGGTCGGGCTGGGGAGTCCTGGAAGTACATTTAGAAAGTCAAATAATTGGAATAGAAAATATATGCTCTATATGATTTAACTATGTCTACTACTGACTTTGCCTGTTCTTACATCATGCAAAAGCCAAGCCAAATCAGGGAAATATCAACCACAGAATATTTTGGCTATATATGCAGTTATTTGCAGTCTCAGCGTTTTAAACCCCCTCTCCATCATCTCTAGATTTCTTAAGTAGGCTATTTAAAATAATTTCCTCATCTGTGCACTATTAATATTTGGTAAATTCACTAGACCAGTTCGTGGAAGGTTCTTTGGCGATTTCCAGAACAGTTTTAGACTGTTGGAAAATAGCTTATGATTCTCAGGATAAAGAAAGAAAGAGTACACCACACTCACTTGGAGGGGATGCGTTAGAAGCCTGACACCACGGGCTCGTTTCCTTGTCGCTGAGGTCCACCACCTCTTGCTTGGACCCATAGAGTCTCCTCGGTGACGCACACTCTGTCTCCTCTGACCGGATGCAGCCTGAACCAGGACCGGGGGAGTGGAGGCTTCTGTCCGGTGTCCTGCCTGATATGAGAGATTCCACACTGAAAGGCAGATCTAAACTTTTGGTTTTACATCTTCTGACAGATGACAGGTCCAGCTCGTCAGTTCCCATGCCACCAGCGGCTCGGTCCTCTGGTGAGGTCTCCCCCGGAGCAGCCGAGAGTGGTGATCCCTGCGCAGGATTCATTACGCACGACTGAGGTGCCATACAACCAGTTGTCCTGCCGCTTTCTCCGTTGCTGTTTTTGTTTCCGTGTTTTCAGTCGACGGAATCTATGTTCTTGGTCAGGTTCCTCAGATGTGCAGCGAAGTGGTAAACTTCTGTTTTTACGCACGGACTTTCCTCTCTTTTAGTAAAGTGCCATAAGTTCCTCTCTCATCTTACCGCCTGCCTATCAGCCTATCGATGTATCCACGTGACTCGGCTAAAACTGTTTCTGATAGGTCAGGCTTGTAATGACCGTGTTGTGGTCCATTTAATGCGCCTGTGGTGCCTTGACAGATGCAAACCTCTGTTTAGGGGCGGAGCTCGGAATTCTGAGTGCCCAAACTAAAATACCCCACATCATCCAAGGGTTGAATTTGCGCACACTTACACATCGCAAGACTCCATAAATATATTTAAATTTTTGTGCACAAACTTCTTTGTTAGATCTGAATATTGCCTGATATAATATGTTGTTTAATATTGATAATGTTAAAGCTGCTGTAGACAAAATATTTCAGAAGCATTTTTATTGTTATAATTTTTAATTCATCCCGACAGCAATCAATAAATCAAATGATCTGATACAAAAATGAAATCCAGTAGCTGCAGCTGTCAGAAGGCACGGCCATAGGCTTGCCTGAAGGGTACTTTCAAAATCTAGTCTCATGCTAGTTTTTTCAATGTTGCCTTCCCCCAGCTACTATATAGTACTATAGTAAAAGTTTATTTCTAAAACGGTAATATTCATTTCTTATTTTCTCTAATTTCAACGAATGAATGAAAATCTATGTGGGCATCTGTTATTTATGTTATGACATACCGTAAACTTCAATTAATGCCTATATTTGGGACAGGCATCTATATGAGACAGGCCTTTAATTCACAAATATCTTGCTCAGCAAAGATGGGAAATAGGCTACTGTCAAATTTATTTATACCCGTATGAATATTACTTTTCTACTACTTTTGGCTATTGGATAACATATCAGTTACAAGTCATTAATTTGATATTGGCCAACCCCATGCAGAGAGATAGACTATTGTAGAAAGGATGAAAGCCAAAGGTACCGTAGTTATTTCAACTTGGATTCATTTATGAAAAAACGTTTTGATTCTTTTGATTGGTGACCCCTACAGACTAACTGATGAACAATGGACACATATTCTGACTTAAGAAGACCGCTTGAGAGGTAGTGGATCACCACTTTTTTTTGTCTCTTGTCTACCACATCATGCCGGTAAATCTGAACGAATTATACTTTGGGGCTCATTGTTTCCGAAAATTAACTAAGCGATTGAATTGTGGACCAATCTGATGTGTTGCATGTCCGTATTGATTATGATTGATTTATATTTGTATGCACAATATAAGCAGTTTAGGACTAGCTCAAGCAGGTGACCCAGTGGGATTTAAGAGGTTTTATACATCCTGAGTACTTCTATAAAAACCAGACCAGGCGTCTAATTGAGACCTGTGTACGTAAACGTGTAGCCACACCAGGCCAGTAAAAGGGACAGTCTAATTGGGACTAAGCTTTTAAAGTTTTATGGGATACAAATCAAATGTGGACCATATCTTACAACAACCTCAAAACTCTTTTCTTAAACCTGCAGTGCAGAACTTTTGCGGAACTCTCCCTTCTGAAAATGAGAGTAGTTACACAACACTGTTGAGAAGTGCTTAGGACATATAGCTTCTGCCATACTGAGTTGCTGCAGTCTCTATGGTGGCTCCCCCTTCCGCTCCAGCAAACCAATCAATGCTGGTTGGCATAAAACACACCACTGCTAGTTCACCAACGCTGGAACGTCATCACAGACACTATATTTTAAAACTCTGATATACTGCGAAATACAGAGAGAACCCGTTTGGCAAGGGCTTAAATGTAAAAGATGTCGCTCACTCTAGCTTTTAAATACTTTACTCTAACTTTAAGCTGGACTAATCAATATGTTTATTTTAACAATGGATCAAATGACTAATTGTAATGTGAAAAGTGCTGCTTGTAGTGAAGAACTAATCATCACCTGACTCTGCCGTTCCCCTCAGTTCTACAAAGCATTTTAGCATCTTTCAGCTCATTGTTTTGGTTTTGTGACTCCAGTGTGTTACTGTTTTGTTTCAGTCTCACCGCTCTCATCAACCTTGCTTTCAGCAGCTGCTGTAAAGCTCTAAAAAACCACTGTATGTTATCTGCCCATCAGGTATGTAGCAGCTAAAGAGCCAAATATTTTCCTCAGACCAAAACAGATATAAAAGAAGAGTCAATATTGGATTTACATTCGGCCAGAAGCACCACTCCAAATGAATGATAATGTTGCTTTGTGTCTTCTGGGAATGTAAATAGGCAACTGCTTACTAACACTTTTCCCATATCAACTTTAAAAGGTGATTATATGTCAGTATTGTGTTTACAGTTTGTTCTGCTACACCCAAGTGGCCAAAAAAACAGCAAATGCAGGTTTAACAAATAACAGATCCTAAACTTCACCCTATAGGTGGCGCATGAAATTCAGTTTTAAAATGTTTACTAGGTTAACAATTTTTCGTTATGTTGCCAAAACTATAGTGCCTTGTTGTGGGACCTTGTCTGAAAACTTGTGCTTGAGAGCATGCTGACAGCAGTTTATCACAGTGTTTCATTAGAGCAGCAAGGCAATCCAGGCTGTGATTTACAGTACTTTATTTACTCTTAGGAGTTATTATCACTATAAATTTCTATCTTGTGTCCTGTAATCAAATTATCTATGGATGTGTATTGCCCATATTTCAACCTATTGTGTTCAATTTCTTTAATCCCTTTTAGAGACAGTAAAACCACAACTAATGCTCAGAGGCCCATTGAAGAGGCCCATCCAAAATTGGCCTTGTTTGGCAGCTCTTCAAATCAAGTCAAATCATTTTCAGCGAAACCAAATATGTGAGAGTTTTTCTCTCTTATGGAAACTGTTGTTGTGCCTGCAGCAGCCCACTGACTGACTGTGTGTCTGTAGGACAATTGGTTAAATGGAGTTAACTGTTTCTCTCCCCGAGGTACATTTCTGCTTTGATCCTGCTGTGCCTGGCGCCTGTCTGCTCTCTCTCCTCTTCTCCTTCTCTGTGTGACAGTGATAGATCGCTGGGTAACCATACAAGCTTTCAATGACTGTAATTTAGTGCCCAACAACATTACATTCTCCTCTACTTACAGGGAACATTATCACACTAACTCTCCTCCTGTTTGAAAAGGGATGTAGGGCTGTCTGTAATGTTTTGTTTCTCTTCCATTGTTTTATAATGAATAAGTAAATGATATTTCCTGTTTCTCTATGATTGGCACACACATGCCAGAAAAGTCAACAATGTGTATTTTGGTTTGAAAAGTGAAAATCTATCTATAGTGCAGTAGCTGCACTACAGCAACATTCATTTAATTCTGAAAGGTTTTTGGATGTGTTGAGCTATTTCCTCTTTCTTACAACTTAGTAGAAAAGCCGTGTGTAAAAATGTATCTAGATTTATCTTTCATCCATTTAATTTATTTATATATTATCTAAAATGGGATGACACAACCCTTACCTTAAATGTAATATTAATTTGTTAACATGCTAACATTTTAGTACAGCTGAGATTGATGGGAATGCCACTAGTTTTGCAGATATTTGGAGATAATCCAAAGTATTGGAAACATTAAAATTTTGACGTAATGATGGCAGACTATTAGTCAGGGAATCACCTCATCAAGTCATTTGGATTCATTGTCAAAACACATTTTTTTTATACCAATTCATCCTGCACATGTTTGACCTGTTGGTGGCGCTAGAGGAAAAGTCAACATAGTCATTAGGATTCAACAATGGACAATGTATAAAAAAGTGGACATAGCTACCATAACATCACCCACTGGTTTGTGGACCAATGTTTTGAAGCCTCAAGTTTGGCATTTCAGCCGTCACCATCTCGATTTCTTGGAGCCAGAAGTGACCATATTTGGATGAGAGGGTGGAGCTGGAGGGATGACTGCTATGGCTCTATCTTGATTGACAGAACTCTGTGGTAGCAACTTGTCAATCACAAGGTTGTCACTTAGCTTAATAATTTACAAAATGAACATTGTGCTGTATTGAAGGAGATTTGAAACTACCAATTGAGACTATCCTAACTCATTAGGAAAGTGTTTACTGAGGTAATAAATCAAGTGATCAGTCAAGTTTATTGGCTTCTCTTTTCGAACCCAGAGGTGGTGATGTCCACTTCCTTTATACAGTTTCAACAGGATTCAACATTTGAGCAAGGCAATCCATCCAACAGTGGAGGACACATTTCACTAACCTGCCAACCTGCTGGTGGCACTAGAGGAAATGTCAGTGAGTCATGTGAAAATATTACGGATTCTGGGGAAGTTTTTACACTGTATTTCCCTCATAACTTCAAAGGAGAAGCTTCAACCAGTCAACTACTGTCTCAGACACACACACACACACACACACACACACACACACACACACACACACACACACACACACACACATAGTTACATACACCTCTCCGAATCCTGCTGGCTTGCCAAAGTGGAGAATTATTTAAGAAGGTAATTGTGTTTTTTAAAATAGTTCTCATTTCAAACCAAACATGTTGAAGCAGGCTTTTATATTTTTAATTTTTAAATCTTTCGCTTTCATGAGAGTTGGCAGTTCTTACGGCTATCCTAAGCAACCTTGGGGGAAAAGGGGGGCCGGAGTCATGTGGGATAAACATTTATGAAACGCACAGCGGGGAACTTTGTGGTGAAAGTGTATCGTCTTTAAAAGAGAGGCCTGCCTGCTGAAGCATAACAGAACATTATCCTGTGTCTGAGTGGACCTGCCAACATTGGTATGTCAAAATGTCCATAGTTGTGAGATCACAAACTTTCCCTTCCATGCTGAAATTTAAATCGCACATTATGAATTGTCTTTCTCTCTATAGAGCGAGGTGTTGATTGCTACATGCACAAGTATCTTATGATTTGGTCTGTTTCATGCAAAGATGTGAAGTCAGCTTTGCTTGTGTCCTTAAATTGGTCTCTCCTCTTGAAACACAAGTAACAAGTCAAGTCTCATATCTATATCTATATATGTATATGGCAAATATAAATTACCGTCCAGTCAGAACTCAAGTCTTAATCATAAATATTTAGTAAATATCAGTTCACTGCCAATTTAATGTCTGAAATAAAACATAACATGAATTTTTAATGGCATATTATGTTTTTAAAAAGAAGAACAAAAGATACTCTGTCTCATCCTCAGTTTATACATATGTACAACTTGGATTTGAGCCAGTCTTGAGTTCAGTTCATGTGACTTAAATCCACAACTCTCACACAGAACGTCATCATGTTTTGTTCATGTATCAATACACAGTCATTGAGAAATATTAACTTGTGTCACATGGCAGACTCAAGGGGACAGAGCTAATTCTACCTTAAGAGATTCAATGAGATAAACTGGGATTGTAGATTATTTATTTTGTTCTTAAGCACCAATTATTGTTTCAATATGGCACCATGCTTGCAGCACTCACACTGTAAATTGGCATTAATTATTTCAGTAATCAAGCATTCGGGCTGACTTGGCTCTCGCTCAGAGTCACTCAAGCCCAGTCATGCCAACCAGTGATGTTTCTCCTTATCTGATCTGAGCTTGAAGGGAACTGCAACAACATGTCAGCTTTGATTAGTTGTTTCACCTTTCCCACCATCGTGTTGTGTCATGTTAACTGCTACTCTCTCTACGCCTACTGAAGGCTGAACAGGTCTAACCTGTTGACTGTGAAAAAGGTCAGATATGACCTGCTGACCATATAATGTGCTTAAATTTTCTCTAATGTGCCTCAGGTGGTGCTGAGCTTCAGATATCACCTGAGAGCATTTCAGGGTGTCACAGGGGAAAACATAACAGAAGGTTTTACTGAGAGTGACTACAGGCCATTTAAGACATCAGTATACTGCAACCAAAGTGGTTGTCAGATGGTTGAACAGTGTCTGAAACCCCTAAGCCCCAGACCTTTCTGACGGATCTGTGTTTGAACCTCTCTGTCAAGTACTTCCTTGACTTTTCATGCTTACCAGTACAAGAATGCCTTTCAGGAAATGTTAGTACAAAAGTGTGTGCTGTTATCCCCATTTGAACAATCATCATGCCCCTCTCTGTGACGGCACACTTTCAGAACAGCACTCACTGTATGCCAACACTTGTGGTCGGACGATTTCACCGACCTGTTCACTCCAAGCTTCCCTACCTTTTCTCATTACAGCCAGTATGGGCGTTGACAGGAGGCTGCTTTAAGGCTGACATTTTTGTCATTTCATCCTGTGTCATGGATTGTAGTACAAGATGACCAAAGCACTTGTGTGAAGATTGAAAGAAGTTCAAATTCTGCCTTTCTTATTCACCTCTGCACATCTGGCTAATCATTGCGTGAAGTAGACATGGCTGACAGATTGTCGTTTCTAAAATTGTCAAATGCAGGCTATTCGACTGCAGCATCGGAAAATTGTTTGGGGAGGGGTTTTAAGAAGCTGTTTAAGCATCCAGCCAAGACCTTGTTTGAAGCATACTGATCTGTGTATGTCAGAAATTTCTGGGCCTTCTGGAGCGCTGGTAGCCCAACGGTTACAGCACAACATCATGTCAACGCTTAAATTCCAGTTGAGGAGAGCTGAGGAGAAAGAAAATTCATATCCCAGAATTCCATAAATTCAGGCAATTGAATCTCAAACTACAAAATAGTAAAGGATATTAATTTTTGCGTAAGCTGAGGTTTTAAACATTTGTTATGATGATATCTAAGTAATTTCCTTCTAAAGGAGGAAATACTGGGGACTCACATGGCAGATGATGCTTGAAACCTTTTGTAATTACCTGATGGGTTGTTGATTGGTTAAGTGCTTTTCATTTATCCTCTAAATGTTAGCATGACTCGGCGACCAGGGGAAAGCGTTGACAGGCGAGCAGCAAGCGGGTTATTATGCCTCTGTGTGTTTTGTATGTAGGATATTGGGTTTGGTGACAGGAAGGCGCGTTCCACATGGCGTCTGACAGAGATGAGCTGAGTGTTTGGCTGACGTGGACTCAGCAGTGAGTCTTGCCCGCGGTGCCAGGTGCTAACAGGTGAACACAGAGATATTGTTGCTGTATTGTTGTGATCTGGGAGCACCGGATGGGGACAAAGGGAACCGGACACCCTCTCAGGACCTGGAGCGAGCCAGGGGTTAGGGTGAGCTCAGTGACGGCGCTGACAGCAGGCGGGGGGGACTCAGATGGTAGCCTGCACTCGGTAATGATAATGACAATGATGATGTTAGAGAATGACCCACTAACAGAGGCTAGGGATGTCAAATTATCATAGCCTCTTTATTGTCTGGCCATGATAGCATATGTAAGCGTTAGTATGAGAGTGATGACAACAGAGGAGCAGGGAACATCACAGGACTAATGGAAGTAAGAGAAACCTGACACACGCACACACTGACAAAAACAAACACACTTGGAGGTACAGCTCTCCCCACGCAGTGTCCGACTCTTGAAATATAGAGAAGCTCAACTATAAACTACTGAAAAAGTCTAAGTGACTGTAATGAGAGATTCCAGTGGTTCACAGTGGGACACGGAGGCCTTGCAGTATTTAGCAAATTTGTGGTCATATGAATTGACTGGCGAATGTTACCACAACATACACTGTGTAACAAAGTGTTATTTCCTAATTGCGTATGCATCCAAAGTATAGAAAATGGCTATTATTCCCCACAAACTTTGCTTTTGTGGCCAGGACAATGATATTTGGAAATTTACCTATTTCCAATCAGATAATGGGCCATTTTTTGTCTTTCCGTTTCATAATGCCCAATTTGATGTGCAGTGGTTGCATTAGCACCTTCCAGGGGTCCACCAGTCACTCCCACTTGTTCTCTCCCACAGAGAACTCTGTCCGCTGTGGCTAGTCCCGCCTGTGGTAGTTCGTCTTGGTGTCCCTGCTGTCCTAGAGCCTAGTAATGTGTAGTTTTAAATAGCAGGGAAACTTGGTAAAACCCCTTTAGAGACCCATCAGGAATGCCACCATTCTGAAGTCTCCTATGACCTCCCAGCCCTATTCATCATACTTAAAGGCGTCCAGCAAGGTCTTGCTGTTGTAATCCTCTTTAAGGTGCATCGAGTGAGCCAAGGGAAGTGACTGGTACTTGTAACCATGTTTTTTTTCTGACTTTATGTGAACGAAAAAAAAACTTTTCTCACTGTCCTGTTCGCAAAAAAAGTTGTGGACTATTTTCTGTTGTGGGCTATTTTCTATAATATACTTTGGAGGCATAAGCAATCAGGAAATAACAATTTCTACCCAGGAACAAAATCGTGTTACATAGTGATATAATACATACAGTATTATCTTCCTCACTCTCATCTGTTTCAGTTCCCCTGTTTCCACAGGCAGTCTGTAGATTTACTGTGAATCTGCCACAGCATCACTTCTACTTTGCCTCTCAATGAGTAGCAGAATGAGGTCAGACCACAGCACAGTGGGACGGTATTGAACATGGTTTGGTGTAGGCCCACTGAAAGCTCAAAATGGCACACTGATTTGTGTCAAACAGCTGTTGCCAGTTGACTGTTTGCAAATTAGGTTAAACATTTCCCAACAATATTAAAATTGACTTCTCTGAAACCACTCAAGTAATGGCAGCTGTGCTGCAACATGCTGTGACACTTTAAACTGTGACAAATCACACACAGCAGTACCTGTTGGGAGATGACTGGTCCACTGAGACACTCAACTGAAAAAAAGTCAATTTATTTTGCTTGTTTCTTATTTTTAAGACTCTATCTTATATCTATCTTATACCACTTTTAGTTTAAAAGGAGACTAATAGAGGTGTAACAATATGTCCTAGTAATACAAAAATGTGACATCCTGGAGCTGAACATTTAATTACAAAGTTTATTGAACAGTTATGACTGAAAAGTACACATTTTAGTTTGCATATGTTCCAACTTTGTTAAAAATAATGCAACTATATCTAACCCTGTATGGTGTACTGCACCAAACAGTGAGCTAATTACTAATTCCCTACAAATCATCAACATTTGTGACAGTTTGACATTTTGTGACTTAGCTTACATGCTTTCTTGCCAGAAGTTAGATGAGATGCTCCATTTCACTCTCATCACTTTGCAATCAGTATGTAGCTGAGCCAGCAGCCTGTTAGCTTAGCTGGAAGACTGAAAACAGATCAAAATAGCTAGCTTGGCCATGTCCAAAGGTGAAAAAATTTGTGGTAACCTAATCTGGACTGTTATGTCTGTAGATTCATATATACTGTGCAAAAATATATGGTTGTGATCTTATCTCACTCTCAACAACAAGAAAACAAATATTTCCCATAATGTCGAACTATACCTTTAATGGATGACAGCTAAAAGCACCATCTTTTAACATTTTATACTTTTTTCCTTTTTTTGTAACATAACTCTACCAAAAAAGCTTTAACTGGTTTCCTCTTTCTTATTTGCAGAACTAAACATCACTATACAAGCTATTAAGTAGAAGATGACTTATCTTGTTATTCACTACAACACAACTTGCATTTCACATTTCAAAGAACTTGCTGTGTGTTTTAAATCATATTATGTGTACAAAAACTCTTGCAATGTAAAGGCTATTTTGTGCAAATGACAAATTTTGAGAGAGTGACTCCTTTGGACCTATCAAAAGCAATATCACACAAAGTTCCAGAGGGGATTTTCTATTCTATCCGATGCATGTCCCTTGGAGCTTGTGACTCACACTGTCTTCAAAAGTTGGAAAGCAGATAATGCCAATAAATTATAGGATCATCATGTACTCGAGGCTCTGATAATGTTGACCACAGACGAGCCGAAACTGGAACAAATTGGGGTTACATGCTTTGCTTAGGGGCATTTTTTGCTCCAGCTCTAGATGGTGGGAATAGCCCTTTGCATTTGCTTCCCCCTCATGCAGATTTTTCAGGCCATCAGTGAATTTTAGCCACCATGATGTTCTGGTCACACACCTACCTCTCCAACAAGAGGTTGTTTATCTCACATGTGAAAATAGATTCTACATTCAAAAATATTGTTTAATTAAAATATATTTAGGGCACTAACCTGCATTTGTGTGAGAATGTGAGTGCACGCCTGTGATCTCAGCTCTGTGACAACCTGAACAAATATGCTGAGTTGATTCTTCTGCGATTACAATAGATTCCACGTCATCTCATGAAGCTCTGAAAGAGATGGGAGGGCACAGCAGAGGCCCCTGAATAAACAACCATTAAATTCTCCCTATGCCTCCATGAGGAGAACCTTCAGACTTGGGGCAGTGCTTTCAACAAAACAAAACAAAAAAACAGACAGAAACAGAATTAAACCTAGGGAGAGTTTGAATTGGTCCAATAAGGAAGCCCCTTTTTTACCTTTAATACTTAATCTTTTTGGATGCTTGGAAAAACAGAGAAAGATTAGTGGACAGTCAGATAAAGCGACGAAGATGGGTGGAGGGAGAGAAGAGGGGGATGATGAAGGAGAAGATGAAAGCTTTGTTGTGCTGATGCTTAATGAGCTGGAAAACGCAATTGAACTTCTCTGACTGTGGAAATTGCTGTGAGGGCATCGTAAATTAGCGCCAGTGTGGGAGCTAGCCTGCTGACAGAAAAGGGGCTTTGTGTGGTGAAGGCTTCTTCACAGGCCTGCAGCCACTGAGATCCTCACAGCAGTATCATAGCTTGAGCTGTCGCACGACAGAGCACTTCCACGTTCAAGAGTTCGGTGGTTACTCTTGAATATGGAAGAACCGTATTTTTGTGCGCTCATTTGCACATGTGATTCTTGTTCTCCACTCTACCACCCCGACTGTTGATCTGTGTTATCAAAACTCTGTCCTTATGACCTTGGTTTGCAGTCTATTTTTTCTCTGTGTCCGGCTACCTGTGGATTATTATTCCATAAACAGGAAGGCCAGACAGACGAAGATACGACATAGTGGATAAGAGATTATGGGAGTAATGAGGAGATGCGTCTCACTCTTTTCTGATATTTAGTAAACTCCAAAGGGTGACTCTTCATTCTGGCTTTGCAGGCTTGGCACATGCCTTCTGTTACTAAGTGGCTTCATATTGAAAGGCTCTGCAGCCGCTATTCTCTCTCCCACTGGGTGCCAGCCTCGCTGCCCTGGCAGCTGCTGGGCTTTAGAATAGACCCATAGTTCCCCCTCTGCAGGTGAGCTGCACAGCCAAAACAGGGCCCCTCAAAGGCCCTTTCAGAGCCTCAATAGGAAACTGACTCGGGGAGAGAGGAATGGGCACACAATGGTTGCCTTCTCTGGACACAGAGAAGATGGAGATGAGCTATTGGGGTTCTGCTTTAGTGTTGCTTATAGCCATGTCGAGGAGAGGTGATGAGAGAAGAGAGGATGAGTTCCCCCTGTAAAGTTTTTGAAGGCGTGGTTCTTTCTCCACAGCTCAGCCACTGCAGTGCAGGGATGTCCTGTCATCCTTTGTTTCTGATGTAATTGCTGTGCCTTAAAAACCTGACGAAACAAACTGTTTTTTTTTTTCCATGTCTTGGGGTGACGGGTGTGACACTCAGCTCTCATCCACACCTCCCCTCTCTCCACCCCCTCTCCTCCGCTCCTGTCCCAGACCACTGGAACTCACTTTCGCCCTGGCAGAACTTCCCATGCAGGCAGGAAAGAATGCACCTCCCTCTGCTCCGTCTCACCTCCTTTTCATAGTTTGCTTTTTACAACTTTTATTAGCAGCAGCTTTCACTGACATAAGAAGAGTTGGCAACGGAGAGATTGGGCAAGGGAGGGGAAGAGAGAGAGTGTTTAAAAGAGAGTGTTGTGGGGATAGAGTAGAGATGAAGGAAAGGAAAAGAGGGTTATCCTCTCTCTTTGTTGGTAATTGCAGCATGTCCACATCTTGTCAAACTAGAACAAAAAAAGAGAAATCCTATTTGACAACCTGGATCCTTGAATCTCTGCTGGGTAATTCACAATTGTGGTTTATTATCTCACTAATCATATTGTGAGTGAATTCTTCCATTGTGGATACTTAGGGTTCTTTTGACCCATTTGAGACTTTAGCAGTCCATACTCTGTGATTTGGTCACATACCTTAGGGGGAAAATCAAACACTAAAAAAAAAATGTACCCGCCAACCAGAGATGGCGGCGCTGCAAATAGGCTTGGACGATGAATGTAGTTTGCAGCTTGTAGAGCAAAGAAGGGAACAGTAGGAGGCCATGTTTGTAGTTATATTTCTGAAAAACTGGTCACAGTTTCTGGAAATTGTGGATTTAAGCATTGGGCCTGGGCAACGATGTTCTCATCCAGGGAAGAGAGTAAACATCCGTGCAATGATGAAAATACCTTGGAAGACACAAACCGCTAAGGTTTTGCTTCAAAATCTGCGTGACCGAGTGTACGGAGTGCTGAGGTCACATATGGGCAGAGTTGTTAGTATAAACTATAGGAGCTAGCGTGGCTGTTAGGCTAACAACAGCATTCCGCGAGTTGAAAATTATACAGCTTCTTATCAAACAGTCTCTCGCTGGAGTCTCTCTAGCGAATACATCTTGGCCCTGTGACTTACATTTTTAACATGTGATGTTGAGTGCTTTAGTAAAATTCCTACCCGAACGAATGATGATGATTGTAATTTAAATGTTTGTGCACATTACCCGCTCCTGCTTCAAAATACAGAAACATTTCTACTGCGTATTCTTTTGTTATTGTTTACATTTCACATGAGATTTTAAAGTCGTCTGAGAGATTACAGA
Source organism: Micropterus salmoides (assembly GCF_014851395.1). Taxonomy (NCBI): domain Eukaryota; kingdom Metazoa; phylum Chordata; class Actinopteri; order Centrarchiformes; family Centrarchidae; genus Micropterus; species Micropterus salmoides. Next base: position 13,944,510 of record NW_024041373.1, read on the forward strand.
GCCTTTAGCTGTCTAATATAATTAAGTTGGGTAAGAAGATGCTATCAGTCCCTGTCTCATTTTCCCTCTCTTTTCTTTCTCTCTCCCTCCTTCCTTCTCCTCCTCTAATCAGTTCCACTCTGTTATTGCTGGCCCCAGGCTGTTGGGCTGTTTGCCTCTTTGCTAAACTGCTTTCACAATCATGAGACCAAAGCCAGCTCAAATGTCTATTAGACCCTTAAAAACCTCACTCAGGCCCACATTCACTGTGTGGCTGACCTTACGGTGGTTGTTGCCATCATTATGGAATCAATGCTAGCTGATCTGGCGCTCCTCACACCTTCTTAAACAAGGAATCGTTTTTCCTGCTGAAGTTAGTTGACCACTTTTGAAAGGTTAAGTGGTGAATAGGGGCTCTCATGGCAGCGCAGAGGGCTGAGCGGACTGACAGAGACAGACTGTGATTGCAGCCCTGGAGGACATTAAACGCTATGAAATCCAGGACAGACAGTTCAACGTAAGTTCTGTGGACAGATATGCTCATGAATGCACCATGCTTCATGTACTATTTGCTCTGAGGTTTTGAGAAGAAAGAAGCATTTCCTGCAGTCAGGCCAGCTGGGAATGATTTAGTGACATTAGTGAAATCCCATTCTGGCAAGCGTCTTTCCTCAGGGATAAGTTCATAGGGCTATGTAAACCAATAATGTAATAGTAACCCTCTTTAGTAAGATTCATCTTGTGTTGGCTTATTTGGAGAGGACACACTGGGCAACATTATTGTATCTTCTACAGTGCAAGCAGCATCTACTGAGATTAAAAAAATAGAATAGTGTGCTATGAGATGTGCTATGTTTTATTGAATAAAACTTACAGTTACATTTACATTACAAATTTGCCGCAATAAACTTCAACATATGACTCATAAAACCTACCAAAAAAAGTTCCTGTTGACAGTATGGGTGTAACTATTAACTCTGCTCTGTGCACCTTTCAGCGCCTTGCTTGAGTACTTGATCTCTGACTTTCTCCACATCATCACATCTCATTACTAGGAAGAGAAAAAAGGCTAATATTACTATTAGAAGTTATGTCTTCCATCAAGCAGTGACACACAGATTTGAATCAAAACAGACAAACCAATGTGCTGCTGAGTAAAACACCCTAAACGTTTTGGCAGATTATTTCCTTTTTCGGTGTTATGCTTTGCTGTCACGTAACACTATATCATAGCTTGTAAATAGATGCCTAATGAAACAGTGATTAGAGAAATTAGTCACAATAAGGCAAATTGAGCTAAGTGAGAAATTTCAAGCAACAACATATTAGTGCAGCAGTTACAATAAATGTGGGAGTTTCATTTGGCAGTGATACGAGGAACCACATGAACTAAAACTTGTATTATAAATAAACTCTACCTATTAACTTTCACATCTTAGTTCAACTTCCACAATCCCATAATCAGAAATACGCAACTGCAGCATGGCTCCTTATACGGCTTTCTACTTTCGCTCCCTTTACTATTTCTGAACTGTTTGACTATACAGTATCTGTAATATCAAACATGTCCAACAGCAACAAACTTATCACTGGAGACCTATGTAACAGTGTGACACTGGTGCTAATTTTATATGTTGAGCTGGTGAGAGAGAATCAACTTTACTGATATTTTAGTTTGGCATAACACCAATAAACAAGGCATTCAAAAGGCTTATTTATAGTGCTGTGCTTTAACGCAAATTTGATACAGCAGCACGTAAGTAGCAGCAAGTTATCAAATATCAGTAACGGTGACCCCCTTTCCCTTTCATGCTGTGTCTGTCTTTACTCTGCTGTTGAATGCGTTCTGCAGGTATGTAATTATGGTTTGAAAAGGTAGGAGCCAGACTTTCCACAGGGCACAGCGTGGGAACAAAGCTAGGAGGTGAGGTTAAGGGAGCGCAGTAGCTGCAAGGTGGCTACAAACTACAGAGATAGACACAGAGACACATAGTCATCTTCAAGAAATGAAAGTCTGTTAGTGGAGTGGATTCGGAGGTCTGACTCACATCCTCTGACTGTAGTTTATGTGGCATTGTATGAATGATGTGTAATGGGCTTTGCAATCTGGCATGAATGGAGGTTGTTATAGTAGCTGTAGTTGATGAACGATGCATTACATGTAACAGGATTCCTCAAATCTGAGTTTACAACTCCAACAGCCTTTATTTTTTTTACTTTAAATGCAAATATCTAGAAGTCTTATTTATCACTCTTGTATTCTCATTTCCCTGCAATTAAGATAGGTATTTGTAATGGTGGGTCAACATTATAAGTGGGTTAAACAAATTTACAGTAAAATCTATAAATCTCTGAAAAATATAAATCTCCACTTCCTGTCCTCATCCTGACACCAAGACAGCCTCGTAATGATCTGTTTTGTGTTTTAAACTTAAAACAGACAATTGTTTTTTATTATACTTACTCATTATTGCCCTTATCTGACATAACTTAACAGAAAGGTTATGGAAAAGTTACATTAGATACTAATTTTAGGACAAATTGGTCCCTTTATGGTGGGAAGCAGCATTGCTGTAATGCCACGCCTGCACACGAGAACAGCCCTAGAAGCAGTGATCTAATTAGTTTGCGGATACATGATGAAGACCAAAGATTAAGTAATCATTTTAATTGAATCAGTTGGCTTTGACATTCTTTTGTCACCAAGGAGTCTCTAATTATCTTTTGTAACAAAGAAACCACTGGTATATGAAGTATGACAATGGTCAAAAAGGAGGCACAAATCACATTAATTGAGGTACAAATAGCAGTCTTTTATTATTCTTTACATATTCTCATAGGCTTGTTATTTCTTACCATAAAGGAGTGTATGAACCTCAAAAGATGAGAGCCGATCATATCTGTGTAATATCCTCATTTGTACAGAGAAGAAACTAAAAGCAGACAAAAGAGCAAAAAGTTTCATCTGCCCAGAGTGGGCACATGTTTCTTTAATAAGGATGAAAGCGCTGTGCTCTTGTAACCGGATCTCTCTGTAGCTGGCAGCTTTCCATCAAGGAAACAGCAGGATCCTCTTTTTAACCCAGGAGCATCAGGACAGATGGGAGAGGATTTCTGTGATCGTTTGGATACAATGTGTCGTGAATATCAAGGCAAGGGGCAGCAGTAAAGAACATCTGTAACACCTGTACTCACTGTTAACACCTGTACTCACTGTCGTGTCTCTCTGTCGCCATGACAGTGTTTCACAGGATGTGCTCCCCGCTGAGTGCATTGAACTGACGGCTCTGATGAATTCTGTGGTGCTGGGGGTCAGAAGTTAAAGGTTAGGGGTACTCCAGCTGGCAGCCAGGGCCGCAGTGGTCTCCAGTGAGGAGGCATTCAGTGGCTGGAGCAGGAGGGAGAGAAGGGGGAGGCAGAGGAGGCTGAAGTTGTTTCTCTTTATGTCTTGTTTGATGTACTCCGCCCTCAAGGCCTTCTTTTTCCCCTTCTGGCATAAACCATTACTATCCTCAGATGTTGGAAAAACCTGGAAAAACACATGTAGCATTGTATAGACCTCTTTATCTCTTAAAGTAAAAGTTGCAGGTTTAAAGTTTTGGCAAGAGAAAACCATATCTGTGAAACTACTGTTAGTGCATGTCTGTAGTCAAATCCCTGCAGTTCCCTGGTTTATCCTCTATAGGGTAGAACTCTTAATTAATGAGCCACATGTGCCAAGTGTTGGCATGATGTGTGTTTCATTTAACAGAGTTTTCCAAAACATTAGTTCTGCACAAGTGGAAAATGTGTTTAATGAGAAGCGTCCAAAACACAGTAAATAGCCATTAAACTTACTTTAACAGCTCCCACATGTTTATGAGGGGTGTGATTGAGGGAGGGTAAGGGTGTACGGTATGTTTGTTTGTGACAGAGAGAGGAAGAGAGGAGCTTTCCCTATCATTATTGTGACTATAATATAATATTTCCATGGTTGATACATAACTGTCAAAGCAGTGTAATCTCTCTGTCAGTTTAAGTGTCGCTAATGGCCCTCTTTCACACAGATTCTCAGATCAGCTTTTCAGTAAGGTCAGCCATATTCCTCTGCGTCTCCTCTCAAACCGACAAAGAGCTTCCCAGTCTTCTGTCATCAGTTACATAATAGACTGAGGGGAAAGTTGCTCTTTCTGTCTGTCTGCTGTGTAGTTGTTGCAGCTCTGGGTTCACCTCCCCTTGTCTGCCTCGGCTGTCATCAGCGCTATTGTTGTGCCTGTCTCAGGCATTACCTGTGGAGCCAGATAGTAAGGTGGCTCCGGGCCCCCAGACTGACTGGCTCATCACTCCCCTAATTTTACCCCCCTAAAATCCCACCTGTTCATTGAGGAGACATTTTATTAATGTCTGTTAACTGCAGTGTCAAAAGCTGAAGTGCCTGTGTGCAACTGTTGAGCAGATGGCTCACTTATTCACTCCGGCCGCTTCATAAACCTGACAGCTCCCCTGTTCACCAGACCATCGTCACAACATTTCATGTTCGCCTCCGCTCTTCCATGGAGGTCTTCCCCCAAGCCCTGTAATTCGTGCGGTTTAACTCCACTGTGAGATGTCTAATGTGTGTTTAATGGGTGTTGGTGAAGCCTCAATTAAGTTAATTGTAGATCATTGAGTTAATTTTAGTTATTTGGAAAACCCCAGCTTTCCTAAATGTTGTGAGTGTGGGGGATATGACGGAAGACTGTGAGTAAAGACAGTGGGGTGGTTAGCCTCAAATACAGCCCTGCGCTCCGGGACGACCTTTATGGGATTTACTGATAGTAATGATGGTGATGATGAGGTTTTGGTGCTGATGATTGTTTTAGTGCGGAGGAGTGACTTTTCTGTTTGCATACGAGGCGTACAATATGTTGATTATAACATTTTAAACAGTGTGTATTGAGGTTTAGCATGGAGTCTGATTTCTCCTGCTGTCGCCTCTTAAATATTCTGTTTTCTATTTGTTTCTTTGCCAGTAGAGAATCTTGATAAAGATGCCACTTTAAGTCAAGTAGAAACATGATGGCCGCATTCCTCATAGTCTTAGCAGTAATAAGCAGTTATTGGTTTTGGAGAAGAGCCAGGACATCAGATCCGCACTTAAAGTTACAATTTTGAAGAAAGAGCTGTCATCAGTGGCAATGACATATTAATCTACTGTATCTGACTACACATTGTGCAGTAAGTGGTGCTGCAAACTGTCCACACATGCATTCATGCTCCTATACCAACACTCATACAACAACTGTGTAACAGAAACATGAAGCAAAATGTAGCCAAGATCATTCATTTTAAAATGGGAATTTAGTCAAATATTCATTTTGGTGGTTAGCCCCATAACTTGCTGCAAGCTTCAACATTTGAAGCATGTTTTCTATCCCAGATTTACAGGCATAAATCATGACTTCATGCTGCACTTAAATAGTTACAGACAGGCAATTTATTCTTGGCTCACTCCTTGCATTTTGTGCAATAACATCGTGTGACTGTGTGTGTGTTTCACAGTTTATTGGCAGCAATCATTACTTGCTGACAAATCCCATTCGTTCTGGTCTTTATTGTTGCCCTTAACATTTTCTAAAAGGCTTGTCATTCACATTATACATGTGCGTTCGTACCAGCATACACGCCTAACCAATAGCAGGATACAAGCAGAGTTATGCAGTGTGACGGAAAGAAGGAAACATATATGCTCATGCAGTTGGCAGATCAAACCAAGCATCTGGTGACATCCGTAGGTGTCAGAGCACAGTCTGTACACACCACATATAAAGATTAATTTATCCTCAAATCACCTGCAGCCAATTTGGAAGAAGAGAAGCTGAGGGTGTGTTAGAGGCTCATTAAGAAAGATTCCACCATCTCTTGTGCTTGTTTTGCTTCCAGGCTTGATAATTACACTACGTAAACTTCTTCATCACCAAAGATAGGTAAATTCAAACTAGTAGAGATACTTATAGACACGCCATATATCACCGACGTGAGATAACATAAACATAACATAAAAATGTATGTATGGTTTTTAAATTTCGAGCATATCAAAGCGAGAATTATCAAGAATTAGATGAGAACATCAATATCTTTATGGTCAAAATTATGCTACACTAGCAGCTGGTTAGCTTAGCTTAACATAAAGACTGGAAACACCTGGAGACAGCTTGTAAGGCTGTGTCCAAAGGTAAAAAAAATCCAAATACCAGCACTTTTTAAACTCACTAATTAATTAAGTTATATCCAACTTGTTTAATGTGTGCATCAATTTGCTCTTTTACAGTTATGCACATGAGGCAATTTCTGTTGGCTACTGTTCCTTTAAAAAATTTAAATATTGAAATCAGGCATATTTCAGTGCATCTAATTTAAAGTTCACATATTCGTATTCATTTCTGCTGCTCCTGTGTCACACAGACTTACCACTGTTTCCTAACTTTTCTACTAATAGTACTACTGCTTTTAAACTTTCCGACACTTCATCACCTTAGTGGAGTGCCTGAGACACTATTCAGTCTGATGGGGAGCAACTCATTTGCTGAGCCACAGCGCTTTGCCAACCAAAGAGGCTGGTTAAACCACAGATGAGCATGTTTTCCTGTATGCCTGTGGGACCTTCAGAGTTGAAGGAGCAGAGTCCTGTGGTTACTCTGTGCTGGTAGCGGCTGGGCCTCTGGGTACATAATAGCTGTTTCACTGATGTGTGCAGGAAACAGGGGCAGGGGGTAGATTGGTAGAAGCTACAGCACACTTTATCCATCAAACCTCACTTTCAAGGCTTGGAGCAGTGGGATGTCTTCTCCCTGGATTGTGGTTTCTGGGAGACTGACAGAGCATTTCCATAATGGCCCACATCTCCTAGCCTCCATGTTAGTTTAATAGCCAGTGTATGCATGTCACAAGTATGAATCTAGCATGTCTAGCAGACAATCTTATTGAAAGGAACTGATTGACATTTTGGGATATATGCTTATTTGCTTTCTTGCTGAGAGTTAGATGAGAAGATCGATACAACTTTCATGTCAGCCAGCAGCTGGTTAGCTTAGCTTAGCAATAATCCCTTTCACACATGCTGTCGATCTCTGAAATGTTCAGGAACATTTCCTGCATGGGGTCATGTGTAAATGGGAACAGGGATTAATATTCATAAAAATATGTACCTTCAATTTCCCACCTGAAGACCTAGTAACATAAACATTTCATGGAAGGAATGGATGTGGGGATGGCTCTGTCCCTTTTGAGTTTTATGGTGTTTGGCATCCAGAAATGTTGCATTTGAAAAGGCTCAAGACTTAAATGTTCCTGAATGAAGATGCATATGTGAATATTGAAAAGAAAATCACTTGCGGTAAGAGCTGCAACTAACAATTATTTTCGTAGTCAAATAATCTGTTGATTGTTTTCTCAATTAATTGATTAGTTGTTTAGTCTATAAAATGTCAGAAAATTGTGAAAAATCTCGAAGCCCAAGATGAAACCCTTAGATGTTTTGTTTTGTCCGCAACCCAAAGATGTTCTGTCATTAATCAATTAATTGATTAATGTTCCAGCTCTACTAGTTATCCCAGTAAGTTTCTCGGAAGTTTGTGTGAAAAGAGCTTAAGACTGAAAACAGCTAGCCTGGCTCTGTCCAAAGATTAACATAATCAGCCTACTAACACATCAATAGTTCACTAATTAACAACTAATTATATGATTTGCTTAATGTGAAAAAACAAGCTTTAGAGGTGCAGGTAACCAGATGTTTTACTTTTGGACACTGAGTTTGAAGGGATTGGTACTTTACTGTACCATGACGTTTTTCTTACCCTTTTCTGCCTGCTCCTTATCAGATTCTCTGGGCGATTCATACTGTGACCCTAAATAAACTGCATTACCCAGAGGGCACTATGTGACGATCACCTGTTACCATTCTTGCCTGCCTGCTTTTCTCTGTCATGGGCTATCAAAGTAACATTACGTAAACCTTACAAGGCCTTGCTCCAAAAGGCCACAAAGAGAGCACGAACAGAGTTAGATGATGACACAACAGAGCTTTGAAAGTAAAATCCCACCCTACCAGGTGCTGATCGTTTCTGACCCAATAATCCCTTCATATCCAGGTGCCTTTTGTTGAAATATATTCAGCTTTTCATAAAATTGATGCGCTCGTCAGTGTCACTTTTTGTGAACCAACCAATCACAGCCTGGATGGATTGGCTCAAAAAGTTAAAATGTTGACATCATTGTTATGCATGAATGGTTGGGATTATTGACAAGTTAGTATTAGCATTAACAAATTAGAGACTAATGACCAATGTAGACCTTTTTTCTTTCACAAAGGTTTGTGAAAGAACAAAACCTACAAAAGTTATAGATGTTGGTTTGTATTTCTTAAACTGCTCATCCAGGTTGTGGATAAGGGGAGCACTTCTTTTTCTTCCACTTCACACGCATGCTATTTCCCCCTGCTTTGAATCTTTAACAAAGATAACCAGCTGCTGCCTATAGCTTCATATTAAGCATACAAACATGAGACTGGTATTAATTTTCTTTTTCCCAAAATGTCTAACTGTTCGTTTAAGTGTGGACTCAATACAGAAAGCAGAATCAAACAATAGTCAATTCATAGTATTTAGTATTTCACAGACTTAAAGATGTCTAGCATTTACTTGCTTAGGGAGAGCATTTTTGGGAAGAAGACAGTAGACCACTCAGGGACCTCAGAGTGGGGCTAGTTGAGGGGTAACATGGGACTTGTACATATGGATCTGATAGAGGGCAGATAACCAGCAGACACAGTGGAGCCATCCCTTGAACAAAGCAGGAAGTGAGTGGCGTGTCTGTCTGCTCCTGTTCTACTGTACATTGTTTGTGTGTGTGTGTGTGTGTGTGTGTGTGTGTGTGTGTGTGTGTGTGTGTGTGTGTGTGTGCGCATGTGTGTGTATATGTGACTGTTGTCATGAGACATTATTAACCCATATGTTAACTTAATGACTCTCCTACTGTTTGTATGAACAGTGAAAGAGGTGGAGTAGAGAGTTCTCACAGCCCTAAGAAGCAAACTCTCACAATGAGCTGCATCACAGCATCTTAACAGAGACAGACACTGAAACCCAGCGTCTCATTCTTTAAGGGTGTATATGTTTTGTTAGATTAGTTTAAATTAGTTTATTGTATTGCAACATACAGATGTTTAACATAGTCTCAGCGGTAAAAGTCTTCTGTCTTGGCCACATATCAGAAAAACTGATTCACAAAGTGAGTTTTTAATTTAAATAAACTTATTCCATACATCAGACGTGAAGCTGTTTTATTCTGAAACAGTAAGTTTTACTCTGAGATAGGATTTTGGCATGGACGTGGATTAGAACTGACACATTCAACAGTTGCTTCAGTAAGCGTTGTGCCTGGCATTAACATCACACAGACCAATCATCTGCCTTTAATCTGTCCTCCTATGGTGTATATGTACGCAAGGGGTAATTAGTTGTTTTAAAATGACTGAAGCTGTACACAGGAGGGAGTCTGTCTGCGTCTAAGAAAGTTTCTGTGAAAGTAAGCCAAGCATGGTGACTGTTGTTGCTTCATGGCAATACATATGCAGGATTTTTAACTTTTTGATACAAGTCTAAATAATATACATTTTTATGCAACATCTCTTTTTCTGAATAAAGTGACCATTTAGCATATTAATGAATCCTAAATCACTGTATTTAATTAACAGTAAAGTAGAAATTGTATGATGCTGTTGTGTTGTCTACAAATATCACCCACACTGAGCCTCCAAAGCAGGACCAATATAAACTACTGTAACAACAGACAAGGAACAGCAGGAAGTCAAAAAGGTTATTGGTATAATTATTATAGTCTTTATTTCATCAGGTAAATTCAATTTAGACTGAGATCTCATTTTCAAGGGAAACCTTAGTACATGTAAACCATTTATTAAATGTTTTTATACTGCTTATAAATACTAGAGGTACTTGAGAGTGTTACCACAAATTGTAAAAATGGTCACTCAGTTAAAGCAAGTACATTTAAAAACAGCGTTCCTAAAAGTTTCCCACATCAAACCTATTACTCTGGTAACTGGCTTCAAATGAGGCGCAACGTTCTGAACTTGCTAATGCCAAGTTATAAATAAACAGTAACACAACATAAAAATGCCAAACTTACAGATTACAAGCTTGAGGTTGGTATTGATCCATCCTTGGTTTCAGTTTTATAGCAAATCCTGGTTTGTAACGTTACTTGATCTTGATGAAAAAGCAGTCTGTAGTAAAATTGTTAGCGCACACAGTTTTCCAGTTGTTGTGAGGACATTTCCATCAAAGTAAAAGTGTGTCTTCACTTCACTTGCGCACTTGCACATCAGGGTGTTAGGAGTCGCCGTTAGCAAGGAAATAATTGCAAACAGTGAGGTAGATTCTCTTTGCATTCACTCTGTGGTTCGATTAAAATGTAAATATTCTGCCCATTTTATGTTTGTAAGTGGATGGGAGTGATTGAAATATGTTTTCACTGTAAGTGTTGCAATATAGGGGTCATTTGCAGAGATACAGTGATTCGGGATGTAAAGTTGGGGGACCAATGGCCCCTTGGACCCCCTACTCAATGTGTGAACAAGTCTTGGGACCAGGTTTGGTAGGTTTCGGTATTCTAAACTAAGTTTATTGATAAGCATTTTTTAGATGAATGAGCCAGAGTTTCTTCACCAAACTTACCATCAGTGATAAATCTGAGTGCTGAATAGCAAACTGTGTGTAATACTGCATTTCGATGTTTATATAGTCTAGCACATAAACAAAGACTGTCATAATGATCCTTGCTTTGCTAAATAGTGCAGACTTTTTTATTATTATATATTTATTTATGTTGTTACTGTTGTTACATGGAGCCAGGGTAATAGGGATAACACCTTTCAGGATTGGAGAAACTATTACTGCATGATAAAGTTGGTCTCTTGATAACATATAACCTCTGCTTTAAGGCCATAGGACGTTATAACCTTGTGATCACTGATTGCTGACAAGGAAGATTAATAACAAAAAGTGCTATAAAAATAGTTCTATTAGATCAGTACAGAATTCAGTATTTTTAACTGCCTTTGCATGCAAGAAACCAGATACAAGACTTACATCTGAATCACAACACAGTAAAATAATAAAGGTTAACTAAAACAAGAGTGACATAAATCTTATTCAAGCAAGATATAGGGTTTATGCAGCACATACAGATTCATTAGAGTTGATAACAGAATGAGAAATGTATGTTCCTGTATTCAAAGGATACAAAGGTCAAGAAAATATAATAAACTGGTTTATTGGTGGAACTTTGGTCCTTCATTTCCACAGCAGGTTGGACCGAAGTGAAAGATTTCTTGTTGTTCGGATCCAAAACGCAGAGCTGAAAGCAAACACCATGTTCAGGTATGAAAACTACAGATCAATTTAAAAGGGTTTCTGACTGACTGCAGTGGTTATTAACCTGGTTTTATTGTTTAGTATAGATTGTGTGGTTTGTTTCTGTCACAGGACAAGGATCTGTTGTGTAATGTCTATTATTCTATATAATTAATCCTGACTCTCGTCACTTGCAGGTTTTCTCTAATAGTCTGTGTTTCTGTGATATATGGCATCACAGCAAAGCCATATAAATCCTGGGTATGTATGTTGCTCCTGGCTGTCCATAATATTAGACTCTACAGCTTCATATCATTATTTTCAATTATTTCTGATGAATTTAAAATGACAAATATGTTTGCATGGTTGCTATCTTGTATTTGGACAACAGTCACGTAATATTTGTGCTGTTTTCTCAGGATGAACCTGCAGATGAAGCATTCCAGGACACCATTATGTAAGTTGTAATTTCCTTAAACTAAAATGACGTGTGACTCATCTTCTCTTGGACAGAGGGTGAGATTGCATGATTTTTATTTCAGGTACAAAGATGACAAAGGGAAGATTTCCTGGGGAATCGAAGTGGAGCCTCCAGAGGACATGGATAGGACGGACTATGACATCGACCCTCAGATGAAGATTTGGAAGAGTATGACAGGCGGTGGACAGGACCAACAGCCCCTGAAGGCCGAAGAAGACTTGGATGAGCTGTACCATCCTTCTGTGGCTCATCTCCTCAAAGTTCAAATCCAAGACCTGGATGCCCACCCTGCTGCCAACATCCAGGCAGAGTACTCGCATGAAGAGGCCGACATCAAGTACAATCAGGAACCAGAGGATAAAGATGATGTGGACCACCCTGTTTTCATTAAGGTGGCTTCAGAAGAACCCGAGCAGGACTGGGATGAAGTCTCCCGCAAAGCGAGGGAGGAACTGTATGGATATCTGGCTCCACTTGTGGCTGGATACAAAGCTGGTGCAGAGGTCCGCGTTGCACACTCCGAACCAGAAGAGGACATGGACGACCTGTACCACAAAGATGTCCTGAAGCCCATCCCTTACCAAGTTGATACTAGAGCTGCCGTTCCTGCTGATTTGCCATTTCCGAGAAAGCACAGCGAACCAGAGGAAGATCTGGATGATCTATACCACCTGTGATCTTTCAATAACAGCTCAACTTATGTAGATCCTTATCATTTCAAATCAGATACAGATAGGAGACGGTGGCTGCAAGAGATAAATAAATCAGAAGTGATGATTTGAATCTATTAAACTGTCCTCAGTGACAATGAACATGTCAAAATCTCAAAGATAAAGGTACTTTAACACACTCATCAAAAACTTGATGGGTTTTATTTATTGAAATGTATGTACAACGCAGAAGTTATTCACATGAATTCTGTAAACTGAAGATTACTCAGATCGTATTTACAGTATTAATTACACATGAACAAGAATAAATTGTGTTTTGAATTCACAGCTTCTGGTGGAAACTGAACAAAATTGAAAATTAGTTTAATGCAAAAATATTCACCATCTTTTGATTTTCACTACAGTTGTGACTGAAATCATCATCAGCTCATTAGATCATCATTACTGATGTGTTAATGTGTATGTGTGTGTGTGTGTGTGTGTGTGTGTGTCACTGTAGCAGCTCTGCAGGAATGACCCCCTTTTTCAGTATCAGGTTTCCATACAGAGCTGTTTCCCTGTGTAGAAAGAACATGGAAATATAAGAGATTTATCAGCAGCATTTTTCAAGACATCTTTGAAATGATTAGGCTTTTGTGGAGATTTATTAAAACATTATTAAAATGTTAGTTGTTTGTGAAAAATGTGTCTTGTTCCAGACCTCTGGACTGCCATCCACATCTCATATTTGTTCAAAAATCCACATAGTGAATCGAGTGAAACAAAATGGCAACTCAGTCTGATTATCAGGCTAGTGAAAGACAGGTATCCCAGAGAGAACAGGTACCCATTTTATGACCTAAGAAGGTTTGCTGATTTCTGAAAAAGACAACTGACAGATGAAATCTAGAGAAAGGTTTCTTTTGTAGAGAATGTCTTTTCCCTTAACTTTTACAAAATAAAACATGCGTTTATCATTTTGCTGACATAGAATGAAACATTCAGCTTGAATATTCAAATAAGGGCAGAGGAAATACACACCCTGTTGCTACAACAGCGAAGGCTTTCTTGGCTCGTTCGTAGAAAGCAAACCTTTCCACCTTTTCAGGAGGAGTCTATATGTAAACACACAAAGAGTGAAAAGTCAAAGGAACACAAAGTGATTTTTGTGTTACTTACTGAATTATTTAATTGTTGGGTGGACAGGCTGTTTTACCTGAGACCCAGCCTGACCCAGGAGCAGTGTGTATGTGTCCCACACAGGGACAGCTAAACACTTCTTTTTGTCACTGTCTACCAGATCCATGACAGCTGCCTGTGGAAACATATTAGCACAGATTCAACAAATTAAATTTAGAAAGATAACAAAATAAGCCAAAGGCAAATGTAGTTATCAGTGCCATCACCAAGACATCACTCAGTGGTTTTAGCTCTAGATTTACAGGTCCTGTACCGGAGAGGAGACATAGGTATCCAGAGGCAACAGCTTCAAAATGGCCTCCAAAAGCTGTGGGATTCCTAAACCTACATAAAGATCAGACACAGTTGGAACAATCAACTATAAAACTGCTCCAGTACACACACACACACACACACACACGTTTTATTCACAAATAGATGTATTTTACATACCATCAGCTCTAATCTCTTTTGGACCACAAGCACAAATGGAAGATGCTGGAAAATTTGCATCAGCAAGAACTAAAAGAAATAAAGAAAGGTCTGTGAATGACTACACGAACTACAACAAGTTATGTTTGTATTGCCAGTGTAGCTAATGAACCTGTGAGATCTATCCTGCTCTGTCACTGTTTACACTAGGGGGCTTTGAACCTGGACTGGTCTACTGTCCACCATAACGTTACAGGCTAGCACAGCCGCAGAGAAAGGAGACCTATGTAGGCTATGTGTACTTAAATATCATACCCAGTTCATCCCCATGGCCCATTTTAGCGAGAGCATACAGCAGTTCAGGTGATAAAACAGAGGGGATTCCTTTCAGTACGACCATACTGACAGCCACAGAGACGAGCGAACCGGAGAGTACTGAAGCGAAGTGAGAGCTGACACTGCAGCCTACTTCCGTCTTCGTTTATCTCCACCCGACATCGAGACAATACAAACTGTAGGCCTACTATGACAATACTAAAAAACAAAAGCCGTTTAGCGAGTAGTGTATCTCGCATTTGTATTTCTGTGCTTTCAAACGACAAAATTCAGACTTTTTGTTTCGTAGGCATATATTTCTGCCGGACAGAGTTTTTTTGTGGACAATCTCGAAATTTTACATCGTCTTTGTTGACGCAGGGAAACGCGTCATATGATCAGGGACCATAATTTGATTGGTTAGAGGGGTTTCCGCACGGAGTCCCTTTCAAAACTGTATTTATAAATGTTGTAGACTCAAGCCATCGCTCAAACACATTTAAATGTCTGTCAGTGTAAACCAAGTTTGTAATACAAATAAATAGAATCATTATTATCTATTCTAATTTAGTAGGGCCTATGGCGGAAAAAAAAAAACAGGCCTATATAGGCACAAAAATGTTAGATGCCTTCATTAATATGGATTATGGTTAATATTTTGTGTTCTGTTAATTATTTCCAAAAATGTTTTATAAAAGCACAAAGCAAAAGTTATCAAAAACATAGTTGTAGCCTATATATCTGGAGCTATAGTGTCATTAGTCCAACAGACTGCATAATCTTTGGGCCTATGTTGTTTCTGATACCCTTGGGTGGGCATAATTCAAAGCAGACACCGGTGAATGTGTTACTCCGACACGGTCTCTGGTGCCAAGAATGTGAGATAATGAAAATATTTGTGAGATGAAAACCACTCCACCCGGCCTGTTTCATCTGAGCCAGAGAAACTCTCAGCTGGATGGCAGAAAAGTGCTGAGGAATCCTTTCCATGACCGCAGATCCTGGTTCAGTAAAAAAAAGGGAAAAAAAGCATATCTGCATATAAAAAAGCTTTTTATAAAAGTCAAGTGTCAGTTTAGTATTGCAGGCTTGTGGACATATACTGAATTTACAATCCTTTTACAGGTGCTGGTAATAATGATCGGGAGAAATATGTTGGTTTATTGCATGTTCTTAATGTGCAAATATAAACTATATATATGTTCATAATATTTCTGCATTCCAGACCTACACTGTACGTTGCTTTATCCCAATATGAGAAGTAGTAGTCTTTGTGTAATGCCATTCTGAACATATTGTGAGCTTTCTGCTAATTGTGCAGGATGAAATCAGCCCACATCACATTACACACATCCTTTGCTATATAGGGAACTATAAGTTTATTATTAACTTTCTAGTAATCTATGTAGTTCCCAGTGGTAAAGTATTCATGTTTATGTAGCTGCCTCCTTTTTCTCTACATTAGTTTTTGGTCTTCTTCACTTTAAATTATAATAATATACCAACATGCATATAAACAAGATCCATGAAAATATAAAAAATAAATTGGATGTAAAAAATAACAGATAAAGTCACCATCTTGACTGACACAGAGGCAATGAAGTTTAGGAATATGAGAGTGTTTTTTGGAGAGGGTTGGGAGGCTGCTGGGCAGGAGAAAAGGCCCTTGCAGGAGCCAGGCC
Source organism: Micropterus salmoides (assembly GCF_014851395.1). Lineage (NCBI taxonomy): Eukaryota > Metazoa > Chordata > Actinopteri > Centrarchiformes > Centrarchidae > Micropterus > Micropterus salmoides. The sequence continues at coordinate 13,960,618 of NW_024041373.1, forward strand.
TGTCTGCCTGACTCAAAGCCCCTTTCTCCCTCTCTGGACCCATGCTGCTCTCTCTTTATTTCGGCTTCTTTAAATGAGTTTATCACGCTATGAGGGTCTGCGCTGCCAAAGTGTAACGTTTTGCCCCCTTTGTCTGTGTGGAGAGCCTCAATTGAGTCTACATTTATTATTTTGACCTTTCGGTAGCCTCAAAGAAGAGCTTCTTTTCGGGCCCTCTCTGCAGACTTTTGTGCTTCCCTGCAGAGTGAGGAGACGAGCTTTTCCCCCCTTCTTTTTAAAGTTTTGTTCCAGGGGGTTGACAAAAAAGCGAGCTCCAGGGGAATATTGAATGAAAATAAAAATCAATTAGGCCATGGCCTTGTGAAGATATGGGGCGCCGCCGTGTGAAGATCAGAGAGAAAAAAGGTGCCTTGCCAGGATTGGAGCGGCAAAAGAAAGCGCGCACTAACCAAATTTGTTCTGGTGTTTTCTTTGAAGTCAAAATTATGGTTTTATGTGTACCCGAATATTTTCAGCCGACAGGCTATAATGCGCAACACTTAACGTAGCCTACATATTAATCTGTGGCTACTCTTTTTTATGTAACCTATAGGCTATATCTACTACAATTAAAAACGGAGATGTTTTCAGTGGCTGCTTGTCATGCAGCAGTGTAATTACTAATGAGATTATTTAATAACGTCCTCTAAATCATCACGCCGGTAGTAGGCCTAGGCTATATAGGATATAGGCTATTTTACGTAGCCTAAATAATCAGCTTCACTGGCATTTTGCCGAAAGGCCCGCGGCTATAAGATTATTTCTACAGTATTTTAATAGCTTGACCTTATATTTGTCATGCGCTCATCTGCCGGTGCGTGTCAACCCAACGGGCCCACTGAATTTATTGTCCGTCCAGTTTCTGCCGTAGCAGCACAAGCGCCCCATCTACTGGTGTGAAGTAGGCCACACACTGGTTGAGTCAAGTTGCAGACACCATTCACTGACTGAACTTCTATATTTCAAGGAGAAGACAAAGAGGCACATGCAAATTATAGCATATGCAATCGTGTGTTAAGGAACGCCCATTGTCAGTAACAGTGTGTTAGCTTACTGGATCTCAATTCGTAGCCTATATCTTCCTATTTCTGTTTATGTCTCAGTTATAGTAGCCTATAGGCCTACTGAAAACTCATCTAGAGTTTTATTTGTAACATGTACACGGAATAAAGTTGCCAACAAAATGAAAACAGTCAAAATAATAATAAACTTTACCTCGAATTATGTAGCCTAACTGTAGCAGCTGATCGCGTGCAGGTCAATTTGCTCATTCACATGACCTGCTCCACTCCCCAGTTACACCCAACACAATGGGTGACAGAGGTGGCTTGGTCTGGGGCTGTAGTTTCACTGGCGCTACTGGATGATCATAAAGTGCAGGCTACATTAATATATCACTATATAATATTATAGGAATACCACAGGCAGCACTGTCTCCATGATCTTCTCGCTCTTCCGCGACTACACTGCTACTTGTAACTTTGATCATAAAGGTACCGAACTAGGCTACTCAAGAGTAGGCTATAGCTACGGTACAATATAGTAGTCTAGAGAATTGAGTTTTTATTGTATATAGTTTAGAGAATATTATAGCTCCAAGTCGAAATTGTCAGAAGGGCGGGACTGAAAAAATGAGCAACAGATAGGTTAAGCCTCCTACTTCAGCACCACGGACAGCGCCGACACCCCTCATCCCCCTCAAATCGCCGACTGGCTGTCCAGTTAATTGAAATAATTTGAACAGCACAGGTTTTGGCGGAGAGGAGGGAAACTGGAACAAAAAGTCGTTTGGAATAAAAGTTGTTCATAGCCTATTTGTGCAAGAAGTGTCAAATGGAAAGTCCAGCAGTATAAGCGCCTCCATGGAAGAAATTCGTTTTATCCTGCATCAAAGGTAGGCGAAAATGCTTCTTCTTGTTCTCTGGAAGTGACTGTGACATTAGTCAAAAACTACACAATAAAAGTAGTTCATAAAATTTGTGCATGCAGTCTAAGAAGTAGGTCTAGCCTAGTTATTTCTTCAGTTTCTTGAGCAGTTTATGGATCTACTTCATTGCATATTAGCATTGAAATAGAGGGAAATGTTGTTTGTTTTTATTATCAGTTGGTGTTCCTTTCATTTTTTAACGAACAGGTATTCTTCTGTTCCTTAATCGGAAATAACGGAAACAAAACCTCACGCCATTCTTTACTTTGAAATCTGTAAGTATTACTTCGTGGGGTTTGCGGTAGCTTTAAAGTGGCCGACTACTTATATGAAACTTCCTATTGTTTCAATGTTCATTCAGTGTAATACCGGGAATAAATAATGTGAATAAAGTATTTCTGTAACATGTGTCCCATAGCCTAGGCTACTACATGGAATTATGGAGTAATGTGTTTTTACAGCACCTCAAATTTAAATTAAATTATATGTAGTTATCCTAAACTCCAAGTCTATCATTTTTTGCCAGAAATTATGGAGCAGTGTCTTTTTATAGTACCTTAAGTAGGCCCATCACATTTGAAGCCATTTCATGTGGAACTTTTACTTAAGAAATTAAATAAAGTGTGTTTTCCTTTTGGTAGATTGATGCATGGCTGTTGTTTTGTTATGACTTGGGCTTATAATTGCCACTTTTCACTCAGTTGCATCAAGAGCCACATCTAGTGGTGTGAAGTACACAATGGTTGAGTCGAGTTTTAGACCGCATTTACTGAACTTCTTCTATCTTTCAAAGAGACATTAGAAATCAGCTTCTGAAACCAGGATAATTCTGTGTTACAAGTAGGCACACGTGAATAACATGTAATCATGTGATAAGGAACACCCCATTATCTGTAACAGTGTCTGTTCATGTCTCAGTGACAGTAGCCAACTGAAAGCTATTCTAGAGTTTTATTTGTAATATGTACACAGCAATACGTTGCCTACAAAAAGAGCAGACAAACATTTGACAGTGAAAATGAAAAGGCAAAGTCAGTACAAGTCAACAAGACTGATTCCTCCGATTACACACTGACTATAACACGGTAATCAAATGGTTTCACATACAAACCCCCTGCACTCGCTGTTGATACTGAGCCTCAGCAGGAAGGGGTTCACTGTGATAAGCCACCCTTGTGCACTCACTCAGTGAAAAATCCTAATTTAAACAGCTTATATGTTCCACTACCATCAGGATTTATTCATCATTCAACTTGCAGATAAGGAAATGACCCGCTCATGTCAGGAAATTTGCCAAGCTCTTGATCTGCTCTTTCCTATTTGTCCTGGAAACTGGCCTTTCTCTTCTCCACAAATGCTGTCATGCCTTCTTTACGATCATCCTGCAGGAGAAAACACAGACACGCGCATCATGAGCTAACTGTCAACTGTCACTGGCTCGCTCTCGGATAGGCTCTTCTACTCACCGTAGCAAAAGTAGCGTGGAATAAGCGCTTTTCCAAACGATTACCCTCAGCCAGAGTCAGTTCAAAAGCTGCAATCACACAGAGGGACAAGTCAGACAAAACATTTTCAGTTGAGTAGGTTTTAAGATATTCAACTTTTTAAAAATTAGTTTACACACCTGCGTTAACAGCCTCTTTAGCCATAGCAGAAACCAGTTTGGAGTTGGCAGCAATTTTCTCCCCACATTTAACAGCTTCAGACACCAACTGTTCCGCAGGATAAATTTTACTCACCAAACCTGGGAAACACAAAAAGCTACTGAAACATGTAATAAATATGTGAAGAGCTGACAGTTTATTAGAGCCACTGGCACAGCCTAATGTAAGAAGAACATATTCCACCTGTAGTCAAATGCATGTCTATGCTTTAAAATGTTTAACATCTCCCCAGAAGTGGAAGAAGTACTCTGATCCTTTACTTAAATTAAAAATACCAATATAACAATCTAAAAATACTCCACTACAAGCAAAAGTCCTTCATTCAAAATCCAAAACATATCAGCAAATTGACTTCACAGCAAGATTGCCATTACCTGATTGCTTGGCCTCCTGCGCATTAATTCTGTCTCCTGTGAGTACCATCTCCATAGCCAGGGATTTGCCCACCGCACGGGTCAGCCGCTGGGTGCCCCCCGCCCCTGCAGACAGACAGACGTCATGAACAGCTGCTCCAACAGCAACCTTAGCAACAGTAACCTTAAGCCTCAAATAAACTCGGGAGCGGACGTGGACACGGACAGATGCGGGCCCCGCGGACTACTTCTGTTTATACTACCTTCTGCAGTCAGCTTGGCGGACACGTTCCACACATACGCAGTATATCGGTTGTTGCCCTGGTAGTGCTAGTTGCTGCTCAAACCCTACACGTACCCCCTCTGACGCGGAAAGTATAATCCTTGCCTTAGTGTAAGGAAGTCATCTGCACAGGAAGGAAAGAGGACAGAAATGGGTCTTTACCAGGAATGGTCCCCAACAGGATCTCTGGTTGGCCGAACTGCGCTTTCTCTCCGGCATAAATGAGGTCACACATCATCGCCAGCTCACAGCCTCCACCCAGCTGAAACAGCAGAACGTACAGTATGAAACACAGCAACAGCACAAGGAGTGAAAGAGATTTTCACTGAAGGTCTCACTCTTCTTTAGTATATATTTAATACAGTTTGTGCATCATGAACTGATCAAATACTGGATTAAAAGTTACGCTATGTGGCCGAAATTATGTGGACACCCCAGTCTATTTGGCCTGGAGCTGTTTTCATGGATTTCGGTCAGGACAATGAAGGTGTACAAGATTGGCGGATAAATCAAATCTGGATATTAAAACAGTCAAATTAAACTTTAAATGACAAGTAAAACTGAAATCCTAGACTTGAAATACCTCAGGTGAGGGGAAAGGATCGAAAAAAAAAAACAAAAAAAAAAAAAAAAAAAAAAAACACATAGGAAAATAGGTTGGAGAGATAGAAGAAAGGTAAGGATTGTATATTTTTCAATATATATGTTCACCTCCCCTCAATTAAAACAAATGAAATAAAAAAAAATAAAAGACACTCACAGCAAATCCATTGACAGCTGCAATCACAGGCTTCTTCACTGTGGACACTCTGTTCCAGTGAGCCAGGAAGTTTCCACCGTAACACTCCTGGAAGGTTCGATTCTGCATCTCTTTAATGTCTGCCCCCGCTGAAAAACAGTTACAAAGTGCTTTACAATAAAACAGAACACATTTTAAAACACAAAGAGAGTAAAACAAACTCAAATGTCAGAAAACATTTCAGGATCGGACTGTTAAAATATATAAGTGTAAAAAACGTATTGTTGCTCCTCACAGGAGGTAAAATGCAAACACAGGTACAGAAAATAAGTTCCCTCACCAGCAAAGGCTCTGTCACTGCCAGTGATGACGATGGCTCCGATGTCGCTGTCATTTTCAAAGTCATCCAGGGCCTTTCCCATCTCCTTCATCAGCCCGTCACACAGAGCGTTCAGAGCCTTAGGCCGGTTCAACTGGATGAAACCCACATTATTCTTCTCACCTCGCTTTTCCACCAAAATATACTCATACTGACCACCTGCATGAAGACAGAACCAACACTGACGGTCAGATGACACTTTTGTGCCCTTAGTGGTCTAAACTTGTGAAGTTAGGAACACTACTACATATAATGCCATTTTCTCTGTACTACTGGCCAAAGTATGAAATTAGGGATGATATAGCCTAGAATAATTTATTATTATATCACTTTTTTCAGACCTTCTCAACAATATATAACAATAATGCCTAATGATACAATTCAATACGTTAACCAACCTGGATACCATTTTTTTAAGTTGAGGAAACCGAATTCACTGCCCTTTCAGACTTTTCAAGATCGCCCATACCCTGTACACTGCCTGTCACTGTTCTGTTGACTTGTTAACTGTATAGTCCTCTAACCAGGTGATGGGTCACCAAAGCGGTCTGAGTTGAACAGGTTTTACAGTCATTCTTAAAAACAGATCACAATATCACAGTTTCAAGTTGACATAATTTTTTTTATACTTCCCTATAGGCTTCCATAGTCAGACTGTCTATAACAAAACCCCTAATACAACATAGACAACATAAATCATATCCTAGTAAACACTAAATAAATAGCCAATCTTGCCTATTTTTTATTTATTTATTTATTTTTACACAGGTTTATGAGAAAGACATCCATCATCCATGCACTAGAATATTTCTGGGTGTCATGTAAAATATTAGGGAAATGTTTTGTAGATCCCTGCATATCTGCCCACGTACCTGTAAAATCACCATGAGTGAAATGATTCAGCCACACCTGTGGATCAGCTTCATGATCTGTCTCTTGACTGAAATAGTCACCACAGTCTGATGAGCTTTGTTTTATATTAAAATGTACTTAGGTGTTTTGATGTGGGCATTTCTTATTTCATGTGTAGTGATGTTAATTTTTTCAGGATTTTAGCGTTTAGTTTTATGCTGCATGTCTTGGGGTTATTCTTTCAACATCTTGGGACCATGCTGGAATGAAGTGTTTTCTCTTTAAAAAGTCATCCCTTGAATTTAATAATGTCTGAAATCCATAAATAAATCAGATGAGATTCAAATCCACAAATAATATCTGGGCTGTACACTGTTATCGAAATAACACCTATGATTTCCATTTTAGGGTGGAATTACTATTTGCATACTAAGGGTCATCATGCCAACAACATCTTATGAAATTATCTTCCATTAAAATTCAGCATTTAAACGTTTTGTGGTACAAAAAACACTATACAGAAGAATAAGTTCAACGTTAGCAGCCTGCTTCGTCGCACATTCAGTGACGCAGGTTGACATTGTGGCAGAGCTAACTGTTTTAGTTGATCATGTATAATATAAATAAACACAGTCTGGGCTGGGTTTTAAACACGCACCTGAGCTGTAGAGGCGAGCAGCAGACAGGACGGTCGGCGCTGCTCTGGAGGGCTTCAGGAGCGATGCAGCACTTCTGCAGAGGAAAGCCATGACAGCGATGGCAGCAGCTTGGGCTGAACTTTGCTCCCAGATCGCTGGCAGCTCCTTCTACGTGCGTCTTCTTCTTCGTTGGTGTTTTCCATATGGTACGATCACGATGTTCTCAAACTCGCTTTACTGCCATCTGGTGTCTGGTGTTGAAATTAAATAAAATTTGCTTTATTTCATGTTCATTATTTTTTCGTATTTTCATTAAATTTTTTTTTTTTTTACATTACATTTAACTTGCATACAGTACGAGCAGGACAAGTGAGAGAACAAAATAGCATCTAACCAGAAGTGCAAAAAGCAGTCTAGGCTAAGTGCAGAGTAACGTACACATAGAGGTAATATATAAATAACAGTGAGAGGTAGATATAAATATTATAAGATATAAACCGTAGCAGTATTTCAGTATTAACAGTATGGACAGAGAGAAAGTAAAATATGCAGCATATGCAGCAGTTACATTGTACTGTAAGTATATATATATATATATATATATATTATATGGATATGAATAGATATTATCTATAATACCATTTTCATTTAGGCTTACATTAGTAACACTAACAGTAGGCCTATTATTTTTATTTGAACATTTGTCTAATATACATTTTTTTATTATAAGATTATCTCGAAAACGTTATGTTACACTATCTGTAGACTATCTGTCTTCACTATAAGTGTTTTAGTATAAATTGAAGATTATTACATCAAACATTTTTGAAAGGCTTAAACATATTTGGTAAAATATAGCCTACATCAATCACGAAATCCCATTGTGGGGATTTTTACAAAAGGATTATATAAAGAGATCACACATTGAGTTTGTTCATCAGCAGGAGGCCTCCCTTTTCAGTTTCGGAGAGAAACTTCTCAAAAATTTATCCTCATCAAGTTATTACTTTATACACAAAAGGGATGGAGAAATGAATCAGTCAGTAAAGTAAAAATAAAAAAAGCAAAGGCACAAAATCCAAAATAAGCGTATAGTTTGTGACAAGACTGACAGTGTTTCATACTCGTTGAGATCATAGAGTATGAAACTCAGTTGTCTATACGCTGGATGCATACTTTATGACGTCATTCTGCTGGTGTGAGCGCGCTGCGCGTTCTCGCACTCATCTGGGTGAACGAGCCTGCATCGTCCGTGACAATCTCCTTTTATCTTTCCTCCGAGTGCCAAAACATAAGCAGGGATAAAACACACGGAAATAAGGTAAGCACCAGGCACTGGGATATACTGGTTAGCATGGGCGTGGGTGTACGCATACAATTCATTTCTTTTTAAACGGTGGTGTGATTCCTTCAGGCTTCAATACACTAGCGTACACAGGCTAATTTATGACAGTATAGTGAGTTGAACATAATGCATGCATTTGCATTGTTGGCTACATGCATTTATTAATAAGACATCGTTCTCAGCCTACAATAATGAAAACATTTGCACATTTATTTAATGGCACAGTTAGATCTCAAAAAATTATTTCCAGTAATGGCCTTTTACTGCTGATAAACATGCCATATTTCGCATTTTCTTCATAATCATCCATAGACGGAATATTATTTCTTGTGAAGGCTGAGAGCCAACAGCAATTCTTTGCTAGTGAGCATATTTATTTTTAAAATGACCTACTTTAATGGAGAGAGCTAATCTGCAGCACAGAAATGTGTCTTTAAACCGTATTCAACAACAACAACAACAACACTGAACATTACAAGGACATCTCACATTTGTTGATCAGTAGGCTGTCTAGCATAGGCTATTAGTTTAGGGTGATATTCTGAATTGTATGCAGAACTGATCAGTGAACAGAAAGCATTAGCTGCAGCTGTTTGCTCAGGATAGACTAATGTCTCCATTTCACACAGTAAAGGCGCAGCTTTACCACCACATGTAGGACTCAAGTGTGCTTCTCCGTTATGTCACAGATGTCAGGGATGAACCAGGTGGTTGCAACATGCTGGACTTGCCTCCTGCTCGCTGCTTTCCTCTGTGAGCCAGCGCTTTCCAAGGGCGGTCGCGGGGGGGTCCCGGGGGTCCTCCCGAGGCTCCCCCTCCCGCAGCTCCACAGCGGGGAGCTACCGGGGAGGAGGCGCCTATGGAGGCACCCGCTCTCGCTTCAGGGTGTCGGGGCGGGCATCCCCGGTGAGGGTGGCGAGTGCAGCAGCAGCAGGCGCAGCTGTGGCTTTAACAGCGGATAAATGGTACGCCTCTGCCTACCGCCGCAGCAAAGACGACAGCTCAGATGAAGAGCTGGATTACTTCAATAGGACCAATTATTTTGATGCACAAATGTCAAGCTCAACTCAAAATGGATCTTCTCTCTCTCAAATGGTTTCTATCATTATTGCAACATTTTCTTCAAAATATGGAGTCTTACTGGACAGTATACTGTAGATGTTCAGGTTATTCTTTGGGATAAATTCCTGGTTTGGTCTAGGACTGAGCTTCTGTCCTGGATCTGACTATAATGTGCAGGACTGGCTGGAACCTGCACTGGAAAGTATGCTACAAGTTAGAGGTGCAACACAGTGAGGGAAGGACAACAAGACCACAAAAAAAAAACCCATCACTGTACTGTATATTATTTTTTTATCTATATAAATGGACAAACATGCAGCACAGTATTCAATGTGACATTCACCTCTCAAAGACTCTTTGTCAAATCTCTGCGTGACTGTGTAACTGGGGCCAAACTCAAGAAAAATATTATTTTCCTGCCCTCAAGCTGGTTTCTATATCTAATTAAAGAAAGTGTTTTATCAGAAAAATGTCAATTAAACCTCTGACTGCCAAATTTAATTGTCTTGCCAACTCAGTTATAGCTTAAAAATCTTTATTTTCATAAAAAAAACAACAAAAAAACCCACAAAATGAATGACCAATATCACTGCTCAGTACAACTGCGGTAAATTATTTGTATGTATTAGCAGACTTTGGTCTAAACATAAAGCCTGGGCTTGCTGCAGGTGACCATCAAGACTAAAGACACCAAGTTGGCAGCAGCAATATTGAGCCCAACATTAAAACTCATGTATCTTTTTTAAAAATTCGTCAATTGGCCATTTTTTGCTTTTAAAAATAAGTCAAGTTTGTTTTTTACTCTGTTCTCATTTCAAGACAGGATTTAAAGATCTTGCTCAGTGATCTGAAAGATTTATGGTGGCGGTCAATTGTGCAGCCATAAAGATGATCCTCTAGAATAAGGCCAGGCAAATTAGAGTATTGGGAAAGCTCATCTGCATTTTCCACAATCATCTCGAATTTGTGTGCAATTCATACCCTTTTATAACGCCTGAAATTCAGCTAATTCATACTTGTGTACGAACTAAGTATGGGAGGGACACTAGAAAACAAACTGCTGCTCTCACTGTTATTCACGCCTCTGAAGGTTTTCTGTCCATCATCCCAGGAGAGCTTTTTACCTGCAGTAGACACTCAGGAGCAACAGACTGTTCCATTTCTATAAGTGCACTCTATTAAATACTACAACACTTGTACATAATAAATAAAGTGTTTGTTATCACCGTCTTCATGCTAATAAATTTCCTGTTTACACCGTGTCAGATATTTGCCTTGTGTATTCTAAAAGAAAAACTGAGGAAAAAAATGTTGTACCTGAATCAAGTTCAATTCTTTTATTTACAAAAGGATCCAGTGCTTTGCTGACTTTTTACGTCATCTATAAACAAAACATCATGTCCCCAAAATGTCAAAGGCATGAGGACAAAGACGGACTATATTCCCTTGATGACGCTTTCATGGTTAAATATAAATCCTTGCAGGTTGTCTCCGTTTATCTTCATTAAATTGGCTCAGGTCAGTCCAGCATTACTCGTCCGAGCTCTCCTTTCCTGAAGGCTCTTATGAAATCATAAGCTGCTGCTGTGTAGTTTGGGACAGTGATGGTAATGTTCCCTGAGGGAGATGAGCAACAAACATTTTCATTATGGGACCACTCTTTAAGGTGTTGATATGATGGCGATCCAACCGTCAATCTGAAGTGATAGTGCACATATTCCCCCCTTAATTCTCAAACTAATCCTGATGTGGATTTTACCCTGCACGAGGGCAAGAGGTTCAGCATGAAATACACATTTATTAGTATTCAGAAAGCATATTCTGTGGGAGTCGCTGTTAAACTGCTTGATAGGTTGTTTTTTCCGCTCTGATGCTAGTTTGGTTACTACATCAGGATTTGTTAAATATGTAAATAGCGCTAATACCATCTTAAAAGAATAATTTGATATTTTGGGAAACATGCTTATTTGCTTTCTTGCAAAAAGTTGGGTGAGAAGATTGATGCCAACATGAAGCTACAGCCAGCAGCGTGTTAGCTTAGGGTGAAACAGTAAATCCAGAAGTAGCAAAGCCCAGCAACCAGCACCCTCTGAAGATCACTAATTAACACGTTATATATTTGTTTAGACACAAAATGTGGGTTTATGGAGGATAATGTATGGGACTGTTTCTTGGCCAAGAGTGACTTCCTGGTGCCTCTGCTGGTTGTCACTAGGCCGTCACTATGCTTGGCTATGGTCACCAGATTGGGTGGTTTTCCTTTACTCTTTACTTTCATTGGGTTCATTTGTTATCCTTGACAAAAAGTTATTATCCAGTGAATCTGCCCCCTTTTTCTCTCCACGGATTAAACATATGAGATATAAAGTGTAAATTAGTGAGCTTTAGAGCTACTGGTAGCTGGATTTTGTTACCTTTGGGACAGAGCCTGGCTAGCTGGTTTCCCATGTTTCCAGTCTTTAAGCTAAGCTAACATGCTGCCGATTGCAGCTTCATATTCACTGTACAGAAATGAGAGTGGTATCGTTCTTCTCGTCTAACTCTTGACAAGAAAGCAAATAAGCGTATTTCTCAAAATGTCAAACTATTCCTTTAAATCAATCAAACTAAGAGATAGCTAGTCAATAATACTGTATGTAGCACAAGTGTCTGCAGGATTAGCACTTTCTTACCCACTCCAGTGATGGCTTTGACCCGTTGAGTCTTTCCAAGTTTTACAGCAATGCGTTTGAGGACGTGCTGGATGTCATCGCTCGGCTCCTGGAGGTCATATTTCTCCACATAACTGCACATAAACAAACACATGCCGTTAACAATCACAGCAAGGTCAAGCAAAAGGAATAAAAAAGGCATGAAAGTTCCCTCTATTATTATTTAGGGAGATAAGCCACACCTGAACCTCCCTAGCCTGTTCAGAGAATACAGTAAGTAGTCAGCGATAACGTCTTCACCAACTAAATGGTCCAGAATAGTTCCTGGAGAAGCAAAGAAAAAACTTTGTTGAGCCCATTGGAAAAACCTCATATGCAGACAGATGTAACAGCAATCCCACTGAAAACAGTACAACAAGTTTCCACATGGTTTGACACTAATTATGTTGGAAAAAAATAATAATCCTGTTCTGCTCACCGCATAAAGCAAGCTTCATGCCTGTTTCAACACTCTCAATCTTAGGAGGCAAGACTCCTGGCGTGTCCAACAGGTGCATTATGGGTCGCTCACACACCTGAGGACAAAGACAGTTGCAAATACTATAAATGTGCGCACCCACAATGAACCCATGAACACACACACACACAAGCACCCACAATGAACCCATAAACACACACACACACACACACACACACACACACACGCACCCACAATGAACCCATGAACACACACACACACACACACACACACACACGCACCCACAATGAACCCATGAACACACACACACACACACACACACACACACGCACCCACAATGAACCCATGAACACACACACACACACACAAATACAAAGATGTCTCCTGCACTCACCTGAATTCTAGTCAGGATTGCTTTTGTAATGCCTGGCTCCCCACCGACTCGAGATGCACGACCTGGAATGGGTGTATCATTACTAATATTTATTATTGAGGAGGAGACGTATCATACCGAATCAATATCAAACAACTATCTACTACTTCATTATACATACCTTTTTTCAAGTTTGTTCTTCGTAATGAGTTAATAAGAGATGACTTCCCCACATTCGGCACTCCAATCACCATCAGGCAATAATTTATATTCTGAAAGATTCAAATGACACGTTTAGGCCAATATACTGGTTTTACCCTCCATTGGAATCAGAATTAGATTGAATTGGAGTTAAGGAGAAATGGGTTGTATTATTTGATGAGCATTGTTCACAGCTCACAGTTGGTAATGGTGTACATCTTAGGCGATAAGTAACAAGAAATTATGCTTGAGGTTGTTTAGAAACTGTGTAGACACAGTTCCTCCGTCAGAGAGAACTGACAGCTGTAAAATGTCTAAGGGGCTATCATTCGTAGCCCCACCTCCCGCCCCCCCGTAAGTTGATGATATATTATTAAATTGCCTGGAGTAAGCTTACCTCATCTCTGTTAAAGCGTGGTTTGCTCTCAATGATGTCCACCACCATTGGCACCAACTACAGAAAAACAAAACAGGAATAACTGGCACATTCATGTCCATAATCTTTATTTCATATCAGCTGAATTTCTGTCAAATGTTTAGTATCCATTCAAGGCAACCTTTACCTTTTTGATGTTGTCGTCTCTCTGCTTTAAACAGTCTGTGAAGAGAACATTCCTCACCCCGTTTTTTTCTAGCTTCTTTAGGATCCTCTGTGAGGTAAACGTAAAGACATAATTTTGTGTTGGCAATTTTAAAATGCTGATGACAAATGACTCTCCCTCAACAGCAGCAAGCCTTCTGACCTGCTTGTTGGACAGATCAGCGAGGTCCATCTTGTTGAGAATTAGGAGATGTGGTCTGACATCCAAAGTCTCCTGAAACGCGGGGTTTCTCCCAGAGAAAGGGATGTGCTTAATGTTAAAGAAAAAAAGCATCATATAGTTCTCATTTCACCTCTGCAGTAAATAGCAGCATAATCAGATTAACCTGCTCTGGCTCCCAAGGGCAAAAATGCTCGGCCTTTTTTAAAACTTTGTTCACCCTAGACTGTGCACACTTTTAATATCCTACAATACTACGATTTGCATGGTGGCAATTTGCTTTAACACATATGAAACATACAAGCCTAAAACTTACACAATGAAAGACTAGCAGTTGGCATACTCTGGCTGCTTCTGGCACTACCAGAAGATATATTAACACAATACTAATGCTATGATGATATCCTGAATTAACTTACATGTTAAATATGTAATTAAAAACAAGATGGCACTTGGTCTGCTATATTCTAACATCAATACAGTAAAAAATAATTAAATAAAAAGGATATTCTGGCATCATGGATTTCTATAATGCAGTCCACACTCTTGAGGCTGGCTCTCATCTGCCTGAGTCCTGCAAACAGGAAGGTAAAACCATTATTACAGCGAGTATGTGACCGCTACATACATCTTACATATCTCGGAGATAACTTTCAGCAAAGCTGTCACCTTTAGCCATGTGTCCGGGGAACCAATGAGCCACTTCCCGTCCACCGAAGTCGAAAACGGTCCTGAACTTGCCGACATTACGGAGTGCCTGGTACAGTCTCATGGCTGCTGTTCATCCAAATACGACTAACTGCAGGCTTTCATTTGTGTTAATAAAATTGTTGTTTTGACCGAATAGCTACCAAACCTACTGCACTAGACATGTTGCTGAGGTGATCACCACACTGTTTACATGCCCACCCGAATCCACTTCTTCTTCTGTGTTCTTTTTTGTTGTATATACGCTTGTAGGTGTGCTACTGCCCTCTGCAGGGGAAAAAATTACATAAAGCACATTTTCCTGATTACACTTCAGCGCGTTTCCTTTTCATTTTCAAAGAAGGGCTTTTTAAAGTTATGTGTATGTTTACATTGTGCTGAGTGTATTATCAATGCTGATTACTTAAGTAAAGGTTTAAAATACTTTATGTACACTGATGGCAGGTATTCAATTCCTACACAATACGGCTCCAAGAGATAGTGATTTTATTATAAGTACACAATGTAAAATGTCCCCTGCGACTGCTATATGTATATAAATGTATCATATCATTAATTATTATTACTTATAAGTTAATGTAAAAGCAGGGTTTTACTTTCACAGTTGGTTGAGGTGGAGCTCATTTGAACCATTATAACTAATGATTATTTTAATTATGGATTAATCTGCTGATTATTTTCTCCATTAATAGATTGTCTAAATTGATAAAAATCTGAAAATAGTAAGAAATGCCATCACAGTAACCCAGAATGTGTTTTTGCCCAGGCAACAGGCCAAACTTCAAAATATGAAAAAAGTAAGTTTAAATAATTCAAAGGAAAAGCAAATCCTCACATTTGTGAAACTGGACTTCATTGATTATTGATTAATTGTTTCAGCTGTACTTGTATAAACTGTGGGGTAGTTTAATTTACAACAAAACATTTTATAAGCTCTTTCCATATTTTGCATGCAAAAAATCTTAATTTGTAAAGTAATTAGTAACTAAAACTGTCCGATCAGGATAGTGGCGTAAAAAGTAGAAAGTGGCAAGAAAAGAAAAGACTCAAGTCAAGTACAAGTACCTCAGGTTTGTGTGTTTGTGTTTTGCGTAAGTACAGTTCAGCTGGTGGTTCTATTGGCCAAAAAAAGATTTAATATAAAAAGTAAAACCCCAGCTCTGACAAATGTGATAATCTCTAAAATATTTTCCTTTTTCTTCTTCTTTTTTTTTTTTTTTTTTTTACCATTTAATGTTGGGTGGCTACCAATGTTAAGGTGCACCTACTATGCTGGAGTGTTGGCCGGAGTAACTCTTAGATGGCCCTGAAAAATGGCTTATAGTTTTGTTTAGCAAATGTGCTGTCATAAATCCCTGAGCCAAGGTTAAATAAAACATTCAAACTCATTTCTTCTAATATAAACTTTCTGGGTTGCCCTTTGGTGTGTTTCTTTCTGCAGAATATTTTTGTCATACACATAGTGTGTGCTCTAATGACTCCTCGGTTTAACAACGATCACAAAACCCAGATGGCTGTTTAACTCTGGTGTTACAGTATTCAGTCTCAACATCAACCTTGTTCGGTTCCTAGTCGAACATCTGTAGTGCTTTTACACACTTTTATATAGGCTTTACCTTTTAAAATCCAACCTTTCTATGGTTTCAACAAATCATTCAAAATTAATCATAATGTGAGAACCAAGTTTGTGTAAGTTCAAAAAGTAAGGAAACATTTTAATTAGTACATGAATTTTGTTTTGCACATTCATGTGCACATTCATTTACTGATTGACTTATGAATGTATTTATAACTGTATAATGTATTAATCATATTTACAATTATAGTTACAGCCAGTTACTATTAATTCTTATAACTGTTATGAACTGATTTGTACACGATTACAACATGTGTCATTTCAAGTTCATCCTTGATTTTTCATCAGTAAAAATATACCTAATATAAAGATGCCTTTCATCAGTTGATTTAAAGCTTTATCCTTAATGTATTTAATGAAATAACATCATTATCAGAATCACAATTCCTGCCATAAAGTTATAAATCTCTTTTTATGTCATTGCAGCGTTGTTCTTTTAAAGTTTTGACTTGGGTGGCTCTGACGGACTGACGGAGGAGTAGTGAGAGATGAGTCGATCAGCTTCTCTCCACCCAGTGAGGACAGCTCCATGGACGGTGGAGTAATAGCAGGGATGAGTAGCCTCTCCAGCAAACAACACCTGCAGGGGCTGAAACGGGAGAAAAAGTTAGATAAAAAGGATTTTCCACCTTTAAATATGCTCAATGCACACATTTGTGTTATGAACATGTAGGTACCCGTGACTGTGATCCCTTTGTGGGCAGAGGCTCCATCATGTTCTCCAGGTCCTGCGCTGAACAGCCTATTGCTGGGTGACTGTAGGATCCGCATGTCCAGGGGTCTTGAAACCACTGGGAGCGCAGGATTCTCCTTGGGGTGATTGTAGGGTTCCCTAAACACACAGAGTTAGATCACTGGAAACATTTTTAGAAAATAAAAAATTCCTACTGTGGAAGAAATGTGCTTTTAATGGAGGTGTATTGTTCCCTGATGCTTATGACTTATTACTCACCTGTAAACCTGCGGATGAGTTGTGTGATGCTGTGTGTGACCTCCTGTTCAGACAGTGTCTCCATATACTCTGACTCGTGCCCAGCGATCCAGCCGCACAGAACATGGCCATACCTGAATGTTGAAACACAAACAGGACTGCATTCCTAATCAAATAATCATTATTTTCAATGAAATACAACATAAACAAGCTAGGCAAGCATCAGCCTTTGTGTGTATAATGTGGTTACTGACCTTTCAGTGGGTTTGAGCACAGTGAAGCCAAACAACTTCTTTATCCAGGATCTCTGTACATCTGGCACCTGGTCCACCATGACATCCTGGATCAGGACAAGAGATAAAACAAACAGTTCAAGTGTCAAATCAAACATTTCTGGCATATGTGAAAAGGTAATTCTGTCGTTCTTGAGGAAAACTATATCGAACTGGTGATTAACCCCCCCCGCCCAGATGGTCAGCTCTCTGCTGTGATAACCATCACAGCAGAGGCTCCTCAGTCCCGCTGTAAGGACATAACTCCCAAACAGAGTTAACTTAAGTCAACTTTTCCCATTTTTGCCTCTTGGAAAAGGTCTCGTGGAAAGATAACCCATATTCCAGCAAAACCCCTAATCAAGGAGGGTCTTCCCTAGGTTTGCATGCTGCTTATGGAGGCTTTGGTAGCAGCCCACCTCTACCCAAGATTGTCAGACTTCCACCTTCCTATCTAAAGCCGATCATTTTTGGTCCACCATCACTGAAAGACTTAAAATGCGGCAGCCTTGATGACGTGTGCTCTCAATATCATCTCTTGACCTCTGGGAAAAGTGTTACTGAAGTTACTGAAAAATTAATTTAGTGTAATAAAGGTTCATCTGTCTCAACAAGCCTCGGTGATTCTTCTTCCTTTGAATGCTTTAATAATTGAAATATTCTTTGTATGGGACATATCTACATCTAAATCTAGGTTTATTACAGTATTTTTTTATTAAAGCTGTAGTAGACACCATTGCGTATGCATGAACTTTACAGTAAATGTACACCTTTTATTCACTGACAACATGCCTCACCTCATCTTCCCACACGAGATGGATGACCTCACAGTCAGCATCCCACCAAGGCGAATCAAACTCCACAAATATTTTGTTGTTTGTCCCAAAACCTAGTCTCTGGATGGAGTGCAGCTTGTGTAGAGGGAGGGGAGGCCGGAACAGGGCTGAGTGGTGCTTCTTAAGGTATCCTGATGAAATAGAAGAACCCAGAGCCAGTTAGGTTATGCTTGGTACTGAAGAGCTCGAATTTACGTAAAAGCCTCACTCATGCTGCTGATCTCTCTCAGGCAGCACTGATTAATTCATTAATTTATTGTGATACATTTCTTTCATTTTGTTTTTGCTTTAGTCTATAGATGGATAATTTTATTAAAATATATACCATATTTTGGTACCACATAAAAATGTTGGCAATGCCAACGCAACAGTAACTGGCTGAAAATGTTAAAGGTCCTATACACCCACTGTCCACCCACACAGGTGTTTACATGTCATCGTTGTATAACGACTGTGTAGATGTGTACAGCCTGTGCTTTATAGACATCTGACTGACCCGACTATTAGTTTTATATTGGATGGGAGATATTACACCTTTATAATTATTGATGGGTCATACGTACAATTTGGTAAGCTCACGTAATTTAAGAAAGAGCCACCAAACTTCAACCTGAGCAGAAGTCTAATTAGCCAAAAATAAGTGAAAACATCGGTGTGGGTGTGCAGGGCCTTTAAGTACAAAAGTGCTATTCACAAAATTTAGATTAAGTAGTCATTTCAAGTTGATGAGGTATCTGCTATCTGAGTCATGCCTATGGTGTGCTTTAAATCTCTCCACGTGCGTGGTGTGAAGAGTTTCATACATTGACAAGGAACATAGCAAACTGTGTTTTTAAATTTTAGCGTCTAAGTCTACCTAGAGGTACAGTGACAACAACATGATCAGCAGCGATCCTCTCCCCAGTGTCACACTCAATCACCACAGGGTTTTCTTTCTTCTCTGTGTTGCTCCAGTGGACACAGCGCACAGGCTTATTGTAGGTCACTAAACCACTGGGAAGCTCCAACATCAGGTTTTTGATTAGACCTTCATAACCACTGCACAAGAAAGAAAACAATGTCTAAGTCATTCGGACACATACTGTACACACATTATGCATGTGTGCTGAAACAATCAGTTAATTAACAGACTTATGCACTGTATGTATCAGTAAACTAACATTAAGATTTGTTTCGTTATCTTTATTTCATGTCACCTTAAAATAAATGGTGCATGCTTTGATTATTAATATGTAAATTTAGGAAATAATGATTTCATGAATATTGTGTGTTGCTTGAGTACGGACCCTGGGAATGTGCAGTCCAGTCCAGGTAGAGTCTTGTACAGGCCAAAGGCCCCCAGGCCCATCTCATCCATGCTGTGAGACCCATTAACACAGCACTCCACCTTCATCATGTTACTGATCACACACAGTTGCAGAGATCTAGAGGTTGCATCAATATCTTTCCACTTATCTGCTGCTCGTTTTTGCACCTGCGCTACACAACAAGCAACAAAACAGACTCTTGAGTCTTGCAAGATTGAGTTTATTATCAAGAACATCTGATATACTCAAGACGATCCTGGCTGGCAGCTGATCTCTGATATCGGTAGCGAACAAACACACTGCCGGTATTATTATTATTTATAGTCACTGAAAGAAATGTACCTCTGACCGTATGAAATCTCCCAAACAGGGCCAGGGTTCTCCTCCTTGACTCTGAAATTCTGAACTTTCATTCAGCAGCTCAGCAAACATCTCTATAGCAGGCTGGATGTCCTCAACAGTCAGCTTCCGACCTGCAAACATAACATTACCCACAGAATACTTTTTATACTAAAATATGTCATCAGGTTTACCAACTTACATCCCTTCACTTACACGCTACAGTAAGTGGGCTAATCAATAACCAGACTATATCAAAGACACTGCTGTTAAATACAACAATGAAAAGCACTTGTAAGCATAGCTGTAATTTACAGCTGCTCAAATGCTGGTTCCTGATGTTTATATCCAGTTTTAGTTTAAATAAGCACTTGCGTTAGTGGCAGTGACTTGTTTGTGACTTGTCTGCAGTAGCAGACTGCTCTAACAACTTACTGTGAGTCTATCTGAAATCTACTCTATCTGTCTACAGGGAGAGGACACACTAACACGACTACCTGCTGCAGCTCAGCATGATGCATCTCTGCTGGGCAGCATAAGATGGCAAATAACATCTGCTTCTCCTCTGTATTATGTTATTGCTTTTCAATTATTATTAGATACTTTTAGCAATTGACTGCGACAAATAAATAATACAGAATTAACGAGAGTGTAACAAAAATACAGTCTTAAAATAGGCTATGATTTTTAAAACATCTGGCGACCTGAACTGCTGAAGACGTTGGGAACCCAGGGGGGATGTCCTCCGACGTCCGCGGCCTGGTTCTCTGGGTTGAGGGCCTCTGGATCCAGGAGCCCGTACTGACGGGCCAGGCAAAACACTGGGTTTTCATTGGACGGTCCATGAATCCAGTTTGCCCCGATCTCAACAATATTATCACCTACAGAAAAATAAACATTGTGCAGTTGGAGAAATGAATAGGATTTTTGCTCCTTCACAGCAACTTTATTGCTGTTTGTTTATGATAGGTTGTTAAAGTGAATTAACGCTTGTGCAATTCTCTCTTAAATTTATGAGTCACATGATTTACAGCAGACACAGCTAAGTCTGCTCAATACATTTACAAAATTAGGTGAGACATTACTTGGATAGATCAGTTTTAGCGTGGAATCATTTTTCCACGCAAAAATAAATTAAAGCTTAAGCTACAGGGTTCAATGTTCTTTCCCCCAACTTGCCCAGGCAGAAATCTACCTGCCCAAAGTCAAATTTTTACTTGCTCCTATACAAATTGTATGATTTATTAGTGCTTATTAAATATCAACAAGACTAAAGTTTATTTTCATGTTTAGTCTTTATAAATAATCAAGTGAATGAATCAGAACAAGGACAGGTTTGCCATAGATGCAAAGCAAACATTCTTGCATATCAAAAATTGGTACAACAATCCCCACTCCTTCTGCCCAAAGAAGTGTAACAAAACAAATTACCACTCTGGGATCAACAAAGTTTAACTGATTCTGATGGACTCTTAGCTGTAAGTGATAAATTATCATGAACTTCTTCACCTGCTGCTATTTTCTTGGGAGAGGGGTTACTGCTGATTTTATGATTTTTAGTGATTCCACTACTATCATTGATAAAAGAATAGAAAAAGAATAAATTTAGAACATGATTAAAATTTAATTGGCCTACTTGAATAAGTCACTAACTGTTGTTTATAGAGCAGCAGCAGTGATGTTTACAACACCAAAGTACATAAACTTAATAACATCTCACTGGAAACAAATCTAAAATGTCAATAAAATAGATCATATTCCTGACATTGAAATACTAAGTGAAGTTTAGAAAGAATGAAGAGATCAGAACAGAAAATCCTGTTAAGTGAGCAAACTGTTAGTTAAACATTAAACTGTTGGTTACTTTAAATCTAACCTTCATCTGGATGATCACAGGGATATGTGAATATTTGATTTGTTAGCAGGTTGCTATTGGTAGCTTGACTTCGCTGTGTGTGTGTGCACCAGGCAAACGGGCAATCCTTACTGTTGAGCCCTGAAGTATTATGATAAAGCACTCTGGGACAGACGCTACTCAAAGAACCGATTTGGGTTTCTGAATTTCTTTTGCCTTAACTTGCAATAGCCTATAGTTTAGACAATAAAACCCAAGCTCCTGAAGTAACATTATAGTAGCCTTCTTCTGTGTGCTCCTGTCACAGCTCAGCTACTCTGTGGAGCAGCTGCTCTGATGGATAACGGCAAACCTTCTTGAGAAAGAATGAAAAAGTGTTTATTTATTTAAAGTGTTTTAAATCCTACCGTGACTTTTGAGGCTCCGCAAGAAAATGTATTTTTATAATTTACTAAACCCGAAAGAGAAAGCGCAGTCAAAGTTGTAAGTACATTGTCGCTCACCCAGTCTGCCTGTTTTTATTCGTCCCCCGCTTCTTGCGCTCGCTTCAAGTATCCGCACATGATGAAACCCAGCTTCAACGAGCCTGTGTGCCGCTGATACACCTGATATCCCGCATCCTATTATAACTATTTTAGCGTCCACTCTCATAGTCGTAGCTTATTCCGCACTAATACACACATTTAACTTGCTAACTGACTCCGTCGGTTAACGGTCATATCCTGCCTCTGGGTCAAAGAGACAGGCGACGACGACGACCACCTAAAACGTCTTCCGGTTAAGAGTTTCAAAATAAAAGCCTTCTTAAGGAGACACAGACACCTGGACCGAGTTGTAAATGTGCAGTGGTAGAAGTCCTCAATACGACCGTGTAAAAATAGCCATGCATTAAAATGTTGACTAAAGTATTATTAGCATCATCATATAGGCTAGGGTAGCCTACTTAAAATCTTAAAAGCACAAGTGGGCTACTAGTAATGCAAAATGGGACATTTAAGGAGTATATCATTTTTGGGTTATAATGATAATTATTCATTACTCATTAATGTGTAGCTGCTTCACTTTTAATGTTGCAGATATTAAAGGTGGGGCTAAATCGAATTATTTTAGATACTAAAACACATCTTAATTGTAGTGGATTAGGCTAGAAGTATAAACTAGCAGATGGAAATGAAAATACTCAAGGAAAGTATCTGAAAATTACACTTAAGTTCAGTATAGGCTACTTATTTACTTTTTACCACTGTAAAGGTGGCAGAATACTGTTAAAAGGTCACAGCATGGGATATTCAGTCAAAGACTATTTGGATCCTACACTCTAGTTGCCTTAAAGGCCTATACCTTAAAATTCACTCATAAAATGTTAAAGCCTAGCTTCAGTCATTATTTTGATTTATCTAATATTATTTAATATTACAATTAGTATTTATATTTTTTAGTCATAACCTTTTATTATTATTTTTTTTGCTTGCAGAAATGGGCATCTAAAGTTTTAGCCAGTGTTTCAGCCATCCATGGTTTCCTCTCCACAGTAATGTGGCCATCAGCTCTAACAACCTTTGGCAAAGACTGAAGATTTCTCTGTAACATATTAAGAAATGGTCTCTTAGGGCTTTCAACCCCACTACCTCACTCTGCCCTGAGTGGAGTCAACAACTATGAAGGAGATGGATTGAGATGAGTGAGAAACACAGGTTCACCGAGTGTTCAGTGGTTAATTTACAGTGTCCCTCTATGTATATACACAATAAGCCTGGAACTTTCAGGACCCCTGAAGTATGCCAAAAAGGCAGTTGCCCGGTTGGTAATCCAGCCTTGATGGCCCCCAAAATTGAAAAGAAAAGAACATAAGCTTTAATGTCTTGTGTGGTTTATACTTAACAGGTTATTTTGGGAGAATGGAGAACCTGAATCCCCACTTTGTTTCAAGGAGTGGCTCAACGATGTGGTGTCCCATCTTAGTTTTAGGAGATTTTAGGTGATTAGGTACTCACCTAATCACCTAACCCATATTGTAAATTTGTTCCTGCAACAAAGTAGTGCATGTTGATTTATGTATGCCTATATGGTTTAATGTACAGTTTATTTGAACTATCTCATCGGACTGTGACAATGTGCAAACAATTCCAGTCTGTATGGACATTTCTGTCACAGTGGCTATGGACACAGGAGATGAAGTATATTTGGGCATGCATGGACAATCATTTGCTACCCTGAAATGTTTTCATGCATTCAGCGTGTCCATCTTCTAAAATTTTTAATCTGGTTGGCTACATGGACTGACGTAGGAATAATGAGAGATGAGTCGATCAGCTTCTCTCCACCCAGTGAGGACAGCTCCATGGACGGTGGAGTAGTAGCAGGGATGAGTAGCCTCTCCAGCAAACAACACCTGCAGGGGCTGAAACACACCCATGCAGTTAGAACCGAGAGATATTTGGAATTTATATTTTGTGAGTTTGTGCACTCTGTATGCACATGTGTGTTTGTGTGTGAATAAACCATGTCTCTGTACCTGTGACTGCGATCCCTTCGTGGGCAGGGGCTCCATCATGTTCTCCAGGTCCTGCGCTGAACAGCCTATTGCTGGGTGACTGTAGGATCCGCATGTCCAGGGGTCTTGAAACCACTGGGAACGCAGGATTCTCCTTGGGGTGATGGTGGGGTTACCTGAACACACACAGTTCAACAGTTTGGATCTTGAATCTAGTACATGACTTGCTATTGGCTACTTCACCTCAAACAGGCGGCACTTTGCGCAGCATCTACTAAAAAGATAAATCTGCCCCCACAAGTTCTGGAAAATGAAGTAGCAGAATGGCATTTCACCAGAACTAAGGGGAAATCATTCAGCCAACTCTAGCTCCCAAAGTAGACTCAGTTTAACAATGTTATGGATCAGTTGTCAAAGCATTAAAATGATTACATTACAACTGTTGCATACATTGCTAAAGACAGATATTAGATATTCTTACAATTAGTGAATCAAAACATACATTTTGGCCAGAAGGTGGCACCATCACACAAGTTGCAGTGCCATTACCAGTTTTCAAAGTGTAAACACCATTTGCATCAACATCCCAGTGTTAATTACAACTGGTAATCTTGTATTGCTCTGAACAATCTGACCTGACTGATCTGAGTTATCAGTCATATAATGCACTGATTTAATGTAAATGCATTAAATGCCCACTATTTTTAAGCCTGCAAGCAACAAACTCCTACAACTGTAGCTGAAAGCTAGTTAACTGTTCACTCAGTGTGTAAATTACACTATTGAGTATTAGTAGCACTAGTATTAACATTAGTAAGACTTCTTTTAATACTTCTCTAATCTTACGATAGTGCGATACTATACGTTACAGATTTCTTAAGAAAAAAATACTTGCTTGTGTTTTCCATTTACCAACTGATCACATTTTTGTCTTCCTCTGATTGGATAATTTACTTTTGTTCTTTTAAGCTTGTGTTCATTCAACTTTTTTTTGAGGTTTTACAAAACTTAAATTTTACTGTGTCGTCAATCTTCCTTTTCTTTCTCACATCTTTAATTTGATGTGATGCATTTCCTGTCATTTATTGTGATTGTCTTCTTTGTAAAGCAGTTACAGAACTCATGTATTACTATCCATTTTCATCCATACTAGCAATCAGGAGGCAGCTACAGGCCGATACCACAGATTTGAGACTAACCTGTGAATGTACAGATGAGCTCCGTGATGGAACGTCTGACCTCCTGCTCAGGAAGCGTCTCCATATACTCAGACTCATGCCCAGCGATCCAGCCACAGATAACATGGCTATATCTGAGAGTTTAACCATAATTAGCGAGTGGAGTCACACGAATGGGTTCATTGAAAGCCTTGTATAGGGAAGAATGAGCAACTGTCAATGTTCAGGTGCATTGTATGTTGCTGACCTTTCAGAAGGTTTGAGCACAGTGAAAGCTGACATCTTCCTTATCCAGGATTTCTTTATATCTGACACCTGGTCCAAAACATCCTCCTGTAACACAAAGAGTGTAAAAACAATGTGTGTGGTTACAGTCTATAGTTTAGGTTGGGTTTTTTTATCTGTGATGCATTAGTTATAAAAAAATGGATTATTAGGTTATTTTAGGTTATGTTATTAATATGGTTTGTGATTACTGCCTTTTTTATGCTAGTAAATGTATTCTGTTGTTCATGGCTGCACTACAGACCTCATCTTTCCAGACCAGGTAGATGACCTCACAGTCAGCATCCCACCATGGTGATTCAAACTCTACATATATTTTGTTGCATGTTCCAAATCCTAGTTTCTGGATGGAGAGCAGCTTGTGTGCAGGGAGAGGAGGACAGAACAGGGTTGAATGGTGCTTCTTTAGGTATCCTGGCAAAGACAAAAAGGTAATGCTTACATACTGTATGATTGGGGTGGCTGATATGATGACAGAGATTTTGCCATTACATTTATACTGAGATAACTACTTCATTTTTGCCTGGTTATACTTATATATTGTAGAAAATGTTGCAAATCAACAGACTGTTTTACAACAAAATTTGTTGTTTATATGAGTTTTGCATTAATGTGATGAGTTGAATTGTCAGATACTGACTTAGCAACATTAACCGAAAACAGAAACTCCCATCTGGTTATTTAACCTATTTATAATTTCTTTAAATCTGTCTTTAAAAAAATATATATATAATGAGACAACAGGACTCCTTTGAGAATTTTATTAGGTATGGGGGCTACCACCTCTACTGGCCACCTCTACTGTTTAGCCAAAATGTTACCAATAAAAGCAAATCCCCCACACCTAATAAAATTCTCAAAGGAGTCCTGTTGTCTCATTTACAATCATTCTATTTCATGCGCTCACATGAACAACAGTACAGTTTGTGTGTAGAGGTCTACCTAGAGGCACTGTGACAATAACATGATCAGCAGCAATCCTCTCCCCATCATCACACTCAACTGTCACTGAGTTTACTTCAGGGTTCTCTGTGTTACACCAGTGGACACAGTGCACAGGCCGATTGTAGGTCACTATATCAGTGGGGAGCTCCAACATCAAGCTCCTGATGAGGCCTTCATAGCCACTGCAAGAAAAAGGCACAAATAAAAGTTACCTGGATGCACATGCTTAGCTCTCAAGCGGGAACCTCTTGGTCTTAAAGGGAAGCTAATGCTTAAAGTGCCTTAAACCTGCATTCTTTGTAATGGCCAGTTGGGGGCGACTCCACTTCTTGCAAAAAGAAGTCAGATTGCTTTATACTTAATGGCAACATGACCCTACCACTCACTTGATTTATTACGATTTATTTATGATAAAAGGTGAACTGAGAACATTTTTATTATACAACTTATTTCATACTTTTTCTTTTTTTACTATTTTATACTTTTTTTCAGAATAAAAAAAAACTCTTTTCTTGGGGTCAAAGTTGATGTCTTCCAATGTTGTGTGCAGTCTAAAAACAGAAAATGTAAAAAAAAAAAAAAAACAATTGACAGAGAAAAGTGGCAGATCCTTCCATTTTAAAATGCTGAACCAAAGAATGTACAAGATTCTCTCAAAAAAATGTTGCCAATTAATTTTCTGTCAATTGAAAAGTTGATTTATGAGTAATCAATTCCATCCATCCATCCATCGTCAACCACTTATCCTGCGTACAGGGTCGCTCACGGGAAGAGAGGTAAATATGTACAATCCCTCATTCAGGCCTACATACAGTGTTACAGGTTTATACCCTTTATTTGGTGTGCATTGTGTGAAGAATATGTTTATAAGATTGTGGAGTACAAACCCTGGCAATGTGCAGTCCAGTCCAGCTAGACTCTTGTACATCCAAAATCCCGCCAGGTCTATCTCATCCATGGTGTGAGTCGCACTGGCGCAGCACTCCACCTTCAACATGGTACTGACTGCACACAGTAGCAGCTCCCTGGTGGTTTCATCCTCATCTTTCCACTTCTCTGCTGCTCGCTGTCGTGCCTGCACACAGTACCAAACAACCACATCAAGAACTTCTCAGACTTAAACACCCGGAAAATGATTTGATCGTTGAAATACAACCTCTGATCGCATGAAATGTCCTACGCTGGCCCAGGGTGTTTCCTTTTGATTCTCAAACTGTGAAGTATCATCCACCAGCTCATAAAACATCTCCACAGCTGTACTCATGTGTTCAGCACTCAGCCTCTGACCTGCACATCACCCACAGAAAATAACATTTTAATAACAATAACACTGTTATTTCTGCACTTTCACAAAGACAGACAACTGGACCCCTTCTGTTTATCATTGTAAAAGATAATGCACACAAAGCCAGATAACAGGCAGGTAACATGGTGAATTTCTGCATCTGGAGACCTGAACTGCTGAACCAGTTGGGAACCCAGGGAGGACGTTCATTCACGTCAATGGCCTGGTTCTCTGGAGTGAGGGCCTCTGGATCCAGGAGGCCATAGTCTCGAGCCAGACAAAACAGTGGGTTCTCCTCAGATGGACCGTGGATATAACTTGCACCTATCTCAGTAATGTTTTTACCTGTAGAGGAAAAAAAAGGTTGGGAACATAACTTTAAAAATCATGGGCCAAACAGATTGTTTATTATAGATCTACCTGAGCTTTCTCTTCAGGCCTCTGAACCTCGATGCTTTAAATGTACTACCTATAAAATGTATTTCAAATTGACACATATGCAACTGCATCATTTGTGGCCTGTTGTTTTGTATTTGTCTTTTTTTGTTTGAGAAAATCTACTTTTAGGTATTAGCCTTCTTACTGCACATAACGTCGCTCACCCAATGTGCCTGTTTTTATTCGTCCCCCGCTTCTTGAAGTCGCTTCAAGTATCCGCACGTGATGAAATCCAGCTTTCACGAGCATGTGTGCCGCTGATACACCTGCAATCCCGCATCCTATTATAACTATATTTGGGGCCGTATTTACAGCCATACTCGCTTTGCAATTAACAAATACTAGCTTAGCCTAGCCTATCCTTATAGTCATGTCATCTGACGTTCACTTCAGTTGTGGACTCATACAGACTCGATTCGTACTTCCTTGTATTTAACGCCCTTGCAGCCTGTTCTGCAGGTTGACACATACATAATTGGCTGAATCTTAAACCAGCAGGTGATGTGGTCTCCTAATGTCTGTCTGAGAGGCACCGTGTGGTTCAGTTCAGCCCAGACGGATAATAATTGCTGAATGAAAGCTCAGACCTTCTCTTTGAGAGGCCACGTGTCATGTTCCTACTTTGTCTGAATGCACGCACGCGCCTCCGAAGTAGGCTATGTCTGCCATAATTATAGTAAACAGTGTGCCACCACCATGTAGACAGCTGATAGGGCTGCTAAGAGGGGGGTGGAAGAGGCTCCCACATTCAAATATTTGTATATTAGTCAGTATTATTTATTCCTGGCCTGCCTGGTTATTTCCTGGAAATAACATATTCATATAAAGAACACAATCACTGTTTTTTATGTCAGTTCTTTGTCATTATTCTCATTCATAACCCACTCCTGCGTAAGGTTATAATTCTACACTGATATGTTACAGTGTAATATTATAACCTAAAGCAGGGTTGAATTGTTAATTTCTACATTTTATTGTCAGAGAACTTTAGACCTTACATGCACAAGTTGTTCTAACTTGACCTGAAATGAGGATTTCACAACCAAGAGTTCACTAAAGTCTCTAAAGAAACATGATTGACATATTAATACAATTTCATAAATGCATTTGAGAATCTTCTTGGTTGTTTCTTTTCATAATAATGAAAACAATGTCAACCACGATAAAGGTTAGTTTACTACTTTCAGTCCCTACCCCCTTACACTTTATACAGTTACTGGCAGCAGCCTAGATGCTGTGTTTGCACCAACCTTGGTATGAAAAGGCAACAGAAGCAGCTGCAGCTGTAAGTTATTTCTGTCAAATGAATAACTGACGCCTCAAACTGAGAAAATGCAAAACAGAAGTAACATTTGCCTGAACAGTAGTTGATCCAGTTTAATGAACTTGTTCAGTTGGTTTTACTTTTCTAAAAGTAATGAGATGACTCTGCGAATTACTAATGAGACTCACACTTTGGTGTGATATTTCTCTTTTCTACATTGTTCAATTAAGTTTTTAAGAAAGCACAGCATGTATGAAGTTGACAGGAAAATAAAATGGAATAATACAATGAGATAGTAACACACAAAGCCCAACAAATGTAATTGTACTTTGAAGTAGGTATTTAGCCGTGTGGCGTATGTGGATATGATTGTGTCTGGTCATGTAATTACTTTATGTAAAAAAAAATGTGTGCTATCTATAATCATGCCTTTCTATCAACTAAACCCTCAACAAAAACATGAGCTTTTTATTTTTGGAATTTATGTGGATATGTGTGTGTTTGTGTGTGTGTGTTTTATTATTATTATCTGATTAATCAATACACTAAACAATAATGGTCAACAGAGTGTAGGTCAGTTTTGAAGGTGAAGGTTGGTCCACCAAATATTACAACAGTCTTGCTCTTTGTGAAACTGTGGGAAAAAGGTACAGCCCTCCTCTCTCAGGATAACCCCATTGTGTAATGTTGATAGGTACACACACACACACACACACACACACACACACACACACACACAGAGCTCATGGGAACTAGCTGGCAAAGAGGGTCACTCCGAAGAACAATGCTAATCTTTGCTCCAGTCAGTGCAGGAAATAATAAAGATGGCTGTTTTCTTTGTGGGAAGTCTGAGCTGGGTATTATGTTTGGTGTCAGCACAGATCCAACAGCATTTATAAAGGCCACACTTAAACGGATTTATTTCATGAAAAGGTCCAAGTTAGAGAAAACATTACAAAAACAGCTTGTATAAATATCCATATCTGCAGTAAGAATATGCAAATATATTAATAGCAGAGATATCAAAGCAGTGATACACTCCATAGTAATAACATTAACAAAACATACAAACTGTTGAGATATGTAACTATAAAATGTAGAAGCACATTGGTGTATAATATGACTCTTTTGCAGCCTTAACTTTTACCCTTTTACCTTTACCTCTACAATCACTACAGCATTTGGAAATGTTCCCATCGTAAATCAACAGTCATTAGTGTTGCACCCACCCCTTCCCCTAAAACGCACACACTCAGGTTACATCAGTACATGCATACAGAAACACTCATACTCTGTCACTGGTGTGATCTCTGCCTTCGAGCTGGTGTTGAATCATAGACCTCAGAGCACTGTACCTGCAGAGGTGAGAAAACACACATGATTAAAAGACTCTCACTCTTATGCTCATACTCAGGCACTCTAATACGCACAATGCATTTATTTACATTCATATAGAAAAGAACATATAAACTGAACAGCTACTAACTTTTCCAAACATTAGTTGCATCTATTACTTTAAAGGATAAGCATGGTTTTATGCTTCTCATTGTCACCAAATCCCAAGACCAAAACCAACAGCATGTGTTTGGATGGCAGTGGGGTTCAATGGCACAGAGGAGCGAGCTAATGCAGGCAATATTTGTTAGCAAGATCATGGAATTTCTTCATAATAAGAAACAATATAAAAACATCACCAGGTTTATTCTTTAACATTTTTATCCTTATATAATGTTTGTGTACATGTTTAATTATAAAATATGCCTGTGTGTGTGTAAAAACAATATGTTCCACAAGTAAATGGTCACCCTGACATAAAAACACACAGGGTCCACACAATGTCAGGGTTTACAGGGCTGAAATCTCAGTCATATGAGTGAAATGATTACACAAAGAAGGCTTTGTCTAGACTGGAACTGGTTCTGTAACTGTGTTTGCTGAGTAGAGAGACCCTTGACTTACTTCTTAGTTAGTTTGTTTATTTCACGTTCCTCTTCCTCTTTAAGTTTCTCTACAAAGCTGTCTAAAACAGGAATCTCAAACTTTATGTATTGGGCAACCTGGGGAGAGAAAGATTCAAACATATGAGCACAGGCGAGCGACACATCCTGCACTCACACATTAGATGCACATGCATCCAAAAGGCTTCCATTCTTTTCTCTGTCCAAATAAACAATCAAACCAATAACCATAAAATGATAAAGATTAAAAGGAAAATACTAAAAGATATACTAATGTGCAACACAAGATGATTTCTAGTAGAGGGTAAAATTTGGTAGAATAGCTCTACCACTAAAAAACATGATTTTTTTTAAATTTACATGAAATTAAATGTAAATACATATAAAAATTAAATTTAAAAAAACAACAGGAACCTATGTTTCCAGAAACAGCTTTCCTGTTATTCTGGATAAATCACAGAGCGAACCGTTTATATAAAGGACTATGTTATATTCAGTCCTATAGAGCCCATAAGGGGACATGGGCAAAAAAACATCAAACAAAAAAACACATACCTGTAACATTTCATGCCCACTAGATACTTTCTGGTGAGCATGAGAAACGTGATATTTTATTTTATTTTTGGCCCATGTCCCCCTACGGCTCGATGCAGTCCAAAGCAGATCAAAATATCTAACATGTGTTCTGTGTTTCATACAGAGTAACCCGGAGATTATTTCTGGAAAGAAACATTAGTGTTGAATATTTGATAAAATTCCAATCACCTCCACTATGTTGGCGTCGAACAAAAAATAATAGCTGGATATTTCAAAACAAAACCATGGCTAGATACCACTAGAGTTAAGTCAGAATTAATTTTGGTTGTTTGGATGAACTGACCTTTATTACGGAGTTCATATGTATTACTGTAGTGTGTTTCCAATCATAGACAATCCAGAAAGTTCTCCAGCAACATTTTGGTTTTATTACTCAGTACAGTCACAACACACAGTCGGTCATCTTAGCCTATTGTTACATCAGTCCTGAAACAGGATATCTATCCATAGCTTGCTAAATTTAACCTGACTGTCTATCATTGTGTCATTGTGTGTTTATGTTGACTACACAAAAAATGTAAAAGGGGCACTGATCATGAACAAGATGACAGAACAGAGCGAGAAGTGGCAGGAGGCCCAGACTCACATCATACGTGACTTCCTCTCCCAGGTCAGCCTCTGTGATGAGGATCTTGGAGATTTTCTCACAGGGTCCGTAAAGCACACGAGCCACCAATGGGTATTCACCATCCTTAAGCCGGGTCCTCTCTACAGGGTCATCGACAAAGAAAACAAATGGCCACAATCACACATACACAGACATTTCTGGTGACAAAACCACAATGAAAGTTACAACTTACCTCCCGACTCGTGCACCATATATAGGACAAACTCTTCAGATTTATTCTCAACCTTACAACACACAAATACAGATTATTTATAATTTCAAGTTTTACTAAAACATCACTTCAGGTGTAAGCAGGGTCTTACTGTTTACCCTAAACTTGTGTAGCAGCAGGTTGAGGACTTGTTCGGTCGTCATGGAGCTGTTTACTCGTACATTAGTGACCGAACCGTAGGCTGGAGTAAATACTGATGTCTGAAAAAGAAACAAAAATGCAGAAATCCACCGAGGACACAATGTACGGGGAACTTTGCTTCATCAACACTTGTGATTGAGAAGGGATTCTTGGACTTTTTGATAAGGAAATCTAAAACAGAAAGGAAATC
The DNA here is from genome assembly GCF_014851395.1 of Micropterus salmoides. Classification (NCBI taxonomy): domain Eukaryota; kingdom Metazoa; phylum Chordata; class Actinopteri; order Centrarchiformes; family Centrarchidae; genus Micropterus; species Micropterus salmoides. Next base: position 13,993,861 of record NW_024041373.1, read on the forward strand.
CTTCAGTCTGCAGCTGGACGCTATTCAATAACAACACACACATACTGTATTCAGGATAGAATGATGAAGGAATGCAGTGTAACCTTGTACACTGTGGCACATTAATGAAAACAGCAGGCTATTGTGAAACTCAGCAGAACAGGCACACCCGCACAGGAAACTTCTGCCCCGCTGCACCTGGAGATTTGTCAACAACGGGATGCATTAACGCGTGTGCTCGTATGTGTGTTCTGTTCTTTGTACCTTGTGGTTGTAGAAGTGTCCGTTGATTGAGAACCTGTGTGCGCGCAAGCGTTGCAGGTCTCTGGCAGTGTGTGTCTTTGACCTCCTCTGAACCTGCATGAAGGAAGCATCACTCCTGGTCCTCAGCAGTTGTGGAGAATCCTCTTCTTCCTGACCACCAATGTCACCACCTCAGGGATGCACGTAAACAGAAACACACCTCTCTTACCACGTGCATCAGATGGTGCCTATTTTTATATACATCAGCAGCTACGCATACTTTTGCTACAGCTGAGGAGAAGTTTCTTCTGGGTCCTGAACCAGTGACTTTACACATACATGTAATTCATCCACATGCCATACATCACTGTCATACTGATGTCATCTTATATTGAACATATTATGTACTAGTTATGTTGTTTCAATCCGCTCTCACTCGTCACATATGGACATTTGGGGCAAGAACCCATGGTTTTAAAGCTTTTTTAATCAAGTGAGTGCTGCATGCCTGCCTATCTATCATATCTTCAGATATTATATAAGTGTCAGAAAGCGGCAAACTCCATATAATAGTTAAATAGTTTCTAAATTTCTTAATAAACAAGTAGGTTGCCTCTCAAAGTGAATGTTATTATTTCCAATCCTTAACTCAGTTAGACCTGTTAGTTTTTTTCAATTCAAGGTTACAAGTAACTGTCGTGATATATACATTATTAATATACTATTTTGAGATCTATAGTGTGAGAGTTAAAATAGCTAACCATTTCAGCTTTGTTGTGAGGACTCAGCGTTTACATCAGGATTTTAAATCCTCTAAGACAGCATTAAGATCATCATGTGACAAAACTTTATAGTAAAACCAATGATCTGTTAAGCAATGGGAGCATATTAAATAAAAATAAGTACAAAGAAAACACAAATGTCTTCAATTGTTTATCGGTGGTCAAGAACAACCCCCGCGAGACTTCAGCAGCTGCCAAAAATGCTTAAAAAGGTCAATGCCAGACTCATGACTAAGTAGTCTAACCCTGGTTATTTATAGTGTTGGTGAGCCAATTTTCATGGCCATCTCATGATAATCCGTGTTCAACACGTGAGCACAACCTTTCCAGTCGAGGTGGTGCTCAAAGCACTTGTGGAGCTCTAATCTGTTTCAGCATGTGTGATCTACATTAACCCAGCAGGTGTATGTGTGTTTGTGACCGCACGTGTATTTTACTCACTAGCTGGTCCAGTTTCTCTGTCTGTCTGTGAATTATTGTTAGACTCCACTGATAACTGCTTTTCCACAGCAGCTCTATTGTTTCTGTAGAAAGACAGAGGAAAAATGTGCTTACCTAATGTTACCATTCTTAATGCCCTTCACAGTTTACAATTCTTAAAATGTCACCTGGTGTTTCACAAAGATAGCATTTAGCAGAGATTAACTCAGTGTCTACTTACTAGATTATTTGGAAAGCTTTCAACTACATCTCACAATATTCATCGAGATACGGTCCTGGAATAAGCTAGTGGGTTGACTTTGAGTTAAAAGAATAGCTTGACATAAATATACATATTTATCTGTCAGTTGGTATCAGGGAGAAACGGCTATCTCACTAATTAATGTGTTACAACTTGTTTGTTGCTGATAGGCAGATTTCTTTTAACCTTTGGATAGAGCCAGGCTAGCTGTTTCTCCCTGCTTCCAGCCTTTATGCAAGCTAAACTAAGCTAAGCTAATCAATCTATCTCCTGGTTAACAGATATACTGATCATCTAACTCTTGTCAAGAAAGCAAAGTGTTTCCCAGGTCAAATATACACATAATAGTAGATGTTAGGTTGTGCGTGGTTTATCATTAGTTTACAATCTACAATTTAGGGACAGATTATTTTATAGTATTTCCTATAAAATGCTGACCTTTAAATTGACAATATGTTTTCATGTAAGACACGAGAGAGAAGGTGGAGAACACAGCTTAAATCTCCTCCTCTGCACTATCTTCTACATTCTTGAACTCCTGCAACTAGTGATTATTTTCATTATAGATTAATTTGCCATCGGCAATAATTTTCTTGATTGATATATTAAATGTTTTGGCCATTAATGTCAGAAAACGATGAAAATGATTAATTGAAATTGCTTGTTTGACATGACTTGATGAGTCCAAAGCTCCAATTTATTAAATTTGTTATTATATATGACAAAGACAAGCATCAAATCCTCACATTTGAAAAGCTGGCACAAGTGAATGTTTTGGACATTTAAAACGTGTTTCCAATGCAAAAAAATTTATAAAGATTTTGAATGATGTTCCTTAATTTCTTACTTTTTTTTAAAATTCATATTTCATTCATGTTTTATATTTCGCCTCTTTATAACATGTAAACCTACCCTTTGGCGATAAATACATTTTCACATTTCACAATTTATCTTATGTTTATCTTATTCCAAAGTATTACCAAAAAAACAAAAGTTGACAAAATATTAAGTACAGCAACATTATGTATTGCCGGGGTAAAATGAGCTTCTTCATCTTAACCAAACAGTGAGGATAGTGGTGAGCAAAAAGAGTTTGACTTTCTCTGCTGTGTGAGAGGTCCCTGTTGACAACGTTTTAGTTACAAGGCCCACATCTGTTTGTTCAGCACACGAAGGCACCTGTGTTTGGATCAGGTCGTCGTACCGGTTGAGACGGAATCGTTCATTGTCGTCGTACATCTGAAGTCGGATTGGCCGGCGTAGACCCCAGTAGATGTTCAGCAACCCCTCGAGGATGAACTCTCCATCCTCCTACACACACATGCACAAACACACACGTACACATAAAACAATAATTATCAGCACTCCTGGCCAGAGGGGATATCCTGCTGGCTGCTCGCCACAGCGGCTCAGTATCAGGTGTACGTGCAGCTACGGGGTGAACCCTCTCATCTTGGAGAAACCCCAGGTTTGACCCAGCCTTTTTTTACACAGTACAAGGATGAAGTCACGTCTGAGAAGGCAGCAATAATGAGAACAGAGGCACGACTGCTTTGGGTCACGTACGTGCAGGAGGAGGCAAAAATCTAAATTTAGAAGATATTGCTGCATGTCTTAAAAACTGTCTTATAGTTTGAGATGGTTATTGTTGGATTTCAAATGTAAAACCAAAAATAAAAGAATAAAGTTCTCTAGCATGTTGGACTGAATGGCGAGCCTGAGATCAGACAGCCAATCAAGTTTGTGTGTGTCTGTGTGTAACTGATCTAGCATTAAATCAAATATTAAACCACAACTATGACTGTGGTAATCACACACAGGCACAAAGCATCTACTCTTGTCAGTTTCTGTGTCTTTATGTTGAAAACAGCTTGTTATATCATCACTATATCTAATTTGATACCCCAGCATACAATGTCGATATTTTAACCAAAATGAAAAGTGTAAAAATCTATTTGTCACAGAGGTTTTAGACCCCAAATAATACAGACTAGTGTTAGAAGGAGATAAATTCAGTAATCTGATTCTTAGAGGTCAGTCTCATCAGCTGATACCATTTGAAAGTCTGTGGTTACTCTTTAAGTACTCACATGTAAAATATCATTGTAAACACAGGGATACGGGGAGAAATACATCAGTGTTATGAAAGTGTTGACTTCAACGGAAATTATTTAGCTCTAATTAGAAATGTAAATGTGATCATCTTAATGAGGCCCCTGTAGTAGATAATGCTTAGGATATATCTGGGTGTATATAGGGATACACAGGTGTATACATATTAAACAGTATATCGGTTTTAAAGGTTCATCTTTCACCAAGTCTTTGTTAAAAAGGAAGTCTTCCAATTAAGAAGTCTTTCAATTTAAACATATGGCCTCATTCAGCTCATGACAGATAAATGGTGAATTATTTGTGAACAATTTGTCTGACAGAGAGCCAAAACTGTATCTATCTTAAACAATCAAAGCGCATCTAGAAACTGAGGAAAACGGATCATAAACGTAGGTAGAGATTTCAGCAGAAATGCTGTAAAGAGTTCCTGTCATCTGTCTCTGAGCATGTGACCAGAGACGATACACTGAAAGCAGGTGACAAGAGGATCTCAGACTGCTGTAGGAACCATGTGATTTGTTGGTGTTAATACAAAAACAGATTATGGAGGTAAACTAATTATCCATGCCATCTGGGCCTCTACATGTGTGCCTCTTGTGTCTATAGACTGTACAGCAAATGGTTTGACATGTTTTTTCTTTGTTATGCCATAGTTTTACAGCGGTGGCAAATTGCTGAAAGAATAATAATGGAGATGAACACAGTCAGTTTTTATTACAATCATTTTAATACTAAATGTCAGAGATTGGAGAGAAGAAGCAGAAAGTGTTTTTGGAGGTGATAAAGATTACTCCCAGGGCTTCATTGTTTCTGGAATATAAACATTCAGAGCAGCTGCACCACTGAACCTCCCTAATCCGCCCCTCCTGAGTTTCCTGAACAGGCATGCACACGCCCTCACACACACACACACACACACACACACACACACACACACACACACACACACATACAGACGTGAGTAAGGTCAGCAGAGCTATTTTTGGACGTAGCGGTTAATCACTCTGCTTCTGCGTGCCCCTATAAAGCCTGGACACACGCTCCAGTCCAGTCATACTCAGACTAGACATCACTCTGTTTCACTCTGCGTGTAATACCTACAACTTAAGCGTCAAAGGTGAGAGTGCTTCTTCTTCTTATTGTTCTTCATTATCAGTTATACTTTATTGTAGAGGGCTCACACCTTTGCCATTTCTATGAATTACTTTTTAAAGGACCTGAAGCAACCTTACATATTTTACTCTTGTAAAAAGAAAAACACAAATTATAAAATGGAGTTAACTTTTTTGACAGGAATTATAATTATTATTATTATTTCTTAATTGCAATTCATACTAACAAATGGGGAAGGTATATACAGATATCAGTTTATCTATTAAAGGCTAAAAGATAGCAGGCAAATGCACATACACAACCATTGTAGTAGATGTTAAGCAGCACACTGACAGACCCTAATTAAAAACGTAACAATAAAATAACTATCTAGAGCTAGAATATTTTTTGTTTGCCATTAAAGTCTGTAGACAAATCTAACTATTTTTATTTTTCCTCTTCCGCTGCAGCATGAAACGCAGGCGGTTGTTGCTCTCTCTGCCTCTCTTACCCACCATCACTGAGACGCTCGAGGACTTGCCTGTCCATCCCTCATCCTCCCAATCTACCCAGAGCTCCCAGTCTCTAGAGGAGTACATGACCAGCATCCAGGCCCTCGCCTGCCCTGTTGAGGCCCCAAGCTACGGCCCCGTCAGACTCCAGAGGTCCCGGCACTTCTCAAAGGCTCAGATGAAGCTGTCTGTCTCAGCCTCACTTCCCCGCACACTAAGGACTTCTAGGCCTTACAGTCTGAGTCTAAACAGCACAGAGGATTTCTCTCTCAAGATGGGCAGAGAAAAAGACTGCAGGGGCAAAGACCCCATGGACTGGCTGTTTGGACAGATAAGAACTTGAAGAGAGACAATGATGTTGTGGGAAGAACTGGAGGCACTTTGTCGGAGTATCTCATAATCAAACATGGCTGGAAGAAGCTGCTCTGCTTATGAAGATGAAAACAACATAATGTATTGTGGGACTTATTATGATGGCTGAACAAAGACAAAATCACCAAAAGGCTTGTGAGAAAAGTGAAGATCTATTTATTTCTATGTACTGAGGACTCAAGTCTGAATGTTTACAGTGTTAAATGTTTCATAGAGATGTAAAGGATATAGTTTCTAATAAAATAAAAATACTCATGAAAATGTTTCTGTTTCTAAAGTTACTCTACAAAAGAGCTGAAGATCATTACATCTCAAATCCAGTTAGATACAACAGTTAGATAAATAGAGCTGAAATGATTTAGTGAATAATCAGGCAGATAGTTATTTGTAACTATTTCAATAATAGTTTAATCTGTCAAATAATTTATAGCAAACAGCAAACATTTTCCAGCTTTTCAAATGTGAGAATCTGCTGCTCTTTTTCTGTTTTCTATCATAAACTGAATCTTTTTTGGCTTTGGACTGTAGGTCAGACAAAACAAAAGATCTGAGGACATCACCTTGGGCTCCACCTTTACCAGCAGCAACATTGCAGTGATTTACTCATTTATGTGTCAGTTATTATAATCTAGTAATATAACACACATTATTCTCAAAATGCACTCTGTAAAATTAATAGTTTTACTTTAGTTACTTTAAGTATATTTTGTTGAGCTAATACTTTTACTTAAAGTATTTCTTCACTGTGGTATTGTTACTTTTCCTTAAAAGATCTGGGTAGTTTGTCAAACTGTTATTATCTTACAGATCAACAGTATATAAAATAGTTAAATTAACTCCTTTACCCTGCTACAACAAAACGCTACTAACAAAGGCTACTGAAGCATAAGTGATAATGATCCAATAATATATAATTGAACACTCGTAGGGGAGTATTTAATTCACACTAGTACATTTTGCTGATAATACTTATGATATATATATATATATATATGTTGACAGAAGATGCAAGACTTGCATGGAATATTTCTAGTGTTGCTTTGAATTTTCTGGGGATCTGAATACTTCCTCTACTTCTGCTCCTGACCAAAAATCTAAATAAACTCAGCATCCCACTGACATCTAGTGGTAATCAATGGTGCTGTGGTGGCCTTTATCTAAAAGGTACCTCATACAGCCAGTAGAGGGAGCTGCATGCACATGGATTGATTTTTGAGGTTATTTCGGCAGACATGCACAGGCATATACATTGAACCTCTCCTGTGTCATTACTCGACCCAGTGTTGACTGACTATACCACATTACAAACTGACCAGATTACTCTTAGTATGCATGCATGTCAGAGCTTGTTTTCCTGTCAAAAATACTGGATATGTTTACTTTATCCAAGTGAAACCACTTCCACAAAATGACTCAACTCAAATCACCTGACTTCACATGCAGAGTGTGATCATGATGTCATCTTAAAACAACAAATCCTCGTACCCTGTTTAACTGCCACTTTCCACTTCCATTTTTCCCACACAGAACATGTTTGTCTCAGTCTGGATAATAATTATAAAAACATTAAAACAAATACCCAGTCAGGTACATATGACCACAGTAAACCTCTGTCTGGGAATGATGACATCTACACCTGTTTTTTTTTAATCTAAAATCATTCACACAGTCACTGCATTTCCTAGAAAGTCCCATTTAGAGTCCCCAAACGTTGGTCTTAGGCATGCTTAAAACCCAAAAATGTCACTGCTGAGTAATGCTTTGTCCTTCATACCCTAACTCTAATGAGTCACTCTTGAGCCTCACTCCAACAGCTCTGACTATATCGCTCATGTCAAGCAGATGTCAAGAATTTTACAGAGTTCTTCACACAATGCTGCCCAGTTTTCACGGAATCGTCCATGTTCAAATTTCCATTTTTCTTAGCACTTTAAGGACACCTCATTCATGTTTATTTCAAAGCTGAGATTAAAAGCTCTTCTTGACTCCGGAAAAAGCAGTTGACAAAACAATCTCACAACAAGGCCAATGTAGCAGCTGTTCTGGAGCTTTTGATTACTTAAGATGATTGCTATCGAAAGCTCCAGAACGATAGTGAATGGACTTGGCTGCTGTTTTCAAGATCAAGAATGAACTTTCACTCTAGAAAAGTCTGTAGCTTCAAATTGTGATTGTGAGTAATGAAAATGATTCTAGGACTTTTGTTAAAAAACAACCTGTAGATCATTACTTACTATAAGAGACACAGACAAATGTCCTAACAACAAGACTTCTCTCCATCTCAGCACTGAGGAACTTGAATTGCTGCCCTACCTACAGCCAAGGGTGTATAATTTAGTAGGGACGTCTCTACCAATATCCAGCGACTACTGAATTGTCCCTAGCAATAACTTTGAACAAAACAATTAAAAATAACCACTTTTGTCCGTCAGTGTCTAGCCAATGTATCTGGTACGCAAATAGTTAACAGCTCTTGTTCACTACGAGTACAATGTGTTTAAGTTTTGAAAGAGTATGTCCTCCCCCTCATATACCTCACAGTGGTTTGGTCCACTGCCTACCTTTTTCAGACCCTCAGCGACTTTATTTAAAAAAAATATCCTGCTGGGAGATGTTTTTATTGTCCCTACCAACAGTGACAGGAAATATCCGCCCTTGCCTCCAGCAAAACAACATCAGATTTCAGTCAGGTTTTAGGGCTCACCATAGCAAAGAGTCTACCTTGCTGAAAGTGTCTAATGACCTGCTCCTCTCTGCTAACTTCGGGAACTCTGCCATCCTGATTCTTCTTGTCCTAAGCGTGGCATTTGATACTGTGGATCATGACATTTTAAATGACTGTCTCTGGTAGTTGGTACTGATGGCACTGCCTTGAACTGGTTCACATCCTACCTCAAAGACAGAAGCTTCTCCATCTACGTAGGTAATTTTTCTCTTCCCCAGCCAGTATCTCCTGTGTTGTCCATCCTAGGTCCAATTCTTTTCTATATGTACATGCTCGGCCATCAGTCATTCAAAAATACAAAATTTCCTTCCACTGTTACGGTGATGACACAAAGCTTTATCTCACTCTGAAACCAAATGACCAGTCAAATCTAATCAGTCTCATGAACTGCCATGAGAACATAAAGTGTTGGTGGGTTAACTTCTTACAGTTAAATGAAAGCAAATCTGATGCAAGTTCTCCTGTTTGTCTATGAATCCCTAAATGGCCTTTAAATATTACAGACCTACAACCCCTCATTCCACCTCCATGTTCCTCAGGTCGACTGACTAGTGATTCCTGGCTGTCCCGCATACTGAACTTAAAGCTCAGGGGTGACCACGCCTTTGAGGCTGCAGTCCCTAGACTGTGGAACAGCTTCCCCCTTCCTGTCAGATCTGCCCCCTCTACTGACCCCTTTTAAGTCCAGGGTTTAAACATACTTTTACTCATTGACGTTTGAATCCTCTTGATGTTTTTGACTGGTGCCTATGTTGGCAGTTGGCAGAGTTGTTGATTTGTGTCAATGAGCTGTGTACGTTGATGTTTAAGTCGATGTGACTTTCTTTTATGTGTGATTATAGCTAACTGTGTGGTCAGTCCTTGTTGTAGTGACTCTTTTTCACATCAGACCCTTAAACTGACACAAAAGTTTTCTCCCAGGGATCCCCACCTGATAGAATGTTTTGCTTTTATATGTTTTATTACAGAAAATAAATGAAACCCCTGGCCAATATGGTCATAGATTCTGTCTTTGTGTTACTTATGGATGGAATCATAGTGAAAATAAATTTAAACCCTTTTTGCTGGGGACTCCCTGGAACTCCCTCAAGGAACCCTGGGGGTTCCCAGGCCCCACTCTGAGAAGAACTGTTGTAGACAAATGAGTAAAAATTGCTAGAGTATTTCCACAGTACAAACTGAACAGTGGAACAAGAATAAACTTGTGATTTTTTTCCCAACAGAATGTTTATCGGGATCCAGTTTCAGATCATCACTCAGATTATCAGATTGTGTTGGCATAGCATTTCAGTCACGCTAGACTGAGCTACCTATGCTGTCTTTGCACAATACATACATTACGTTCCCATCAAGTGTTCCTGTGTCTGTAAGTATGGTGGGTAATTTATGTTACGTTATGCTTACCATTAACAATATTAACCATTAACAGTTTTTGTAATATATGTGAAATTTGTTCAATTCGGGCAAAATTATCAAAACAATGTGGCTAAAAGGCTGCCATGATACTATTCAATTGTTCATGACAAAATGCAGCTAACTTCAAATGCAGAAAGAGTAGATACAAAGCAACATATAAAGTTAGCTGCCACCTTAAAGAGAAAGACTTAGATTTAACTCCTTGGTCTGCTTTCACATTTTGCCTTGGACAGCCTCAGTAATGACACAGAAAGCAACTGTAGAATCACCTGTTTCAGCGATCACACTTGAGTAATTAATTTGTTATTACTCTACATCTAGACTTACTGTATTAGTGAAGCAACGTGTTTTGGTCCAATTACTGACATTTATTTTCAGCAAAGATAACACACTGTTAAAACCCCCGTGTGAAACCTTCAGATGACCTAATACATGCTACAGTGGTGTAAATGCATTGTGCTGAGTCATTCTCTATAATGTGGCGTTATAATTAGCAGAGTTCTGTTTAATATATTTTCCTTTTAAGATGTTCAGTCTAACGTATATTTCATTTTGGATGAATTGTGTCAATATTCATATGTACATTGCATGTACCCATATTGTGTCTGAGACTGTGGGGGATTTTCCCAGGGTAAGATGATGTAGTGGGTCTGTCTGGGGGGACAAAAATGAAGGACAGACCATGACCACCCTGCCCTGCACACACACACACACACACACAAACAAAGGGGAACTCCCGACCATAAAAGCCATAGAATGATTATCAAACAAATAACCAAACTCCTGCAAACAGCTAACACACCACAAAAGCAAAAGGTTTACTGTTGAAATAGTTTGCTAAGCAGTTAGTGTGTATGGCTAAATCTGCGACCCCTCCCTCCCTCATTCCATTTCCATTTTAATTTTGAGGGAAAATGGGGCTTTTTGTGGTTTGTCAGCCGCTTGGCATGTTGTGAAAGCACCAAGGAATTGCAGGTCTGTGCTCAGGACTGTAGCCACATAGGCAGATTATTTGGTCTTCGGTTTTTTGATAAAATACATTAAAGTGCCAGTTTGACTGGTTCCAGTTTTGGAATGTGTGCAACCCATTTTACAATGCTGTGTGTCCTGCAATCCAGCATGCCCACACAGACACGGACACACACACTAACACACACACACACAGCACCAGGCAATTGCCAATAACCCTCCCTGTTTATGTTTTTTATTTCCGCCAGCAATGTCTCCTTTCAGGTGGTTTGTTTGAGACTTTCTTACCTCACGAGTCCTCAGCTGAAAGTTTTTCCCTTCGTGGTAACAGTTGTAGGTCCTAAGCAGTGACAAGATGTCAGACCTGAATATGAACACAAGACCACAAGGGATAAATTAGCACTCATAGCTCTCAAACTATGCAAGCAATGGTGAAATTCAATACATGTAATCATGATTTTACTTTGTTGTACTTAACTACTGTGCAGTGAGGGAATTAAAAGGACTTACTTTGGTATAAGTTTCTCTTCACTGAGCTTCACGTAGGTCTGAGGCTCACCCATTCTGACCAGAGCCCAGCTGTGGCAGAAAAACATGAGAATGACATAAAGATTGTATTATCTCTATAACACTGTTTTGTCTGGGTCTCTAAATCATGATGTTATTCCCAGAGAGAAAATTCCTTTGACCATTGATAAAAAACAAATATGCACATTAGTTTAATGCGCTGTTCTGTTTAATTTTTGATTAAATGTGAGGATTGGATAGTTTTTCTTTATTAAATGCTGTTAAACAAGTGGCTCATGTGGTAAAAGAAGGGACAGGAAATTATGAGAAATCACATGGTGTTGTTGACACAGAGCCAATGGACTAATAGAAGTATCGTCTTGAGGCAAGGCTCAACAAAGCCTGGAAAACACTATGTCTTCTGTCTAATGCAAGGATAGCTCCAGCTACTGTGGCAAGCTTATTATAAATAATTAATATAATAAGAAAAATAAGAATAAGAAAAATAAAGACTACTCAGCCATCTCTACTGTTGTTTCTAAAGAAAACAACCAGTCTGCAACATCAGTGTCTTAATACTGATAAATAAATGCACAGTAAAAGAAAGGAAACCACAATTAATCACTATGTCCTGTGGGGTGTCAAGTCTTCTCTGACAAAGACAGCGGAATGGTGTCCCTGATCCCTGCATCCCGATTCCTGTCTCCTGATATTTGAGAGGGAAAGTGCCATGGGGAATTTCCTGGTTTGGAAAGCCCAGCTCTGAGACTGCAGGGGGGAGGAGCATGAGTATAAAACAGCAACATGTGGCTCAAGGACTCAGTGTCAACGCTCAGCTTGCCTCCACTATGCAGCTTTCAGTCTGTCAGCTCACCTTTCTGAGCCTCTGCTGCGTACTGATTGCAGGTAAGAATCTACAGATTCATTTATGTTTATAACTGTGTGTTTTTCTTTCATAAAATCTGGATCCAGTAAAAGTGTTTTAATGCGGTTTGCTGTCTGAGCATGTGAACTTCCAGTTGCTTAATCTCTGCTCATGTTGTATTGAATTAACCTGTAATCTTGTTACTATGTCTGTGTTTGTGCAGTGAGAGAGTCCGACAGCACGTTTGTCCCGGGAAGATGTTTGTGTCCACAGACGCAACCAGGTGTCAGAGGGCATCTGAAAGAGATCACAGTCTACCCAAAACGCCCCGGCTGTGATAAATTCACAGTAATGTGAGTACCAGATCCTGCAGACGCACACACATTCATGCACAAACACGCACATCCAAATGAGTGTGTATAAATGTATGGGTTTACATGTGTTTTTCAGAGTAACTCTGAGAAGTAATCAGCTAGTGTGTCTGAATCCTGAGGCACCGATGGGCAAACAGCTGATTCGCTGCTGGAAAAGGTGAAAAGTTAAAACCTTCTCTCTGTCAGGGTTTTATAAGACCAAGGGATACTATAACTGTGTCAACCACCAGAGTATCATGTATCAAAAAATAAACTCTGCAATAACCTTTGCACACGACCAAAATAACATGCAATGCTTTTATTATACAAAGGATCGCACAATATTTAAGCCGAGCTTCCTAATTGGTTCTTGAGGAGTTCCTCCCGTCTTCATATTTCCCGTATATCACTGTCAACAGTATATTATTTGTTGCCAAGCAAGTTCTTGTCCTAACAAAGCACACATTGAGCAGTTTCTTGATCTTTCCTCCACATGTTTTGCTACTTGTGAGACAAAAAAGAATGCCATTTAGTGCTTCTAACATAGTGGTAATCAACTAATGTTGTTATAAACCCAAATTTTCTTTTTTTCCACGCTTTCCTTTCTCAGTGTATAAGATAGATTATCCATTAAAAGCTATTCATGCCATTACAAACATATTATATCCAAATATCTGAGAGTGTGATTCTTACTCCAGGACTATCAATTTACAGCCCTTCCTCCAAAGAAACGTGCATATGTCTGTGTGTGTTTCCTAGAACTCATAAGTTGGGTCGTGATGTGAAGCTGTGCCTGAGGAGGATGAGGAGGGGGAGAGGAGGTCAGCGCCAGCGATCTCGACAGAGGAGCCGGTGCCACAACAGAAAAGCCTCATCCTCTATCTCCCAGTAGTCAACCAGTCTGAAAGATGATACAATACTACTGCAAGGAGAGAAGCGTGTACATGCTGATTGTTGCCACACTGTGGACTCCAGGCCGCTAGACGCCGTAAAACACACCACTGCACCACTTTTCTTTCTATAAACGTCACTATGACATCAAGCTCCCCTAAACTGTTGGCTGGACTGTAAATCAAACTCTTTTTCTAGGCCAGTAGCAGGGGGCTTTATGTTTTCTGTGCAAATGAGTGATGTGATGTTAAAAACTAAGCCCTGGAGGCTTGTCATAAATGTTAACAGTTTTAGCTTCAAAACACTGTAAAATGGTCAATGTATTGTTTTTGTGTAGCCCTGTGTATGCAGCTGGACAAGCTAACTGAAGAGACTTATTTGGTTATTTATTTTTATATTAATATGGGCATTTTTCAGACATTGTTTTTTTAAATAAATATATCAGAAAAATAGTAATCATGTGTGCTATTATTGTTAAAACTCCTGATTATCTTTAGAAGTGAACGATGGAAAAAGAGGATTACTTCCTTGGCAGGATATGAGAGGTCACTGTAAACACAATCCCAGCTTTAGTTAATAAACTACAGGATGTGAGTCAGCAGGAGGCACAAAACAAACATGTCTAGCTGAAAACATCTGCACAAATATTGCAATGCTATAACAGGAGCTAACTATGTTGTATTATAATGTTAATGTACTGTAAAATCTACAGAGGTTGGTGTTAGAGCATGTGCTGGAGGTGTTTTGGAAAACACAATAAGATTAATTGTGCATCTCACACTTTTATGGACTACTTGTGGTGTTGTGGTGAGACATCCAGGTGATTAGGGTGTGGACTGTGAACGCTTTGTGATGGCTAGTAAACAAGCGTCGGACCGGCTGTAACATTTCTTGTAAAGCATGTGACAGGATAGACTTCAATCGGGCCACAAGAGAGAGAACAGACACAGACACACGTGCACACACACACACGCACACAAACATACACACACACACACACACACACAGTGAAATTTTGTTTCTACCTATTCGCATTGATATGGTCTCTTGCAAAACTGCTATGTGATCCCATTATCACTCAGCGCTTGACAGCACATGGGACTCAAATGGAAAGTGAAAGTAAACTGCACAATAAGCACCTTTGTTACAGGCCGACCAGATATTTTAATTTCCATAAGTAGTATGATATTGATCAATACAATAAAAGCAGTTCAGGATTAGACAGGACACTAACTTAGAGGATCTTTTAACAGCTGCAAGATAACTTGTCTTCATCACAATCAAATCAACATTAAAATGCTTCTTAATGCATCAGTAATAATAATATAACAACAATTATACAAATACACTCAACAATGAGAGGAGCTATTTTGCTGCCTAAATACTTACATACGTATTTACTTAAACTTATACTTATGAATACCAATTTTGATACTTTTAATTTTATTTTGCAGAAAATACCTCTGTATTTTAATTTAAATACAATATAGCATGCAGGACTTGTAATTGTGTATTTTTACAATCAAGTATTGCTACTTATATTTAAGAAACTGATCTGAAAACTTCATCCACCACTGTTAAAATCTCATTTAAAATTTAAATTACAGTTTGTCATTATTGTGTTTGTAGTATCTAAAGTAACATTTTATAAATATATATTTCTGTGAAGAAGATTCTCAGTCATCCATGCAGGTCATAGTTATACCCAGGAGAGTGAAGTAAAGCTCACATTTGACCTCATGCGACAGTGCCAACAACAGTCATTCAGACTTGGCCTCACGTGACTCCAACGACCACAACAACTGTCGTTACAAGAGCCAAGAGCACAAACCAAGAGGCATCCATCAGCTTGATAACGACCCCACAGAGGTTAAATGACTGGGTCAGTCAGAACCTGTGCTTGCTCAGACAGCACATCTAATAAATTGGAATCGATTCAGAATTGAAGAAGCCTCTAATTTCTGTTCCCCAAAACATAGGAACCTGGACTGTCTAAATGATTATGCATCCCTTTGCTCTGGGACAGATGCTCGAAGCTGCCCTAGGCAGCAGGTCTCTGGACCAGCTATATATGTGTTGTAGTACTTCTCTGTCATTCTCTTTTTATTAATAAATTCCTCAAAGACAATGTTTTGTTGTAACTCAATTATTTTGTCAATCCCTCACCAGCAATATACAATTTTAATGACAACGGATACCTTAAATTTACATTTCAACACTGGATTCTAATGTAGTGCCTAAAATTTCATTATCCACATTCATAATATTGGTACTATGATGCTGCCACCTAGTGTCTACAGCGCTATGTACATCTGATTTGTAAAGTGTAGCAGCATTGCTGCTTGCTCAGTAATGGAAGAAACAATGTTTGACTGTTTAACTTGTATTGTCTTCGACACCACCTGCAGGAACAGAGACAGCAGGATGGTGGACAAACAGACATTGAAGCTTTTCATGCTGTATACGCCAAAGTGCTGCTGGCTGAGTTATTGTTTGGGACTCTCAGCGCTTCCTGAGATGATTCATTTTGTTGCAGTGCTTCATTTGGTCATGTGATAAAGAAGGGAGGTAAATCAGTTAAAGTAATGATGTGTGACTCCTTTAATGTAAAAGCAGTTCCACTCTGATGTATTACTAACCCATTCATAATAAATTTACCCTGGTTCATCAATGCATTGATCTTTCCACAGAATAAGCTCTGGCTAAGTCATGTATTTGCATTTCCTGCAGCTGAAACAGAAGTTACTTAGGAAAAAGTAGAAGAAAAAATGCTTGCATGAGCAGTGATAGTCACCACAAAAACCAGGAAGCAGACTGCCAGCTGAGCACACCACTGTCAGATTGGGAAGTGATCTCTGTGAAGCCAGGTCAGCTAAACAATGAGCACAGAGCACGAAAAATGGATACTTTTAGATTTCTGTCACACTGCTGCTCCTCTTATCATCTGCAGGTGAAGATTTAAATAACTAAATTACTGAGGCAAGACCAGCACTGTACCTTTATCAGCCCTACTCTCTCACTTTAATGACCTCTGCCCACCTCCACTGGACACTGCTGACATAGGCGCATATTGCGATGGTCAGTCTATTTCTTATACATATTCATGCATAGTAATGTGGTATAAATATTCCATAACTTAAAGGATTCCAGTCTGTCACCATTATTATGAATTATTCAGTCACTGCACATGGCCGCACAGGAGATGAGCCAAAGGCTTAGAGCTGTGCAAAGAAGATAGGGGTCATTCTATTGGGTGATGCTCTGATTTGGGTGAATTTGCATAATCTGTCTCTTCTATTTCCTTCTCTTCTATTGCGACTAAATTACGCATTACCTCGGCGCGTACGCTCCCTCGGTGGACAAAGAACCTTCACTGCAGGTCTGCTAATTGGTTTGATCATCGCGAGATTCGTATGCAATTATCGCACCTCTGGCAGCTGCGTCCCCTGGACAATCCATTCCCACGCGTCAAATGTCCAGGGGAGCCCCACATTACGCGCTCAATGACAATTTCGGCAAACACTTTCCAAAAACGTCTAAGAAGGGCTAAATGGAGAGAGACATTTCTCAGCAAATCACTTGCTTAAGAATGATCTCTTTCTATTGCAGCTATACGCTTACACTAAAGAACATAGTTTAAGAACATGTAGTTTTATAGAATACAGCAGATTAAAGTTGACGAAAAGGGAAACAATCAACCAGTCATCGCTGCATTATGAATTTACAATGTTAGCAACCGGCATCCAACTTCAGAACACCTCCTTCCTTCGGGCATTATGTTGTTTTCAGGATATAAGCACATGATTACATCGGCGAAGTTCCCTCCCTCTTGGTATTTTCGTATAAAAATCAGCTGCAGTAAATTTGACCAGTTTGGTTTCTTACCATAGCAGAGAGCGTTCTCCTCAGTCTCCTTCCCTGTCTCCACCAGCGACTGACCCCGCTTACAGTTCGTTATCGCTCCTCACGCCTCCCCGGTCGTGCGGTATTCAGAGCTGGAAGATAAAACTGACAACAGGATGACCAATAGAAAGCCGCACTGATACGCCTCGGCCAATCAGCGCTGGGCGTGGGAGGGGCGAAGAGCGTCAGGGTTGCACACCTCTCTCCTCCTGGCCAAGGTACCTGCACCTCTTCAGTCTCTTCAGTCACAAGAATGACAACAATCAGCTCGGAATTGTAAATGGATTTACTTCCCGTGCCCTGTTGGCCACAAATGGCTGTACTGTAAAATATTTTGAATGGACACTCACGTGTTATGTTTTGAAACATAACAATATATATTTTTTACCAGGATTTGATTGACCCTGCGCAGCTAATTTTGTGCTAAGTGTTATCTAAATGTTTACTAGTATTTTTATGCTATATTATGCATTGGATTTTTTGAACATCACATTTTGTGTTTGCCTTTACCTATGCAGCGCTCAGACAATCAAATTGCTTTAACACAGCACCTATCCTGTTTTTTCCCAGCTCAGCAGTAAAGGAAGAAGTCATTGTGACCCGTTAAGATTTATTTCAGCCATCCTGTTTTTGAGCCTGGATTTGCCATCTAGGAAACTATTGTAGGGTGGAAACACAAGCTGAAGGAAGTCTCCTCTCTCTCTGTGTGTGAATAGGATTTATAATTTAACATACAGAGAGGAAGTAAGTTGTTCCAGCAGCTGAATAACTTCCCCCACAGCGAACATGGGTATGACAAAGTTGGTAGAACGTTTATGGAAGTGGCCTGGAAATATTTACGTTCTTTTCCTCTCCTCTGTTTATTATTGGGTCACTCTGCTGCTAATTGACCAGAGATCACTGTGAAGCTGATAATACAGCACTGATTATCGGCAAATGAGTGGCCTGAGCAAACTCTGGACAAAGACTCTCTGTTCTCCTCATAAGACCCACCTCTTCCCTCCTGACTGGATTCACATGTCATGGCTTTGATATACTGTGCAAAAACAAATGTGTTTTAAAGGTTGAAAGAAAATATGACACCATGTAGTGGCTGGAAATGTAATTTGCGTCAAATATGGATGTTGTTTAACCTACAGGCTATTTATGTGTGAATGTGTTTTCACATGTCTGCCCCCAGTTCTCAGTGAGGTGCTTCCTGATGAATGAGACTCTCTGCTTTTATTGATTCTCTCCTTAGCTTTGATGCTGCAGAGAGATTGCCTCTTAAGGCTACATACAGTTATATATCTATAGTTCGGTGAACAAAGGACTGAGGAATACAGTGTGTGTGTGTGTGTGTGTGTGTGTGTGTGTGTGTGTGTGTGTGTGTGTGTGTGAGTGTTTTGACAGAACAAAACAGTATTGATTTATGACCTGAACAAAAGAGGAATGTCTGTATGAAGAATTGTATCCTTTGTTGCGTGATAAAACAAAAGAAAAACAAATAAATTGTTAGCATATGGCTTTTCGTACTCGCTTTTGTATCGCAAAAATAATTTCAGGATGATTGATAGAGCTCCAGTCTGATCCACTCAACTTACACAACAACAATTAATATTATCAATGCACAGCGTATGCCATATTATTTATGCATGAATAATACTTGTAATTATGTGTGTTGGCACATTGGATATGTTTAAGTGAAACACAGCCCTATGGTGGCGCTCTGGTGGGTGATCTGATGTTTTTCTCATCACCATAATAACGTGAGCGCTCCTTCCAGAGCTCCGTCTCCATGGTCACCGCTAACACACGACAAACACACAATGAGAAGACTTGAATGTGACTAGCACATGCACCTGCACAAGCTCTAACGCCTGCTACTCTCAGTCACATTCGCTCCTATTTTCTCTGATGCTGAATGAATGAAACAGTTGATCTAATTTATTACCTTATGAATAATGCATGTGGCAGTAACTGGATTGGATTGCTTGGTGTTAATGTATGCTCTTCAGTCAATGCTGGCTTTGCAAAAACAGGCTATCACACTAAAAGCCACCCACGTGGACATGTAGTTACAAATTGTTTAATTTCTTTGAATTTAAATTTACATTTGATTGATTTGATCAAGATTGCTGTTAAAAACACATTATATATTATATATTAATAGAGCTCAGACATAAAATGTTCATTTTGTACAAATAGATCTCTTTAAAGTTAGAAAATACAAAAATGAGTAAAACATTTAATGTCAGACATTTTATAATATTATTTCCAACTAAAAGTCAGTGTAGCACCAGCTAGATGCACATTGCACATGCTTTCCTTTGTGTGACATCAGTAAGGAGCTCATTCTGAAAACAGAAGAACGTTCAGGCAGTAATCATAGGAGCAGTGTCTGAGGTGGTGTCTGGCTCTGGCTCACAGTAGCCGTCCATCTCCTCCATCTCTCTCTCCACTGGCTCCTCCCTACCTCTGAAGCATACCAGCCTCCTCTCGTTCCACCTCCTCCTCTCCCCGTCTGTGTCTTTAGGTGTTGCTGTCTGCTCCAGCTCCAGCATGGCCTGGATGCTCTCTCCTCTCTCTCCCGGGCAGAGGCAGCGGTCTCTTGTTGCAAGAGCCAGTCCCCCCACTTTCCTTCCCGTCACCATGTGGAGGAATGAAAAAGTGCTGTCCGAGGCCGCCTCCTCTATCCCACAGACGGTGGTCTGGCTGTGGTCGCTGTGGCTCTCCTGTGGCCTTTTAGGGGACTTGATCTTTGTTTTCTTGCTTAGTATGAAGTTGGAAAAGGCTGTGACCAGAAGCATTGTCCCTGCAATCAGAAAATATATTTCTATTTCTATGTGTTTTTTTTCCACAGAAGACATTTTGACATGTTTCAGTTGTAAAAGCACAGGTTTCACACAATGATGTATTTCATTCAGCCGCTTCAGTTTCAGGGTCCTTGTATTGTGTATTGTATTGTGCTGGCTCACTGTCACTGTTAATTATTAATGCTGTTATATACATGGGTGCTTTTCCTACCATTTGAACAGTCCAAATGTCTGCTGACAAAAAGGTTTTCAATGACACTATAAACCAGCTGGTGCAATTTTACCTGGGATAATTGCATGCCACACCAACACAGGGTGCAAGAAGCAGACCACTGACATTATGGAGTAATAGAGGAACTTTTGGAAGCCTCCAATGTGAGCCATCTTCCCCCACAATATAAACAGCTGCCAGTCTGGAGGACAGCTATAGAGAAAGAGAAGATGGAGAGAAGGACTGAGGCAGTAGCAAAAACAATAAGGCTTTCTCTCATGCACACAGCCAGCTAGGTTCCAACCAATTCTACCACTGAGGCCCTATGTTGCTTTAATGTTTTATGTAAAGCACTTTGAATTGCTTTGTCTTTGAAATGTACTATACAAATAAACTCGCCTTGCCTTACAAATATGTTTCAACTGTTACGACTGATATGTCACATTCTTATAATTTTTTGGGATTATTTTGACAGCAGAGACAGTAAAGCAAAATATGTGAATGCTGATGTGGCAGACATCAAGAAAGACTAACATTCATGGTTAGTTAAAAATCAGAATATCATGCTATATGTGGTTTTCCCTGTGTAAAGTATTTTTGCTGCAGATTGTGCACTCACGGCAGACACATGAACAGAAGAGCATCCAGGAAATAGGCCATCTCAAACATCATGATGCCAGCAGATGACACTCTGGGAGGAAGAAAAGGTTTAGAGCCAGATGAAATAGGACTGATAAAATCGTTAAACTGTTTCTAAACTATGTAAACTAGATTTAAATAGGCCTGCTTCTGTGTATTTTATCTAGGGCTGTGGGTGAAGATTGCATTTTCTAAACAGTGCAAAATGTGGGTAGCAAGGGGAGACATCAAGTGCCCTATGACAAACACAATAAAAACAAGAGATATCGCCTTCATATGGTACAAAAGACTTGGCGTTTAGGAGTTGTGTTTGGTGCCACAGTATATAGCCATTCTCTGTTTTGTGTTTAAACTGTCTGATAGCCATCTCATCCAGCGAACCAGAAAAATGCCCCCAGACTAACCATCATGGTACACTATCTGCTGTCACTATCGCTGAGTTGTGTGCTTTTGTTTGTGTGTGTGTGGGTGTGTGTACTGACATAATAAAAAGTCATGCACTTCTGGTCTCCCTTGGGAGATGTTTTCCTGTGGCTCTGTGGGAGTTTGGCTGTGAGCCACAGAGATAATAAGAAGTAGCACTGAAGGACTGGTCTCCTTTCTGCCCTCTGCACCTCATTTCATCCCTCTGACTCCTTGCCAACATCGTCCTTGCAAGTGTGTGTATGTAATGTATGAGAGATAATGCAGGCAATTACAGTATTGTAATTGTTTTCTAAAAGCCCTCAGGCCACACATTCTTTACCATATTAAAATCCAGGGGGTCTATTTGTAACTCAGGAATGCCCCCAGTTTAGTCTCAAATAGGCCGGAGTAAGGAGTACTTTGGTAGGTTTAAAGTTTTACAGTATATTAGAGCCGACTACAAAACCTAAGCGCTTACAGTAAGTAGATGCCAAGGCTGTTGAATTCTCCCTTTTGTAGGGTCTCCACTCCCACAGCACACAACACTGAAAAAGAGATGACGATAAGAGTTATAAGTGAGCATATTCTGTCCACCAGATGTCAGACTTAGTTCATGATTTTATCGTTAGTTGCAGTACCTCAGTAACCTCTCTAACTTGGATACATACTTTTAATATTTCCACTGTGATGCAACTTTTACAGTTCTGTGGCACATTTCATTTATGTGTCTTTATGTATCATATTGCTTTTAAAGCGAAGTAACTAATTTAAGTACTGGCTGAACACCATTTCTCCCCTCATCGAGCAATAAAGATTGACTGACCCAAGTAGAACCCATAGTTTACACTCCAGGGGGTGATACTGAATAATGATGATATATGTTCTGTGAAAATAGCTAAACTCACTTTACATTGGTAAACGTTGTGATTGTTTCCTTCAGTGAGTGGACACTTAACACGTTACAGATCTTCTGCAAGAGTAGAATCCTGGCAATTTAAAAAGCCTCGCCACTTGTTTGTGAAGTGGTCACTTGACATCATGGTATGTTGATCTTCTGAGTAAGAAATGATAGAGAACTGTGTTTTTTCTGTTCTTCTTTCTATTTTTAATATGTGTAAATAAAAGCGCACAATTATTGTAAAAAGGGATGCTGGGCTGCCAGTGGGAGTTGCTGATTTATTCCTCTTTGTCTGCAAGATCAACTTTGCAGCAGTGCCCTTGAGCAGGACGCTCAATCTCTTTTACAGCTCCCGTTAAACTTGGCCTCACTGCGGTGGGAATCAAGAGAGCCAGAAGAAATTCTCCTGAAGAGATCAATAAAGTGATTTAATTTGATTAATCTATACTTCTGCCACTGCCACATGCCTAATTTTTTAGAAGAATAGTTAGACATTTTGGTAAATACACATTCACTGTATTCCTGAGAGTTAGATGAGAAGACTGATATTACTGCCATGTCTGTATAGTAAATATGTAGCTACCACCAGCAGTTAGCTTAGCATAGCTTAGTTTAGCACAAAGACTGGAAACAGCTGGCCTGGCTTTGTCCAGAGGAAATATAATTCCTCTAGCAGCACCTCTAAAGCTCACATATTCACACTTCATACCTGGTCTTTATACCTTGTCAGTGACCATGTCTTGACCAGGCAAACTTTGTCGCGTCTTGATGTCATCATGAGGTTGCCAGACAACCAATGGATACTTCAGAAAGTTACTGCTCCTCGCCAACAAATAGTTCCAAGTGAGATACTGCACAACTTATTAATTTGTAAGCACATTTAGAGGTGCTGGTAGTAGGGTTGTCACCTTTTGACAGACTACCTGTTTCCCGCTGTTACCAGTCTTTATGCTAAGCTAAGCTAACTAGCTGCTGGCAGGACAGATGTGAGAGTCGTATCTCATCCAACTATCTGCAAGAAACCAAAAACTATTCAAACTGTTCCTTTATTGTGAAGATTCCCATATCTGATTGCTGAGAGCAAACACATTTTAGTTGCGTGCGCATCTCTGTGATGACGTTGCACAGAAACCCGTCTATATGGAACGACATGAAATTAGATGACAACAGAGCCTTAAAAATATAAAGAAAATCTTGTTTTATTAATTATTATCTTTTTCCTAGGAGGTATAAAAGAGGTAAGCATGGTTAAGTTGTGATCGCCACAAACTCAGAGATAGAATCTATACTTGAGGGAAATCAGGGAATGTGGCTGAATGCTTTCTGGTAGTTTATAGAGTGTGAGAGGAATTAACGCTGCATATAGACCAGCTGAAGATTAGCATATATGTGCTCCCTGCATGTATGACTGTGTATAGAACACACACAGAGGCACACAAGCCAACACAGACATGTAGCCATGTGAACAGAGAGAAAGAGGTACAAGCAGAGCAGACATACCATAATATATACCATACCATAAACATACACACACGTATAGAAACAATACACTGAAAACTCATGTAGGTGTGAATATGTAACAGCTTGTGATCACATATGCCCAGTAAACCAGCTGGATGTAGAAACTTGGTTTTGGTGTGATGTGAGGCACATGTCTCTCAGTAAAAGTTCAGTGTGTGCAGCTGTTTGAATTTAAGTGGAGGGGGTCCCATATTTTTTGAAGGAGGCAGCAACCAGAGAGCTATTTCCCCCCAAAATGATTTAATGTGGCTCAGAGAGCCGCATCCAATCTGTCCCTGTGCCTGAGGAAAAGGGAGGAGGAGGGACAATGATAGCAAGGTTATGCATGAGTATGTTTTTATACACTCTATATATCAGCCAAGAGACGTTGTGGTGTTCTTGGAGATCAAGAACATGTTTGTCTAACATCACCACCTGACCTCCTAACATTTCAAGTTTATGAAATCCTTAAAAAGCCCAGATGGATAACCTTCCCCCACAGGAGAGCTTTAAAAATGTTCCTATAAAGGTGACACTTTGGAGATTGAGTGGAACAAAGCTATTTCAGTGCAGACAGAGAGTCAGATATCAGCTTTAAACAACAGGCTCCAACACTTTTTATGTTAAATTTAAAAATGTATTTATTATTTTGATAGTATGTAAGCTTTGACTGCAGTCCTTATCAGAGAGAGGATCTGGGGACTGTTGAGCATCTGCTAGTATATCCAGAGAACTAAATCACACCCATACTGGAACAATAAGTGATCCACCACTTAATCTTGTTATTTTTTTGTTTGTGTTTATATGTATATCTTACCTGTTGCCGTAGAAACACCAAGGATCCTACAGGCAAACTCCACTACAATCCACCAAACGCTCTCTGAGTTCCCCATGACCTCAAATACTTTCCCTCGTCACTGTTTAAAAATGTAACCTTCACACTTCTCTAACACTATCTGAAATTGTTGGTGACCTAGTAGTTTCTAAAGTAGCATTCTAGACAGATAGCTGAGTGTCCGCTAGAAGGATTGTTTTCAAAAAGCTGGGTAAAGATGGGTAATCCATGAGTGGCATGATGTGGAGACCCTTAGACTGGACGAGTTTACCTCCGAAACGTTTGTGACTCACTGCCCCTATTGCTCCATTAACTGTTAATCACCCTCTCTCTCTCTCTCTCTCTCTCACACACACACACACAAAAAACAACAACAATACCGCTTTCAGCTGGTTTAGCATTTCACCTTGTACATCAAGGTGAAACTGTTCAGCTCCGGGTCATTTGTGCAGCATTTGTCATTTAAGCTGGTTAAACATTATCGGTGAAGAATTCATATAAAACGAACTCACTCTCACGTGCATGTGAATACTATACACACATTTTCAGAATTGGCTGTAATGTGCTTCCCACTAAAATAATTTCTTGTCCCCTCCCCACAAAGTTCTTTGTTTTCCTTTGTATTATTTAATCTTGTTGTGAGGATGTGGACGATTCACTGGAATCAAACCCTCAGAAACACTAGTTTTCAAGGTCACAGTCACAAATTCCAGTTTGGCATCCCTTTATTGGAGCACTGGTTCAGCAAGAGTGAGGGTTGACGAAATGGGCTGCAGCTTGCGTCAGTAAACAAAAAGAAATGTTTTCACGCTAAGAAATATTATAAACAAGTTCCACTAAGTGTGCAGTTTACTTGCAACACTGACTCTCTGCACGTTGTGAATGTGTTACAGTGCAATGGATGTGGGATGAAAATGCCCAAGAGCCAACAGAGACCCTTTGACACACTTACACATGTATAAATGCAAGCCCTCATAATCAGTTGACGCAGGTTTGCCTGAGGTGTAAGCTTGTTCAGGCACAGCAGAGGCCTACTGGAACGAGCAGTCAGAGTCACAGAGCTCTCTCTTTCTCTCTCTCTCTCTCCCACACACACACACACACACACACACACACGCGCACACACACACACACACACACACACACACACACGCACACGCACACGCACACACACACACACACACACACACACACACACACACCCTGACTCCTGGTAGGGGCCAAAGTAAGCTACATAAATCTCCTTAAATCTCTAACAAAGACTTTTGTGTGCTGGTTCCACTTGTTTCCGGCTTAGCATCCTGGTTGTTTGTGGCATATGTTAAAGAGTACAAGTGAGTGTATGAGCACTGCTGCAGACTTTGGTGCTCCGTTCATTTTATTCTATCATCAGGTCAAAATATTGATTTGTTGAATATTTAGTTTTGCCAAAAACAAATACCAAATACTTAGAAAACTAACTGCATAGTGATCAGCCTCAGCTGTACTTTGTGTTTAGTGCTAATTATCAAATATTTGCTTGCTAACATGATAATCTAAGATTGTGAACATAATAAACATTAGAACTGCTGTTAACGTTGTCACTGTGAGCATGTTAGCTTGCTAACAACGGCATTTAAAGTAGCTCAAAGCCTTTTTAAATTTTAATTATAGGCTGAACTTATTAAAGGTTTAATGGATACAACTTAGGCTAAATAGATCTGCAGTATGCTATTTGTAAAAACATCTGTTGGGTTGACTGGCTGTGTAAAATCCATTGGTTGGTGTACATCCCCCTCTACCATGCTTTGTCTTTTTTAGCTGTTCCGTTCATCAAGACCCCACCAAAGGACAGTTTGACCACTAACCTTCTAGAAATGAGCTGCACAGCATCCCGACAAAAATTTACAGCTGGGGTTCAGTTTCATGCTCAGGGACTCTCTGCCATGTGGACACCGGGGTTGAACTGGAAACCCTGCAGTAAATGGACTTGCTCTGCCTCCTGAGTCACAGATGGCTGTACACATACAATCACTGTAAAATACCATAAAAACAATGCCAGGAACAAACATGACTAGTTGACCACCCACTTTATATTATTTAATTGATAACAAAGAAAATAAGTTTGAAATCACATTTATGTTTAGACTGTAGTGCATTATTGGACATGAACCACAAATACATGAGCTAGGAATGTATACTGTGCATGTTAACTGAGCTTTGCCACTAGGGCCACAGAAGGCTGTGTGTTTATTTTTATTTGACATGCTTGGCCCTCATGATGAAAAACAGCCTTATCAAAACACAATTTATGATAATAAGTCACTGTGTACTTTGAGGGGATCTTTGCTGACATTTACTGTACATTGTGAGTTTTATTGCAGTTGTCAGGATTTGCCAGAGGGTGGAGTAGTTTAAGTAATTGTGACTGATTGCCATCTAGTGAGGCTGTAAATCTAATGTTACAGTATAAATACAGTCTCATGTTTTCATTTGGTCTGTGCAGCTATACAGACACATCCACATCTCCTCTCAACGCTGAGCTTCACCCAACCTGACCCACAACCTCTCTCATGGTCCCTCACCCTGTAGTCATCCCTGTGTTGCGCCTCCTCACCCTCCTCCTCATCATAGCTTCACACCATTCTCCCTCTCTCTCAACTGTGCCCATGGGCATGGGAGTAGAGATTAGCCATTAGCTCTCTTTCTCTCAACGTTCGCCCTCCCTTCCTCCCCATACAGCCTCTCTCAGTCCAGCGTGGGTGTCTGGTGCCTGTCAGAACCCGTGAAAACTGCTCTAATCTTAATTACACCAGCAGCTTTATTACTCTGCTCCGCTGCTTTGCTCAGGCAGTCTCTTTATAATCACTTCCTACAAGCTGTTTTATCTTATGGGCGAGGGAGGGCTGTGAAAGATACCTGAAAGACTGAACTGAATTTTAACTTACGCAGAATACTTGAATATTTCTTAAAATGTGAAGATATAAACCAACTGTATGCACTCTGACTATTACACCTGGCTGCAGTCTTCAACACCAGGTACCCTTCCACGTTGGAGCGCTTGATTTACAAATGCTGGGAGCCACCTAGTGGTTGAGATATGTTTGAACATTGCAGCCCTGAATGACATATTTCCATGCGGACACTGATGGGGTCGAAAGCGCCTTGTTTTTTCAAGCTCTTTTTTCTCTTATACAATTTATAACGAAACCAAAAGGTCAGAAGTACCCAGAGAGATGAACCACAGTCATGGGAAGCAACAGGAAAAATATGTGGTTGTGAAATAGATATGAATAATGGAGAATCTATTGGGTGTTGAGTGTGTTGTGTTTTCCTGTTTAGTTTCTTATGGTCATAGACATAGAGGGGGTCTGACAACACAAAAAGCTTGTTCAGATTGAGCATAACCTGACCCTTACTACACATCTAGCAGACACGGAGCAACATTAGCATTCATTTGGAGTCGTGTTTGTGTCCACCTGATGAATGTAAGTCCATTATTCACACTTCTTTTAGGTCTGTTTTGGGCTCCACCGTCTCTGAGAAAAACTACTACTACTTCAACTAGCTATTCACAGGCTATTCAGTAACTTTGTCTATTTAAAGCTGAGCTGGTAGTGGGTTTGTCAGAGCTTTTTCACTGAAAACAGCTGTCCATGCTGTGGGCCAAAAGGACACTGAAAACAGTTGTGGGTCAGAAGACCAAAATAATGGTCTACAAGATGCTAAAACACTCTGTAGCGATGAGGGTATCTGGAGAGTTGTGTAATAATTCACTGTTGGTTCATCACTATAATCTCTCACATACGTGTGTACTCAAATGATCTAATGTTAACATAAAAATATTAATTATAGCTGCTCAACAATGCTAAAGTATTAAGTGTTCGTCAAACTAATGTATTGAGTGTTCCTTAAACTGCCCTGTGTAGCCACAGTAAGGAGAAGGTGAACAGCAACATGGTATTACAATTTGCTCACACAAGCTTAATTTTGATTGGCAGAGCGTGACTTGGCTGATTCTCATTCACACAGGATGCAAATGAGCTGGCTGAAGACAAGATGGAAATGTCCAGTAAGCATCCATCAAACCAGATTCTCACGTAGTCATATATGTGTGCATGTACCACTGTGAGTGGTAATCTTTTGCATCTCGGTTGTGAATTTGAGGCCAGCTTTGTTAATGCACAGTCAAATAAATAATTGTCCCCAGATTCTCCTCCAAAGCTCATGTTAAACTGTTGTGTCTTTTCTGTTTCAGGTTTTGATTTGAGCAGTGCTGAGTCAGGAAGTTTATCTTTTGCAATAAGAGAATGCAACTTTGATCTGATGTGTATTCAGCACATACCACTGAGGTCATCGGCTGAGTTTGCGGTGATTGTGTTTGCGGCCTTTCACTTTAAATGACGGCATATTATGATGAGCGAAAACAGTGTTTCTCCATTTTCCCACATTTTCCCATTATCCTGTGGCTCATAACCTGTCTCCTCCTTAATGTAAGGCTTTTTAGACTGTCTGTGTTACCCATCTGCCCTCCTTGTCTTCTCACCAGCTCATGGTCTGGCCTAATGAACAGAAACAACATAACTCTTCTGATCTCAGCAAATGCTATCAGAAGAGCTGTCCAGATGAGTGAAAAGGATGACAAAAGGTGTCTTGTCTTACTATTCTGATGTTTTTATACCAGGCCAATATCTTGAGCAGCCACAGGGCAACAGTGTCCTTAGACATTATCTAGCAGAGGCAAGGTTAAGGAATGCAGTATGAAGTGAGAGGGCAATCCTTCTTGAGTGTTCGAGCACATATGTGCACACACAATTAGATTCACACACTGATAGTGAACAGAGAAGAGAACTGTAAGCAATTCAGAGTTTGGCCTTGGTACTGAGGGGTTCTGATGTTTTTTCTTTCATTTTTCTTTGTGTATGAAACAACATTTCTGTCCCATGAGTAGTTATTCTGTGGTTAGAGAGCAAAGTCTTTAAAGATGGAGTATTCGCCCTGTAACTAAGAGGTTGCAGCCCAGACCAAGGCCCCACTGTTCCCTCTAGACTGATGGCAGCCTCCGGTTGGCCCATGTTGGCTTTGCAACACATGCCTTCTTCAGCAATTCAGATTTGACAGAAGGAAGTGGATCTAAAATGATTTAAGAATATGAATAAAAGATTCAACAAAGCCCACAGTATTCTTCCTCAAAAACATATAGCTGTATAGCATCATCTCCCATGATAATATCTGCGATGGTGCAGTCTTTCATTGTAAACAGATAGTACAGCATTCTTTTAAAGACATCCAAATCTTAGTCATATAAATCTGCTCTTCATTTCTTTCTTGTTCCAACTCAGGAGTAGAAGAAGAGCTTTCGCGGTAATCTGGCCTGGCTGTGTAGATTTTCAGAGCTGGTCCTCGGAGACAGAAGTCCTACTTTAAATAATGTAGAGGTTTCAGAGGAGATAAGAAAAGAAGAGAAGCTGAAGTCAACAATCCCATATACACCACTGAGTGTAATAGACTTTCAGAGCATGATAGTGGATAAGGGAGTTTTTCCTTCCTGTGGAAATGCTGTTGTAGTGTGTGCATGTAGGATGATGGACAAAGCTTAACTGCAGGTTTTAGGTGACCTCCCCACAGAACACATTGAGGGTCTGTTTGGAATTAAGTAGAAAATCCTGATACTGTATTGTACATTTGGGAGCAGTAAAATGCAGCCATGGTCCACATATATCACCACCAAATAAGGTAAATCTTGTGAAATAATAGAGGCAAAGATTACGCAGACACACTATAAAAAGTGGTTTGAATATCCTAATATATAACTGTGTTATATAGTTAGCCCGCGAATGCAAGGCATCAGGGTTCAAAGTACCAGAGGAGCTGGGAACCCTATTGTAATAGTTCTCGTTTTGGGCATTCGCGGGTTCAAAGTACCAGCAGAGCACGAAAACTGAAAAACCTATTTTAATGAACTTTTTTAGAATTTTAATGATATATATATATATATATATATATATATATATATATATATCTTTCGGGGATGCTGCCGATTCCTATGGTATAGGACATGCCTCTGTGCGATGATATTTTCATTTCGCTAAATCGCGAAAACTGGAAATTAACTTCTCCCAAGCCACAAGTCCGATCGCCACGAAACTTGGCACAGACGATCTCTGGACCGAGCCGATCAAAGTTTGTAGAGGGCATCTTGATCCGCTAAAAAACGGCCCATTAAAAACTAACAAATGTTTGTGCAAACGCTAAAAACAGGATGTCATGTCAGATTTTAAGTTTGCAGCGGGCGATCTACACCAAACTCGGGGACCTTATCTGGCACACCCTCCCGAGGGACTGTGCTTGGACCCCGCTTATAACTGCTTGCAGTTCTAGTTATATATTATAACTGTGTTCTTTTCACATAAGGACACTACAGGTCCAAATTGCAGGTGCATGTGCTGAAAAACTAAATATAATCAAATCAAATCATAAGAAAGCAGACAAGGAATCAAAGAAGTCTTAATCATAACAACAAAAAGACAGACAGATACATTTTTCAGGCAAAGAGAAAAAATTAAAACAGTCATAAGTTGAACTTAACCAACAGGGATACAGTGGACATACACAGTACAGCCGACTGGCTTACAACTCATTTACTGTTACTTTATAATGTTTATAATGAAGTATTTGTGTAAGTTTGTGTGTGTGTGTGTGTCAAGGCCACAAACCAGAAGTGAATTTAACATCCTCAGAGGCCCAAACAGATGGTGTTTCCATATTTCTTGGCCACTGGAAACCAAACCAGAGAACGTGCAGCTCCTGTTTGACTGCTCATCATGGATTTGGATGGATGCATGTCTGGAAAAGTTAAAGATTCCATTAAATAAAATGATTGGGCGTGTTCTTTGTCCTTCAGGCAGTGAAAAAAACACCTTGCAGCTTTTTGCAAAAGCACAATCCCCAATCTTGTGGCTGACTTTTACAATTGCCAGCTCTGTCTAAAGACAGCTAATAAATTGGATGATTAAGTTCAAGATCCAGGTTAAGAGAGCAGAATCATGTCTTATTATATGCCCCATTATAAACACCATGTCATTAGTCATGCCTACTGCCCTCATACTGAATATCAAAAGAGAAGTCCTCATTCTCCCAATCCTTTACATATGGCTATGTTTTATGAGTGTGTGCGGTGGTCAGGGTGAGGGCCATCCTTCAGCCTGGTTAAATGTTTCCATGCAGCTGAGTTTTGCTAACCGCAGCTGGTTACCCAATTGTACCAATGAGAGGAGGCCTTGATCAAGGACAGCCTGCCAGGAAGAACGCTGCGGCTGATAGTTTGTGTAGAGCAAGTTTGCGTGCACATGCTTCACGAATACGCGCAAGTTGATTTATATACATGCGGGGGTATATTGTGGAAGTTTATAAAGAATAAAATTAGTGTCCAAAAAAATTTAATGTTTTACTTCAATTAATGGGGCAGCAAGTGTGGAGTCAAACATCATAATGAGACAGTTTTGCAAACTTTATTATTAGATGAGTTGAAAAAAAACTGCATAAACATCATGCGAACAATGGACTGCAGTTCAACTCAAGTCTCTCGGGGTACTCCGAATGTTGGCCAACATTTTTATTCCCAAACATGAATTTAAATTACTTCATTACAAAAGTAATTATCTGTGGTGTTATGAGAATAGACAGATTTGATGACAGACTTTCAGAAAACGTTTATTCTGGCATCCACAAACTTGTTGGCCTAATATGAGAGGGGAGCAAAGGTTTTCTTTGGTAAGACTGTGATGTTGTCGTTATGGTAATAACAGCTACAGCACGAGTGTGTGTACTTGTGTGAACACCTGTCAAATATAAATCAATATCAGACTCATGAGAGAACACACAGGAAGAATGCTCTCTAATTGCTCTGTTTCCATAGTTGGATATGCTAACAAGCTAAGAGTGACAAAAGATGGGCTCTAAAAGTGAATGAATAAATGCTTCCTAATCTAAATAAAGAAAAGATGTGAACATACTGTATATGCTATAGATATTTAATCTATCCACAGCCCTTGTTTTGATTATCCAATTCCACAAGACCAAATAAAAATGCATAAATGCTTCTTAAGATATTTCATGCGTCTTGATGTGGCCACTGAGCTGAAACGGCACAGAAAAGAGAAGTGAAAGGAGTGGTGAATAAGGGGAACCATAAAGAGAAAAGAGTAAGTGGGCCTTTGAGAAAAGATGGATGAGAACGCGAACGCTGTCAGTGTGACATGTTTTGCTCTGCCGTTGGATAGATATGCTGCATGCATGCTGGTCTTCTGTCAGTCCTGCCTAACCTCTTGCTGCTCCTCTGTGACCCTGTGACTGTTTGACCACACAGGAGTGCTCCATCAGCAGGGTCATGGCCGCACTTTAACCCTCTCTGCTGTTCCAGCTTCAGCGTCGTAAGACATGTTGTACTCCACAGTCTCCTTGTGACCCTGACAGCTTGGGTCATCCTTGCTTGGGCCGGTTGCTATGGCAACAATAGTTCATTGCCTTCCCGGCGATGATTTGTGAACAGTGAAATGACTCGAGTGTGGGATGCTCTAATGTGAAAGGGAAAAAATGGGAGGACATGATCCAAAAAAATCAAAGATGGAAACATGGAAAAGAGAAAAGATCAATATAAGTGATCGTTGGAGGGTTAACAGCGAGGTCAGTGGGACTTCATGAAGCCAAGTGCTTGCAAAGTGTAAAAAGGCAAAGTTCTCATTTCTATGTTGTGGGGGAAGTGGTGAAAATCAGGTGGGAGATCCCAAGAGTCCCTTTTTCAGCCGGGGTCATTTGTCTAAATGGAGAAACTCAGCACAGTAATAAGTCAAGCATGAAATGTGTGTTTGTACTTAACAAGACACCACAACAAAACATATGGGTTTAACATGTCTTCTATGCAAACAGTAACATAAATATGAAGGAACATGATATTGTTACTGTAATAACATGAGTGGAAATGGCTATAATTGTTTCACTTTATCCCCAGGATATTCACTGGGTGTGGATGGCATTACCTGAAAGCAAAAGTGATTTCATTTGGAAAGAAAAACACAATTACAACTTGTTCTGCTATGATATGAACCTGTGGGGTAACTCCAGAACCCAATATCGTCAGCGCTGAAGTGTCAGCTTCTGATTAGAGCAGCTCGGGTTTTCATCCAAACAAAGAGTTATGATTTCAACGTAAAACACTGCTGTAATTGCAAATTTCATCACCTCCGGAATCCACCTGCACTGAAAGAAAAAACTCCTCGTTCCCAGAAATGGAAAGGCAGATTTCTCAAGCGGCAGTAACACCTGATGACTTTACAGTTTGTCCTCTTCACAACCTGCTCTTCCCAGGGGCAGGGTCAGGGGGTGGTGCGTAATTCAGCAGAGCTGTTAATCCTCGCATCTGCTCCAGTACTAGTCAACCTGACTCAAAGCTAAGAGCAATAAACATGGCTAAAGGCCAACAGGTACATAAAGCCTGAAATTCTTACAGCCCATGATTCAGCTGCCTTCAAAGTGAAATGTGACCTTAAGCAACACCTGTGTGTTTAACAAAGTGACCAAAGGATTGTTTAAATCCTGTATCACTACAGTATCTCAGCATTTGCTGCAGAAGGGAAAAATGCTGTTAGTTAAAAAAGAGTTTGTAGGAAGGTTTCTGCAGGAGTATGCAATAAAAACTGTATCTCAAAAATACTGCATCAAAAATAAGCATCCAATAATACTTAAGTAAACAATTTTTAGGTAATTGTACTTTACTTGAGTCTTTTCTGCTATATACTGTGCACTACATTAATGAAAGTGCTGTACTAACACACTTTCTAACTTACTTACTTAATGATGCAATAACATAATAAAATAACAATGGCAACTGCCATTCTGCAATCTTCAGATCTTCAATCTCCACATATCGCACTGGCCAGTAATGCCTGACACTGCACCTTGTCCAAATTTCACGGTCACTTTATTTGATGGAGGTCGCACTATGACATATCCTTACAGTTTTGACCTTTAGCATCGTGCCCTCTAGCGACCGCACACAATCTGTGAATGAGCAATCCAAACGCGATGTGGGATTAGAGCAGGAGGTTTTCTGTCGGCCGTCATAAGCCTTCACATCTTGACTCATTGCTGTCACACTTCTGTGTATCACTACAGGAGCCCTGACTTTAATTTGAATACATTTAAACTTGTAAGACAAACATAACAATATGTGTGCACAGTCACATTAGCACAGTAATACAGATATTACAGTTAATCATAGGTAGACTTGGAGGAAAAGAAAGCAAACAGAGTAGTGACAGGTTTCACTCATTTCATCGTACATTATTTCCAGCACCTATACGCATAGACAGGTACACACACATAGACACACTTAGATCCCCTTCCCTACTCACACAAACACAAACATGTGCCAGATCTGGTGCAGAGGTCATGGTTTCTCTTATAAAAACACATGTGCTAATTGGTATGTGCGTCATACCATTTGTCACATGTGGGAAAAAAAACACAAAAGCAATGATTATACTGTAATAACCTGAGGTTTTTAAGCAGTTAAGGATGCTAAACTATGTTTTGTACCAAGAGGAAAACCAATTGGGTTATCTACATCGTAACAAAAACACATGATGCAAGCTTGATAGAAAACGATTGACCAACATAATGTTTTACGTCACCATCGTGCACAGTGGTTGGCTTTGTCAGTGGTGCTGTATGACAAATAAAAATATTGGTCATAGTTCATGTACTAACTGCAGCTGGCATGAGGGTAAGCAGGCAGTTCATCAGATAGTGAACTGTATGCTTATTCAAAACACCTATTCAATTTCAAATATTATGCTTGGTTAGTTGTGCGCTGAGCAACCGTTTACACCCATGTTGTCTTTATAAGCCTACACGCTTGATGTAGACCATCACCCTCACTTGACAAAGACCAAATACACAGAGAGGCAAACAATTCACTTTTATGTGAAAAAGAACAGATTTGCTTCACAAATTGAGTCTGTGCTTGAGATGTTTCCCTGAGGACCCCATGAAACAAGGCTGACCACACTCTAAACAAATGCCAGACAAATAAACCTGCAGTGAGCATTTCTTGCTGACACAAAGACATACACATAAATGCAGACTCACTGTACACACACACAAACACCCACACACAAACATAGTAAAGGGATAAAATGAATTAATACATTTAGGCTACACAAAAAGACAGAAATATACAATAATACACACAATTAACAAATAAAACTGGCATCATATAACACAACAGTTATTAGCTGTCTAATCTGATCACAGAATTAAATAAAACAGATCAAATGCTGAATAATAGAGGCATCATTAAGAATTAAAGAAACAGTAAATCCTCATTTTGTTCTTGATTTAAAAGGATTGATTTGATTTGAAACCAAACTGTTTTTGTATTTCCAACATTGCATTCTCGATATCACCTCACTAGATCTTTTATTTCTAAACTGCCTATCAATGGGTGCAAATAAATAATACTCATTATCATAATGAATTAATAAATGACACTGATTACAACATCATCATAACCTCACTGATTTACTCATCTCTGTAAAGAGTGGAGCAGCCCTTTTAGAAAAAAATATTTAAGTGTTTTTCAATTTTACATATTATTAATCAGTAACATGCTGCTGTTAATTTCCAGAAATGCTACATCCAAAGGATCAAGGAGACACGAGCGTTTTCTGTAAACTAACACTTGCAGTACACGGTTACACAAGAAGACCTCTATGTTTCTTTCAGGAAGCTCATCATAAATCATACATCAGGGGACGAGCTTTAGCCCTGCTGGAATGCCCATTTAATCACCATCCAGCCCCGAGCTGTGGTTGTGAGGCCGGAGTGTGATCCCAGTAGCTGCACGTGTGTGAAAGCTGCATTTGTCAGTATTTGTCCTAAAGGACATGTTGGATTATGGCAGGAGAAAATGGCCTTAGGCTGTCTTTACAAGTCATAAATGCTTGAGCGGAGTGCTTACCACTGTATGTGTTTGGGAGCTTGGGGGGGACAGGAAACCAGCCTAATCCATCAGGATCAGTCCATTAAGCCCCAGACAGATTCAATTAAAGGAAAAAATAATTACCTCTGCCACAATAACTTAACACAGCAAAAAAACAATAATGTCTCAAACACTTAACTACTCGCAGCTTTACTTTCAGACAAATATTTAAACATGAGAGAACAAACTGAAGTTCTATCACTGTTTTCTCACCCCACATTTCTTCCTGAAAACTTTGCAGTAGGGTCCCGCATGGTGATTGTGATTTCACGGATGAAAATTCATGGCAAGTCTCCTCAACAGAAAACAAATGCTGCTCTCTGCGCTTGTTAAACATTGAAAATATCTTCCTCAACCCCGAACTGAAGTAGAATGTTAACAGGTTTCAAATTAACATTGTTTAGTTGTCCAAATACTTCTAAGTCTTTCCACATAGCCCTGGCCAGCTGCACAAATATGAACGATTTACCCACAGGGAGTATAACTTTCATTTCATACAAGAGCCCTGTGGCAGACACAGACAGACAAGCCAATGCAGATAGAGCTCAAACCTTGGAAATAAAATACGTAGAGGGGACACCTAATATATCAGGACAATAGACACTGCCAAGTGGAGCCTCAACCGTAGATATGGAACCAGCAGAGGGCAAGCTCTCTAATCTCTTCCAGAGGTAGCTGTCATGCCTTCACATACAATCAGAATCATTTTTTTTAGTTCATTTTGGAGTGAGATGAGAGAGATGTAGATATGTTGATGAAGCTTTTTTTGTCTTCACGATTTTGCATGTAAAGATAAGGACATTTCTTTACTGAGGATAATAACCACTATTTTTTGCTTCATTGAAAGGCCTTAAAGGAATAAATAACAATTTGCAAAATGTGCTTTTGCAGAGACGTATATGAGAAGATTGACACCTTTCTCATATTTGTCAACCTGCAGTTAGCTTAGCGTTGCATAAAGTCAAGAAACATCCAGTCATCCAGGAATTTGCTGCACCAGGTCCAGAAATAGTCTGGCATACAACTCCTCACAAATTGTTGTTTTTACACTTTTTCTCTCAAATGAGATATAACTTCGTAATTAGTAAGATTTGGAGGTGCTGTTTCCACCATTTATGCTAAGCCCAGCTAGTGAGCGGCTTTCTGATTCTTCATATTAAGTGGAAAGATGTGAAGGTAGTATCAATCTTCTCATCTAACTCTTTGAACTCTTTGCAAGAATTAGAATAAGCAAACTTCCCAAATATACATTTTCAAATTGTAACTGTTGCTCTTAAAACAGTCATAACTCAAATCTGATTAAGATGCACATCGCAGACTTTAGCAAACAGCAAAGATCCCTTAATCATCCAGTCTCTTGCTCTGTTTTATAAAATGCCACATCAGACAGGAGAGCCAACAAACCGTTCAGCCATGCAGCTATGGTTCCTCTGCATCCTCTCATTACTAGTCACACAGAGGGTCACAGAGTCAGCCCTGCTCCACAATGCAAAATCAATTCCTTTTATCTGCTTTTAACCCTTTTATAGCTACTATACGTGTTAAAATGTGACTGAATGAAAGCGGTTCCTATCCACTCTTCCTCTGCCCTTTCCCTCATGTTATCAGGTTTTATAAGGTTCGAGATAGCGCCTTAAAGCTCAGATGCTCCCCAGTATCCCCCTGTGGGTTCTGAGGTCTGGTCAGGCAGATTGACAGCAGGCAGCCACTAAGGGGTCACCTGGCGCTGCCCTACACAGGCCTGGGAACAAGACATCTCTTATCAAAATCACAGCGCGACACAGACCTGCTAACCAACCTCACCTGATAACATTGATTCAGAACGAGTAGAGGAAGGGGTGTAAAAAGGAGATGCAAGGCACAATAAAATACAGAAAGGAAGAGATGCAACAAAGAGGGGAGATTAACATCGATCCATCGTCAACCGCTTCTCCTGTATACAGGGTCGCGAGGGGGCTGGAGCCTATCCCAGCTGACATTGGGCAAAAGGAGGGGTAGACCCTGAACAGGTCGCCAGTCCATCACAGGGCACCACATAGACAGAGAACCACTCACACCTAAGGACAATTTAGAGACACCAATTAACCTAGCCTGCATGTCTTTAGATGGTGGGAGGAAGCCGGAGTACCCGGAGAAAACCCGCACGGACACCATGTAAACTCCGCACAGAAAGGCCCGGGCAACTGGGCTTTGAACCCACAACCTTCTTGCTGTGAGGTGACAGTGCTAACCACTGTACCACAACACTGCCAGGAAATTAACATATAGGATTTTATTTGGGTGCTAAATTCTAACCCACAATTTGTTAAAATAACAGGTGTCAACGATGCAACTACGAGCTTTTAGACTAAATCTACAATTTGTCGAGTGAAACAAACCAAATACCTCTTATTCCTCTGCCCGGTTAAATATGGCATATGGAGGCCTGCTGTGATTGTTAGGGATGTCTGGAAGGCAGACGGTTTTAATGTGTATGTTCACCGCAGGGTTCCTTGTAGTAAACCCTCAACATCATCACTGGCCCACACAATTACAGCCCAGTTGAGATTTACACAAAACCCCTTTTAGAATGACGTCAATGTAGCTCCGCGCCTCATATTTTGTACAGGAGTGTGTCTGGGTCATGTCAATCCAGAAAATATGCTGTTCTCCAGTTCTCTGTCAATGTCACATAATACAGTAATTGGACAGAAATGGTTGTTGCCTATTTGACTGTTATGTGTGTTATGACCATACAACAAAGAGAATGAGCTTTCTGAAAGAGGGAGAGGTGGAGGGGAAAAGCAGAGGTTTGCTACACACATTGGTCTCTGTACTTTTTTTTTACTCTACGTGTCCTCTTTAATGAGATTCAAGTGAAAGCCACAGTAGCTGAATAGCTGCCACACAGACCCACAGACAGAAATACAGTTCCAGTCAAAGCCAGCTCAGATTTCAACGGCAAGGCAACATCTGAACAGCGGATTATCACAGTTTCTTGACCATTAAACACCTCTTGAATGGTCTTGAATCCCTGTTAATAGCGTCCACACATATGTAAAGCGAGGAAGTGAAAGATGTGGTTGCAAAAGAAGAAAAGAGACAACCTTATTTCACATTCACCTCCCGAAACCTTTTCACTGCGCACACAGCTCTCAGACACAAAGCTGCTTTTGTCTGGGGTTAACAGAGTCCTGTTAAGGTCCAAAGGCAAGGCCACTGGGAACCTCCACACCTTCTCACACACACTGATACAAATAATTACAAGGAAAAGTTTATATTAAATATATAAACTATTGTTTTCTAAATAACATAAAACATGTTTTTTCTTTCATGTTAGTAATGTAAACCTTTTTTGGTTACTTTCATCTCTCCAAGGCCAACTTTAACCCTCTTCATTTCCTATCTCTTAATCTGCTGAAGTAGATAGCCCATGTGTACATTACCGTAATGTTAAATTTACAAAAAAAACCAACGTGTTAATGTGTTACATAAAGGTTTTGTGTCCACACTAGCCTTTTCAGATTGTTTTCTAAACATTTTCCATCCATACACACTCAAATGCACAAAAGAAATACTCAAGTCTCAAGTTCTTTTTCCTCTTCTTTAAGTTTATTTGCGGATGGAAAATGCTGGGACGGAGCATTATCACTAACAAATGGTAAAAACCATGGCTAAAGGGATTGGACAAACAGATACTTAAACTTGGGTAAAGCTCTGTTCTCTGTCTTTCTACTATATATACTATGAAATATCAATTGATTACTGTAAATAGTTCCTGTACCTCAAGTCTAATGATAACTTTGACATTGAGACTCTTGATCAAATCATTTTATATTTGTGTAATTGTCATACAACTGAAGTAGAAAAATATGCCAATAGAAATAACTCTTCACAAATCTACATTATTGATACGGTCTAAAGTTAATTCAAAGTTTAACCTTAACTGCAAGTCCAAATCCAAATAACTTAATTATATGAGAATAAAATAGATTTTCCTAATTTCATTTTCATACTGCATGCACAGTACATGTACCTTTTTATAGATGGAAAGTTTTGTGAATTCTACTGCAATGAGAACAACCATCCCTCAAGTATGTGCATAAAAAAGGCACGACGGGAGTGTGAAGTCATTGTTGCAGGAGAACAGTGTAGATAAGATGGATGAGGAGAGGAGAGGAGGTAAACTTGTGAATGAGCTTCTACACCCTGTTTCTTCCCACCCTGTGAAAAATAGCCAATCACTGTAGTTTGGCAAAGAGAGAGCAGCACACCAAAAGCATTAGAGCTCTTTTGAAATTGGCCCACTGTGGGTTTGGAGAGTCACAAGCTGGAATTTGGCTATTTTTCATCTGTCAGTTTGTCTTCTGAAGTGCTGGACGAACAGATCTCATTTCACCACCAGAAAGAGAGCCAATTTATTTCTGTTTTCATTCAAGAGTGGTGCAGGACCCTCAAAGTATGCTCTTAATCCTGCAGCTATTTCTGTTACAACAAAAACAAATTATCTCCCAATGAAAGTTTAATGATTTCTGTTGCACTTCATCACAGTGCTTGGCAACACCTGCCGAAGCAGAACACTGACTCTTTGGTGTATCAGCCAGGGTGTGTGTGTGTGTGTAAGCCGCATGTTAGCAGTTTATGACCTTTAAAGCATAAAATGTTGGTCAGGCTTGTGCTCAGGTCACATGCGGAGAAAGTTAAAAAGAGCACTTGTGGTCGTTGATGTGGCCACTTCAAAGACCACCCATGATTGGATTTCAGGTACTGCCCTGAATATAAGATGATGCTAATTATAAGATGCGTGGAGGCAGTCACAAACTTCCATAGGTTAAACTGGGCTAACCAAACACTTTCAAGGCTGACTAACTGTAACAGGCATCCTATAAATGCACTTGAAACCAAGAAAATTTGTGGAAAAAATATCCCAAATTTCCTCTGGGCCTGTATAAAATGTACTAGCAATCATCTATAAACGTTAAGAAATTTCAGTCTGGACTAAAACAATATTTCTATCCATATGCTGTGCAGCTCGCTTGACAAAAAATGTGTAGTACAATCTAAATGTTTCAGTCCAGAAAGGCTCACAACTGAGTGCTGAGAAGAAAAAAATAAAGACTTCTCCATTGTTCATTGTTCTGGCATCTTTGCCTCATTGATGAAGATACCAATAGATTTTATTGCAGTTGAGGCATTTTGCTCCCCAGTGAAGATCACTTAATTCTAACACACATATTTTCACACCGGTAAAGGGTGTGAATCCCAGTGTGGAAACACCAATAAGATCAGAAGCTGTTGCTGAATTATGGTAACCTTAGTTTGAAGGGGGAATACACAGAGGATGAATTTAGAGCGGGACAGGTCTCTGATTCAGTCTGCAAAGTCTAACCTCCCAGAAAGAGTCAGATCTCTCTCTCTCTGCTACACCTCCACACTGTGGTGAGTTAATGAGGAACAGAGCGTGGTTATAGTCCCTAATCAAAGCCAGCTCTGGAAACAGACCTTTAGCTGGCTGCTCATTTCTCTCCCTCACCTCTTGTTACTTCGTCTTTCCTCTACATCATCTGTACATCTCCTCTTCTCTTGTCCTCTCTCCTCACCTGTCAGTGACTCCACTTCCTGTTTTTTACCTCTTCTGCCAGGCTTTTCCTTCATGTCCCATACTCATATGTCAGCCACTCTGCTTTTCAGAGAACATTGGTGACGTATAGTGCTGATAGTGAGCCTACAGGAGGCCTCAAGGATCATACGGCTCATTAAGAGTAGAGGACCAGAGGCAAATAACTCCAGGCCAGCCACCATGTCAACACACGCCACCCACACAAACATTCACAAGTCAGTTTCCACACTACAGATACATTATTTTCACCCATGGAATCCCTTTTTATATTGTTGCATGCATGTTTGTTTTTGTGCGTATGTGTGATTGTGTCAGTGAACATGCAAGTGGATCTTTACACATAATCCCCTTCATGTTCATTTATCCTGGCATGAAAAATCACCCTCTGTTTCCCCGCTGGGGAATTACTTCAAAGGCGCCATGCAGGATGAATAGCATGTAACAATATCTTGTATTTGTCCATGTGAAAGAAGACAAGATACTCTGTCTTCTGCTGGTGCCGTTTCCTTACTCTGATTAATAGGCCTTTGATTGCAGCTACAGACTGGTGCCCAAGCACAGAGAGTTGCATGGCTGCCTACTATTATAGCCTGCTAAGTTACAAAGAGACCAAATTAAAGTGACAGTCACATTCGGCTGCTCTATCATTCTGACTGACAGCTGTACCTTTAACTCTCTATTTAAATGCTCTTTAAGGGTTTTATGTAATGACCTAGGCATAGAAAAGCTGTAAAGAGACAGCAGCTGTTGTGTCACGGCTCAGCGGACGACTCTTGGGGGGGTTGTCCCAAAAAGGGGGGTGGCAAAGGAAAAGATGTGGCTAAATTGGGGGAAAGTGCTTTCTTTACAATTGCGCCATGATTGCACCATAATTGATCAGTCTACAAAACATGATATGTCCAGTGCACTTAACAAAGTCATGCACCAGAGACTGGACGCTATAATGATTACGCCATGTTAAGCTTTTACTGTAAGTGTTTTCAGGATAGACAATCTGCATGTTTGACTGGGTTTTCAACACACAAAAGCAGAATTGTGTCATCTTTTATCAGAAAATCTACTTTCAGCCTTTGATGAGTTTCTGATATGAATTCCAAAATGTAAAAAAATCTCTCTAGGAGCCTGAGGATGAGGATAGATGTAGATGGCCTCATTCTGTTATAGTAAAACAAGAATACTACTAAATAGCTGAAAGTTTTACAGTCTGGAACAATTCGTGTATTATTCTTGTTGTATTACTGAATATTTACTGCTGGTCCCATCTGCCAGAAATGATAGCC
Organism: Micropterus salmoides; assembly: GCF_014851395.1. Taxonomy (NCBI): domain Eukaryota; kingdom Metazoa; phylum Chordata; class Actinopteri; order Centrarchiformes; family Centrarchidae; genus Micropterus; species Micropterus salmoides. The sequence continues at coordinate 14,037,445 of NW_024041373.1, forward strand.
AAGATGATAATTTGAAAATCATAAAAGCGGTGGTTAGAGAACCGATACCTTATGAGTTCACTTTCTGTTGCAGAACTGTCAGTATGTTAATGAAATTATATTGTTATCAGGTATAAAAACTCAAACAAATTGCACAGCTGTAGACTATATCTTTCTGATGCTGCAATGACTACCAAGCACTTACAATGAAAGGCAGTTTCTTAAAAAAGGATAATAATTATTATATTTTTATATTTAATGGATTTCTGTCCAGCAACAAGGCTTGTTAATCTTTGTTCTAATATAAACTAAGAAACACTAGATGGTGATTTATGTCTGAGTGGCTTTCAGCTGTTTCTGGCACTCACTCACCTGTTTTGGCATCTCTCTCACAGCACTCACAAATATTACGTGGCCACATACCAGCTTGATGACAGACAGGATAAATGTAGCGGATAACACTCGTGCTGTTTGACACACAGGATTGAATGAATAATGAAATATTAACAGGCTCCATGTGACTTTTTATCACACAACTGGATCAGGTTTAAGGACAAGCCAAAAATATCCACTGTATGAGGATGCTTTGACTAATGTGCGAGCCAAAGAGGCTAAAAGAAATAGGAAAAAGAAAAGGGTGATACATGGAGAAAGGGATTGTGTGTCACTGCCTTTGTCAAAAATTAAACATGTGGCTGGGACTAAAGCATGAGGCATGTTGTTTGTGTTGTGGTTTTCAGTTTCAGTATCAAAATAAGCTGCAGGAGTTTTTTCTTGTGAGAAAAGTGTGTTTGCGTATGTGTATCTGTCCTGGTATTTAGTGTGTGTTTATATACTGTTGCAAAATAGTAACACACACACATGGAGAAACATGTTTATATGTACAGGTTCATGGTTCACTGCCTCCAGTTTATGTAGAAATGAGAAACTACAATGAAGGAACAGAACCAAACCACTGTGCTTTACAGATCAATCTAAATCCAGGACATTTTCTGACAACTTGTGCTCCAATATTTAATTTAATGACTTATCTTTTCTAAATGTTGTGAGAGTGAATCACAGATCTCCCTACTCCTGAGAGTCTTGGAGAAAAAATCAACATGATATTTCGCAATAGCATTCCGCCGATTTACAAAAACCTGTAACTGCATGACTGTATATCATCAGTCTTGACTTCAAAAAGCCGATTCAGCAGTGTTACCATGAATCTCAATGTGTCTCTGGGCTGCCTCTTGGCTCTTCCTGGGCAACATCACAGAAGCAGCTGAAGGGATTTTGTTCCCGTGGCCGGAGAGCACCATGTGTCAAACTCTATCCATCCACCATCAAGCTTACAGACTGGCTTAACACCAGCTGTAGTTCATGTGGCTCATTCTGGTATCAAACTCACAGCTGAAACCATAAAAATGAGAACATCTGAAGTTCACTTTATATCTGAATTTATATTTAAGGTAAAGAAGATTTTTTTGAGAGAGAACCTGAGAAAACATGTTTTATTCACTGGATCTCCAGGATTATCAGAATGCAAAAACTCACTCTGCTGTTTGTTGTTAGTATGACGGCATCTCTTTTTGCCTGCAGCAACAATGTTCTGTTTTAGTGCATAGCAAGTACAAAAAAATAGATTTTTTAGATTTTATTGATTTGATTTGCGATTTGTTGCAAACATTGAAAACTTGATTAAAGTATACATGTGCTAACAGCATTGTGATGCAAGAAGGATTTTGTGTAGTTTACAAACCCTTTTGAAGTACAATACAGAAGATCAAAACTTGACTGGATTATATTGTATTTACTACAACATAAGAAAAGAGAGAGCACTAATTAGCAAGGGGAGCCAGATGCCCATGTTACTTGACCTGGAAGTTTTATTAGATGATATAAAATAAGGCAGAAAATTTCTTTTTGTTGATATTATTTGGAGGATCTTGAAACCTACCAGTGATTATAAAGCCATTGCCCAACGCATTGTTTCTCCTTTGATTCAACATCTATGGCTAAAGACTTTGTTGACAGGCCATTGAGGTGGTCCATATGGCGGTGTGAAGGCGCAGGGCTTGTGACTCTCTGGAGGATGTAGAGGAAACCAGACAAAGGCTCAGCCAGCAGGCCCTCAGCCTCACAGAGCCTCAATGGAGCAGAGGCAGATCCCCCACTGGGACCAGTTGCCTGTACGTTCTCAAACCAAAGTCTGATCTATGGAAACTGGCCACTCCAACATAATACGCTCAGTCATCCATACTCTTGCCTCCTGGGTCACGTGGTCTCTCTCTAAAGGTGAATAGTAGTTAAGGAATGTTTAACAATCTATTGGCATGTGACAGATTCACATTTTTTCTAACTAATGACTGACAGCACGCAGATGAATTTACTGCTATTGAACAGTATGGTGTAGTGTAAGCTTTTTAAAATATTTAGAAAGGAAACTGAAACAGCAGCTTTGTAAAAGTGTTATCACGATGACACAGCTTAATGTGTGTAGGTTTAAAATTCACGTGTCATATTGGCTGTCGGGAGCTGTTTCTAAGAAAAACTACAGTAGGAAAGAGATTATGTACTTTCTTACTAAATGTTATGCCAATAAAGTCAACTTGGATTGTAAAAAGTGAAAATGATAAAGAGAAAACAGAGAGATGGACAGAACAACCAAAACAAAGTTGATCAAAATATACCTTCTTGAAAGTTTACACCTGACACCTGCTATGCCTTTCGGAGCTTTGGAGAAAAACTTGACATATGATTTACACTTGCAGTCAAAAAGGTACTTACCATGTACTTTGAGAGTACAGTAAGAAATGATTCATGCAAAGAGCAGGAGATGGACCCCTGCAGTGAGACCTCCCAAAACAGACAGACAGATGGGAAACAGAACACTACACCACAACACTTTTCAGCTCAGACAAATATACAGGTGTGAGAAAAACGTTGGCCAAGAGTTAAGTAGCGGCAACAACGAAAGACTCAGTTGAAAGTAAATACAACAAAATGCTTGTTAAATGCTGTAACGCTAACTGATGTCATACTATTGTTAACTGAGCCAAAAGCTACATTCTGACACCAACATCGAAAACTAATTGCCAATGGTGTAAAATCATGGTATTCGTACTGCAAGGCGACCACTTGTAGCTCTCGTCCCATGTCTCCTGCTGAAGCGCACAAACAATGTATATTCACATTTATATTAAAATTTTTACATTCACATATATTTGCAGATCAATAAATATTTGTGGAACCAAATGTGTATGGTTGGTCGCTGTTCTTGTATCTGAAAACAATGAGAAGAACTCCTGCACACTGACTCGCTGGCTGCTGAAATGTTTAGCTAATGGACAGGTACTCACGAAGTAATTATATATATATAATCAAAATGTAGTCTCCCTTATTGTAAAATGTTAGCGAGAATTTAACAGGTAGCATTTATGTTTAGTGTGTGCAGGTTGTGCCAAAATCACCTTACGTCACCATCACTAGAAAAGTCGTGCAAACTGGCATTTTCATTCAAAACTGTCACTATCCAACTCCAAAACACCCTAAAATGTGAGGATGTTTCAACACTTTCTTTCACTTTCTGTTTTAAAGAAGATAATTTTGGTAATCCGTTTTCTATAAACGATTCCTGGTGAGAAAAGAACTGAGTGTCTCATTTTCGGGAAGATGCAGACTGCAAACTTGTTGATGCAGGAAAGAATAAAACAACTGGGCAATGTGCTGCCAAATCAGCTTATGTAACTACTACAGTCCATTCACCTCAGTGAAAGAAAGTAAATCTGGCTGATAGTGGCAGAAATGTTGAAATACTTGATGTTCTCTGACGTCTCTCCCATGCATGTCACAAATTGGCTGCCATTTACAACTTTAATGTGTATGTGTGTGTATGTGCTTGTGTTCAAGACAAATTACTCCTGTTTGTAGTTGCGCTTGCACAAACCACACTGCACACGTTTGTTCTTTGTGCAGGCTCACACGGGTTCGGGAGGGAATAGAGGCGTGAATGTAAAGTGTGTATTGTAATGCCACTTGTGGCGTCCTGTGTGAGGAAGAGCAGGTTGTGAGCTGTTGAGCTGTTGTGATCGGAGCACTTTGATCTGAAGCCCTCTGAAGTCAACTTTCACCCCAATCTGAGAGAAACTTATTCAAATACTTTGGCTTTCATACTGCACCCTTTTCCTTTCTGCTTGTCCTGTCTTTTGCTTTCTTAGTTGCACACACACACACACACACACACACACACGCACACACATACACACACACCCCACACATATACACACACACACACACACATATACACAAACAAACCTACACACACACGCACACACCTACACACACACACACACACACACCCCCCCCCCACACTCACACCTACACACATATACACGCACACACACACACACACCCCCCACACACACGCACACACCTACACACACACACACAGACACATAGACGCTTTGAAAAAAAGTTAGCCTTTGTAGTGTGTGAGAGAAGTCAATATGTGTCCTTTCAGCTGTCAGTTGCTTCTGCTCCGTCCGTCCCCTCCTGACTGTCTGGTCTCCATGGCATCATCTATAATGACAGCATATGGAGCAAAATGTCTCAGACAGACACAAAACGATAAACAGACACAGATTTACACATAGGATGTGAATACATTTCAAAATCAGCATATGTACATTAATGCTCAATCCCTGAGACAGATATTGCCAATATAACTTACGTGAAGGAGGATTTGTACTTTTCTTATGATACTGGCTAGATGCAGTAAATCACAACTGTAAAACACTTTTATTCTCCTTGAACTACTCTTTTCTCATTCTCACTCATTTTCTTGAAAAAGTGTGCTGTCAGTAGGTGGTTTGCTTTCCCACAGCTGTGTGATGAGAGGATATGTCTCCAATAAATGGAAAAAGAAAGAACAGAAAATACAAATCAACCACTTATGCACGTTATTCATGTTGCCCTGTGATTCACAGAAAATATATTCACTTCCTCGGCCAGTGTAAATATAAGCTTTTGTTATCTGCTGATTAAAGGATTTCAGGACATAATTATATTGTGGTATTGCATTTAGTTCAGTTGTGTGTATTTGGCTTAAACAAGTCTGTAACAGTATTTCAGGTATTACAGCCTTAGACTATCCCAGTGTGTGATCAGTGCAAAAGACATGGCTCATCTATGTTCTCATCTCAGATAAACTTTGCACACACAAACACACATACACACGTACACTGGATAATTTGCTCTGGAAGATGAAAGCCAAATGTCTGGAAACTGACTTGACATCTGCATCCGGTTAAATTTGCTAATAACACAGTTAGGATGTGCACACACACACATTTGCAATGTTCAGCAGGCTGTATGAAGACAATTGTTTAGGGATTCACTTTATCTGAGAATAGTTTTACTCCTTTTTAAACACAGACTGTGAGGAGTGTATGTTGTGGTGTGTGTTTATATTTGTATGTTGTTTCTATACCCCTCTTGTCTATTTATTTGAAACATCAATGTAACAGAGAACACTTTATGCCAAGTCCTCTCCAGTTACACTCTTAGCTTTTAATTAATTTGGGCCAATGAAGTCCCTGAGAAGACAAACCATGACTAAAATCAAACACATGCGCAAAAATGTCTCCTGTTTCTTTTCATAGCCTCAGCAACAGCCACAAGGGCCATGATGAACAGAGGAAAACATATCCAGTGTTTGTCTGGGGGCAAATGTTTTTTCTTATTAGATGAATTAAATAAAACATAATTTAAAAAGAGAAAATAAATAAACTAAAACCAAATTAATTTCTGCTGAAGTTTGTTGGTCATGCCAAAAGTATTCCATAACACACAGTAATTCTAAATTACAGCTCATAATATGAGTTTTTAGTCTGTCACACGCATGTTAAAGGGAGGTGTGTGCGTGTGTGCGTGCGTGTGTGTGTGTGTGTAGTGGGGGGTCGTGACGGCTTGATGCGTCCCCGCACTGTCCGTAGTGGCTTTGGCTGCCTGAGTCAAGTTCTTCTGATATCACGCCTGAAACAGGAAAACAGATTTTCTTTGTAAAATAAAAGCATGCAAAACTGAATATTGTGACTGTATTGAAACTGAGTTATCAATTACTGACCTATTACGAATAACGCACTTTACTTATTTATTTTTAATGTTTTCTTAAGTTGTGTGTTGATAAATTAGGCCCATATGACGTGATAGATAGTCGTTATGTCTAAGCATGCTCCTTTCATGGCTTTTATTTTGCTATTCACAACCGGAAGTTATATCTATTTTTCTGATTGCCTTGACACTGGTGCGTAATTTAATGCTCCACCGCAACCCCGTCTGCCACAGCTCCTCTGGACTTTACTCTGAGCAGGATCAAATCTCAGCGACATTATCTCAGAATGGATGTGAAGCTGCTGGTGGTCGTGGCGGCGCTCACGGTGGTGATATATGCGCCTTCATCACAAGGTATGAAATTATTTTCTGTTTTGTTGTGTTGATGGTTCAGGTTTATTTAGACTTTTTTTCATCTGTCGGTGTAAAATTATCTGGAAGTTATTAAGGTTGGTTTCATCATTATTTGCCAGGATGGATCGTGTGGATTTCCCCCCCCTTTTTAGAAAATAAGAAATTAAAAGAAAAGCATGCATCAATGGAGAATGATGTTTAAATAAGCATCCAGCATATTAGCTTTTACATTAAGAGACTGTTGACATTTAGTACTTGAATTAAAAAATTACCATGATAGGCTTTTGCAATTATTATATTATGTTTAAATAAATGCTAATTTGCATGGAGTGATTTGGTAAAGTCTCCCTCTTAGTGACAAATCTATCCAAATAATCGGCAATTTAATTCAGATGCATACAATTATGTGCAAATGAATGAATTGTCAATTAAACGTAATAGTTCTTCTTTTTCATTATTTGCATTCCATAAATATTAGTTTAATGTATGCATGAGCTTGTTCTGGAGTGGGAAAAAAACATTTCCTGACGTGCGTAAATGTGCGTAAAGGTAGCCTACATATGGCTCTAGCAGTAAGAAATTCCAAGACGGATCACCGATCAACGTGTGTATTTGCTCTGCTCTTTGTTTTCTTTTAATTCCACGCAAATGAGGTAGCTATGATACACAGCTATACATGGCGACACCAGTCACCCATTTTGAAGGTGTTGCGCTCTTTGTCATGTTAATACCGTGAGATCATGTGTAAAACATAATTAACATAGTTTACAGCGGTACTTCTCACCATCTGTTTGTGTGATATGCAGTATTTTGTTGGTTTCGCTTTAAAATAGATGTTTGGAAATAGCAGACAAGAAAAAGGAAATGATCTTGAATACTGTGTATTTATTCTGAAAGCACGCCATCCCAAATTATACTAAATCGTGCTTCTTCTTCTTTTTTAACAATGTTAGCCCGCTTATTTTGTCATGTAGAGGCTTACTCCTATTTATTTTTCCACATTAATCAACCGTGAAAATCTTGGTCGACAAGGTTGTAACGGAAAGTATTCACATCCATCATGAAGTTTAAGGACCACACAGTACACAGTTGTGTATGACTGAAAGAGCTTAGTGTTTGTGGGTCTAGAAGTCCTGATAATAAATTAGCAAATTTATCTTCCTGCCTCCTGTTTGTGTGTTTTTTGGATGAGAGTGGATGGATAATTAATATGCAAATCCAAGAAGATTAGCTATTAGTGGTACATTTCTACTTTTTTGTAGTGGCTCAGATTTGTGGTGATTTGTTTTGGTTTTCCTGATCTTTCAGTTATGTTGATGTTTAATCGTATTTCTCTTCTTATTTATGATCTATTTTATCAGGGATAATGCCTTGCTGTAATTGTGATACTCATCACTTCTCTTTCTCAGCGAAGCCCATCAGTCTGGTGGAGAGATGCTACTGTCGTTCAACGGTCAACAGCGTCCCACGGGGCTACATCCGAGAACTCAGGTTCATCCACACGCCCAATTGCCCCTTCCAAGTGATGTGAGTATTTTTGTTAATGCTGGCTTTAGGCAGCCACAGAAACACATAGAATTGCATGTTTTCCACTCTGGCATTAAAACATCACACAGGTTTCCCCCTGGTTGGACATTTCTCACCATCAATCTCCAAGTGGAGACAGGTCAGAGAAAAGAGTTGTCCATGTATTTGTATCCGTGCACACCCCTCTGTCACTCGCTTTCACACTCACATGAACAGAAAGCAAGCCGCTCTTACCACAGGCCCAATGATGCATCCACAGGAAGTGAGTATGAGTGAGCATGAAAGGGAGGTGGAAATTGGATGCAGTTATGTTTTCAATAGCAAAGCAACAGTTGTGGATTTTGTAATTGGATTTTTGTCTAATATACTTGTCACGCAGCGATTCCTCCTCATACTGTGCTTACAACCTTTGGGTCTGATCTCATTCATTGTCACGGCTTGTGTGGGGTGAATTTATAGATGAAAGTGTGCAGCAACATAAACACATTGCAGTTGGATAGTGGACAGGAAGACTTCAGTTAAGAGTGGGACATAGAATTGACAGGTCTTACAAATACACATACGGGGGCCTGGAAAACTGGTTTTTAGTTAGCTGGATATGTGCATCAAAGGAGGCATCGTCTCCCACAAAGAGACATATGATCCAGTCTTGACCCATTCTGTAAATAACCACAGGGTTATGCTTCATTTAGAAAGTAGTCTGTAGACACATGTTGAGGCACTGACTCCTCAACCTCAATGTACTCAAATATTTACTTTACTTACTACATTAATTAGGTAGTTTAATCAAGGGTGAAAAATCAAACTTCTGCCTGAATGCACATGTTGTTTAGCTACATAAACATCTGTAGCAGCATCACACATAAGGTAAATGAGTGATTGTTCACCGCTGTGAGCTCTCTGTGTGTGTCAAACTGACATGGCAGTGTTAATTCAGTCTGTGTCAAGACACCTGATGTCACTAACTTTCCATAATTCACCCTTTCATCTTCAACTGAGGCATGTGTGGCTTATACTGAGCTCTTTCCTTTTTTCTAATCAGTGCCAAGCTGAAGTCAAGCAAAGAAGTGTGTGTGAACCCAGAGGTCCGGTGGCTGCAGCTGTACCTGAAGAACGCTCTCAACAAGTAAGTCGATACAAATCAGATTGATTTTGGTTATGGATTGTGTGTTTGCTGCAATACATGGTTCAGTTGTCTGCTGCCAATTGTCAACTTTAAAACAGATAACTCATGGGGAGCACTGTAAAATCACTTCCACTCCATAGACATTTAAAGCAGGTAGCACATTTGGACATCTATCGATGAACAATTGTTTGAGTGACAGCTCTTAAATGCCCAATTTATAATGCAGCCCAAACCTGAAACATGTTGCTACATGTACATGTGCATTCCACTTTCACACACCAGAGTGCTCTTATGGGTTCATCCCTGGTCATCATTGTTTATGCAAGACACATGTTTAATAAAACATGGACAAATATACCACACTTATCTTAAAGATTGTATATTTGCTAAACATAATTTTCAGGCAAAACAGTGCAACTTCACAAAATTACGTTTCTTCTTTGGTCACTTAATCTAACATTAATGCTAAAATTTGCATTCGACTATCATGCTAAAGTTCATCTCAGTTGAGAGGGCTAAAAGTCACTGCCAATATCAACTGTCTCCTTCCTGCTTTGAGGACACTTTTATAAAAAAAACATTGGCACTATAAAGTTTATAGAAGGGATCAAGTTGCCATCCTGAACTTGGTGCAGTCATGTATTTCCAAGGATTGAAAACCCCTGTAGCGGTCAGATGAAACAAGCTCTGCGCTGTGGTGTGGAGGCAGATAAAGAGTTTGGTTGCAAAAAGTAAATTTCCTGACTCTCCATGTGAAGAAGACTAAATGCTCTCATGGAATCACTGACCCAGTGAGGATGTTGATATCACCCCTATGCTCCAGCATCTGCCAAACACACTCAATACCCACTGACTGATCCGCCCACAGTCTTGCAGCCAGACTGTCTGTCTCAAAGGTGATTGTAGAGTCCTTGACATGTTGAGGTGTGAGCAGAGTCTTCTACATAACAAAACAGCCCAGGGAGAGAGTAGATGGTGGTCATTTACAATAGATCAGACCTAATGTGTTACCAATTACACATACAGTCAAAGGGGAAGGAGGGACAACCTTATTTACGTTATTTGTGTATGTATAAAGGCACATGATTGTAAGTCATGCATTATGCTAATGTTTAGTCTGGTAAATAAGACCATGATCACCTTTTTTATCAGTTGTAATGTGGCTCAGCCCTTCCAAAGTATTATTCCAATGTCAGTATTTCAACTACCCCCCCGTGTTCAAGTATTTATACTGTTAATATATACGGTTTGTGCAGCGGTATGCATATATATCACTCTGCAACAGCTACAAATGAATGCTCTGCAATTACATCTTTGGATACACTATTTATCAAAACAAGTTTTTTCTTCATTTAATGAAGTCAAAATAGGACTTCTTCGAAAGAAAAACTGTCAAAGAGTAATTGGTTAAAAACTTTGGAGTCAGACTACCAAGTGACTAATGGACTCGAAGGGGACTGATTAACCAGCTGAACACAGAATAAATTTAACTTCATTGGGCTAAAATGTTATGTTCTTGATTACAGGTCAACAAACATGTTGGTCCAGTAAACATGAAGCAGCTGCTTTCATTTGAGAATACTGCAACTGAATATATTCTGAATTCTGGCACTTGGTCTTTGTAATCCTGGCATCCAGTCATGGCTGAACAAATACCCATTCATTTTCATATGGTGTTTACTAGTAACACAGCCAAGTGTCTCCTAATGGACATGATACACATTTTAGTCAGATTTATCTTGTATAATCGATTGTAATTGGTTTTGACAAAACTGGAAGCCAGCAATCACATGTGTGAATTGTCAGTGCCAAATATGTTATATGATTTTGACATTGTGTCTTTACATCTATTTTGCTCTAATGAAACTCATATCAATTATGCTTCTCCTGTTTAGGATGAAGAAATCCAAACAGGGCAACTAAAAACTGCTGCAGAGATCTTCCTGGGCTCTTCACAGTTTTGAAACATGTGATTTGAGATCATCTGGTATGTTGTACAGCACTTATGGCTGCCATGCCTGCGGCCTTTCGCATGGAAATAACCTACAACTCTTCACCATGGACACCAATCTGTCTTCACCATCACCACTCTTACCACTTATAGAGATCGTAGATGTTATTAGTGCAAAGTGCAATTATATCTGAGTGTATGTTTTTCTAACTATAATGTATATATATACTTTTTTGTTAATGGACTTCAACACAGTAAAGAGCTATTTTTAGAGATGTTCTCGTTCCTCTGGCCTCTCTGTCATTTAGGATAAAGGATCAAGTTCGGGGTCAAAGTGTTTAAGGGTGAGAGACGTACAGTAGGTCAGTGGTAGGGTTTTCTCCACAACAAACATGAATCAACATCCTTCTTAACAGTAATAGAGTCCTGTGGACCGTTGAGCCAAGAGAGTTATTATAACTAATCCTAAATATGGGATCTTCTTATCCTTATTGTCTCTGATTTAAATTGTACAAAATGATAAACAACAACAAATAGGTTCTCTTCTAAAAACTGAGGAATGGGCCGAGCTGCAGAGCTTGCCAAGTTGTATTTCATGTTTCAAGTTAATTGGCACCATGGAATTTCAATGGGTGCCAGCTACCCCTAGACTGAATATAAGATGTATAAAAGATCCTAGTAAAAATAGCAATTACAATGTTTTCGTGATAGAAGTTCGGATGCCAAAAGAGCTTGAGCATTTCCTGAGCTGTGGCTGTGATTACGCGACCCTGTGTTACCCAACATGCTTTTTTTCATTGTTAGACAAAAGCTGAACATCTGGATCCCAAACAGTTTTAATTAAGCGACCAAAAAGTCGAAATGTGCGGGAATCATAAAGCTTCCTCACTTAACTAGAGATGGTAAGAACAACTAAAAAGTAATCACCCTTAATAAATTGGTGTCAAAAAGATTAGTAAGTATGGATGTCCATTTCAAAGAACAGGCCGTACAGTAATTTGAACAATAGTTACCACATCAGTAGTTTAAACACTATATTATACTAAGAGCTAGTAGAGAAATTAGAACTGTACCTTTACTGACTACAAATAGATGTATATCAATGTGGCTACCTACAACTGTCACACAGATAGCAATGCACTTTATACCTGATGTATTCGTGTTTTAACAACAAAATTTACTATTACCTACTTAGTCTGATCATTAAATTCTTTCTGTCTTTTTTATGTTAAACACACTGTTTTCATTCTGTTCTTTGTGATCATTGAATGTGTAGTTGCATTTAATTGTTAAACTGGGAGATCTATACATCCATTCATTTAAATCGCCTTGTCATATGTAAAATGAATATGATACAAATGTTTTATTTTTGTACTCTTTTATACATTTATATATTAAATCTAAACATTCAAATGAAGGAACTGTACTCTCACAATTGAGTCCTCTAGCCAACGGTTTATTGTAAAACTTGTATACAGCTGGTCAGGGGGAAAAAAGGAAATCTTTAAAATGTTATAGTTGCTATTTTAATGTATGCTTTCCTATACGAGGCTTTTCATCATAAATACACACACTTATACACACTGATGCACACATGGATGGAGTTCAGTTAAGTGACTCACATCTTTATATTCAGTGTAGAGCAAGGATTTCCAGGGCCAGCTGCTGTAATCTTCCTGCATTACGGGTCAGAGAGTAAATCTAGACTTTGATGTGAGAACATGTGTTTAGCTTTACTCTAAGGTCTAATGAGAGGCAAGGACAATGATCCTGCCTGTTATTTAACTATTAACTCAACAAGCGACCATTAGGAAAACATTAGCGCTAAAAGGGGTGAACTTTTAACTTCCCTCCAAGGGCATTATGTGAGGCGGAGCACAGTAGTACATGTGATGAGAGTGATCCGCTGAATGAAACATCAGGGAGAGATAAAGGGCTGTGAGTGGCAGTCCACAACCCATTTTGTTATGTTTACTGATTAGCTTTGAAGTCCGGTTTAAGCACGATAAAAACAGAGTTAACAGCTCTCGTGTGGGAGATAAAGCCATTGATTTAGCCACTGATTCAGCTCTTTTGTCCCTATTTGGAGTGGGAATTAATCCGATATAATCACTGTATGATCTGATTGTGTTAAACTGATATCACTGCAGGAATCTGCAAGTAGCAGCAAGTATATTCCTTTCCAGTAATGTGAAGATTGGACAGGTTATGTGACATTTTCTCATACAGAGGAATAGTTCTGATATCTTCCAGTGTTAACGATTTGTCGATTTGATCAGAGTAAATGATTTTTTAATAATTTGTTCACTGACAATATTTCAATTAAACTTTGTAAGACAAATAGCTCAACTGGCATTTGCTTTATATCATTAAAATTTTATTATGTGATGATCTCAGTGACTACATTATCACTGATCTGTGTGGGGTGCACAAAAACATACTAATATCACATGTCCTCTAATGAAAAGCAGTTGTTTGCAATAGTTCAAGCTCACTGTGTTCTTGGGATCACTGCCAACATCCATCAGTTAAACCATGCAGGTGGTGTGGCTGGTGCCATGAAGCCTGAGATGTAGTGAAAGGGGAATGTAAAAGTTTTTACTTTATATTTTATGTGCACATTACATATACCTTTAAGAAAACGCAGGAAATGTCTGAAAACATCACACATTGCTTGTAAAACTAGGCCATTCATTTAAAATGTGTTGTGTCTGAGAGCAAAAACTGCTAATGTAAACACGTAAAGAGGTTTCAACAATAAAGTCTCCTCCAACAGGAGGCCATGGAAAGTAAATGAGACGTGTTAAAGCACTAATCCATCTGCACATTAAGTTTACTGAAGTGTAACAGAACAACATGATTAAGGTTTTCATGAGTGATCTTCCCCAGTGCCATGTTGGTACTAGCCTAAATAAATACACGAAAGATCCACTCAGCATGATGGGTTTCACATATTCATCTCCAAACCTGAGAGAAAAGCACAAAATATCTAATGCCAGAGAAAATCTTGGAAGTGCGACATCTCGAATCAAGAGCTCCATTTAAAAGTGAACTAAAGTTTGTTTTGCAACTCTGTGTTTTATAATATTGTGAAACATTCTGAGACTATTATGAAAAATAATAAAACCAGAAGGCTACTCAGCACCTTGGAATGAGCTGTACAGCCAGCACTGTACTGATTTACTCAAAGGCAGCGGAATATACACAAGACAGGAGAAGACATATGAAATTCATATTCAGTATTGCCTTCAGAAACTCTTTTGAGGTTTAGAGTTCAACCACAATGTCAAACAAAAAAACTGACACCTTGACAGATGACTAAAGATTTGTCATGTGAAATGCAAGAAATGACAGAAATAAGGGACGAGTGGAGTGTATGTGCTCATTTGACTTACAGTACATGGTCCCTCCATCTTTAGCTGTAAGGGCTCCCAGATGTGCAGCCAATGAAACTCCACTTAGTGGTTATTCATCATGAAAAGCTGAGCATAAAAAATATAAAAATTTAGTGTGTACACACACACACACACACACACACACACACACACACAGGGTAACAGGGGTTATAGAAAGCCACTTCAAGAAGGTCCCAGTGAACGTTGCTCTCCCAGGTCAGATCAGTTTTTAATAAAAAACTACAAGGTGGCAAGTTAACCTGGGGTCACTTTTAATGTTCGTCTGTGTGTGTGTGTGTGTGTGTGCATATCAGTGAGTATGTATATGTATGCATGTGTGATGTCACTTCCTAACTCTACTCCAAGACCATTAACTTCATTTAGCTCCCTACCTCCAGTATGCTGGCACTCGAACACAGCAATTTAAAGGCCTGTATAGTTTGTCACCACCTGAAGTGTCAAGGATCATGAAAATTGCCCTGCGAAGCTTATTAGGTGGTCAAAACGCAGACACTCCGTCGTCACTACGGTTTGACCGTGGAAGAGAAAAGAGCTGCGCACACAACAATGATCTCTTTGAAGGAAATGATCTTAAACTTGTGAAGTTGAAGGATGAAGATGTGAGTGTACACAAATCTGGTGTTCTCCAGGGCTGTGTGGTCGGCTGAAGGTCTGATTACATTAACTTGTGCTCCATAAAAAGGAACATTGGTTTGCAGGTCTTTTGGCCAATACTAACTCCCTTCCCTATACTCACTGCCACATCCACACATTAATAAAAGCACACTTATAAAAGGATGTATGTGTTGTTGTGCTGAGCTCTTGGACATTATCTCTCTGTTTCTGTTGCCTTTTGTAAGCCTACCAATAAGAGAGGGAATGGAAAAGTTCTGCATTCACATTTGATCTCCTAAAGAACAATTTGATCCCCCCCCCGAACAATTAGCTCAGAGCACAGGGTCAGCTACTGCGGGGCACACACTTGGCTGTCATGTGGGATTGATTTTTGGTTTTTCCGGTTGAAGGTTGAAAATTTGAATTCCTTGGCACCCAGCTTTAGACTCTGAAAAAGTACAATACAGAGACAGACACATCATTAAGACAAAAAGTAGAAACCCATAACTTTATGAACCTTAGCATGAGAAAGGCCAAAATAATGTGAACTGTGAACTGTCCACAGTTCATTGACTGTAAATAAACCCAATGTGCCTTTTATGTTATGTCTTATGTTTTTCCTTTTGTTCCATTGACTGTCATTCAGTCAACCCTTATAACACTGTGGAAGAGAAAAATGTTTCTTTGAATACACTCTTTAGACATAATCTTGACTAAGTGAACTTTCATACCTGCTGTCTGTAATCTCTATTTCTCTCTCAGATAGGATGACCATGTACTGATTCCCTCTCATTTTTCATCAGAGTAGACATGCCGATGCCTATCCTCAAGCGCACAGAGAATAAAACTCTGTGATTCCTACATAGAAAGTCTCTTCAACAATTTTCTGAGAGGTTGGTGTGTGTGTCTGGGAAGTGTGTATATGCGGCTCCTGCTCTCTCTCAACCACTGCTCCCCCTTTCTGTTGTTATTTACCCCCCTGTCCCAGACCAGACCACTGCCCTTGGGCATCGGGTGCACCAAAATCACACTCCCCAAGGGAAACATTAGCAGAGTCATAGCTGTTTTCGTATCACATGACCCGTAGTACATTTCCACAAAGGCACACTCTGACTAAGAAAAATCCCATGTAATGATTTGTAAATGACTTGCTGATTGTGCAAAGGGGGAGGTGGTGTGCACTGACTGTTAATTGCCTTAACACTGCCAGTGACCCACCCGAACATTAATCACAATTATGACAAAATTACTCAGCCGAATGTTTCAGAAGAGTTTCTGCGACGGATGTTGAAAGTGACCAACATGCAGTGTGTAATAACAGCGGCATGTGTGTGTCTGTTTGAGAATGAATGGGAGGCTAATAGAGGGGCCCCTATGAACGATTAAAATAGCCCTCCTGCAGTCTCTCCACCTTTCATGTGCTAATATTGCCAAGGTTATGAGTCTAAACACTATCCATCTTCACACACATGTTCACATGGACATGGGGCCTTCCCTCCACACAATAACACCAGCTATGGTCCAAATTCCTTCAGTGTGATTCTGTTTTCAAATCCAGAAGAAGCATAGTGGACTCAGGGTGTTAGGTATGGATGAGACACAAAGGAGTCACACACTCAGGGGACAGTAGGAGGCCACGATCTGCGGGGCCCAGAGACGCTGAAACACCACCAACTTTAAACCTCACCCACATATCACATGCGGTTTCCCTTCATCTCCATTTCTTGAAAGATTATCACCCACATCCTAATTGGTTCATATATGCAGGGTGCCTCCATGAATGGTGTGTTTCATGTCTTCCCATGTGTAGCTCTGAGTGCCACTCTCAGAAAGAGGGGGAAAAGAAGACCATTAAGGATGTGACTAACTGTAAAAAGAAAGAAACAATTACGCCATTATCTGGAGATGAAACCGATATACTGTACTCGCCTCATCTCCAATACCACAGTGTTTTTTTTTTTACCATGAGGCTTATTACTAAAGAGACCCTTCTGTTGGGTTGCAGTGTGACTCAGTGCCTGAGCACGCTGTCCAGATGCAGCAGACAGGGAGGTCTGATGCCTAATGCCATCGACCAACATTGTTCATCCTCAAAACAAAGTTTTCTAAAAACAAAGTGAAGAAACGGTCATATCACCCACAATAAATCTGAAGAGCATTTTGATGTAACTGACACCCCGCAAATATTTTTGTTGTCTTTATTTCATTAGGTAGTTAGTTGTTTTTCTTTGATCAGATTTCAAATTTGTTCGTTGGTTATATTTCTAAAGAACTTCACCATCTGAAAAGTATGTTTTGTGACCGTAGTGCTGCATGTAAGGCACAGGCACACATTTAATTTATACAAAATCGATGGAATTAGAAGCCCAGCTCAGTATGTTCTCCAAAAGACACGACTCAGTGGTGTATAACCTGAGTATATCTAAGTTGGTCTAAATAAAGGATTTCTGTCATATATCATAAAATTATCTTTTAATGTGTCAAGAATGGTTAGTAATTTACTTTACAGGTTATTCATCACACACAGCATGGCTCTGCTGTTGGCAATGTCGGTCAGTCAGTGGTTCCACCACTTTGGTTCAGACTGAAATATCACAACTATTGCTCTGAAATGTTATTCAGCTGGTGGATGAGTCCTAATGACCTTAGTGATCCCCTGACTTTTCACTTAGCACCACCATCGGATCGAAAGTGTGCCAAACTCCAAATAACTAAATACCTGCAAAACTAATGACATTCCCATCACCCTCAGCTGTACTTTGTACTTAATGATAACAAGCAAATGTTAGCATGCACGCATGCTAAATGAGACATATATGGGAAACATTATAGTTGCTAAACATCAGCATGTTAGCATTATCATTGTAATCATGTTAGCATTTAGCTCAAAGCACTGTGCCTCACAGAGCCAGCATGACGCTAGTTCTTCTTTCTAAATTTAGCAGCAGTAATGATTATCATTTTTCATGTGAGAAAGGCAATGTTTAATGAAGTTTGACTGTGATAAGACAACTAATCTAATCTTTAATACTGTTCAGTAGAAAGAGGATGATAATTATTGTTGTACAATCAGTCTTTAGTCACTAAGGCCAGAGCAACATTGTAACCAAATGTTTAAGCCAACACAAGAAATACTCACACTCTGGCCGAAGGATCAAACCTTCAACAACCACAAAGATAATCTCATAACACACAGATCTAACTTTTCTCTGGCATTTCACAGCATGCCCTGGGGTGCCTTACACTTGTAGGAAGTCCAGTCATACCAAGGAGGTGAAAAAAGTAAAAGTGAAAAACGTTGTGAAGATAAAGCCATGAGCACACAGGAATATTAAAGACCATCCACCTTGCAGTATGCCTGGTGCATTTATTTCCATCCATCTGGCCAACTTGTGAAGCCTTCCTGGAATTGCATCTATTGTTATAGAAGAACGCAACTTCACAGACAAACCAGTTGTCTGATGCAGTTTACATAAAACACATCAAAGAAACTAGAACAAAGGCGTACTAATGTCCAGACTCAAAGGAATTCTTTATCAATCTGGTGTGAATTGTGAGATACATAAAGGAGAGTCAGCTGTTTACAGCCCCCCAGTACAGAGGAAGAGTGCTTAGCTACTGCCTGTTGATAGCAGGAACTATTTTAAGGAATAGAATTCTCTCTTTCATAATAACAAATTCAATTTAGTCCTATCATAAAAGTGAATACTTGCAGCATGTGTATTCCAGTAGGGGTTCTTCTGACAAGTCCAGGTTGTACAGCTCATGAAAACTGGGTCCAAGTTGAGTTAAAATTCTGAGCGATGAACTGTTGTATTACACTGATGTGTAGGCCAGCTAAAAGAAGTTGAATGTGATAGAGACAGATCTGACATGGATCATGTCTTAAAGCGGCTGCAAAGGAGTGTTTTTCTTCCTTTGGCCTCTTTATGGGAGCTCACAAATCAGAATGCAATTTTTCACTTTTTCTACAGGACTGAAGTGTACATAATACCGCCTCCTTAAAAATAAATATTTGCATTAATTTTTCCAGGCATAAAGGCTGTATACATTGGCACAGAGACCAAACAAAACCATAAATACAATGATTTAAAAAATAAAAATAAAAAGCAAAGAAACAAGCTGAAAGATAATTCAAAATCCATAAAACCAAAAATCTTAAACTGTGACATCTAACAGCTGGAGCTTTGTTGACAAGGTACAGACAAAGTTACAAGGTACAGACAAAGTTAGAGCTGGAAATCTCTACTTTGGAAGATTACAAATAAGTTAAGATTTCAATTATATGGATATAACTAGGGCTATCTAAATACAAATAACAATGGGTTTATGTACATTTTGTAGCCTTAAATAGGACAATTTTTGTAACCATAAATAGGACAATAAGGACAATAATTATCTGTCAAAAGGTTACTTTCTGTTTTGTGTATTTGTTTCTCTTACTGACACCTGGTTTGGATTTATGTCAGTGCTCTAAATAATTTTATTAAGCATGAAATATGCTGGAAAAACTGAAGAAAGACATCAACAGTTAAGGTTAAATATACAGGTGCAAAAGGGTTGATTCGCACAAGAGTAGTTCTTCTCGTGGTATTCATAAAGCAGTTTTGGTTTTCTTCGTCCAGGTTTTGGGTATCTGTTTCTGAGATTTCAACATCTGTTCCAACACAGTGGAGGTGAATGGGATTCATTTTGTGGAGATTGCAGCATTTAAAAAATAACGTTCAAAAGATTCAACAGCAACGTGCCTTTACAGAATTAGTATCCCCATTACTCTGGATAATCCACAAAGCACAGCGGGAACAGTTTTAATTGGAATGTTTCTACTGAGGAAATAGGTCCCATAAAAATATTATTGTTCTAAAACTGAAACCGGATTTTTTGAACAATAAAAAATGCAACAGCACATCTTCCAGAAGAAACATTGTTTGATTTGAAACTCACAGGGTAAATGTTCTTGTTTAGGTTCCCTAGAATTGCTCAGATTTAACAGATAAGTGCTATTTTAATGTTGGCATCAAATAACCCATGTATATTTTGGTACCTCACACAGTGATTGCCTCATTGTCCCAAGATGAAAACTTTAACAAAGCCGGCTAAGCAGCCAACATGTGAATCCCCTGCTCTCAGAGTGAAACTGAAGATGTCTCTCCACCTGTAACATGAGGTTTGACTGTGATGCTGTTTCTTTTCAAACTCAAACTGTCACATGCATTTAAAAGGAGCTACAGTGTCCTCTCTATAGTGTCACTTTCCATACAAACCACAGCTAGAGAAGCTGCAGTGTTGGGTGTATTTTTTAAGTGATGAGAGCCTGCAGTGCTGGCCTAATTTGGAGATTCTGTGGAAAGAATAGGGCAGTAAAGGGAAAGCAGAGTACTAGTCTTGGGACCCAACTAAAGATCCTCTGGAGAAATTAAGTTAACTTGTTCATCTAGTTTGGGAGCGGGGCCACGCCTCAACCACACTAATCACCTGTCAAGCATATCTATACCTACTCAGCCTGCTTCCTTTGTCTCAGATTGCTCGACCCACCCTCCCTTTCCCTTCCCTTCATCCATTCACCTCCCTGCTTCATCCCTCCCTCCATAATCCCTCCCTCCATTCATCCTCTCCTCCTTTCTCCTAACCTGGACCCCATCCCTTCATCCCCTCTTCGTTCCTCTCATCTAGGTACTGTCTGGAGTGCCCGTAATAGGCTTGGTGAAAACACTTCTGAGACGAAACCCCCCCACAGTCTCCCTATGCCCATACATCCATCCAGACCAGCCTATCAGACAACATCCTTCTTCTGCCACCACCCTTCCCCTTTACATCCATTCATGCGTTCTCATTCATCTACACATTTCAGATTTTCATTAAACCGTAAAATGGCATATTGTTGTTGTGTGGTCCTTGCTAGTGAAACATCTAATAATGCTAACAGCACAGCAGATTTGTCTTATGACTACTAAGTTATGACTTACTGACAGGGGTCACTTCAAAGAATTGTTTCAGCCCTCTATTTCCCTAAAAAAATTAGCTTTTCCAAAGCAGCCTCCGGAGTGTGTAAATCTCAAAACGCTGGCTTGGTGTTTTAGCGTGTACAGAGTAAATGAAGATTTTTCCAAAACAATGACATAAACTGCCCACTCAGGGTCACTGTGTGCCACAGTGCCAGTAAAAATAAGAAGACAGCCTTTAGTAGAACAGACTTAGCCATTTTCAAGTGTTTGACTGTGGACTTACAAATGCTAATGTAGATGCATATCTTTTTCATCCAAAAGTCCGATTTCCGACTTGGAAAGTCGGGAGAACCACTCCCTGTATCAACAGTTAGTGAAAGTTGTAGTTTATACTGTTTCATAGCACTTCTGTGTGCTTGTGTCTCATATAATTTTTCGTACCCAAATGCTGTCCAACTGCTGTGTTGCTACTGTGTTTAGAATGCGGAAATACTGCACAATGCATTTTTTTTATCAACCGGCGTAACAATGGCTAACCTGGCTAGTTGTTAACGATAGCCAGGTTTTCCGACTTGTTAACTGGAACACTGTCAACTCGGGTGTCAATCCCAGCACCAACCTTCCACTTCTGAGGTAAATGGAACGCACCATCTGACTAAAGGTAACACCTATCAGCACCTCTAAAACCCACTAATTAACACTTTATATTTATTTGTTTAATATGTACAAAACAGTATAAAAACAACTTGTCACACTTCAGTTTTTGTACAGATTAAACAAACGAGGTATGACCTATAGATGTGGTGGTAGGCTTATTTTGTTACCTTTGGACAGAGCCAGGTTAGCTGTTTCCCCTTTTCCAGCCTTTCTGCTAATCTAAGCTAGCCTGCTTCTGGCTCCAGCTACATATTTAACATACAGACATGAAAGTGGTATCAATCAAGAAATCAATTACAACATGTCCCAAACTAATGAGGCATAATCTAATGTAAGACATTGCTTTAAATACATTTCACAAATTACAAAAAATAACATTTCTAGTTGAGGTAAATCTACAACTAAATGGTTTGTGTCTAACTATCACCAAGCTGGCAGCCATAACCATGTTCCACAAACTCACTGCCAGCTTCTCAAGGCCACTTACAGAAACAATCCTGTCAACATTGACAACCTCCTTTCCTGACATAGCTTACACACATACACCCACAAGCATGCTAACAGGGCCCCTCCCACCTTCAGAGAGTCTGTAATTTTCACAGTTATGGACAAATCTCTGTTCTCTCTTAGCTGTAGGAGTTTTATTGCTGTGACATTTATTTCTACACTTGCTTTTGATGGTTTGCTCAGTCCACAAGTGATCATTTGAGCTAGCGACCCCCTGCAGAGACTTTATTACTTGCATACAACCATCAAGAGTTAATAAGAAAATGACTTTTGTCAACATGTAGTGAATGAAATTTCAAACACAATAACACTGACAAAAATTTGAAAACTGTGGTTAATATATGTCATAACAAAACTTAAAACAAAAGAAACAAAGCTTACAAAATGATTTTTATGTGTATTGAAAAAAGGAGCCGACATATTTTATTGCATATCTTTGTCGGCATCTGTGTCCTGTGATATTGAAGGGCATAGCTGAGATGGATTTGCTGACAGTGTTGAACAGGGCAGCTCGATTCACATGCTTCTCCGTCATACAGAAATCATCTCCAACACTTTTAATGGATAAAGAAGATTGAATTCTTGGACAAAACACCCCCTCCTGTAAAAAGAATGTCAGTATCAAGAGAGAACCTAGGTAATTATTTAAAGATGCAGGACAGACAAACGTAAGATGTGGAGAAGGGGGGCATGGAGAGAGCCTTTGTCCTTTTCAGCAACTATGACAGACATCATTAGACTTTGAAGGTGAGAGAGACTAAGTAATAAGAAAAAAGAAAAAAGAAATAAAAGAAATGGGGTTAGGGTTCGGGTTACAGTTGGGTTAAGGGTAAGGGTTAAGGTTAGGCATGTAGTTGTGATGGTTACAGTTAGGGTATGCATCATGTCAATGAGATGTCCTCACCGGGAGACAGGAACAAACACGTATATGTGTGTTTGTGTGTGAGAGAGAGAGAGAGAGAGGGAGAGATGAGTGGCTGCATTGTGTGTAATTTCCTCTGAGGTGAAAGAGCATCTCACGCCTGTTAATTTCACTCCAGAGATTGGAGCAGTTATTGCAGTCCCATTCAGCAATTACGCTGCCGTACAGAAAATGCTTAAGGTTACATCCATGTTATTCTGCCTGTCCAGCCCCTGGGATGGACCTTAAAATTGTTATCCGTGCTAGTTCTTATAAAGTTATTGTTTTGGCTCAGTGTATATACTGTAGTGTTTATAGATGTGAATCTGGATCCAATTGGTGTTGCACAAACAATAGAAACAGTATACAGAACAACTTTGCAACAGTTCACCTAAATTCAGATCATCAGGAACATATGCCTGATTACATCACTAAGACAGACATTCTCTGGATACTTTTTGGTCATAAATCTTTTTACTTCTAAAACAATTTCAATACACTCATGGAAAAGTCAATTCTTAATCCAGCTATAGACTGTTATGGATTTCTTTCCCAGCACTTTGTGTCCACTAAAGCATGGCATTTCCCACATAGTTTAAAGAAATTCATCAGAGTTCTAAGGCTGGTGTATTTTAAAAGTGCCTGTACAGATTGAGTGATAAAATGCACAGTAATTAGCTTGTTGAAGCTTGTTGAAGACTAACTTTGCAGCCATGCGGCAATGCAAGGCATCAGGTTGTGCATCAGGCACAGCAATGCTTTGAGCTAAATGCTAACATCAGCATGCTGATGTATAGCATTTGTATCATCTTAATTATGTTTGCTAGCCTGCTAATAAGCAATATACAAAGAACCACTGAGGTTAACTGGAATGTTATTATCTGCAGGTATTTAATCACAAGGTGGTTTTGACCAGATGATGACACTAAATGAAATGTCAGGGGATCACCAAAATTTTTATGATTCATCCTGATGTGGACATGAATGCCTGCACTAAATTTCATGGCAATCCATTGAACACTTGTGGAGACATTTCACCTAAAACCACATATGCACTAGAGGACAGGTCACCAAAGCGAGCATGTGAGTCAATGTGAGCATGTCTGAATCTAATTTCGTGGCAGTTTCGTGGCAGTCCATTACTGTAGTAGTCAAGACCGCCCAAACCGAGACCAAGTCAAGACCAAGACCGGGGTTTATCGAGACCGAGTCAAGACCAAGACAAGTTCCCCACATTACATGACAATGAAAATGTGGAACGAGATCATAGGTACTTCTCAAATTGATATGAAAGATCCACATTCCCATAAAAACACCCACATACAAACACTAAGAGCTGAAATCAACGTATCTTTAGTCAATGATCCTTTTCCATGCTTACCAGGAGGACAGTCGTTAACGGTTACAACACATTTTTAATTAGGTTTATTGGTTACATTTAAAGAAATACGTTTTACATCCAATCAAAGTTAGGATGTTAACAAATAAATCAGACAATGCACAAGCAATTTATTGATATTCCCAAAGTTATGGTCTTGAGTAGAAAGGTGTACGAGTCCGAGACAAGACCAAGACCATCAATATGTGGTCTTAAGAAAAGACCGGTCTTGAGTACTACAACACTACAGTCCATTTAATATTGGGATATTTCGGTCTGAACCAAAGAGGTAGCGACCAAAGAGGTAGCGACATTGCCATAACTAGAACCCTGCTGCTGGCATGGCTAAAAATAAGATACTGCCATATCATTTTGTAATTCAAGTGTAAATATTAGGATTTTATTAAACAAAATGAAAATGTATGTATAAGCAAAAGAAATGAGTACTGTATGTGTGACTTAAGATGCTTTCATGATAGAATACTACTGTATGGTTAGAGTAAATGTTTACAGAAACACAAACAGCTTAATTGGCTCTCTGGCAAATTTTTATCAGTGATGCTCCTCAAACTGAATTCCAGCTAGTCTCTGTTTGGTCTTCTGCTCAATATGTTAAGATTGCAATAACATTTGTAGTCTGACCTCGATCTTTAACATCAACAAATATAGTTTCTGAATGACAGTACACGGACAATTTAGCCCTTTTTTCAGAGGAAATATAGCATATCATTTTGGAAACTGATTAGGATGAAAGTTATGTATTAAATATGATTGGAAATCGAGAACAGTGTCTTTGTTTCATCTGGTGCTGAAAATACCCAACATCCATCCGCCCACACACACACACAGCACTTGGCCAATAGCTTCTCTCTCTTCAGACAACCACAGACCCTGAGATCTGGAAATGTTTCACTGTTTGCTCTTGCAACAATGCTTCACAATGATGCTCCAGCCACTACTCAAACCTGCCACCACAGGCAATGAGGATTAAGCCACACTGGAGAAAAGGAAAGCATTTGATTTTCATGAAAAGAAGTAGCATAAAAGCAGAAGCAGAGGTCTAACTTGGAAGGAAGTGCCAGCGAAAGATTGCGCTGCAGAGACTGACCTACAAAGGATTGGAAGGTTACTCATGTTGTGGGAAAATATTTTTATCTTCACAAAAGAGGTTATGTTTTCAGTTTTCTTAGTCGATTTATCTGTTTGGATGGATCAGATCTCATAAACCTACAACCAGATTTACATTATGTTTTGTCAACCGAATATTGTTGCTCTGTTGACAAAACATGTTATTTTGTTAACAGAACTTAATATTTGAGGAACAATAGATTAGATTTTGTGGTGATCTGGCATTAGACGTAAAAGCATTGAGCTTACTGGCTCACTTATCTTGAATGCATACAGCACACACTTTGTAGCTCCTGATTGGTCAAACAATTCCTCCACCCCCCCCAAAAAAATATATCTATAGATTCTATAAAGAGTTAAAGTTGATTTAGCTGCTTGACCTGTTGCGTTAATCTTGCATTTCAGACACAATAATACTCCTTAGCTAACACAATAATAACCTTAGCTAACATTTCTGGTTTTTGGAGCAAAATGGATATGTGTGTGAATGTAATTTTAGTGTTGGCTGTCTTTCGTGTTTGTAGGATTAGTGTGAATAAGTGCAGCATTAATGTGATGTAAGGCTGTTAACCATCTAAATCTTCACATAGCTAAAGTACTGCATTCATATTTTCTGATGTTTTAGCTACTCGTCTCAAGCTTAACCCAGACAGTGAGACTCAAAGTAAATGAAAATCAGGTGCCAAAAATGAACACTGACAGATTTCTGAAACATATATATTACTGCTGTGGGAATGACCTGTATGACTTCAAAGTGTAACATGCTGTTGCCTATTATAGTCACATTACAAAGCCACATGTCCATATGTGTTGTATTGTGCCAACTACTCATGTAGACTTTGCAGTTATGACTGTGGAGAACACAGGAAAAGGACTCACTGTTCCCCCAGAGGGATGAGCTCTCTGGGGAGGCATGGTATCTTTTAAAACAGATAGTGAGTGTTATTTTAGCTCCGGGAGGGAGAGAGGATCTGTTTTCCGATGTAACCGCGGGGGTTCATGCGTGGATGTTTATTTATCTTTCTCAGTGACAGAGGCTGTTATCAGTCACTAAAGTTTTAGTCTGACGGAATCACCAGCAGCCTTCCTACACTGCTCACGGTTAGCCACACTGACTGATGCTGGTACAACAAATATGAACTGCAATTACATTACTGCAAGACAACCAAGCAAACATTCATTAGAAGTATTAACTAGCAGCCTCTGTGGGTCACATGGCACTTTGTAAAACATAATAGTTTTGAAGGTCAGTATCTTAATTGTGCAAATTAGTGCCAATTTCTGTACAGTTTTGCAGCTAACCGACATCATCTCCATTCTAAAGGAAATCTTGAGATTGGGTGGTACAAAAAAGCTCCACTTCGACTTTGTTTAATGTGTTGACAACTCATGCAGTCAGAGCACCCAACCAATTCAGAGGACGGGAACTGGAATACATTGAAAATAGATTTAATTTCATTGGGTTTGAAGGCTGTTCAAGCCCGTAGCTGTGGTCTGTGACTCAACCATATTGGCAGTGTATGGCCACGTCAGGTTTAGTCAAATCAAAATCAGGATCAATATATATTGTGGGATATGGGATGTTAATTAAACCCATGACCAAAACAATATATCAAGGACTGTGTGGTATCATGGTACTACTTGCAGCATGAAGAGACTTGTTAAAAATGCACACAACCAGCAGACTTGGACCTTCAGGCTGATAGAAACTGTCTGCATTAGAGAGGATGTTTAGATGCATAGTCTCAGGACCTTCAAAACCCTTCAGGGAGAATCTGCCATGCAGAACCCCAAACCCTAACCTTTAACCTCTCTCAGGGGCTCTGAAAACATGGACACTTGTGCATTTGAACAAAAAGATAGATTTATAAATTCAAAGAGAGAAGACGAGGTGAAGGGAAGTTGAGAAGGAAGGCAGCACGAACCTGAGGGAGAGGGCAGTGGAGAGGAAGAGAGGACAGGACAGGAAGGCAGAGTGTGGCCTTCAGTAAGTGTTAAGTATAATAAAGAAGGGCTTAAGAGGGTTTAAAAGCTGTTGGTGGATAACAGCAGGACAAATGAGAGGTCCTCTCTAACAGCAGCACTTGACTGACCACAGCTGAGTCAACAACATCGCCTCGGGAAATCTGAATACCTGGATGGGGAGAGGAGCAAGGGGAGGAGGTTGTTGCTTCTCTACAAGTGTGAAAATTCCTTCTCATCATAGATAATGTTGATCCTTTTGGTGTTTTATGCCCTATTAAAATGACTTACTGAGTGCACAGGAGAGATGTAGTAATGGGGAGAAACTGTCACTGATATTGTTTCATATATCATCCTTATCTGTATTTGGTATACATAAATGTTAGTGTTATGTCAGTGATAGTATATTTCAACCTGAGAAATCCTTTTGTAGTTTTTGTATCTCACATTTTAGTTATGAAACATTACAAATGGTGCTGACATTTTCCATAAATGTAGCTTCATAATGTAAAGGGTTAGTTCTCACAAATCACCCTAAAGCACAGTGATTTGAGATATCCCTTTAGGAGTGAATCAAGTTGAATGAAATTTTACTTGTAGTGCAAAAACATAACAGCAATATATCTTTACACAATGTCATGGTTATTTGTGAGCTTTAGAGACAGATTTTGTAACCGTTGGACTGTTTCCAGTCTTTGAGTCCAGCTAAGTTAACCTGCTGCTGTAGACTTACATTTAATGAACAATATAATAATATTTCCTATGTTGAACTATTCTTTTAAAACATTTCATTCCAACTACTTTTTACTGAAAATGTTTTACTATAAAATGATACTTATACCACACAGTTTTTCCCAAACCCAATTGCAGCCCAGCCTGAATGGTACATTACCAACTTTGACTTGTCACTGATTCAGCATTAACATCTTTTCTATTTAAAATGATTTTAGGTGTTGTTTTTCACTGGGCATTAAGCAGTGGCAGTGCTTCCCCGGAGGGAGGGTGTGTTTGACAACATCATGAATACTGCGCCAGCTCCCTGAAGCAATAAGAACACGACTGCGCCAATGTTCATAGAAAACTACTTCAACTTTCTGTTATTAACTGACAAACAGAATGAGAATGATGTGTTAGATCACACTGGACAAGAGCACAAAGTAAAAGAAACATCTGCGTTTAATTTCTATGGGATCCAAAAAGAAGTCCGCTATACCAAAAATGTTTTGCATTCAAACAACAGATGTTACTAATGTTAAATCAGCTGTTTTTTTAGTGGTAATTGTCAGTCAAACACATTTCCATATGAAGCAAAGCATTAGAGCTGATGAGCAGGTGAGACCTCACACAGTTATGTTGATGTAGTGCAACTGTGAGTAAAGCAAATCAAGTAGTAAAGTCTGCAAGTGGACTGTTTAAGTACAGGCTTTTCTGGATTAGTTAGCCACTTATTTATTAATTGTGTGTGGTTGCTCCTAGCATGGCCACTTAACTGAGCAACAAAGAGAATCGTGTGCTTGAATTATTTCTCATTTCAAACAGTTTGTTTAATAGCTCTGGCACACACAAATGAAGACGTCAAAAATCACAAAAAATGGTTCTGAGAAGGTCATTTTATATTGTGTCATCCTTTCTGATCCTTTATACAAAGAAACACAGCTTTTAATTATATTATTTAATTTTTTTTTTCAACACATCAATTTTTTGTTGGCAGTGCATCTGACTCTTGCTGTCTGAACACAGATATTTTAACAAAAAGAAAAAGATATGTTGAAAACAGCCAAGAATCATCTGTGACTTGAGTTTGTAGGCTGACTCAATTGTTAGGCTATGTTTCATAAATAATTTACATAAATTTACATAAAATGATTTATACTAATAAGAGAAAATTACCCAGAAACTGAATTATGAATTGAACTAGTTACAATATATTTTAAATTAATTAAGATGTTGTTAAAAGGGCAGTGTTCTATGTCATTTTGATGAATGTACAATATTATGACATGAACAAATGTGATATGATCTTTAAGAATTAAAGAAATAAAGAGTCATTAGACTCAAGATTGTTGCATTTATGTTCTTAGTCTTAATCAACATTTATAATAGCTTTATAATTTGCATCAATGTTTCTGGATGAAAACCCAGCTCATAGGACTAACAGATGGTTACCGCCAATAGCCAAATATTTTATTTTAAAATTAATTTGAGTCTAAAACTACTTTGGTTCTTGGCTCCACTATCGGTTTATGCTTGATGAGCTTGTTCCACTCTGTTTCCTTCTGTGGAAATCTCTGCACTCACATTTTCAACCACCTGATTGTGCCATAACGCCAAGGGAACATTTGAATGATGTTAGACCATTTCTTTGTAATGAAATATGCTGACTTTGCTGAAAGAAAATGCCCAGAACATTTCCTTTTCTCAATGTCACTCTCACTGGTTTTTTTTACAGTTCACATTAGCACGTTAGCCACTGCAGCTGCAGTTTACTGTAGGCCATCCAGATATCTGCCAAGACAGAAGTTAAATGAAAGAAATGTTCCCTTATAAGTAATACATATCCATTCAATAGAAAGCCAAAACACTCTCCCAATGTATTAAAATGTTTAGTCATTAGTTCAATAACTGAAGAAAGTAATGTGAATGGAAATTTAATCGCGGTCAATCAATGAATAAAGATCAATTTTTATATGAAGCAGAGATATAGCCAGCTTCCTCTGAGAACGCTTTGTTTACCCCCTTGAAGAAGTGTTGCATTCTTCCCTTGGTCCCAATTTTCCTGTTTTCTTTACACCATGTTTGTTGTCCTCAAATAGGAGTTCCCCTATGTCCACTCGAACAGACCACAGGTCATCACAAACATGTGGCAAGATAATAAGACCTCCATTAACAAGGACCATGGCTCCTGTCAGGATATTACAGAGCAAGGCAAAACTTGTTCTGGACAATAAAAAATGCCCTGACACAGGAAACACAATAGCCTGTGCTGAAAAGTGACAATAAAAATGGCATGACCTTAAGCACATGCTACTAAATTTAGACTGCAGGGGAAAAGTGGATGGGCGCTGGAGTCATGAAGTCTGACATGAGAAAGTTCAGTGCTCGCAAAACTGACATTAAAGATAACCAAGGTGACAACTTAGAAAACAACTAAAAACCATTAATTTCAAGAGAAGCAGAATAATTCTAATTTCTTACACAACAATAAAAAACAGGCCTGGGATTCTTGTTATGATGAACGATGAGACAGCTTTCATGTTACAGTAAGGCATTTGTCCACACGAATCAATTAAAGGAATAGTTTAATATTCTGGGAAAAACTGGATTATTCAACGTCTTGCAATGAGTTAGATGAGATTCATAAATCTCCCGTGTTTGTGCGCTATGTATATAGCTGGAGCTGGGAGGCAGTTAGCCTAGCTTAGGTGTTAGGCAGCAAAGTTTAATGCTAAAATAACACATACCTTCCCATAAAACAATACATTTTACATTTCTGCATGTGTATGGATTAAAGATGTAAAATTTTTTGTTTGGTAAGCGTTTTTTAATTTTGAACAGAGTCAGGCTAGCAATTTCCCTGCTTCAAATGCTGTGCTAAGCTAAGCTAATCGCCTTCGGAAAGCAACTTTGCCGGCTCAGCAGTGGTATACTTTCTCGTTTTTCATGAGTGAAATCATTTGAATCAGCAAGTGATTACTTATTTTCACCTCTACTGTGTAGACTGCTGCCCACTTTCAATTAGCAATCCCTGAGGAAGCCAACAGAGCTGAGTGAGGTGAGTCAGGAAGGATGGACAGTTGTGGGTAAAGAGAGGAAAGGGACATGATTGCAGCAGCATGCATTTCCCTGGTTGGATCCCTTGTCTGTATTCAAGTGTGAACAGGCGGAACAGAGGATGTGGTGGAAGAAAGAGGACATCCAAAGACACAATAAGTTGGAAGAGAAAAGCAAGCATTTTACTGTTTCTATATTTGTTCATTCCCTTTCTATCTTCCTGGTCTGAATGCTCCCTGCAGACCTGTAATGCACAGAAAGTGTTCATTTCTCTTCACTTACTCCTTTGCTGATTCTTTGGCCCAGAGCTGATATCAGATTGGGTTGCAAAGCAGCTAATAGACTCTTGGCTCTCAGGCATGGCACTTTATCTATTCCAGAGCTGGGTTTTCACTTTCCCAGCAATACTTCTCATTTATCTGGATATGTCCTTGGTGTACACATAAATCTGCTGTGCTAGAGTCCTGTGCGCTCCTGGCAAGAGGTGTGCAGTTGCCTCAAACTCTACAAAAACGGTCACATGATGGTCACAACCTCAGTTATCACGAGCTTGACACAGTAGAATTTGTGCTTGCCCAGCTAATTCAATGTACTTTTTATGCATTGATGGGACACAAAGCATTTGTAATAAGAACCTGATGTGTGGTGGATTTGCCAAGTCTCTGTTGAAAGTCTAGAAACCAGATCATGCTGCTGGAGAAACGAATTTATAAGAAAGTGACACATAGTGAAAATACTCATTATCAACCCAAGTAAGTCACCGCTGAACTGGGATTTGATGTTCTGTAAAAATGATTTTGTGCAGCACTTAATTATACTACTAATGCACTGGATTGTTTTACAAGATTAGTCATTGCCTCCCACACAATATCTTTGTGCAGCTGGAAATACTCCTGAGTCCATGATTAAAATGTGGTCTCAGAAGTCGTCAGCATGTTTGACTTGGTCCACTAAAGCGATCAGATAACCTTGTTCATGAATTTTGTTTCCCAGATCAGTTTTTCTCATAAAATCTTTTCTAAGAGCAGGTTTAAAAAGGTGTTCAAAAATTACATACGCGTTTAGAGATTTAATTGTAAAAAGTATCTGGAGTGGATTATTTTAAACTCAGAATAATTCTGCATTTGCAGCAGCATGCTACAACAACTACAGGCAGCATGCTGCAAGTGTGAAGAGTGATGCGGTTTCTCTGCTTTTCAGTCCACTGGGGACAGTCAGGAAGCCTATTGGGCCTTCTTGTTATTATTGTAAGTGCAGCCGCTGCTACATAGCCTGCGGCTCTGTTTGCTCCTGGCTGCATGACGGGGGCCGTGCTTCCAATCATGCTGAGTGAGGACAGAGGCCAAGTTGGTGGGGATAAAGGGTAAGTGTGGCAGAAGGACAGGAGCAGAGGAGTGAGCGGCTAACAAAGGTTTTGGCTAATTTATGACTCCCTGCCTGGGCTCAATACCCTGTGATCCTACCCTGGAGTAAATCAACTACTTGAAACCCTAACAAACTGCGAGCAGCCTATGGTCGTACACTCCATAGGCCTGCTGTAAATCAGCTGGCCATCAGAGAGAGGGAGAGGCAGACAGAGGGAGTAATGGACAAAGGGCTCAGTTGAGGCCATGGTCCTGAGAGACACAAAGCTCTCTGCCTCTTATCAATGTGCGGTTTTAGTTTAGCTTTCATGGGCAGACAGACAGGCAGACAGAACTTACTGCACTCCCACGGACCATCTTCCAACTGGACAATATAATTAAAATACCATATCCCGACATCATTCTTCATATCCAATAACTGTCTGTCAGTCAGTCAGTCCTTTTATCTCAATGATAGACAAATTATGTAATGTAATAGTAGGATCTCCCCAGAAAGCCTTATTTGACGCAACACACTCTCATATACTGATGACATAGCCTTCGGGAGTAATCTGGTTTTCACTACTTTGCCCAAGGACACTTTGACAAACTGCTGATCTTCGAATTAGTGGGTGTAATGGTAACTTGGGCAACCCGCTCTGCAGTCGCCCCCCATGAAAGTTCCCTAAGACAAGACAAATACTTTTGCACTGGGTTTGTCAAAATATATTAGCATATTCCAGAGAAACAGCCAAAAATAATTTCTGTTACTGTAAGTGATTTATTTATGTAATCGGGAAAATCCTTTTTTTTTTACCCACGTCATTAAACACCTCAGGAATTCAATCTACTGTATAAATGTAGAGTTGGCAAGAAGTGTTGAGTTGCTTCCTGTTCCCAGAAGATCCAGAGCATATCTCAATACACTGACAGGAAAAGAGAGTTTTGAACTTGGAGCTTGACTTAACCTTTGTCACTCAGCATAGTCCCATTCTCTGATACTCTTTGACCTTATTGTCCCAACTTTGATTCACTGTTAATGAATAAATCACAATCTTTTCTCCCCTTTTCTGGAAATAGGCTTAGATGCACCAAATTTTAAATAACAAGTTTATCTCCCTGCATTATTGTTTGTCCCCTTATGAACCTAAGTATGATTGCTTCAGCAATGTACTACTTGGTTCAGCACATAATCACCACTGATCCCTGCTGTTCTGTGCTCTATCACTTGAGTTTACTGCAAATCTGTTATTATGCCCATGAAGCTAATTTCCCAGTGGGCGAGGTCCCTGGTGTGCAAAGGTCCCCCAGTTAAAGTTCTGTGTGTTCAGCACACATTTCCAACGATGGTTCACATGTTTCTGATTAGACGGAGAGAACAAACACACAACAAACAATAGAGCTCTTCAGTGTTCTCTATGGATGTAACCCATGTGGGCTAAATAGCATCAAACCTATCTTGCACCACAGGGTAGCGGCACAGTGAAATGTGAAGAATCTGACTCTGACTGCTATAGCGTTGAAAAGCATGGAAAATCACAGCTCACAGCCAAACAAGTCAGAGAAACTGAGCACAATTGCATTTGACATTTGGAAACAGTTGTAAAAGTGAATAAGTGAATATTATAGATCCAAACTCGGGTGATGGACTGTCAGTATTAATTTACCTTGAGTCTTGATTCTTGTGTGGTTTAAGAAAGACCCCTTTACACACTACTGGAATTTATTATGATAATAAAGATACCAGCCAGTGTAATGACAGAAAGAGGCCTGGAGACAAGTGGGATGAGAGGGGGAGGGGGTGAGAATGATGATGGTCACTTCTCTGTTTGCAGACAAACAGTCAA
The DNA here is from genome assembly GCF_014851395.1 of Micropterus salmoides. Lineage (NCBI taxonomy): Eukaryota > Metazoa > Chordata > Actinopteri > Centrarchiformes > Centrarchidae > Micropterus > Micropterus salmoides. Next base: position 14,071,924 of record NW_024041373.1, read on the forward strand.
GAGGGCAGCAGGTGGTCATACATCACTTTGAGTGGGATTACACATACAAAAACACATTCAGAAACACAAAATTGGACATGTGTTTGGGGTTTATGTTGAATCCTGGAGTACAAAAAGATTTTAACTGCTGACTACTAACTTATTCAGATTAACAGTTGACAAAAGCTGATTTCTTTTCTGCCTGTGAGGTAGCAAGGAAAGGGAAAGTCATAACTCTGTTTAACCTGTTGGGAGATGACTGGAAGTTTTCCTGTTGTAGGATGTTTACATTTAACTAGAGGTCAATTCATCTTCTGCCCCATGGAACCTACCTATCTACACCCCGTCTTCAAGACTTCACAGATTAACTGCTGTGTTTACAGGGGACACCTGTCCAGCGTGCATTTATCATCAGCATGGCATCTGGTAATATACTGTATGTTTTAACAATTTGTGAAGCAACACTGGAAAACAGGCCCCATGAAAGGTTAAAGTATTCAGAGTTTAGGTTGTAAAGTCACCAACCTAGCCATTTCTACATCTGTATTCTCTCTTCTTGTGTCAGCTTGTGTTTCAGGCCATGCTGTATGTCAGATCACTGCTGCCACTGTGTATCGCCAAAACAGTCCTGATCCAATTGTTGTGGTCCACAGCTATCTCTGTCTGGAGTTCTCCAAGCCACATCTAAGAAAAGACTACATTTATTACTGGAGAGCAATGCATACCCAAGCTAGCTCTCACACACTGAAACACACACACACACACACACACACACATTAACACGCACGTACAGTAAACTGAACCCACATTGTGGTTCTGGTGGTTTCATTTGACGTGTCACTGTACCACACAGGCCTCATCCTTATTCTTTCTTGTGCAGTTTGCTCCAGCTGTGTTTGAGGTCTGCTAAATACACAATTCTGTGTGAACTCCCAGTGATGTGTCGACACAACTTGACCTGGAAGAGGTAGACATATGTGAAAATGTGTTTGGCCCTGGTTGGAACCAGTTTGCTTGCAGGTGTTTTCCTGTGCACTCTAGGAATCGCTTTAAAACACTTTTATAGGGAGATAAAGATTAAAACCTCAACGTTTTGGACCGTCCACCTCCGAAACTAATTTTCGTCAAGATGTTTATAAGTGCACAGTAGTGTACAGTTGCCGTGTGGTTACGTGCCCACAAACGTACATAAACACACACCTGCTGCTGAGTGAAATCACAAGCAGACGCATTAGGCATCTACTGTAGCATGGCAGAGGTCTGATGCACCCGGATGACAACCCAGCCCACCCCTGTAATTACTATCAGACACACAAACAGACATGTAATAACTAGGACAGGGAAACACATGTGAGGCATTAGCACTGCCATTATGGCCACACACGTGTAAAGTACAATATGGCTTATATAATATAGACATGATGATGCTTTACTCATGTTGATTTATTAACCAGTCTGTGGCTTAAGAAAACATCATGGTTCTTGTCTCTTCCCAGTTAGACCCTGAGGCTTTCACTCAACCCAAAAATAAAAACCAAGTGTTCCACTTAACTGCACAACATTGCAGGACTTCACCTGTAAAAATGCAATGATTTAACAGTCTGTGTGTGTGTGTGTGTGTGTGTGTGTGTGTGTGTGTGTGTGTGTGCATAAGTGTGTATACTGTGAAATATGGAAGCATGATATACAGTATCAATTATATCAAGTTTCAGTTGAGACAAGGGTATTAGATGCATTTACTACAAAGCTTCAGCTCTTCTTTCCTACAAATTCATGCATTTACACAACAGTTTTCCATCTCATTAATTATATGACTTCCTTGAGAAGAAGACCAAGGCTCATGAACAACTTTCTAAAATTCACTTGAAAAAATTAAGTATAAGGGAAACAAAATGCCCTTCAGCAGAGGAATTTCTGTGGAGTTTACAAGACAGAAAAACATCAAATCCTACTGGAACGACTTTGAAAGGAATTCAATTCTACATCAAAATTTTGAGGGGGAAAATGACCACATAAAATACTCATATTAAATTTTTTTCACTGCGGTACACACACCACAAAGCACAATAACTTCAAAATTGAACAACACAGTTAACAAGGTCAGGGTAGAGCCATTCCATATTGAAATCTATCAGAGAAGACTCCCAAAACAGTTTACCATAATCCATTGCTGTACCAAGTCATGTTTTGAGTAATCTAACAAATAACTGTGCAGTACACTATGAATGTAAGGACAAAATCTCCTCTTTCACGAAATTCTTTGTAAAGTGATTTCATCCTCAAGACATTCACCAGGTTCCAGACAGTTGATGAAGGCCATACAGACTAAAACACCCTTTATAAACACGAGGAGGACAGTGTGCAGAAGATAATGGATGAAACACAACTTCACACTTTATCACCACACAGAGAAGATAGAGTATGGAGTGTGTATCACCTGTGCTACAGTGTTTTGTGTTACCTCACTTGCCCCTTTTTGTACATAAACACCTTTGTTGTGGTACTCTACAGAAGGTCTCTGCACATGTAAACTCAAGACAAAATGTTCTCTCTTTAAATCTTGCTCCACTTGTAACTGCTGCGGTCAGGATGCGGAGCAGCACAGAGCAGCAGTGTTAACATCACACCACCACACCCTCTGGGATTTGCACTCTACCCTCCTACACCCTATAAATTCTGCTTACCCCTTGCACACAAAGAAGCAGGGTTCATCCCACTCATGCTCACACAAGAATTACGTGCCTACACATAAAATTAAGATGGACAGCTTTGCCACCCACTTATTCCTGTGTGCTTGGTGTGGTCTATCAACTAAATTATGATGTGCAGAAAACGCAAACCACATATATATATATTATCTCCTCCTCCTCTGTGATAAAAGTTGACAAGTATTGCTTAGATAAACAAAAGATGGAGGGTGAAGAAAGACATGAGGTTTACATTCCACTCTGCAGCTCAACCTTACAGTCACAACACTGTGTGTGTCTTTATTTCCCACCATAGGTGATTCATCAGCAGCTTGATAGTTTATTTGACTTATTCTTGCTCCTATCTGTGGGCCATTACCCAGACAAAAACCAACAAAGAAAACATTGTGTCTGTTGGCTACCTGATCAGAGCTCTGCACACTGCAGGTCTTCTTCTAATTAAACTGAAAGTAAAGGCCTAGTTCTTACTGTGACACACTTTCCTTTTGGCTTAGCACTTTTAAATTAAATCCCCCACCCCACCCCCGAAGTGTCTCTGGAGAGGTTCCAATGAAGGTGACCCACATCTACTAGTTAAGCAAATAAAATAGACGGCACTCTCTGAGCCAAGGCTGACAGCAATATCTATGCCTATATAGATATGTCTGTTTACACAATTAAGACTGTTTGGAAAGTTTACTGGCCTTTGCTCTGTCACTGCAGTGCAAGGCAGAGAGGATATTTTAATTAAGTCCTTCAATTATTGTTGCAAGACACTGGAAAATAAACATCCTCTAAGATGCAGAAGTATTTGGCACTGCTCACCTTTGTGACATCCATGAAGTGAAGGCTTTCCAAACACATTAAAAAGGGATCGATGCTTTGCAGACGAGAATGTTTTTTCTTTTGGGGTTGCTTACTGGAAAGTGGCATTATGCAACGTCTGGCTGGACTGCACCCTGATTGCAACACAAAAACTCCAAAACTTTCTTTCTCTCTCTTTGACACATAAAACTAACTGCCTCCCAAGCTGATTTAGCAAAAAAAAGAGGTGGTATTATGCTCCAGAACAGGTTTACATGGTTTTCAAAAAACACCATATTTTTCTCATACTGCACATTACTGCACCTTCTCTTTTCACCCTATGTGTTGTACGCTCCACTCTTGAGCTACAGAGTGATGCATCTTACTTGTACAAAATCTTTGTTGGGAGTTGCACATCGGCAGTTCCCAGGTAAGGACTACTAGCCAATCAGAAGCAGAGAAGGGCGGGTCGTAAGAAACAAGGTAGTGTCTTTTAGGACTAAACGTTGAACCGTTGCCGGTGTTCTCATGATCTGTGCTGCCTTGCCGAAAAATGCTACCATAGCGCAAATCGACAGACTCGACTCTACTCGGCCCTGCTCCGTTTTCCATTGCAGATAGAACCCAGAGATAGTACGTAGCTTGTCGTCATAGCGACGCCACACACAACTGCAGGAAAATATTCAAGCACATTTTTGTTCCGCCGGGCGGTATGGTGGTGCAGTGGTTATCACTGTTACCTCCTAATAAGAAGATCATGGGTTCTAGGCCCGGTTGTCCTGGTCTTTCTGTGTGGAGTTTGCATATTGTCTGCATGATGATGAAGTGGATTTTGTGATGAAATTCCATACGAAAACTGTAAAATATAAAACTTTCTGTTGCTGGCCTCTGTCTGGCGCACGCAATGATGTTGCAGTGAATAGTGAATATTCTCTCTGACCAATCAACAGTCTGTCGTGTTTTCACGTCACATTTTAGTATCTCTCAGCTCACTTGGAACCTTGATGGAGGTGAGGTGATACGAAAAAATGTACCTGGAAGCAGGTACAGGAACAACATTTCTACAATGGAAACCCAAACAAAGGCGAGTCGAGCCAAAGGGCCTCGGCTCAGACTAGCTTGGTTTGAGGGCGTGCTTGACCCCGCTAGCCGCTTGGCAAGCTTTATGCACGTTTTCGTTGTGATGTCACAAGTAAAGGAAGTGAAGGGCTGGACTACAAACGAGCTGTTTTCAAGCCCTTCAGAGCAGAGCTTTCTGTGGGAGATGGGAACTCTCTTTGGGCTGGACTTTGGGCTTTTTCACTTTGCAAACCTGTTACATGCACAAAAAAGATATATAACTCAATAAAGTAGAGGGGGAAAGCCAAAAAGCATAATACCACCTCTTTAAACTAAGGTGGTTCAGTTGAGTTCCTCCAGTTCTTTCTCCACTAAAATAAGTGGTTTCGTGGCGCCATCTAGAGGGCAAGAGTCCCTGCAGCTGTGCGCCAGCAGAGGGCGCTGCCCACCAAGTTAATCACTGAACAGAGAGCACAGACAGAATGCTTTCTCTAGCACCGGAAACCAGGAAGCTTGGCTGGCAATATGACATAAACCGAGCCGGGTGATGATGTTGTGTAACTGCACGTTTTGTAAGTAATATTTGTTATTGTCGCTTCGACACTCGGTTTAACGTACGGAACCTAAACACCGAAAACGCAGTAACGTTATCTGCTTGTAGTATGAATGTGTGTGTAGTTTAATTCAAGTGCTGCTGGTTGCCCAGACAGCTGATGATGTTTGGCTCACTGTTAGCTTAGCAGCCTAGCCACGTAAACAATGGGTGGCTGTTTGTAGCTTAACTTTATGTGAATGTTATAAGGGTATATCTAACCGCTTCTTGTGGTCCATTCTTTGGTTGGAACACGTATTAAAATACGTATTACTGCCTTCTTACGCTCAACGTTTCCAGCTAACGTTATTTCACAGGGTAATTAGCTTGAAGCCAGTTAACCGTTAATGTTGAATAATCCCCAACAGTAAATTAATTAAGTTACAGTTAGATGCTAGACCCCATAATATAAAATAATAAAAGTAGCGCCAGGGCTTAGAAGAGACATGGGTGTTTGCGATCATGTGTTGGTCATCTGATTAACTCACTGACTATGTTTGCAGCTGCATCACTATGCCTGTAGAGGGTTCAGAGGACCAGGTGCCCTCCTCTCTGTCCAACCCTGTCAGTGCTGCCCTTACCCCAGGAGGAGCAGAAGAGGATGGCGCTGCATGGGGCTCAGCGGTCAGCTCTTACCCTGAAAACGGTCAGGGCTCCGAAGCTGCTGCACCCTACCCTGCCAACACTGGACCTGGGGATGGCAACAGCGGTGAGCTATGCAACTCTTTCCCCAAAAGAAAGTCGGGATGACCGTCATGGATAGGTTTGAACAGACTCAAAGTGTCACTGCTGGCCATCTCATTCTTCCATATATTGTCATCTGTGGTACAGGTGGTAAGAGGTCTGGAGCCCTGCTGCAGATCAACCGACAGCGCATCCAAGCAGCATCTGCCAGTTCTGGAGCTCATGAGCTTCATGGTCTTGGTGTGGCTGTATATGACCAGGACGTCCTTGAGCAAGGTGTCCTGCAGCAAGTGGATGAGGCAATCCACGAGGCCAGTCAGGCTGCTGCTAAAGCTGAGGCTGAGAAGGAATACCAGTCTGTGCTCGATGATGTCAGGTAAAGGACAATAACTGCAACAATAGGAGGGCCTGAGCTGGTCTGAGTTTTCCTCTTGGCAATATATTTGTGTTGTGTTGATGTGTTCATGTGCAAGTCCTTCACGTCTTCTTAATATTTTCTGATATCAGCGTCATATAATTAATATATACATTATACAGTATGTGTTTGATATGTTACAATTGCAATGAGACTTTTTTTCTATTACCTTTTAAATAAAACATCATACTTTTTAGAAGCTGTGGTAAATGATCAGTCAGTTCCTCCAACAATTATTTACAGTAATATTTTTGACCTCAGAATTTTAATTACGGGCGGTGCGGTGGTACAGTAGTTATCACTGTTGCCTCACAGCAAGAAGGTCGTGGGTTAAAATACAAAATTAAATTCATAACAAGCGCAGTTGATTTCTCCCAAATCTTAAGACTTGTTTTTGATTTCAAAACAACAAACCTTAAAGGGGTTGATAAATGTTACTCTATTAATGGTGTGTGTTATAGGTCTGTTACAGCGTCACTTAAACATATCAACAAGATTATCGAGCAGCTGTCTCCCTATGCTGCCTCCAGCAAAGATATCAGTAGGAAGATTGAATCTGTCAAACGACAGAAAGAAAACAAGGTAACATACTAAAGATGACAAACCCTTAAATTAACATGATATAAATTGATTGAAGTGACTGTAATGGTGATGATGATGAAAACACCTTTCAATTCAGGAGAAACAGTTGAAGAAAGTCCGAGCAAAACAGAAGCGACTCCAGGCCATTCTTGGAGGAGAGGACACCCAAAGGGTGGAAGCTGAGCTTTTGGCCGAGGATGATGGAGACGAAGGTGAGGTGTCTTTAATTTTAACCTGTGATTTCTTTCCAGTGTGTAGACTAAAATTAGTCACATAAAAAAGTGTTGGTTGCCTGCTTTCTAAAGACAATGTGAAACCAGGGTCATGTTCAGCACTGCCCAAAGTGTAGGAAAACAAAGCAAAAATGGAAACAATGCAAAGCATTAATACCAGTCGCAGTTATGGTGGCCAAGAAGGCTATTCTGTGGCATTCCTCGTTTAAGGAATTGTCAGAAATGATTATAAGCAAAGGCTTCAATACATAGTGGGTGGTAAAACAAAATACAGTCCTTGCTGCAGTGGTTGCTGTTTGGAATATCAAGATGTTCATATATTACATCATCAGCGGATTTCACCCCTGACACAACCACCAATATGTTAAAAGTTGTTGAAAGACGTGCATTTGTGCAAAACATTTTCATATTGAACTCTTCCCCTGATGTTTTCCTTGTGACATCTGGCTGTCATTTGATGTTTGATGTTTTCTCTCCAGTTTATATGGTGGCACTGTTTTCTTCATAACTGTGTACTGTGTTTCCTATTTGATTTATGTGTCTGATGTAAAAACAAATACACCTATTGTTTATCCAGCAGAACCATGATGTACAACATCACAACAAAACATTGTATACTAACACTTCAGCGTAATGTCCGCCATAGCCATAACTAATACATTACCAAATCTGTTTGGCATATGTTATGCTATGTTGTGGCAGAGCTGAACTAAATAGAAATCACCTTCACATCACTGAGGGTTGTGGCTCTTGTGGCAACATATTTAAAAGTTTCAACCTATAAAGGGCAGTGTTGCAGGTATCTTCTGCCAAGTGTGATTCAGTGCTGATTTAACCTTCACCCTTGAACCCACAAGGTTTATCACCTTGAACAAATAAATGTAAATATAACTGTTGCTGCATACATAAAGGGAACCTTTGAGGTTTTCTTGTAAACAAAAACAGATATTTTTTCTTCAGTATTCTCACCTCAGTGTGCTGTGTGCATCCTTTAGGCCTGACAGATGTGTTTAGTGCATCTCCTTCCTCATAAAACATGAACAGAAACCTGCTTGCATGCATGCATCTTCGTCCTCATGTGCGTGCAAGAGACACAAACAAAACGGGCACCTGCTACTCAAACATTGCTCCATTGGCTACTAGTGGTTAAAAACTTGTGCATCAAAATTCTGTATCTAACCCCGCTTCATGTGTGTGTGTGTGTTGTACCAGAAGCCGGGCCGTCCACATTGGGCAGCATGCTCATGCCCTCTCAGGAGACCGAATGGGAGGAGCTTATACGGACAGGTCACATGACCCCTTTTGGAACACGAATCCCACAGAAGGAGGAAAAGAAGGAGCCTCGAAAAGTGATGCTTGTTGAGAACTCTGCCTTTGACCAGTACTTGACGGACCAGGCCAAGTTAGCTATTGAGAGGAAGAGAGTCCCTCTTCTAAAGAAGAAGAGGAGCTCCGGACTCTGCCCTAATGAAGAGGCCAGGGGAAAAAACAACAGAATTGTTTCCTCTTCCAAGGATAAAAAAATTAAGAAGCGCATGCGAAAGCTACAGATAACAGCTCTGAAGGCCCATCCTAAGGCTCGACCCAAGCCTGAGCCACAGCTCCCTAAACCAAGGAGGAAGCATCACAATGAGGGAGAAGTGACAGACAGCGAGGGTTCAGAGTACCTGCCCAGTGATGAAGGCATAGATCCTGACCAAGTGGAAAGAGAAGACATGGAGGAGGGCTTTGGGTCGGATGACGAAGAAGAGTATGAGTTGAAACCATACAAGAGAAAAACTGAAGGGAAGGGGAGGAAGAAAGGAAAGAAAAAACAGGAGAGTGAGGAAGAATACTGCCCTGAGAGTTCAGATGAAGAGCAGGATGAGAAGGGTAAAGCCAAAAAATGCAAAGACGACGGAGATGTGGAGTACTACAGACAGCGAATAAGGTACAATCAACTACTTGCTGCTGTAAACTTGTAGAAAAGACTGGTTATTTTGGTCCCTGGTTTTGTAATTTGTTTTCAGTTTGTAAACAGTAGATTTATTCTTGGAATTATAGTTTGGATGCGAAGGTGCGAGAACTTTTCATCAGCAAGTCTTCTAAAGAGAAAGCACACATCCGCGCCTGTAAATGACATGCTCAACAAACACCAGATTGAGCCTTTAAGTTTGCATCACATTTGCACTGGCAGTGGTGCAAATGCCCTATTGTTATTCCATTTAGTTAAAGAGAAAAGCAGTCGGTTTCTGCTGGCTCCATAGTGCAGAAGGAGAGTTAATCCCAGATGAGATTGGCAGCTGTTTCTTGACTAAGCAAATTCACTCCCTGTTCTTCTTCTCTCTCTGCTCTCACACTGGCCTAATTATCCTCCTGCACATGGTCTTATACACTCACTCACTCTAATGCTCAAATTAATGGAAGAGCAGCCCTAATGAGATTTCATATTTATAGCTGCCAAATAAATTGTGTTGGCATGTGTCCTTTTTCTACAGTGCAGTGATTGAATGTCAATTCAACAGCATAGACACGGCATGGATGGTGAGGCTAGCTTATATGAGGAATGATATTATTAGAGCGGGGTGGTATTTGTAGTTGGGTGGGGGGTGGAGTGGGGGCAGAAAAGTGTAATTAACTGAACCAATGCTTAGTCTTGACTTAATTAGAGAGTGTGGTCTCCCAGGCCCAGCTAAAGGACCAGTTCCGTGGCAGGGTGACAAGACCAGGCCCAAATGAAGATGGATTCTTATCCTCTCCACCTCGCACCTTTCTGGGGAACACGCACTACTAATTGTCTGTATCAATCTTCATTTGCTACGCGACGACTGTGCCTCTAACTGCCCTCTCTCCTGCACCATTAAAACTCTTCTCCTTTACATTTCCCTTTTTGCTGTAGATGTTCCGCCGCTCAAGGGAAATACCCACTACTCAAAACGTTTGCTATGCATACACCTGTATAGGCAAATCTTTAAATAAGTGCAAGAGGTACGAATGGGACATTCATCTATTAATCCATTCTCTGAACCTGCCTACCCTGTTTAGGGTTGCATGTTACTGGACAGATCCCAGTATGATCAGGATGGCAGGGTACACCACGACAGATCAATAGTCGATGACAGGGCTAATAAAGAGAAGTGAAACAGAATTCACTTGAAATGTCTCACTCTTTTCAAGCTTGCAAATTAGAAAATTATTTTCATTTTGGATGTATAACACAGTATCAAACGCTAAATGTTGAAACTGACAGTTGCCTCTGTTTGCTAATTTTGACTGAACCCCCCCCCATGAAGTCTTCACAGTAAAAAAGAGAAATGCTTTTTACCACTACATGTGCCAGAAATTCATTAGTATGTGCTTATTGTCTTACTAGGAGATGGAAGCGACAACGTCTTCAAGAAAGGGAGGCGAAGAGAGAAAGAGGCGAGGAGCTTACAGATGACAGTGATGAAGAATTTGATGAAGGCTTCAAAGTGCCGGGTTTCCTCTGGAAAAAACTTTTTAAGTAAGTTCAATGTGACACTTTGACTAACATCTGTAAAACAATAGTGTATAAAAGAATATCTGTGTACTTTCTCTGGTGTCTTAGTCTACAACACGCCCACTGCTTGTAACAACCTTTGTCTTGAAATCATAAAGATAAACCAAAGACTCTTTAATCAAGACACCTTAAACTTCATTTACTGCTACTATAGGTCACTAGCATTCATTGGGAAGTCATTTGGTCAGTCTGTTGTTTTAAAATTATGGCATCACCTTGAGTTTAGCTTAGTTGTTAAATATAGGTTTTCTAAGTCAGCCTCTAATTATGATTGTGTCTGTTCAGAACTTCTCTCATGTTATTTGGCCGGCCTTGTCTTTCTCAAAACATCACGTTTGTTATAATTTACTCTACTCATTTTTTCCCCATGGTCTTAACAAAAGAAAAGTCCATTGTCACTGTAATAAAATGTACTTTTGGAATGCAAGTACATCACTGCTGTATCTGGTAGGAATTCTGTAATTTGCTTAGACACTTACTGGAAACCATAATTGTCAGGTACCAGCAGACAGGTGTGCGGTGGATGTGGGAACTCCACTGTCAGCAGGCAGGAGGCATCCTGGGAGACGAGATGGGGTTGGGTAAAACCATCCAGGTCATCTGCTTTCTGGCTGGACTGAGCTACAGCAAACTGAGGACCAGAGGATCCAACTACAGGTAGAGAGAGAGAGACACACACACACACACACACACACACACACACACACACACACACACACACACACACACACACACACACACACACACACACACACACAAACAAACAAATTGCGGCCAGAGACTGTGTGTCTGTATGGTATGAATATTTGATTAGGGGGATTTCTGCTTGAGAGTGTTCATCTGAATTATTAAACATGTTTCAATTATCAGGCTCTTCACTTTCTTACTGCAGAGAAAACACTGACACACTGTGTTTGTGTGTTTGAGTGAGAGTGTGTTACAGAACAGTTGAGTGTCTTCATGAAAACTTAAAATTAATTTTGGTCTCATGAAGTGGGGGTGGAGCAGGTGTGGGACAACAAATCAACAATGGAAAACATGATGTGGTGGTGGTCATAATCTGGTTTTACTGCGCAAACGACATTTAGGAGGTGGAGCTTCCCTCATGGTCAATGCTCTGTCTGCTATAGACGCCCACAAATTGATTGCTTGCAAACTCAATTATGGCCAAGTATCAATAGCTTCCACGAGGCAGAGTTTCATACCAGCTGTGTGTGTGTGTGTGTGTGTGTGTGTGTGTGTGTGTGTGTGTGTGTGTGTGTGTGTGTGTGTGTGTGTGTGTGTGTGTGTGTGTGTGTGTGTGTGTGTGTGTGTGTGTGTGTGTGTGTGTGTGTGTGTGTGTGTGTGTGTGTTTGACAAAGCTCTTGTAAATCTTGACACAGGAGATGAGCATGTGTCCATTAATTTGTAATACACAGAGAGCAAATACAGCCTTGTAGTAAGATCATTCAGCTGCATTATTGTACCTGGATACTCATGCTTACTCTTTTTCCCTTGTGCCTGAATGCATCACACATTCTACATGAAAGCAAAGCACATTTTAATTTTCTCTTATTGGGTATACCTTTATTTTCTGTAATGTGGTTTAGAAATGATAACTTTAATTTACTAATGAAATTTGCTGAGGTTATCCAATCTTAAATGAACCGTGAGTTCCCTTGTTACCCATCTTAAAGGTTTGAGATTAAACATCTCTGCACTGTGTGTTTGGCTGTAGATATGTTGGCCTCGGCCCGACGGTCATCGTGTGCCCAGCTACAGTCATGCATCAGTGGGTAAAGGAGTTTCACACCTGGTGGCCTCCTTTCAGAGTCGCTGTGCTACATGAAACCGGCTCGTTCACCAGCAACAAGGTAATTGTTTATTTGTGTGTGTTGGATTTTCATATTCATAATTCAGTTAGAAAGAATCCTACAGGGTCTTTTGTTCCTCTGGGGGGCACTAGAGGTCTGTTTATACAGCAGTATCTCCTAACCTTCTCCCCTCTTCCCCTCTCTCCTCATACCACACTAAAGTAGATGCCCTAGTTTGACACTCAAGTTACCAGAGTTGGTTAGTAATTGCACTGATGAAAATCTGTATTGGTCAATGTGGTTTTTTTTCTGTTGCAGGAAAAACTTATTCCAGAAATAGCATCATGTCATGGTATCCTGATAACTTCATATTCAGCTGTGAGGAATATGCAAGACACCCTGCAGCGCTACGACTGGCATTACATTATACTGGATGAAGGCCATAAGATCAGGAATCCAAATGCTAGAGTTACCATTGCCTGCAAACAGGTATTGTTTCAGACACATTCATGAACACACATTTTAATCACAACACTTGAAGTATCCATGCAGTAGTATGGGTGTGTATATGTGTCAATTATTATTAGATTCTCCCTCTCTACATTCCTATGCACCATCAGAGCTTATGGATCTACCTGGAAGCTATTTACTTCCATTCGTTCTTGTACAGCAACATCAAACGTGCTGGAACATCACATCGATCTTTAGGAAAATTTAACGTACATTCTCTTTTCCCCCTTTGTAGTTTCGCACTCCCCACAGGTTCATCCTGTCAGGCTCTCCCATGCAGAACAATTTGAAGGAGCTGTGGTCTCTGTTTGACTTTGTCTTCCCCGGCAAACTGGGGACATTGCCTGTCTTTATGGAGCAGTTCTCTGTGCCAATCACCATGGGAGGATACAGCAACGCCTCACCTGTACAGGTACTGGAACGCACGCACAAGCACAAGCACAATTAGGGTTTGTTTAAAGTCTGCTCCTTAATCCTTCCCCTCGTGTTTAAACTATGAAGGTTTGGTGTGCAATAACTATCACGAAATGTCACCCCATTTGAGACTTGAAACATTTACAGAAGATAAGAACAAAGCAAAAAAGTATAAAGACCGACCATCATGGTCATCGTGCTCCATCCTGTGTATTTTGGATTGTACAAGCATTTTTATTTGAAGTTAGAACAAAGTATGGTAATTCGATGAATCCATCAACCAACTAAACCTATAGCATGGGGGGCCGAGCAATGAAATGTCACTTGACAACACTTCTCATACACATGCATGTTTGCACAATTTTGGAGAGCAAGAAGGCAGCAAGTCAGAAGGAGAGATAGTGGAGCAACAGAGCCATTAAGTGCAGTGCAGAATAATGTAGGCCCATGCAAAGGAACTTCAGTACATCCCTAGTGTGTTTGAGAGAGGGAGAGGCTAAAGTGGAGAGCCAGTGAGCTAAATTGTAGCCCTTTGTCATTAGTGTTCAGTCGTTAATAACCCACTGACTGTATGGATTTAATTATTTAAGCTGGCTATTGATGCTTCTTCCGCTGTCGATAATAAAAACCTTTACTAATTATTAATGTTATTAAATGGTCAAAGAGGGCTAAGCTCTGCTGCCTTATCCTCTTCTCGAAATTCTCAGAGCAGCATAGCGGGCCCTCGGCTGTTCATGTGTATGTACAACCAGACGTATGTAAAAGCGTATGCAGGTGGGGTGGGGCTGCATGAGCTTGTGGATGTGGGATCCATTACTGAAGCATGTGTTTGCATCCCCATGTGAATCCAGTCAGCAGCTTGTTCAGAGATCACTGGATCATCTGCTGCCCTTCTCTTTTTCTTTTCCACTCTGACCTACATTGAGCCCTAAATCCCACCGTGTTATTGTCCCCTCCAGCTTTGCTGAGTATGTCTTTGATCTTTCTGTGGACCCCCAGTGAGTTAATGTTTAAAAGGCTAACTGACCTTTAGCACTGACTCTGGATGAGATGTAGCAGGACATTTGCAGTGGGGCTCCTAGTGTGGGGTGGGACTGAGTGTTTCTCAAGCTCCCTCTCTGTTTCCAATGGAGCTGGCCAGGAGCACTGATGAAAGAGGAGGGCTTGGTCCCTCAAGACCAACAGCTCTCCGGTCAATGTTTAATGGCTTGTGCTGCTGAGAGAGACAGCAACATGAGGGGAGGTGAGAGAGGGTGGAAGAGGGGCTTAACGACAATCACGCCTCTGGAAACATCCACGCTGACAGGTGTGAGTGTTGACGTGGTTGTTTGATTGAACTGAATGTTGCTTATGTTCCAAAGCCCTTTGTTTGTGCCAAAAGGTTGAACTGCTGTTGCTTTTCAGGTCCAGACGGCGTTTAAGTGTGCAAGTGTGCTGAGGGACACCATAAATCCTTACCTGCTCAGAAGAATGAAGGCCGACGTCAAAGCCAACCTCTCCTTACCTGACAAAAATGAGCAGGTATTCATTATACTCCAAGATATTTGATCTTGTTCTATTGTTGTATTGAACAGCCTCTCACGCCTGGATCTCTAAACAGGGGAGGTGTTTATCTGATTGGATGTGACTGCATGTGCCATGTCTAAGGAGTATTTGACAAATCTGCGTGGCCCTTGTCAGGTGAAGCCAGCTAATAAAGTAGTAAAGTAAAAGGAGCAGGTATTCATTAAGGTGGCCGGTCCCTGGTCTGCCCTCGCGGCTGACGTTGGTTGACTCCTCAGTCCACTTCAGCTCATTAAGTCAATCCCTCAGGACAGCAGTGGCTCCAAAAACACGTTGCTTCCCTCTAATTTCTCTTCTCACATACTGCACTTCATGATGGGGCTTTAAAGTGGATGTCATTACGTGTGTGTGTGTGTGTGTGTGTGTGTGTGTGTGTAGGTTCTGTTTTGCAGATTAACAGAGGAACAGCGGCAGGTGTATCAGAACTTCTTAGATTCCAAAGAGGTCTACCAGATACTAAACGGGGACATGCAGGTAAGCTTCACTTTCATAGTTAAAGCAGGTTCACTGTGTTTGTTGCTTTGTGTTGACCCACACTGCATTACAAGGACAAGTAGGGGAAACTGTTTGTTGAGGAGAAGACTTCCAGGAACAAGACTTTCCTTATTCATTATTTAACCTCCTATCTGATGAATATTAGTTCTCCTCTCTGGCTCACAGGCATTAGTGTGTATTTTTCTGGTACACTTATAGAACAACACCTTGACTTGGCATCAGTGGAATTACATTTTTAGGTGTGCAAATTTTGTTAAACCCCTAATAGCTTGACTTTAGTGCTCTTTAAGATACTGTGCAGTTGTACTTCTCACATTAGCCAGACCCTGGAGAGAGAGACTCGACCATTTATCACCATTGACCAAATGGACGTGGTTGGAGAGCCAGGGGTGACCACAGCAGATTGAGGATACACAAACACAGACACACACACACATGCTCTTATAGACATATTCACTGGTCACTCTCAGTCCATTAACCACCATTACTAATGCAGTGACCGTTTGGGCCTTCATCAAGAAACACTGCCTTTATTGTCCGTAAATAAATTATGTAACTCATTCATGTATACTAATGTAAATGTGTTTATTTGTTTAAAGGTTAAAAGCTGTAAAATGCAGTGAAATCGACCAACCGTTATACCACTTTTGTCATCTGTCACCAACTTTTGTGAGTTTTGTGTTCACGTCTATTTAAGAACCTTTTGTTGCTTTGTAGGTATTCTCAGGTTTGATAGCGCTACGTAAGATCTGCAACCACCCGGACCTTTTCTCGGGCGGCCCCCGGATGTTGCGGGGAATCCCAGAGGACCAGCTAACTGAGGAGGAACACTTTGGCTTTTGGAAGCGCTCAGGCAAGCTGATAGTGGTGGAGTCTCTGCTCCGTCTCTGGTTCAAGCAGGGTCACAGAGTCCTGCTCTTCACTCAGTCTAGACAGGTTAGGAATATGCTCCTCCAACTTTCTGATTCGCACATCAATCACTTTGCTAAAATAGCACTTTATATATAAATAATATATTTTTAATTTGTTTATTGTATGTATTGATGTAGTATGACAAGACATGTCATTTCACACAACATTGTAAATGTTGTCTCTGTATTTTCTGCTGGCTACGTACTGTGTGTGTGTGTGTGTGTGTGTGTGTGTGTGTGTGTGTGTGTGTGTGTGTGTGAGGCCCCAGCTGTTGCAGCCAATACCAATGAGATTATACCTCAGAGGGAACCTGAGACCCTCCCTGTCGGTATCTCTGTGCATGTAATATTAATCTGCTCTAATCCTTTTAGAGATGATCCAAACCTCACCCCCTCTTTTCCTCTCTGTGTTTCTCTTGCTTTCTTCCTTTTCGCATTGTTTTTCTGATGTCTTTATGGTATCTCTCCTTTCCAGATGTTGGACATCTTTGAGGTATTTGTGAGGGAGAAAAACTACTTGTACCTGAAAATGGACGGCACTACTGCAATAGCTTCCCGACAGCCCCTCATCGCTCGCTACAACGAGGTAAGGATTAGTCTTCCCTAATGGCTCTGAGTGTTTCCCCATGAAAATCCCGTCCTGAGGGACACAATGCTTCAGTGGGACCCGGCACACCCTGAGGTGGAAACACTAATTGATGGCAATCTGTTGTTCAAACTTGGTGTACCTTTTGTCTCTGTACTGAAATACAGATATGTGAAAATATCACTGAGCATTATAACAATGTCTGTGTATCTTCAGAATAAATTATTTTAAAGGACAGTTATTATACAGTGATTAAACTTTCCGATTCTGTTCAGATGGAAAGCAAGCGGAATCATCAGTATTTTTGGAATTTAATGTGTTAAAACTGGGGTAGGCAGTTTATTTCGCAAGCATTTTTTGTTGAAATTCTCTTTACATCCCGACATCAATCACTAAATCAAATGTTCTTACACTGTCTATCTCGGGACTGTAATTTCAATCAGACCAAGCGCACTCACTGTGCATGAAATGTGTTTTGGGGGTGTGGCTTTGGAAGGAGGCCTAAAGGGAGGGGGTGGGACTTCTCAGTTGGGTACTTTCAAAATCTACCTATCTCTTGCTAGTTTCTCCACTGTTGCCTACACCAGCTTAAATATCTAAGTGTGATCAAAATTTACAATTTTTGTGGCAATTTGAAATTAAAGTTTTCTTCTCTATTGAGAGAATTAAAACAACAAAAAGCCGTGTTTAGATTTAGTGATTTTATTCTATTTAAATATGGTTTAATTTTATTAGTTAACAATTTACTAATGTAATGTATTCATGTAATTATTGAAGGGAATATAAAACTGTGATCATGATGTTCATTAATCACTCACATTTTTTCCCCTTGCCCTCTGTTTCTTACAGGACAAATCCATTTTTATCTTCTTGTTGACCACTAAAGTCGGAGGTCTGGGAGTCAATCTGACTGGAGCCAACAGAGTCATCATCTATGACCCAGACTGGAACCCCAGTACCGACACACAGGTTAGACAGATACACGTGCTCAATAGTTCAGATAAAATAATGACTAGGTGCTTTATTTCTCATGGCTTTTTATTATTCTACCTATGTGCTTGCATTATTTGCAACTTAACATTACCTACATTTCCAGTTGAACAGCAGCTTTTTCTGCCTCTGTTTCAGATTATTTATTTGAATGTATTTTGTTGTTTAAAGGCACGGGAGCGAGCATGGAGGATCGGTCAGAAGCAGCAAGTGACGATCTATAGACTGCTGACTGCAGGGACCATCGAAGAGAAAATCTACCACAGGTCAGAGTTCAGTTTTTCTTTTAATGTTTGGCCATAAACCCTTCTTCACAGAACTGAATTAAAAAGAAGTTTAAAAATTCCTGCACTGACTTTTGTGCTTACTCTCACCCAGTCTTACATTTTAGTTGTCTTTCCATTGACTTCACATGTTCATGAATATTGGTAATAACAAGACTAATTGCTCACATCACTGCTGTATTACCACTTGCACTATCCCAGTCCTCAGTAATTGAAAAGCTTTCCTGCATTATTAAATGGCCAATCAAGGACTTCTAAACTGTTGCTCTGTTTGGTTTGGGTCTGTAAAGTGCTTTCAAAAAGCAAGTTTGAAGAACTGCAGGGATTCTATTTTGATACCTACAGTAGTGCGGTTAACTAATTTTCTCATCCATCAGCCAAACTACTCTGTGGTGACAGAGGATCAGGGTTGCCTGCTGAGGTAAAATAGCAAATTACACACAAGTATCTAATTCTGCATTTTTATCTGTTGTAATTCAGGCAAATATTCAAACAGTTTCTGACCAATCGTGTTCTGAAGGACCCCAAACAAAGACGGTTCTTCAAGTCTAACGACATCTATGAGCTCTTCACCCTTTCTGACCCTGGATCTCAGGGAACAGAGACCAGTGCCATATTTGCAGGTTTGCAGATTTTTCTTTGTTTATTTTGTTCTTACCAGAGAAACATTTTATTGTCTTATTATTAGATTATATGAATCTTTTTCAAAAATATGTTTGAAAGAATTTAACTAACTTGTTTTGTTTTTGTTCTCATACAGGTACAGGTTCTGATGTCAAAGCACCCAAAAAACCTGAAAGGCCAAGGCCATCTCACACGGTGAACCATGGCAGCCATGTACATAAACACTCCTCTGCAAACCATAATGAAATTGGTGCCGACAGCCAACACTCCTCAACAAACATTCCTGCATTAAGAGATGGAAAAGCTTCTCTGTGCAGTAAAAACTCTCAGGGTAAACCAAATGTCCCAACCGACAGTCAAGGCACCAACCAAAATGGCGAGGATGTAGAGCAAAATATTCCAGCAAATACACAGCATATAGGGAAAAATAACGGAGACTGGGATGGAGCCGAGCCATCATTCAAAAACTCAAACTCATCCAGCACTCACCAACACAGAGACGAACACTCTGCCCTAACTAGCCCACAGAAACACAGAGAAAAAAGGAAGCACTGCAACTCAGCTAACTCAGACAAACATCAGAAGCGCAAACACTCCCAGGATGCTCGGTTTGAAGGACACCGCATATCTCACTTGGTGAAAAAAAGGACGTATAAGAAAGCGGAGAGTGAAGACAATGAAACAGGAGACCAGAAGAAATCAGACGATTATGTCTTATCAAAGCTCTTCAAGAAATCTGGTAGGCTTTTTGTGCACAAACCTTATCAGTCATATCAAACATGGGTAATTTAGTAAGTCTTGCGAAACAGTAAGCTTCTTTTTTAACTATTTCTTTAACTTTTTGTTACTCGTCTTCCTCTGTCTTCTTCAGGTATCCACAGTGTGATGCAGCATGATACCATCATGGAGTCCTCCAACCCTGACTATGTTCTTGTGGAGGCAGAAGCCAACAGGGTGGCCAAAGATGCCCTGAAAGCTCTTAAGATTTCCCGCCAACAAAGCAGGCTGTGCTACAATAGACCCCCTCCTCCACCTGCAAGGTACACTATCTCACTGCCTCAGCGGTTGTTTAGAGCTTTACTAATCTCATTTAAAACAAACTATATCTAAGTTTTCCCGTTGTTTGTTATCTTAGGAAACGGTTTGGACAAAAGAAGAATTCTCTCCTGGTTGCACCTACTGTTCAGTCTGTCCCTACTCCGGGCAAATGCAAGGTAACAGCAGTGTATTGTGAAAAGATATGCAGGATAGTTACAGCAGTTATTTTGCATCTGAGATAACATCTGTTTCTCTCTTTAGGATGCTGCTATTATAAAGAAATCTCTGTCAAAGAAGCCTGGCTCAGGAGCTCATTTCAGTGGAGAGGGGCCAGAAACTGAATCAAACTCCGCCCCACTCTCCTCCTCCTCCCTGCTTGCCAAGATGAGAGTCCGTAATCACCTCAGCCTGCCCTCCAGCCAAAGAGAAGAGGAAGAGGAGGACGGCTCTTCAGCTCCAGGAACGAGCTCCCCCCCAGCTCCGCCCACTGAGCATGACGAGCTGTTGGTGGATCTGCGCAACTTCGTAGCCTTTCAGGCGAATGTGGACGGACAGGCCACCACCCAGGAAGTGCTGGAGTATTTCAAACCAAGACTGACCCAGAAGCAGGCACCAGTCTTCAGAGAACTGCTGAGGAGCATCTGTGACTTCCACAGGACATCTGGTCAGGAGGGCATCTGGAGACTGAAGGAGCACTTCCGCTGAGTGAGGCACAGATGAAACTGGAGGAATCCCAACTGTGATGCATATTTAAGTACTTCTAAGCTATGAATCTGTAGAGTTCAAGCCTACAAGATCAACCTGTTTTTCTTGATGTTTTTTTATGTTGTTTTGATGTCTGTCTAACAAAACTACATCGGTCATATTATTGTATGTTTTGAAAGGACCATATTGTCGCAAAGCCATTTTACTGTACAGTGGGCGAGCTCATGAACTAATTTGATTATCTGTTAATTATCAGTTAACAAAGTTTTGAAGGGAAAGTTCGTTGTAATGTACAATTTGTTTCAGCTGCAATGTGAATCAATTTTTTGCTTGTTCAAGCATTACTGCAATTGCTTCTGTTGTTTTATTGCTTCTGTCTGTTGTTGATTGTACCTGGTATACTTGAATTCACTTATTTTGTATTTGCCTGAAAGCTAAAACTGTATTACATTTGATAATGCTTTAAAAATTTGTACCTGAACAGTCTCACTTGTAACAGATTTTGTTATATGTTTCTATAAAAAAATAATAGGGGAGTAGTGTGTCATTTTGTATGTATGACCAAATTAAATATAGGTGTTGGTAGATTTTGTAATGTACTATAGTATGAGTGGAGCATGGGGGGCCTTAAACTGAAAAAATGGCAAAAAGAGTTCTGTTGCTGCCATGTTTTATAGAAAATAAAAAGCTTGTGATGCAGCAGTGATTTATAACTGTTTTTTTCTTGTATGGTACTTCTACATAGTAAAGGAAGAGCTATTTAATTAAGAAGAAACATGTTTAAAAAATGTTTTATTTTAAACTAGATGAGCAGCCCATAAACAGGTTATAGAGTAAATAATTGACAGTTTTGGGCATATTTTCCCAGTTTGTGATAAATTTCCATATTTTATTTTTACTAACAGTGGAAGATTTACACATTTTAATATAATTTGTTATATCAGAATTTGATATAATTAAGATCACACTCCTAAAAAGATCATTATGGAGTGTGGGACTGTGGTGCTGACCAAGGTCCTGAAATGCAGTCCGGTTGGCAAACTATAGAAATCCTGTAAACATGGGACCCACAATCTGCAAACCCTAGTTAAAGTTAACTTGTAAAATTGTCTCTAACCAACGACGATGAGAGTGTAATTTCATTTAGCCATTTAAGCAATCATCAGAGGATGGATAGGAAAGGCGCTGACAGGAAGCAGATACACACACACACACCAAGCCTGCACTCTTGTCAGAGTTGTCTAGACCAAATATTGGGATAAAGTTATCAGCCGTTATTTGATTTCAATTTTCTCCACGCACCTCGCCGAGGTCATAATAACAACTTTATTTTCAGTGGTGCATAAATTAATTACGCGCATTTAATAACTAAAATATCATTATATTCCCCCTTTAATAACATAAACGCTGCACGCCAGGGAAACCCTTAATAGCGCGGGGCCCTGTAACTGGCCATTATCCGCCTGTAATGATATTACAGAACCAATTACGCGCCATTAGAAGGGATTTTCTGCACTTTATGTGGTTTAGTCCAATCCCGCTCTCCTCTTCTAAATTTCAGCTGCTTCTCGAAGCCTCATTTTGCCTCCACCTCCGAGACGCATGGCGTCTGCGCTCTGCCGTCCCAGATGCGCTTTAAAACTAATTGAAAGGGTCCCGCAGCAGATCATTTATCTGAGGAAGCGAAATAAATCGCAGGACCCCTTGCTGTGAACAAAATCAAAAATTTGGCCTTGTGAGTGTTCTACATGCACAACCCCTTGTAAAGTGGACCCCCTAACACACCCTGACGAGCAATTAACCCACCCGACAGTCAATCTAAAACCCAAAAGCAGTCATCCTCCTTTTTTTAATATATGAAAGAACCAAATAAAAAGTGCAGCGGGTATGTGTGCATGTTTATGGTTAGGGAATATGCTTGACTCTGGAATAACAATCACTTGTGATGAATTTTTTTGGCACCAGAGCAGAGCTGCCGTTTGCCACCCTGGGTATATCTCCCCACTCCCTGTTCTTTCTATCTTTCTCTGACACACACACACATACACGTTCACACACACGCACACACACACACACACACACACACACACACACACACACACACACACACACACACCAGGGGTTGGTGGTGAGAGAGACAAAGCCGTGATAATCCGATTAGGACCAATTAGGCGTGAGATTCGGCGACACTAGCTGAAAGCCTTAACACTCTGTAGACAGTTATACAGTTATAGAGACATCTGGACACTCCCGGAGCAAGGGAGAGATGCGTGTGTGTGTGTGTGTGTGTGTGTGTGTGTGTGTAGGAGAGAGAGAAAGAGAGAGAGGGAGGGAGAGATCTGGACACTCCCAGACAGAGAGTCAGAGAAATTGCAGCAGCCACCTCTCTCCAGAGCGGGGAGTCACTCACATCAGCATCCTCACCGCAGGTAGGATGCTCTCTCACGTCAACTTTGAATCATCTGAAGTCCATTTCTCACCATACATGTGTGGCAGCTGCAGCCGACCAGAGACGCTGGGCTGAAACTTCTGTCTCTGTTCCAGGTTCAGCTTCGCAGCTCAGAGACACGCCAGGATGTTCTACTTTCACTGTCCGCCTCAGCTGGACGGAGAGTGCTGTCGCTCCAACACATGTAAGTTCTCTCTCCTGCATTTTTACAACATCGTTGTCAGTTGATTTTATACAACTGTAAGTTGTTTCTGTCTCTCTTAAAGCCGGGGTCTGAAAACTTTTATGATGTTCGGGCTGCGTACTTGCGTGCACAAAGTGTGTGTGTGTGAGTTGTTGTTGTTGGATGAGCCAGAATAGGCCCGAGCAGATGTTTTCTTTTTTGTGTTTTATGACTATCCTCAATTAATAATAAAATGACACAGGCCCATAGAGGAAAAACCTTTTTTCATGCAATGATTAATTAAAATATGTTTATACTCTAACCCGCAGTTATCGCCATCGCTATTTTGAAAACAAATATTTTCCATCTTTAAAAATTGTATCTTAAATAGGGATTTTGCCTAATGCATAGGCTATAAACAATTATATCAGCCTAAATCAACGAGTATTATCTCTTTCCTACATATTCAAAGGTGGATATAGGGGGTTAAGTCTGATTTCCCCTCTGCGATGTCAATCTGCTGGCAGTTTTGGTGAAAAGCGCTGGTGGTTTGGCCCCAGGGCAGAGGGGGCGTTTTGTCCCGGTCACAGATGTTGGGTGTCATGGCTCTTAGTCCGTCATGCTTCCCCTCACAGGCTCCACCCGACATCTATGTTTCACGCAACTAATGGAAAAACGAAATGTGCCAGAGAATTCTCTAATCTCACCTGATTTGGCCAATATTTATATATTTATATAGATATGGAACTTTTCCTTTTTTACTGAATTAAATAAATATGGATATAAATTTTAAAACCTAATTTTATCAAGTGAATGAATTCTTTCTAACAAACTTTTTTTCAGTGAATTCAAGCGGTTTTGGCAACCACGCCCCGGCTGATTTTGATGATGGATTTCTACGTAGAAAACAGCGCAGAAACAGAACAACATTTACTTTGCAACAGGTAATTATTTTCCATGGCAGAATTATATATATGAAACTTAACGTTAAAGTGAAACAGGCATAGGGCACTACATTAAAAGTAGATGAAGACTAAAGATAAAGACTTTGTCAGAGAGTTGTGCTTATAGGCAAAAAATTAAGGCCGTTATGATTGTTTTCGTACGATAACAACCTGAAAGAAAATAACATCATTGCTTCGCTATATGAAAAATAAAATACAAGAATATGAAACCTGTAGAAAAGAAGCTATTTGTCCTTTTGAATATCACGCTCTCTCATTGCATGCAGTTAATTAGATGTTAGGCAATAGTTAAGCTTATAGTTTAGCTTTTTGAGCTTCTTCATCTAATAGTCCGTTATCCTTGTCAAATGTTTAAGCAAGTTTAAGGGTTTTATTTTTTAAACAGATGAAGGTAATGAGGATTGAGAAAAACGGAGAAAGAGAGAAAAAAAGAAAAGTCAAAATAAACGGAAAGGTACAAATAAATCGATCAACAGTAAAATAAAAAAACTAGTGTAGCCTATAACTGGTGTTTTCTGTCCATGCAGTTGGAGGCTTTGGAGGCGGTCTTCGCCCAGACTCACTACCCGGACGTGTTCACCCGGGAGGAGCTGGCCATGAAGATCAACCTGACCGAGGCCAGGGTGCAGGTAGGCTGCAGCAGCGCAATGTGTCCTGGGCACGTTTGACCATGCGAGAGAGGGTAAATTAGGCCACTCTGTCATTCCGGCGATGCACTTTAATAACATCAACATAATGGTGAATATTAGATTAGCGTGATTAATCGGTCATTCATAATTAACCAGCGATAATGTTCCTCACTAATTTGTCCGCGTCTCAAAGGTAGGGATACATCATCCATGCAGATCCCTTTCCCTATCGCAGACAGAGAACGATAGGTAGGCTACTTTAAAAGAGGGCAAAGCCTGCAGCCTCCAAAACTCACTCTCTCTCGCACACACACACACACACACTTAAAACATAAACACACACACGCACCTTAAATTTGGCAATTTATATTCCGCTCCTGCCCTGCACATATGCGCCGTTATAAACTTGGCCAGATGTAATTAAGTTATGTGTCCTGTATGTAATTTCCTGCATTCCAGATTTGCTTTTGGGTTTTGTTGTGCGCGCAGATCTAATTGTCGGAAATATAATAGTTTGCCTTTTGTTCCCCAGGGTCATCTTACTATCGCTTAAACCCAATGGCAGGGTTGATAATGGAATCCAGCGCTGTAAATTAGGGATTGTAAACAAATTATTCCTCTCCTAATCCGATTACCACATTCCTATTATTAAATCTGAACATGAATCCACCGCAGTATGCAGGGATATTAAACTTACATTATTATTAGAAAATAAATTTCCTTTCTGTTGTAGTGTTGTTGCCCCCCTTTTTGTAAAGTGTCAATGGGCCTCCCCCGCATTAAGAGCACGCCGCAAATTGAGATTAATGGAGCAATTATAGCCCATTCAGAGAGGGTATGTGTGTGGGGGGGCGCGACTTCTAGCTGGAAGGTGCAAGGGTGAGATAAGTCCATTGCTTGTATTGTTGTCCTGCCACCAAAATGTTGTCCTTTCTTTATGCCGAATGAATGCATGTGTTTTGTTTGGCTGTTGACATCATTTATACCTCCAGTACAATAGGAGAGATGCAGAGCACATGCTCACCGACTCTAACCTCCATTCACACATCATGATTAATGCCCGCAAGAACCAAGTCCTAATCGAATCTGATGTTGTCAAACAATCACTAAATAGGGAAATAAACGACTTCATCATAGCTGCGTCTCTCTCTGGCAGCACAACTGTCAGTGGGAAGTCATTAAAATATGATAATGAAAAATTGCTCAATTAAATGTTGTTATAGGCAGTGACCTTCATTCAATTAAGACACCAGAACTTAGCTATATGTTCTCATCTGTGTGGATGGTCAAGTTTTTGGGATAAGTCTGGGACTGTGGGAAACTGGAGCACTGGTGTGACACATTCAAACATCTCTTGATGTTCAACCCAAAACAAAAAAAATAGTTTTTGTTTAAACTTTGCTGGACCTGTTAACAAGATAGAAAAAAATACAATTTGTGTGCTTCAAGTTTGCATTTGTTTGTCTGTGATATGCTAAAAGAATAAGGAAAATTAAGAGCTTGCTGAGAGAAAAATTGGCACAGATCGAAAGCTGCATTCAGTGAATAAAATAAATGGATGCCAGAATGTCAGGAAATGCAGCGATATTCTAGTTTAATTAGTGATTTAATTGTTTTGCTTTTTGTCTTCCCTTTCTTTCTTTTTTTTAAAATGCAGGTTTGGTTTCAGAACCGCAGAGCAAAGTGGAGGAAGACGGAGCGAGGGAGCGCAGACCCTGAAGGAGGAAAAGAGCAGATGAGTGAGGGCACTCCTCCATCTCGCAGCATCAACTCTCAATCCCCAGTGGACCACAGCAGAAAACAAAAAGAACCTCTGGAGATGCAGCAGAGGTTGGAAAACACAGACAGATGATTGTTTTTGCTGTTGTTGTGAAATAGTATCCTATTGGTAGGAGAAATGTATGACTGAAAGGTTGCTGGTCCAGTCTTTGCAGACTAGTAGAGCTGGGTGATGGAAAGAAATAAGAAGCAATATCCTTTCCATCAATAACTGCCACCACAAAACTCTGACAGCCATCTAGATTCAACTGTGTCCTCAAAAAACTCTGCCAATTAAATTGATTGAAAGTGGCAGAGAAATCCAGCTCTGCATTGCTGTGTAGTTAGAGAGAAAGTTGCAGATATTTCTAGAAATGATTATTATTTATAGAATAATTTGCGAGTTTAAACTTTTCACTAGATAATTGGATATAGTATGTCTGTTTTCTCCAGTATCAACAGGACAGTGGGTCCAAGTGGTCCGTTCTTCCCATCTTGTATACCAGGGACACTCCTCAACTCTGCCACCTACGCTCAGGCCCTCTCACAGGTTGCCACACTGAAAGGTAAATAAGATTCTCAAGAATTGGCAAATACAGATGTTGATGAAAATCTGGTCTTCTGTAGTCTTACCGTTTTCCCTGTTTCGTTATTTTTCAGGTAATGGTTTGTGCTCCTGCTGTGTTTCCGACCCCATGGGCTTGTCCTTCCTGCCACCCTATGGTTGTCAGGGCAACCGCACAGCCAGCGTGGCCGCCCTGCGCATGAAGGCCCGTGAGCACTCGGAGGCCGTGCTGCAGTCTGCCAACCTGCTCGGTGCGGCGACTGGACCTGCCGCCGGCATGGGAGTCCTGCCTGGAGTCGGCGTGAGCTCAGCCGGGGTGGTAAGGTCTGCAGTGGGTCCTGCCATCGAGGTGGGAAGAGGAGGAGACAGCTCCAGTCCCGGCCCGGCCACCAAGGTCCCAGTCCTGAGCAGCAGTCCTGACAAACACCCTCACTGTTCCAAGGAACCACTGGAGAAAAAGTGAGGCGTAGGACATAAACATGGACGTACTGATACTCTGTGTGATCGTGCCTGTTATTACTCCTCTACTCATCCTATGAGCAACTAAGCACAACTACTGAGTGACTCCAGAAAAGGCCTGGGAAAGACTTCACTGATATCACAATGTATGGATGCAAACATTAAAATATTTATTTGACAGTAAATTATTATTATTGTTTGTGAGAAATGCTGAATATTTGGGGCTTTGTTATCCCTATAGAAGCACAAGTGTGGTTTTGGATCTATATCTGTCTTCATGCACTCTTGGACTCTATTTGATGGACTAACATAGATTCAACATGTGTGCAAAAAAGACCTATTTGATAATGTGAATTTAAGTAATCCTGAAACAGTTCCTCTTGTTTTCACAAAGAGGGCTGATGCGTACATTGTGAATGTTAATGCATGTATACTGTGTAGAACTGATGGCAGGACAGTGAGGATTTTGGCAATATAACGTTTATGCTGTCAGGTCAGAAATGGGCTCAAACAATCTCTCATTCTTTTGATTTTAAAGTGAAAGTGCACTTTAATATTAATCAGCCATTTTCAGTGTAAATATGTACATGTGCCAGAATACAGTATGTTCATGTAGGAACCCCAGGCTGGCTGAAGCAGACCCAGGGACAGAGGGGTGGCTGTCCCTTCCGCTCTGTTAGCACATCTGTAGCGTCAGCAGACAGGGAACACACCAGTCCTGTTGTGACATGTTTTTTTAAAAACAATTAAAGATGTAGTCGCTCATGTTCCTCTCCTGTTGCCTCTTGCTCCAGCCATCTGTTCTGATACATTATTTATCAGTTTCCCTTAAAGCCGGGAGAGGAGAGCGATCGTGGCTCTTATTATTTATTTACTTTTAGGAACGCTCACCATCTTCCTCTTTCACTTCCTCTCTCTAAGCATTTTTTAATAAACCCTATTAAACATGATATATGCTATTTATTAATGTTGAATTTACATTTTAAAAAGTATCATCTCTCATCACCTCAGGGCTCTTCACACAGTAGTTCATCACAGGCAATACATGTGTTGATTTATTATTCCTAAATATCTCTCCTCACTAGAATGACTCTTGAATGAAGGATCAGCTGATCAGATTGAGATTACTTAACCGCGGAGCACACTACCAGTAGTTGGGCTGATTCAATTTGCGTCCTTGAGGATTTTCTGGAAATTACTTTTGATAGTCAATAACACAATTAAGTAAACTGCACACACATTATCATGAATAATTGATAAGAAATTATGTATTACCATGAAGTACTGGTTCAATAATTGATGAGGCGACACCCTGATGACACAGAAGAGGGAGATAATGTCAGAAGTCGTGCCAGGTTGTACACAGAGTACAGAGCACTCACATCCTCTTTTTTACACCCGTATGTGTGCATGTTGTAAATACCCTACAAATATTCCAATAAAGTGACACTTTCACTGACTGTGAGTCACCATCTTGTGACAGTAACACTTTTTAAGATTAGATGGGATTTTCATTTTATTGGAACACCATATATTCTGACAAAAAACACACACCAGCCATACAAATAAATTGGCACTGTTGAGACAAATGTCAAAATGCAGTGAAAATAAAGTTTGAAAATCTGAACTATTTTGTCCTATTTTTATTTATTTTGTATAATAAAATAGGCTCGTTAAATAGCAGGTACCGTATTGATTCATGCCCCAAATAATATTAGCAAAAACATCATGTCCTAATATAATGATTTTCCTTTAAGTGCATGAGAGCGCTCCAGAGCAAAGATGTTAAGCCCCCTGACATGGCAGCTAATGATAACACAATATCCAAATCAGCTCCTTTTCCAAAAATGTACCAATGTGGACGACGGAATCCAGCCAACTCATACAAAAGACGTGAAAAACACATTCAATCTCTCCAAAATTGAATACAGTAGTTGTGGAATTTAATCATTAGCCAAAACAAAGGATGCTGAAGTTATAATGACTCCGATCATCATTAAGTTCTGCATGGTGCCCATAATTCACTGCTTTAATATTTGATAAACAAGTCAAGTTGGTGTTGACATTCAGCTGTGCATGTGGCATCATTGATAATTTTCTGTCACCTAAAAAAAGTCCTGAGGCGGTTTTATGGAGCATTGTTACATCAAATTAGCTGGAGAGTGGCCAGAAAAGCAGACAAACATGGTGAATATGGGGGACAGCAGTTGAACTCTGTTCTTACAGTGCAGTTAATGGGCTTCTTTTGTTGCAGTAATGAAATATTTTGCAGGGAAGTGGGGAAATATGTCCTGAAACAGGGAGACGTTGTGCACATGCACCCATCTACAGACAATATAAGGCACGCAGAAAAAGACGGTATACTCAAGAAAGACTGGCACATACATACAATTCTTTTGCTTGACATCGGGTGCAACACCTAGATTTTACTATTCAAGAACCCAGCTTCCAAAGTCAGACATAAAGTGTGTTCAGTGTGTTACAAAAAAAACTTACTAGAGTATCATCTAAGCAGCAGAGCTGATCAATAACCCAATCAATTAGAATCAATTAAGCTAATCTCTGAATGGAGATAAAGCATATCTTAATGCAGCAAGTAATGTGCCTGTCTGCTGTCTGCCACATAACCACAGCTCTACTCCTCCTTACTCAGCACAGGGAAGAGCATCCTCAGCATTTGTGATCAATGCTTACAGTCCTCAGTAGCTTCACAACACAACTATATTGTTGCAGCAAATTTGGAGAGTTGTGTAATTTCACTAGATATGTATCAGAGAAGTAAAAATAAGAATAGAGACCAAATGGAATTGGACCTCTGTTCTTAATTTGTCCACTAGAGGGATTTAGTGAGCAGGAAACATGTCTAGACTCCAGGCAGCAGGCTTCATTTCAAACTACAGTGGGGAAATTGAGCATTTTGGAGAATGAAGTACTTTATCAATCAAAACACATTTTTACTGAGGTGCTGAGTATTGAAGGCTCAAGTAGCAAAACAAGCTGATAAAGCAGAGAGTTGCAAATTGTGGCCAGCGTGGAGCGAAAAGTGCTGGATGAGAAGGGTTTGTGGGTGGAGGTGGTTGTTTAGAGGGGAGGAAAGAGATTAGTTAAAAAGGGATTACCTCAGCCTTTCCCATAGTTGAGTGAGCTGTATGCAAAACCATCTGTGTGTGTGTGTGTGTGTGTGTGTGTGTGTGTGTGTGTGTGTGTGCGCGCATATGTGGAGGAGTGCGTCTCCATTATGGCCCATGTGTGTGTGTCCATCATTCCACCAGGCTTGCCCTGCACCCGCCAAGAATCCCAGGAAACTATCTGCTACAGCAATCTCCTATTATAGCAGCGGGCTGCGGAGGGGGAGGGAGAGGTGTAGGGGTGAAAAGGGGAGGTACAGTTCCTCCCCTTCCTCTGCCTTATGGCCTTTTCTGCTGGGGGTTGTGTGAGGCTGTAGCCAGGGAGATTAGACTTCCATAGTGCTGTAATAAGTGAGTGTAAAATGCATGTTGAAATAACCCTCTCAGATACGTGGCATTAAATGACAAACCTCCTGAAAGGAAATGAATGACAAAATGTGACAAATCTTCTAAAACGTTTCTGTTGTGTGGCCTTATAGTCAAGAGAAAGTGTCATTCAAGTCTATGGTGATGATAGCAGGTGGGTGGTGAGAGCCACTTGTTGACACTACATATAGTCCTCGTCGGTCCTGTTCAACAAAGACGCTGGCACTCGAGTGTTAGCCTACTGAGTTATTTATGTCTCCCAGAAGAGCACCCAAGCTACAGTCCCACCCCCCCAACCCACCCAACACCCTCAATAATAACATATCTTCAGGAAAATAGTTTTTTCCCCCTTGTTTAGACCCCACAACCTCATCTGTCAGTTGTAACACTTTGCCAGTTAGTGAGTTAGCTCTAGGCCAACAGTTAGCTGTCCAGATTTATAAATAGTTGAGAGGCTGTTTGTTTCATCTGTATGACACTTGACACCAAAGGATCTCGCAGATCCGCATGCTAGCTCAAGCCTTCATTCTGTCCCTAATGGTGGACACTCTCTCTGGGACAACTCCTCTATTTCTGTCCAGTTTCCAACCCCGAGTCCCGCTGCCTGCCTCTGGTCAGATGCTCAAAGTGACTGTGGACTATATAGAAATTTGCTTTGGATTGTTGTCAATAGAAAGAAGCAGAGCTGCCAGAGAGGGCCTTGTGAGGTGACAGGGCAGGATCAGATCAGCAAGGCCTTTTTGGGGAGACGGAGTGAGGAGTTTACATTAAGGCCTAAATTATGGATTATAAAACTGGAAGGTAAGACACGAGCTCACTCTACATTCTTGTTCATGCTGAAAGAGGGACACAAATAATGTATAAAAAGCCTGTATAAAAAGAAAAGTGAAAACAAGAGATACTCAACCTTCCAGACATGCATGCAATCTCATTTTCCAATGTGTTTCATTTTTAAAGTGTGTATTTTCATGCAGATAAATATGAAAACATGTGACAAAAATTACCACTTACTGCTTTAATATCCAGATGAAAACACACATTCACTCACTAAAGGTATTGATTTTATTTTATTCCACTGACAGTTCTGACATTTATAAACATTTAGTCATGTCCCTTCTGCTCTCAGAAGTGACAGATTTGCTGCTGTTCAGTCTTCGATTGGACCACAGCCTCTTCTTAAAACGAGGTCTCTTTGGTGTCAGGTTTTATATTTGGAAGCCTGTCTGGACAAAAATAAACCTGTCACATGCAAGAATGAACAGAAATCACACTGACAGTTTGACATTAGATCACTGCTACAAAAAAATCTAATTACACATTTAAATGTTTCTTTCCGATGCATGTAGATTCTTCTTTCTCCGCTGAACAGAACATGTTGTTTGGGTAGAGACAGAGTGAAATGCAAATTAAAAGTGGTGCTAAAAGTGAGTGTAACTATAAAAGACATGCCCTCGCCAAGAAAGGTGTTGCATTGCCGTTTTAATCTTTCCTTAATTTCTGCACCACGTTTTTTGACACTGACTTAGCTGGCTCAGGCTGTACAGCAGTGTTTGTAGCTGATCTGTAGATACGTATGAGATGGATGGTCTCCAACTCAGAAGATACTAATGAACTACTGGATATTCTGAGCAACGTGACGGCTGCCTGGCAGCTGCAGTAAATTTAACCAGAACATACCCATGACGTTAACTTGTTGCATCTAATCCAAACATTTTATTTAAAAAACACAGTACAGCAGAGGGAGAAACAAATTGCTTTATTACTGATATCTTGAGCATTATTTTTAACCACTAGGCTTGATGTTTAAGTATGTTTTGGATTATATCATATATTTCATTTTAGAATCATTGTATTACATGTAGTGTTTGGAAGGCCCTCCATAAGCAATGCACAACAGGTAGCTTACTGGTGATGAGTGAGGGAGACATGGGTAGCAAAAGTAACAGTGTCAATAGATAAAAATATGTTACAGCACCCATCCATGGCCTTTGCTTTTTCAGACATACAGATCAGAAAACACTAATTTTATTTATTATTTAATTTTATTTAAAAAGATTTACACAGAATGTGCCACTAACTACCTACCCAACTCCCGTCTAATTGGTTTATGCTTTATACACTTTTTATTTTGTAAATTGTTTTAGTAGTAGTGTAATTGTTTTTTAATAACTTAAATGTCACATTACAGATTATTCACTTGCCCCAGCAATAAACTTTCTAATTTTATCTCTGGAAATCTCAATTTAGCAGCTTTTCTATTTAAGGATATTCTAATCCGGTTTCCACCTGCTCTCCCCGTACTGTCGTAAAACCAAAGGGGTTTTACTACAAGATTACTTTACAATGTTGAGTTGAATAGTTCTAACCGGACTTTTTGACTCTGTCACTCAAAGAGAAACAGCTATATGAAAGCCTAGCCTGCTGGTCTAACTTGTCTAACCTTTTAACATAATAATGTGAAATTATGTTTTAGTTAGTTGGCAATGTCAGTATCTATCTTTTTATCCCAAAGCAATCACAATGTGTGTGTGTGTGTGTGTGTGTGTGTGTGTGTGTGTGTGTGTGTGTGTGTGTGTGTGTGTGTGTGTGTGTGTGTGTGTGTGTGTGTGTGTGTGTAGGTGAGTGTGGTTATCTAAATTTGTATGGATGCGCCCCACTGTCCCAAAATAACTCACGTGAGGCCTAGCAACAGTGTAGTTTTATTCACAACATGTCTCTGAAGGTCACAGTGATTGAGTAGAAGGATTTACAGGGCTGTTTTCAGATCCACATACAGTACATTGCTGCTTAATGCAAAGGAAAAAAGTGTCGTATCAAGGCAAGCAATCATAAATTAAGCACCACAACAAATGAGTTCCAGTTTTAAGGTTATATGAGTGCCAGTGAGGTCTAGGTTAATTTTCATTTCTTTTTTCCTGTAGGAAAACAACAAATTCCAGGATTTCTTTGGACAGAGGCCAGCTTAAAGGCACAATGTCTTAGAAGCTACTGGCTGTACAAACTCCTGACTGGGGGTCCCAAACTCTGGGTCCTGTAGCTCCAGTAGCAAGAAGAAGGTATCATTTTGAGGTCTGTATGAATGACTCAACAATTGAGGACAGAGCTCTTTGTTAGCGAGCCTGCATCATGACCTCAGTTGAGAAGCGGCGCTCAGGCCGAAAGAGTGGCGGGCATCGAAAGCACAGTGATGGAGGCTACAGCGACACCTCCAGTGGTGGGTCGTTTCTGGATGAGACTGACCGTGAGGTCAGCAATCTGACAGATCGAGCATTCAGGAGTCTCTGCATTGGAGATGAGGCTGTTTATAATGACTCAGACCTCTGTTCATCTTCACCCTGCACCCAGAGAGACAGACACCTTGCCTTTAGCCAGAGTGACCAGGGCAGAGAGGACAGAGACAGGGAGAAACTTAAGAGAGCTGCACATGAGAGCTTCAGCCTCAGGGTACAGCAGTATGGACAGGATTGGATCCATGGAGGAATGTCTGGGGCTGAGATCAACAGAGACCCACAGTGGGAGGTTTATGGGGAAAGGACACAGGGGAAAGTTTCTGCCACATTCCAGCACTCCTTTGTGGAAACTTCTCAACTGGAGGAATCTCTGAGGGGAGACCAGCTGTCCTTCTTCAGCAATGGAGCCACAGAGTTCAGTTCGCAGCAACGCAGAAGCCGCTCCAGAGTTTCCTCTCTCATCAGAGCTTTTAACTCTGAGGGACAAAGGGATGCAGCAGGGATGGATGGTAAACTCACAAAAGAGTGGAATGATGAGACAAGCTGGGACAAATCAGCTCTGATGAGTATCCAAAGAGAACTTTCTGAATTCTCTACATCGTACCAGCAAAACTTTAACAGTGGTTATTTCCCTTCAGCTGGCACGTACTCATCCCGTGACACCAACTTCTACTCCTCTGAAGTAGCAGGAGTGGCTCACATGAATTCTACATCCTCTTTTATGAGATCTTCACACAGTAAACACAGCATGTCTGCACAGGTCAACTCTAACTTCTTTATACACAGCGAGTTTAGTCCCTTTAAGGTATGGAGGGACCATAGCAGGTTTCCCTTCCAACAAGGAGAAGTCTCAGGGTTTATGCACTGTTCACAGTTCCCTAAATGGTATGAGACACCAATGTATAAGGAGCTTTCACTGGAGGCCCAACCACAGGGTTCTTATAGGTTTGAGGAGAGGAGTATCAGACAGCCGAGGAATAACTTAGCGCCAGTGGTTCCTTCTACTCTGCCACGCTCCACCTCAACATCCACAATGCTGCAGAAATCTTTGGCCGTGGAGAAACGGTGTGAGTCAGAGTTGGCAGGTAATTACCCCCACAGGAAGCGGACACAGAGCCTGGGAACTAACAGGCTTCCATCCCAACGCCCATCGACTGCATCACCTACCATCGAGATGTCTCGACGTGTCCGGGACACCATCAGCTCTGTCAAAGCCCTCCAGCAAAAAATCAAAATGATGACAGAGCAAAACATTGCAACTGGGATGACAAATCAAGGTGTACTTTGTAGCAATGAAAATTTAATCCCCTTTGGCAACAATGCAAAAACAGTATCGCCAAATACTGTCAGCAGTAACGCAAGCACAACTCCCTTCAACATCAGCCAGTTGCTCACACCTTTAGTCCATGCACATCAAGAAGCAGAGACATCCGATGTCCAGCAGTATGCAGTTTCCCCTCAACCTGTAGAACATCCTCCAGTGCGGGCTGAAAGCAGGGGAGCCACTCCTGATGTTAGGATGTCCAGCTACAAGTCCAGAGCCACAAGCCTACTCTTTAATCTCAAAGACAACAGGAAAAGAGTAAAAAGCACCTACAGTCCCACCAAATTTAAAGGCTTGGAGACACTGGAGAAAAACAAACAGCCCTCTATCCGGGAGCTTAGAGACACTGTGATAGATATCCCTGATTTTCCAGATCCAGACATTCAATTTCCCCAGTTAGAAGAATCCAACAGGATGAATGCTGCCTCACATCAATGTGTAAACGAGTATCATAGCCCTGGATTGTCACTTAGAACACTGAATTCTCAACCTTCAGAATGCACTTCAAGTGATTACCAGGCAGCTCAGATGCAAGGGGAGATGGTTCATCAATCTGGGTTCACTGGCTTCATACCTGAAAATTCGCCTGGCAATCAGCTGGCTAATGGACAGAATCTCCATGAAAACATAGTGTCATTTACTCCCTATAAGCAAGGAGTAATAGATAATGTAGAAACTCTGGAAGGAGATGTATACAGACTTAAACCCTCTTATAAAGCTACAGAAACGCCAAAGCTAAATGCTGACAGCAATCAAAGCAGAGAATGTTTAATAAGTAAGGCAAATACTGAGCAACATTTTAATGAAACAGTGGGAAGGGAATTCACAAAGCTGGATAGATATCAGCAGCTCAAAGACAACAAACAGAATGTGTCCACACAGGATAGGTGGAGACAGACAAACAGCCAAGACACACAAAATATCAGTCTTAAAGCAGTTACCTCTCCATGGAAACAAGAGATGACTGCAGCCGCGATAAAGGAACTAAATTTACCAAGTAACAAATACAGAGGAGAAAGTATAAATAAAGAACATGAAAAAATAGAGTTGAGGGAGAGTTTTGGTGTTGGAACATCTTCTCATAAAAAGGCTGGGTTGGTCAGTCCAAACATTTCAAACCAACTGCTACAATATGCTCCATTTAGTAATGACACTGTAGAAAATCAAGCATATTATGGACAACAGCTAAATGAAGCATTTAAGGACAAACATCCACTTCAAAAGTATTATGGACACAATAAGGAAAATGAAATGAAAGATCATTTTTTGACACGGAATTATAGCAGAGATACTGACCAAGAACGCAGAAACCAACAAACCTTTTATTCAAACAAAGAAACAACTATGCTCACACAAGAAACAGGTCAAAGAAAACAATATACACCAATTCCAAAGGGTCATGAAATGCAAAGTCTCCTGCCAATGGAAGCTAAACTACAGCTTGAACATAATATGCAGGAAGATTCATTATCTAACTCTGAAAATGCATCTGCCCACACAATGGCAAACCGGATAAAACATAGACAGTTTGATGAGGTCAAGGCTGAACAGGCCATGGCAGAACATATAAAAGCACAACACGCCCAAGCAGAGCTGGCAAAGGCTCAGCACTGGGCTCAAGAGGAGCAGCCCAAAGCGGTGTCGGCTAGGTTAATTTTAGCAGGGCAGACTGGTTCAGAGAAAGTCAAGGCAGAACAGGCCAAAGCAGAAATAACAGAGCACAAGAGAGTAAACCAGGCTAAAGCAGAACATATTAAAGAGGAGAAGGGAAAAGAGGAGCAGACAGAACAGTCCAGAGAAAAACAACTAGAGCAAGCCACTGAGGAACAGACAAAGGCAGAGCGAACCAGAGAGCAGAAGGTAACTGAGGAGCTAAGAAATATTACAGAGGGAGCAGGAGCCAAGCACATGAGAGAGAAGCAGTATGAGCAGGTCAAAGCAGAACACGCTGGAGCAGAGAAGCTAAAAGAAGAACACATAAAAACTGAACTGGCAAAAGCTGAGCAGGCTGAGAAGGCAATAATAGAGCAATCTCAAACGGAACAGGCCAGAAGAGAAAGGATCAAAGCAGACCAATATGAGGAAGAACAGGTAAGAGCAGAACAAGTTGAAAGAGAGAGGATGGAGGCAGAACAAATCAGAATGGGAAAGGTTCAAGCAGAACAGGCTGAAGCAGAGCATAGAAAAGCTGAACAAGCTAAACTAGAGAAGATAAAAGAGCAACAAGCTAAAGTAGAACAAGACAAGACTAAGGTAGCTGAAGTGAGAAAGGTAAAAGCAGACAATATTAAAGTTGAGGATGTTAGACAAGAGCAAGCTGAGGAAGATTCAATTCAAGTAGGTCAAGTAAAAGCAGAGCAATCTACAACACAGATAAATATATCCAAAGAGGAAAAAGTTGAAGAGAGAAAGGCAGAGCAGGCAAAGTTGGAACACACCAAGATGGAGTTAGCAAAAGTAGATCTAACAAAAACAGACAAAATGCAGGAAAGGTCAGCTAAACTTGCAGCAAAACTGACTGCGGCACAACAGCTCAAAAGTGAGCCAGATAAAGTTGAGCAAGTTAAGACGGAGTTAGCCAAAGCTAAAGCAGAATTAGCTAAAATAAAGGAGAAAATGAGAGGAGAGCAAAAAGAAAAAGTCAGAAATACGGTTCTCACAAAAGAAGGTGAGATTGAGAAAGATGTTTGTTTAAGTGTAAATATCAATACAAATGAAGAGTACAAACATCAGGACCAGGCAACACAAATGCGTCAACAGAGGGAAGACTTAGTAGTTGTCAGCAGGCAAAGTGAGGATCAAGGTAACAGAGGGGCTGATGACTATAAGTGTTTTAGAGAGGAATGTGGTTTTACTGATTCAGCTTCAACAAACAGAAACAAACTGTCAGCTGCAGGAAATGTTTCTTGGAATGATGCCAATCAAACACCCTCTTTATCATTTAATAAAGTTGAAGCAACGAATAATGGGAAATCAAAAGACAAACACAGTCCTACAAGCAGGTTTGCAACACCTAACACAGAAAATAAGGAGGAAGGAAGCAGCTTTAAATCCATTAAGGTGACAGAAAATCACTATGTTTACAGTGAGTCATCCAAAGAATTCAAGTTATCTGGTGACGATTATATACCTAGCAATGTAAATGCAAAAAGTGAAAATAGTAACACTGTTACTGATAAGGTGAAGGATGACCGTGTTGAAAATGATGATCCTCACAGGAAACACACTGATGTTTCACAGCAACAAGATTCTGATTTGGTTAAACCAATCCTTCTTGAAAGAAAACCCAAGTCAATTGAGCACAGTGTAGGTAAAGATCCGCATTTTACCCCTCTCAGAGCACTGTCCCATAAAGAGAGAGCCCAGACCAAGCAGGAGATTCTGACTTCCAAGATAAAAGCTCATGCTGAAAAAGAGATTTCAGCAATTAAAGAAAAGGGTTTTGCTATACGAGATGGGTTTATATCCAAAACTTCTACCAAGCAATTAGCAGGTACTCAGAGTATTAACATACGACAGAGGCCACCCTCCCAGGAAGCGTCTAAAAAGCACGAAAGTACAATATCCAATAATAATACACCAAAGCACCAGATGGAGCCTTCAGGAATACTAAAGGAACGAGTCAAGTCTGTTTCACCTCCCAGCTCTGCTAGAATACCAGTAAAGTCTTCTGCAACCACCGGTCAGTTAGTAGACCATTCAAAGAAACAAGTTCCTAAAGAACCAATAAGCAACTACAAAGTGTCACAACCACCCAGAGAAGCAAAACTGATGGGACGTTATACCATGAGCACAGATGAGGGCTTGATAGAAAACCAAAAGAAAGAGATTCAATCTGGAATTAAGTCACCAATGCAAAGTAAAGAGCAGGCACCCAAGAACAAGCAAGGAAAACAGGAACCAAATCATGGAGAAAACTCTGTAAAACAGACAGAGGGACTTAAAGAGAATCCTGCTGTTAACACTGACTGTCTCGACAAGAAGAAAGAGGATCCATCACAAGCTATAGCTCTGGTCAAAACTGAAAGCTCCAAACCTATGACAACAGAAAATGCTGAAAGCAAAAACGAAGCAGTTCATGAGTTGTCAGCACCTTCACTAAATCTTGTCTTTGGTCAGAACGAGACCCCAGTGGATGACGACAGCTTGCAGATCACAGGAATAATGGTAACTGTACGAGAAAGAAAGCCACCTGTGATCAATGCTCAGAGGAGTAACAGCACTCAAGATCAACTGGATGCAGAAGAGAAAGAGTACAGTAATTCAGAGCTAGACACATGCAATCCCAGCTCTGGTCTAGAAGTAAATAAAGGAAATATATATTCAAAGGAAGTTAGCAGAGTAAATGGAAAGGACAGAGTTGTACCAAACACTCATCCTACAGTGAAGGAAGATCAAACTAAATTTTCTGTGAAAAATCATACTAAGAACGTGCAAGAAATCTCAACCCTAGAGACAAGACAAAACAATGTGTCTGAGAATGTCCCTGTGAAAAAAGCAAATCTCAAGGGGGAGAGTTTTATAAATGCAAGACCCCAAAGTGAAACACAACTGCAACCACTAGCTGAAAAAGGTGTGTCCTCCACAGTTACCTACCTACCTTCTAAAGTGTTGGCTGAAACGCAACCCCTTCTCTACAACCAGGACATAATAGCAACAGAAACCAAAGAACACACAAATACAATGCCAAAAGAGAACTCAGCTAAGAGCATAAGGACTGGTGAAGTAAAGATTAATACAGAAGAGGAAACTCCACTAAAAAAGCAAACAGCACAAATCAGTGAGAACCAAATGACCAAAGAGGTGAACACAGGATTAAGCTACATAAATGATTCAAACGGAGCTGATGGTGAAACTCTGATAAAACATGACGTCCAGCCATCAGTGAAAGAAGATATGACAACGGTCATAAATCTGTCCAAAAACGGGAACATAGATGGCAAGAGTGCACCCCTACCGGAGGAAAAGAGACATGACGCAACACCACCAAAGCCATTCAACAAAATCAGTCTTTCTAACCATTTAACTGCAAATGACAACAGAAACGTATCTCCAAAACAGACACACATTGGAGAAAATAACCAAGTTGATGATGATTTGCATATTGGCAGCATTGCCATCAGAGTTGTGCCAGCAGAAACAGACAAGCATAACCTAAAAATGGCAGGAAAACATCATGTCACAATTGACCCTTCTGATGTAGGTAAAGCTAATAAACATAAACAAGTTGCGTCATCTAGTCATGATGAAAAAGTGAACACTTTAAGCAATGAAGACAGAACCAAAGACCTAACTCCAACAAGCAGTGAGAAGCAGATGAAAGACAGTTTGGAAGACAAATTGGGAGTACACTATGCCATGTCCAGTGTGAAAAAACTGTCAGATTCACTAAAAATCTGCAATCAACAAAACAACATGAATGCAATCAGTGAAAATACTCAAGCTGAAAATGGAAAGCCTGAAAAAGTTAATAGAAGTGTGAAAGCACTAAATGAATCAAAGATAAAACCAACAGAGATAGACTACTTTCAAGTGCAAGGGGTAGCAGAAACAAATAGTGAACCCCACAATAGTGCAAATGCTGGAGATATTTCAGATGCTGTTTCAAAGGGAAGGGAACTTCCCGGGTTATTACCAAACAATGCAGCTATCAGCAATGAGTCATACAATGAAGGAAAAAATGCAGTCTTTGAGTTGGATCAAAGTAAAAGGAAAACAGTAGAATTAAGTTCAGTAAGAGTTCTAGATGAGAGCATGAAAAGGAAAAACAGGGAAACAGAAGATAGTCTGGCTTCAAAACAGAGTGATGGTCCCACAGAGATACAGAGTAATAAAAATGAGAAGACAGCAGCAGATCATGCTATCCATATCAGAAAACATCACACAGAGGACCAGCCCAGTTTATCAGCAAGGGAAAGACAGAACTCAAGAAATTCACACACAACAAGAGAAACCCCTGAAGTTAAACCAAAAACAAAAGAACGGATATCCACAATACCTGAGATATCAGCAATTGCAGACTACGCCAGGTTAAAAGTAATTGTTTCAGAAGACCAGGCAAACACAATTCAGGAATTCCCACCCAACAAAAAGGAGGGATTCTTTCCACTAATACAGACTCGTCATAGCAGGTGTCCAGTATTCACTGCTGACCTACAAGACGTCCCTGTGAAAGAGAAAAGTTTGCCAAATAAAACAGAGGTCAGCTCCAAATTGAACAAAGAGCCCAAACCCTTAGTATTTCCCATTACGGAGAAAGAACACCAAAGGACGGGGATGTTCAAGCTGGGGGACAAAGAAAGACAAGAGAATATGCTTTCAGATGTTAAAGTCAATGAAGATGTATTAGACACTGGGGCAAAACATGCACAACATCTTAAAGAAATAAACAAGTCACCAACAGCTCATCTTAAGAACCAGGGAAGTGAAGAACAAGTGGCCGGAATCCAAAGACTTCGTCAAATAGATCAAAGTATTCATAAGCCAAACAACCCTCCCTTGCAAGCAACTACCTCATCTTCATCTTCAGTCAGCAGGCCAAAAAACACTTCTGTGTCACATAACCTAAAGCCACTTGATAACTCCAATCCACATGAAAAACCTGAATGTTCCTCAAAAGCTGAAAGAAAACCATATTTGGATAAAAGCTCTCATCCATTGGGGGGAATATACAACATAAAGGAAAGCACAACAACTCTAAGAAAAGATGAGATGAGTGCACTGGCTAAGAACGGAGAAGACAGAACAGAAAACTTAAAACAAGAAAGACTTGCAACTCAGCGTGAAGAAACCAAAGTAAAACAGCAGAGCACACCAAAACACTTGGATGAAAAACAAGCTTCTAGGATAGAAGTGGAGAAAAGAGCAGAAGACATGAAAATAAAACACATGTTAGAGGAGAGTAGAGCTTCTCTGGCTGAAGAAGAGAGGAGAGCTGCTCAGAGAGAAGATGAGAGGAGAGCAAGAGAGCGGGAAGCAATAGCTATTAAGATCAAGGAGAGAAGGGAAAAACTGAGAGAAGCAGAGAGAAGAACAGAGGAAGATAGAAAAGCAAAAAAGACAGAGGAAGAGAGAGCAGCTCAAAAAGCAGAGGAGATGAGAGCAAAACAAAGAGAAGAAGAAAGGAGAATGAAGGAAACTGAGGAGAAAAGGAGAGTAAAGATTGAGGAGGAGAAGAGAGCAAAACTGAGAGAGGAGGAAGAGCGGATAAAAGAGGATGAGGAGAAGAGGAGGGTCAAACTGCAAGAGGACAGAGCTGCTCAAGAAGAGCAGCAAAAGAGAGCTGCACAAGAGGAGCAGCAAAGGAGAGCTGCACAAGCAGAGCAAGAAAGGAGAGCTGCACAAGCAGAGCAAGAAAGGAGAGCTGCTCAAGAAGAGCTAGAAAGGAGAGCTGCAGAAGAGGCCCAGCAAAAGAGAGCTGCACAAGAGGAGCAGCAAAGGAGAGCTGCACAAGCAGAGCAAGAAAGGAGAGCTGCACAAGCAGAGCAAGAAAGGAGAGCTGCTCAAGAAGAGCTAGAAAGGAGAGCTGCAGAAGAGGCCCAGCAAAGGAGAGCTGCACAAGCAGAGCAAGAAAGGAGAGCTGCTCAAGAAGAGCTAGAAAGGAGAGCTGCAGAAGAGGCCCAGCAAAAGAGAGCTGCACAAGAGGCCCAGCAAAGGAGAGCTGCTCAAGAAGAGCTAGAAAGGAGAGCTGCTCGAGAAGAGCTAGAAAGGAGAGCTGCAGAAGAGGAGCAGAAAAGGAGAGCTGCACAAGAGGCCCAGCAATGGAGAGCTGCACAAGCAGAGCAAGAAAGGAGAGATGCTCGAGAAGAAGAGCAGAAAAGGAGAGCTGCACTGATTGAGGAGAAGATACTTGCTGATATTGAGGTAGAAAAGAAGAGGAAACAGAGAGAAGAGGAGAAAACTACTCAGATTTCAGAGGAGGAAAAGATCAAACAGATCAAGGAG
Source organism: Micropterus salmoides (assembly GCF_014851395.1). Classification (NCBI taxonomy): domain Eukaryota; kingdom Metazoa; phylum Chordata; class Actinopteri; order Centrarchiformes; family Centrarchidae; genus Micropterus; species Micropterus salmoides. The sequence goes on from NW_024041373.1 coordinate 14,115,372, forward strand.
CAGAATAAGGCAAAGCAGCAGATTGAGCAGAAAAGAGCAGCACAGAGGATGGATGCTCTCCAGTACTATGCCATCACCTCAACAGAATCAGAGAGGAAAGCCAGAGAAAGACAATTATGCTCCCCTTCACCTTCTCATCCAAGAAACAACCCACCAGGGCTTGAGTCAACTGAGGACTCAGGATCCCACCCTTGGCCATATAGGCCACATGCCCCTGCATCTCCAGCTCCATCTCTGCCCCGCTCGAACACCTCCTCTCCCGCTCTAGGAGCCAAGCCCTCAATGTTCAGGGTGAAGGATAATACCATCAGAGGTTCGTCTTTCACTAAGTCAGTAAAACCACGCTTCTATAAGAATTTTGGAGAGGATTTCCGAGTGGGTTCACCCATAGGTTCAGAGAGAGGAGAGGAGGAGCAAGAGACAATGAGACGCAGTGCTGGAACTCCTGTCCATCCTGACACAGGGTTACACAGACTTGCCGCTATCAAAGAATCCACGACTTTTCAGCCAGCATCTTCCTCACAGAGTTACTCAGCCCCTCTCCCACATCACAAGCCTTACTCCAGGAGGAGCATCGCTCTAGATGAAGACGACTCCCGCTCTGTTATCAGCAACATGTCAGAGGATGTGGAGAGTTTTGCCACCAGTGCAACAGACCTGGCAGATGTACGAGGCCTGTATGACTACGAGAGGCCTGAATCCGCCTGCAGCTTCAGCAGTGATGTGTCCCGTTCCTATGGCAAGCCTCCGGCTGTTCCCCCAAAGAGTGAAAAAGCCTTGCGTCGTGCAAAAAGGTTGACTACTCGGAGAATCAAGAAGGAATTGTCCAAATCTGCAGCAGACGACCCTGCTAGAGTTGAGAAACCTCTTCAAGAAGTCTCCTCCTCCTCCACTGAGGTACGCTCCTCCAACCGGCATGCTGTGGCTTCCCCTCATTCTTCCCCACCTGTCTCCCTTGCTCATGCTCCAACATTGGGGTCTAGCTTGCCTTTTTCCCACACAGAGCACAAGTCTTCTCACGGCTCTTTCTCTGCTTCCCCTCATGCCACTGGTCCCATCTCGCTCCCTGTTGCCTCACCTCATGCTACTGCCCCTGTGTCCCTCCCTGTTGCCTCACTTCGTGCTACTGGGCCAGCTTCACACCCTGCTGCTCCTAAGACAGTTGCTGATGTTCCCTCTTCTCCCACTCTCAAACATGCCAACCACCCAGCTCCAGTGACACAGTACCATGTAGAGTCAAGCTATCCCCAGTCCTACCCGCTGACCCAGCGTAAGGTGCTGCAAGATCTCGGCTCTGGTCAGTATTTCGTAGTGGACGTGCCTGTTCAAGTGAAAACAAAGACTTTCTTTGACCCAGAGACTGGAAAGTACGTTCAGCTGAATGTGCGTGAGTCTGCCCAGAGCACCTCCCGACCCAAGCCCCAGCAAACATACCTACAGCCTCAGCTCCAACCCCAGATACAAGTCAAGCCGCAACAACAGCCTCTCTCCCAGGCCTCTCCAGCTGGCAAGCCCCTTGTGCTTTATCAAGGCTATCATGGTTATCCCCAAAGCTACCAACCTGCGACTAATTCTGTTCCCCACAACAGGTCATCAGCCCCTGCGACTCTCCACCAGGACCAACAGCCTGTCAGAGAGAGCCAGAGCTATGGACATCCAGCCCCTGAAATGAGACAGAACTCTGAAGGGTATTGCTACAGCCCGGAGAAGACTCCATACATGGACACGGTTAATGATCCAGACAAAACATATAACACAGTTTACAATGCACATGGCCCATATGAGTTGGTCCCAGAGTGTGACACAAACAGCCAGCTTGCAGGAAGCTCAGTTTGTGAAAATGATAACTCAGCCCACTCACGATATCAGCCCCGTGATATAATAACCATGAGTGAACTGGATGACTTTATGGAGCTGTCTGACTGGTGAGAACAAAGACTGGTATTGACTCAAAATGGGTTGATAACGTAAAGCAGATAAGTGGCAAAATAAATGTTGATAGAAATAAAAATACCCCTAGGCACAGAATGAATGGATCATCATATGCAGTAAGTGTAAATGACTTTTTCAAGTGAAAATAGTCTCAGAATGTTTTTGGTTTTAGTTTTAAAAAGTCATGCTGTTAAATTGCTGCTAAAGTTCACCATTCCATTTGACTTGTGAATGTGAGAAGCTAAGATATGTTTCTTGTGTATACAGTAAGATCAATATCCCGTTGCCTCCTAAACCTAGAGGTATGTTATCATACATCAAACAGCAACAGTATGTCAATAGCGTTTAGTAGTTTGGAGAAAGTTTCTGCTATGAACACTGGCAGGCCTGCTTAAGTTTTCTTTCTTTTTTCTTTCTTGTTGGAGAAACTTTTGGCATTTTGTGAAGCATGAAGTTTTGTTAAATTCACAGCGTCAATCAAAGATCTGCAGATGGTGAAAAGCATAGTTTGTGTATTCAACCACTCTGTCAAAGTGAAAACATGTTGATGAGATTATTGCTGTTTAAGGTTTCTTATCATACAGTAGTCCATTTTTAAAGTTGGAAGTTTGTGAGAATGTTTCTGTGTTGCTGTGTAACAGAGTAGCGTGACATGGGCTTATTCAGGAAATAGAAACACACTTCATTCTACCAAAAAACCTCTCACCACAATGACTGTCAAAACCCCCTTGTAAAGATTATAAATAAACAAAGACCATTTAAAAGATTGCTGCAACAGGTTGATTTCATTTTACTACTCAAAAGACTGAAATAACAATATTATGTTATGTTACTGTCTCTGGCATCCTGTTCCAAATCTTGAAATGTACCCTGAGTTTGAAAGACTCAGAGAGTATTTTTACTGAGTGTATAAAACAATTACAACGTGTTATTGAGAGAGCACAATAATATGTCCTGAGAGAGTTATAAACACAGACAAACATATACACAGAAAGAGAAATAACATTTTGTTGATGTGTGTGTGTGTGTGTGTGTGTGTGTGTGTCCCTTTTGCTGTATGAACCAATCTAAATGCTTAAATATTTGCTCACTATACCTATGGGATCAAAGGACTTCTTTGATTTGTTTTGATTCACAAGCTCAGATTAAATGTACATGGTTGTAGAGAGAAAACCTGCAGCCCCAGTTTCATTGTAATCTCGAGTATTGTTCATCCCCTGAGAAGCAGTTGCCTGCTTTGACCACTGCAGGGCAGAGGAGAGCGATTCCTTCACTGGTGCAAAGACTTGAACTTAAGAAACCCCAAGTAAAAGATGTAGTTAAGAAGACACAATCTTTCTCCACAGTTAATAGAACTATCATTTTGGCAATTTTACACATGACCCTGAATTGCTAAAACTTGTTCTACAGCTCAAACTTAAGTATTTAATTAATTTACTATCTTTGCAAGACAAAATATTGTGTCATTGTTAGATAAGATTAAACCACCTTATCAACCCAGCCAGTGCCCTGTCCTCTGAATCCATGCTTTTTAGGAGAATCCTACATACAACCTGAAGGGTTAAATCTGTTGTGTAATTCCATTTGGCTTTGGCAGAGCTCATAGCGCCAGCAGAAGTCCTGCCTCAGCAGTTTAGCCTACCCAATAAAGCAGCAGGCTTCATACCACTGGGACAGTCTGACAACCACAGCCAGAGACAAGCCCATGCCACTCTGTCCAGCAGCCAGACAGGGAGAGGTCCCAGCATGCACACGCAGATTCACATAAATGCAAGAACACATGCAAGCACAAGACACAAAAACACAGAGCTCAAATACCTGAGCATCAAACATTTGCTCTGAACTTTACTGTGAGATACAAGATGAGGATTAACTCTGGATGTGTGTGATGGAAATGCATGTTCAGTGCTTCTTTGTATATGCTTCTCAAAATGACACACAGTGTGACAGGCGCCAACACACACACAAACCATGAGACCTGACCATCGTTTTTGAGTTCTGGGGTTTTGGGCCATGGTCCAAGACTCCTCACAAGAACACAGGAAACGACATTTCCTACGTTTTGCAGGACACACAGAGAAATAGAGAGAGACAGGGTGAGACAGTCAGATAGAGAGAGAGAGAGTGTGTGCTGGGAGAGTGAGTGGGAGTTTCTAAGTGGGAACAGAGCGTTTACTGTTTCATATTACACAGAAAAGAGGAGAAAGAGGAGAAGAGTTAATGGTGGGTAAGGGCTCTGGTGGGTTGTGCAGTCAGGCTCTGTTTTGAATGTGGCTGCTTGTGTAAGTGCTGTGCAGTTGTCTGGGTTTATGGATTCGCTGACTGTGGAAAATGTACTTCTCTATAGTGGTCCTTGTCCTGACTAAAGCTCTGGTCACAGGTAAGTTCACCTTGTTTACAGCAATATTAACTGGTAAGAAAGCGAGCAAGCAGGCAAGAAAGAAAGAGATTGTGTCTGAAGTTGTACTAACATCTGACATACACTGTGGAACCATACATTTTGAGTTTATTATGGAACTTTGGCATGAAAATAACATACAAGGAAAACACCCAATAGTCAGTAGTCTATAAAAACCAAAAGTTGCAAATGCATTAATCATTATTACAGTATTGGCAATATTGATGTAGCAAAAGCATGTCTGGGCTAGTATATTGTTTAAAATCAAACCATTTGCGGAGTTAAACAAGTTTGTTCTCTGTGATCAGAGAAAACCTCAGTATAATTTGCGTTCTATAAACTTCCCCAATGTGGATATTTTCTGCCCTATAATCTTTTGGTTATGTTCAGTTTTGTGTTTGGTTTGAGCTTTTGTTGTCACATTAAATAGTGTAGGACAGACCCTGGGGGATATTCCACAACTAACACAGCAACAACAACAAAAAAACCCCAGCAATGCAGCCCAGATGGTCCCTGTTATCTTGTCGTGTTTCTCTGTTTTGGCGGTGTACCCTACTGAAGATGAATGTTTCCCACCTGTAGATTCTCTTGCCCTGTCTAATCACACATATTGTGTCCAGACTCCATGTGTCTTCTATACAAACCTGACCCAGCTGGCAGCAAGCACCTCCAGGGAAGTAAAATAGGGGCACCCAACGTACGTTTTAGTCTTCTCATTCTTGCTGTGTCATGCTTTCTTGCCATTAAAGAACAAATTCCCATCCAGTGATGGAATAACATATATAAGCAGAACCAGAGATAATGCAAGCTCTAACACCATAAATCCAAGCAGCCACTGTGGGCGTGCATATAAACTTACTTTGTCACACTTTGTCTAAAATGCTACAATTATGTTTAATTGGCAGGAAATCAAACATCTTGCATAAATGAACTCTCCTCCATGTGGGGAACATTACCAACTCTAGTTAATTACTAATTTAAAAAGCAGGGAGGAGTCACACAAGCTACCAGATCATAATTCTCTGCGAGTGTCCTTATGTTTGAAGAATACCTTTTATGGGTTGGTTTGCTTTTATTCGGTAATATTAACAATACACAATATAAGAAGCGCACATATCCAAAAAAAAGGAACACATATTAAGAGTGTGGGATATGTGTCCCAAAACAAATTTTAAAAAATAATAAAAATCACACCTATACTGTTTGTTTCTTTTGTCAACAGAGGTATGTCACGCCCTGAATGTGACAGTGACCCCTGGGCCTGTTGTCATGGTAACAGAAAAGGAAAACTTGACACTCTCGTGCTTGGTATCTCAGAGGAAGAGGAGTGGCAGCGTCCTTATCCTTCGCTGGTTCTTTTCTCCTCTTGTTGCTCCCCCACTCGCGCCTCCTCCCGCCTCTCCATCCCCCTCTTCTACTGCACTCGAGCCCTCTCAGTTTCTGGTCGTGAAGATGGGCATAAAGAAAATTAAGCTGTATGGGAACTACACCCGCCGCTTCCCCCAGCCAAAGTTTCGTCTGTATGAGGAAACAGAGGGAGAGGTGTACCGGTTGTGGATTCTCAATGTGACAGGAACGGACCAGGGTTTCTACACCTGTAGAGTTCAGGAGATTCGCAAACACAGAAACACATGGAGAGCATCGTCCAATGGTACCAGCACCACACAGCTGACAGGTAACTGAAGGTGTAGTTAATGCACTTCGCTTTCCATATCACATTTGTCTGTGGAGAGACCCAGGCCCCCCTTTTGGCTGATTACGTGGTGAAAGTTGAGAAAACAATTATTTAATTTAAAATGCAGCATGTCATCTAAGTGGTTGGCCTATGAGACCCTTTCTCAGCATGCATCAGAGTGAACAACAGAGTAAAAACATTTGAGTTTCCCCTTGTGGTATTAATAAAGTATATATCTTATCCTCCCCGTCTAGGTATCCTTGAGCAAGATGTTAAAGCCCTACAGCATTTGGGAGGTGTCCCGTGGTGGAGAGCACGCCAAAAGTGAATCAGACAAAAGAAAAAATGTCACGTATTGCACTTTTTGTAGCAGAATTAGAAGTTAGATTGCATTAACTTTTTAGCCTTTGTCAGATCAGATGCAAAGGAATTTATTTACGTCAATTTAACCTTCAGTAAAGGTGGAGTTAGGAAAAACAAATCTCTCATGACCAATATAATGATGCATTATGTTGTTTTTAATGCTTTTGCACAACCACGGTCACTGACAAGAGAGGAGCAAATGCAAAGGGGATTTCTCTGTTTCTCTGTTATTAGTCTGAAAATGTTTTCCATGGAATAGGCCTATTTCTTTCCCTTACCGCACAGTCAGCTGAGGCCTGCTGTCCATGTTATCTGGCAATGGAAATAACCGAATAAAGGGAGAGCAAGTGGAGAGCAAGAGGACAAAAGGCAAATCTGTAGCATATATTTTCTGACGCTGCCCTATTTGCTGTAAGTTCTGCCTATGTTTGTTTGAGTGTGACCCCAATCCTCTGGCATTTCCATCTCAAAACAATGAGCTCACACAGCCAAACCACACTCAACAATATCGCTCTCTGTGCACGAGTGTGAGGAGCAAAAGGTAGAGTGTTGCTGAGCTGGCTATGTTCAAAAACATCAAATACATGACGTCAGCATTATGTGTTTACTTTTGTGCAAGAAGAAAATTTACTGGAAAATTCAGTTGCAGTGGAACGTATTTAATCTGTGCCAGTATGTACACATCCAGAACACATCAGGTAAAGAACTAATTTGAATCACATGCAGCAATAAATATTTCTTTGCACGGTACTCATTACCTGATTCAACTAGACTGATTGGCAAGGAAACCATCTGTCACTGTGGCATGCATTTGGATCAAAGGGTTTAACAGAGACTGAAGATGCTGCTATACCATGCTATAGGTGTGGCTATACCTGACACAGTTGCTCAGTTAAGCTTTCACTAGTCTTATGACAGAAAAGCATAGAGATTTGAGTCAGACAGAGCCATCGGACAACGCCCTGCCCTATATTCAGGGCAATGTCCCACTAAGGAACCCTCAGAACCTCAGGCATCTCTGACATGCATTGACCACAGAACCAGAAACATGACATTATATGGGTAAACAAAGAGAAAACTAAATTGTAACTGTAATTGAGACTGGGAACCCCTCAGTCTGCAGATTTCCGTCTGCAGATCTCAGAGCAAAGGCTACACCCCATTGGGATAATTGGACTACACTTATTTAAATGATTTTGCACAGAAGGGGACATCTCTATATCCAAACTTCAGACTTTAAGGTTAACTGATTTCTGCTGCTAAACCAGTAAAATGAGCAGACGGTTAAATTATATCTTATTTGACACTGCTACACTGGGGGAACGCAGATTAGCCTAAATCTGTACCTTATGGTATTTAGCTTTCATGAAACCCTGTGCAGTTTTGCAACAGCTTGTGTAGACACATCTGTTGAAAGTGTGTACTAATAGCTCCCTAACAGCAGACCTGTTAACCCGGGGCTGCGTGCACTAATCAGACATGGTGTTTAGCATGTGGTTAACCAGTATAACCACAGTGTTAAGGTGAAATGTGTGGTTTACTTGCATTAACTATTTACTGCTCACAATGTCAAGAGATGCCGTTTTTTTGTGCAAAAATAAATTATGCCTTATGCAAACACAGGCATTACCTTACAAAACACATCACTTAATATATAAAGAATGTATATTCCTGCCTTTACTGCCTGTAAAACTGATCACTGATACAGATTTCATATTTGGTCATAACACCAAAGCCATTGTGTGTTGCTGCCTGACATTAATTAGCATGACATTGAGACTGAAAGGCAGAGGCCACATTTGACAATTTTGCTAGTAGTTCAGAGGTCTGGAGTATTTATCTTATCATTCCATATTAATATGTTTATCAACCTGTGTTTAAAATACATATTAAAAACCCATTATGGGGAGCAGGGACTAAGTAATTTATGTACATAGCCTCTGTTCACTCTCCTCAACCTCTTGCTAAATATCCCTGACCTATACACAACTCATCATTCACCAGCAGCCAATGACAACAGCATCCTTATTCATTCTCTTTTCACTCCAATATAAATAAAATTGCAACATTAACCAATCGTGCAGCAACCAACAAAAGGAAGTGAAGATGCAGAGCAATGGGGAACCCCCAAACACAGTCCAAGACCAGCAGTACAGCCAGTCCTGTGTGTGTGTGGTGGGTTTGGCAAATGCAGCAGTAGAATATCCCTCCATGACAGCAGTTCTGATATTTCTGGAAACCACTGAGTCTGTCTGCTCTATTGGGTTAGTGCCCTCAGACAACAGCAATTTACAAAGAAACTTAGTCTGGGCATAGTTTTCCACCATCAACGTCCTGTTGCTGACATTTTTTTTTGTTTCCACAGTGCACTTAACTCTTGAGGATGATACCAGTGAAGGACTGTGGCGTTTATTCGCAGGTACTGTTTTCATCTCTAGCCCTGCCCCTGTTTCACCATATACAAGTCTCACTACTTTGATAATGCCACTATTCTGATGCCTTGTTCTAGGAGTTACTATGTCTGTTTGTTTTGTAGATGTGTATCTGTATGCTGTGCTGATTTGCTCACTGGGCCTGTTGTCCATCTTCCTGTACACTCTGGTTCTCACTTGCCAGTACTTTCACAGAAGACAGAGGCTCAAAGGTAAAAATTAGTTTTACTATGGTAAATTTACATTAAAACCTTGTGTTTTAGTTTTCCTATTTAAAACAATACCTAGACGACATTGCTGTTGGGTCAACTGTCAATTTATTTCTGCTATTTTCTTCACAGCCAGTTACCTTCTGGTCAAGTGTCCAGAAAGCAGGTACGGTTGTTTATTAACACTAGTACTGAAACAATTAATTCATTAATTGATCAGTCAACTGACAGAAAGTTAATTAACAGTTTTCTTAGTTGAATCATTTAAGTCATTGTCAGTTGAACTTCTTTAGTTCTGCATAGCTGGTTGGAAAAAACAAGCTATCTGATGACACACTGGGCTCTGAAAACCTGTGATATGCATTGTTCTATTTACAGATTTCAGACAATACATTAAATTATTATTTAATCACATAAATTAATATTCTATATAACACTTTAAAAATGTCCTCTGTTCCATGCAGCTCAGGAGAGACTGTTACCAGCTTCAGCAGTTCCTCCAGCTCCTCCCCAAAAACCCAAACGAAAGACACAAGACAAAAAACTGATAGAAGAGTAACCGTAATACCACCTAAACTACCCGAGGAGCCACCACCACACATACCAGTCAAAGGTGAAGAGACATTTTGATGTGGGGGTGGGGAGGTGTCACCTCTTGGAGAGACTAAATTCTTTGAAAGGTCCATTAGGCCAGTGGTTTAAAACGTTTTTGGTTTGTAACCTTTTAAAATGTAGCAAAGTCTACTTGTGATCCCTCATCATGGGATAAGGCCTCAGTATGGAGATAACCTACAAGCACTGTAAGAGTATTTTTCCTTCACAGAATATTTAATTTAAAAGATTCGTATAGGTCCATGTGCAATATTTCAAACAACAGAAGAGCAAAAATATGAGAAAAACAAAAAAAAACTCAAACATAATTGTGACTCCTCTGACCACTGTATTATATAACAGTAAATAAAGGTATCCAGCAAGGACTGGAAGAAAAGCAGAAAACTGTTGGAGAATGCAACTTAATACCTGATTTGGGAGAAATCCTGCTTAGTGTATTGTCTGATGTAAAATAAACACTGATGCAAAAATCAGAATTGATGCAAAAAAAAAGAGACAGAATTAGGCAGTTATTTCTGTTATAAACAACACCTTGACTAATATAAAGTGGATGTGAAGGATGATTTTGTCCATAACCACACGGTCATATTTGTGACTCCTTCTGGCTGTTGTTTTGAGTCAGTTAAAGTGGTCTGTGTTTTTCAGTGCCTGTTGCTGCAAAGAGACCCCAGAAGCCCAGAAGGTTAAAGACTCATCCAAGGAGTTCTGCCACTGTAAGTTTCCTCATTCTAATCCGTCATCCAAGCACAGCACCTATGTCTACTTCTACCAGAAAATCATGTATTAAACATATGCACTTAAAAACTGTTAAAATGTATTTATTAACATTTCTAAGAGTTTTTTCATGCACTTGTTTTTGAGATACATGCAAGAGGGAATTTGTCTCATGACTGCATGATTGTCTACAAGAGTTTATTGCCCTCTCTTCATTCAGTTATGAGCTTGATAATTCTATTTAGCTTTATTGCTTCTCAAACACAATTATTTATTTAGAGTGCTTCATTGGTTTTATATCTACAATAAAAATGTCAAACAAGTACATACAGAAGAAAACTACTCAAACTAAGGATCAGTGTTTCTACTGATTTTGTAGTGAAATGAAGCTCCAGAGTTGAGAGGTGTTTTTTTTGTACAAACATACTGATTGGATTAGTGCAACTAGGAGGATCTGAGGATGTTGGATAGGGCTCCTATTGTACCAAATGTTTTTCGAGTAAACTAAATGTTCCAAGAGGTCCTGTAAACACATACCTTCTGCAGCTGAAAAGCACTAACGGATGTTTACCACGGAGAGTAGACTAATACTACGGTTTGCTGAAAAAGAATAAATGCAGACACTCCCCATATACACCTTTTCTTCCAAAATGTCTATGTTAACTATATATATTTTATACATATAGTATATATTTCCCTTTTTCTCTGGGCTAAATTCCTTAAAGTTTATCCCACCCTTTCCCTCTCTCCTCCAGGCTCGAGTATCACATGAGGATAGTCTGACATATGCAGAACTGGAGCTGGTCAGGCCGAGGTCAGAGCCACCAGCCTCCTCCAGCCCTGACCCCACACCCTCCAGCCCAGACACTGTGTATGCTCAGATCCTCTTTCAGGAAAAACAGCTGTAAACGCAGCAGCTCTGGACACATGGACGTCATGGTACCTCCTGATGAGGGCAGCAATTCGGCTCTCCAAACTGAACTGAGTGGCATCCAAAGGACTATATTTATGAACTATCAGTATGGCATTTAGTGTTTTTGGCTGTAAGTATGTTATAACTATTGGTAAATGGGGCGTTTTGTGTTTTCTCAGCGCAGTTCCATTCCAGCACAGCAGTTTTTGGGTCTTATAATTCTGTTGTTTTGTTTGCTAGCATCGCTGGCCTGTGAGCCAGATGTTTGTAAAAATGCTCTGTTAACTATTCTGTATGAACTCAGGAGACTGTGTGGAAAGAAACTGTTGTTAAGCTTCTCTTACTGCAGTGTGATAAGGCATTGTAACAATATCCAACTAAATTTGTAATTACAACACTAATCCACCGAATTACTAAATATATGCCTGGGTCTGACATTTAAGAGTACAGTCTTTGATTCATATAAAAACTGTTTCAAATGATCTCTTTAAAGTGGATTGGATTGTCAGGTTACTTTATATTTGTCTGGGGTCACAAGCAAAATCTGTTGTACACGACAAAAGACAAAACCAGCACAGTATTACCAACAGCTGTAGTGCATTCAGTGTCTGACATTCAAAACATCACATTATCCCTGGCCTATTAAGAACCCTTCTACTGATAACAATTTGACAGATAGAAAAATGACTTCTGTAACATGTTAAAGCTATAGTTTGAAATTTGGGGAAATGTGCTTTGTTCAGTCCATGGCCAAAAGTTAGACTCTCATATCTGACAGGTAAGATACGTCTACAACCAGCAGCCAGTCAGCTTAGCTTAGCTTAAAGACTGGAAACAGGCAACTAGCCTGACTCTGTCCAAAGGCAGGCAAATACTAGCACCGCAAGTATCCAAACAAAAAGTATAAAGATGATCATTTTTATGTTCCGGACCTTTCCTTCATTTCTGTAAGTCTTGCTGTCACAGCCAGGTTGTCAAACAATCAGCAGAAACCCTGGTCAAGAAATATTGCAGCAAACCCTTGTAAAACAGAAACTTGTCGTTTTTACACTCAAGAGGGTTGCTGGTAGACAGATTTTGTCTATTGATTAAAATCTAACTTGCTGGATGGCAAAAGCTGATATACACCAAATAAAACATTACAGGTTTCTGATGTAATGCCTACCAGTTACAGACAATATTTTGTCTAGATTTAGTTTCTAGCAACGACATACAAAAAGGGACAAACAGCACAGGGAGCCTTCTGCTTCTATTTTTGAAGTCTGATCATCACAGCACAGGCATAAACAGCAAATATAAATACTGGAAGCAGCAGGCATTATGCCCAAGTACCCGAGAAAGGTGAAGGGTGTAGGCCGCTTTGTGAAGGTCAGTGTGTGAAAAATGGGATGACGATGAGGTGCATGGAGAAAGAGAATGATGCACATCCACACCCTTCTGTCTCTGAGTGGGAGAGATCGAGAGAGAGACCATCATCCCCCACAGTTCAGACTCACTGACTAGGATGAACCCACTAATGACTACATTTATTCAAATTAGACTAATTGTAATCATGGTTAATAATTAGCTTTACAGTGCATTATAATTGGGTTAGGCTACAAGATGGTTCTGCCTAGGTGCAATAATTTATTTGATTTAATTATTCTGAGGAACCCAGTGGTTTGACATTTCGTATCATAAAACCAGTGGTGTAGAGAGAATGGAGATGGTCGTTGTCTTTAGAGAAGGTCATTGCTCGCTCTCTGGGAAAATTATGGAGGACTATTTTCCACTCTATTAAGCTACTCCACTTAGCACAATTAGCCACACACACAAAGGTTAAAGACAGAGCCCCCTTTCTTTATGATAGAGAGGAGGAGTGGTGCATGTGCATGAGAGAGCAAGCAAGAGAGGCAGATACAGAAAGAGAACAAGCCTCCACAATCCTGTCAGTCTACCATCTTTTCAAATGGTAACTTATTTATTAGAATATCAATGCACTGATGTAGGAATGCCAGGACTGTACTTTTTCACTGAAAGACTAAGACTAATGTTTAGAAAGGGTTAAGTTTCATACCATCTCTATTCAAATGGGTCAGATATACCCAGGAGTTTGTTGAAGAGGCCCTACAGTGACTCCACAGATTGAACAGTCTGATGAGGCTAAAAAGGCACATTTGTCCTTGGTCAACCATTAACACACACAAAGCTGTGACAAGCAGAAAGGATGCCTCAACAAGGACAAGCACATTTTACATCATCCACAATACACACACACACAAGACATGATCACAGTAAACCTGTGGAGGATAATGGTACAATAAATTAAAAAGCAGTTAAATTCTCAAATGCCACATTACAAAGCTGATTTAAAAACTGAAAAACAACAAAGAAAGTTCAGAAAACTACTCACAACTAACTAAACATCCTGAATTGTTCATACCACAAACATTTACCAAACCAGAACACTACAACCCCTCACAGTACAAAATGCTGACGTGCACATGCCATAGTTTTTATGATAATGGACTTTTGTAGTTCAATTCATGAGAAATGAACTGCTCCAGCTCTACAATACTATTAAAAAGCTTTCTCAAGGAACGTTGGCTGAGCATGCATGCTCTTGTTCGTCATTGAGATTCTTCTCGCTTTCAGCTTGAATCTGGCCAGTTCAACCACATGCTTCTGCAGTGGGCCCTAGTTAGCTCTGCTGGAGAAGCAAGGATTCATTTAAACATACGAGAATCCAAAATACAATAAAACAAAATCCTGGCCAAGCCAAGTGTCTGTAATTAGCAAAAAAAATGGAGACTCACAGGAGAAAATCGGCTTTCAATAGTTTTATTCAAATTTGTTGAAATTCAGTATTTACAAAGAAAAATACAGAATTAAAGAGTTATGCAGATCAAATATTCTATATTGATACTTCAATGTACCAAATACTGCAGCATAGTTCTCCCCGAATGCACGCACAGAACTGAACACACATACATCAGGTCTCAACGCTCAGCTGGAGTCAGACCTACAACACTGATGTTTTGTGTCAGAGTGTCTCAGAGAGCATAAAGGGTGTGTAGAAACGTTGACTGGAGGCATGATTGTGCTTAAACCCTGCCACCTCTCACTCACAGGTCCAGTTGAAAACTCTGCCCCAGGCATCGCCCGCTAAGAGAGTAGCATGGCTCCTACACAAAAGAGTGTGCAGTTAAACATTATGAGAATTATGAGAATTTTTCTGATCATTGAGGTTATGCAATTGTATTCTGTAGTGAAGTACACAGTAATACACATACAATGTGAATCACAGTTGGTGAAAATTCAGTTTCCAATCAGTTAGTTCCATCAGTGTATTAGTTTTTACATAAACAAAAATGACACAACATGAAATGTTCCTTTTTAATAACAAAGAGTTAAACGTAAAAAGTTTGAAGCTGTCATGTGTAAACTATTTCCCTCCTCTCTATGCTGTGAGCAGGTGCATTATATTTACTGTACCTGGACATGGCGAGTGCCGTGATGGGCGGATTATTCTTGTAGAGGCGTTGCGATACAGCCGGACTTCTGTTCAGCTCCTGACACAACACCAGATGTCTCTCCCAGCCTTTAACCTGGCATGAGCTGCTCACTATGGACACATCACGAGAATATATGAACACCCATTTATTACTGAATCACAGGGAAGGTGTCCACCCCGTTCGTAACCCTGACCGCGCGGTCCCCACAAAAAATTAAAACGTGCATTAACACAGTGTTTGTCTGTGGTCAGCAGGCTGTTAAAGGGAGAAAACTCCCTCGAATATAAATGCTTCAGTGTTACGTAAAGACTTGTCTCAATGTAATTTACCAAGCATAATACTCCTATGAGGTGACGCGAGGCTGTAACCAACGTATGCCAAATTGGATCTGGGTATTATTGCTTTCTAAATTATACAAGCACACACACGTCAGCAGAATTACTCATCAGTGTTTACTGCCTCTATGTTTAATAACTTTATAACAACATAATTCCTGCTAGCCCTAATGCTAGTGAGGGATGGGGTAAGCATTACAAGCTCTTATCTGAAAACCACGCTGTCTAGCTCTGAGATGAGCGGTTAAAAATAATCATCTCACACTTAAGGGTTTATCCAATTAGATAGCGAAAGGTTTCCTTTTGAAACACAAAATACAAGAATCATTTCTTTTTGTGCATGTAAGTCAGTCTCAAAGATTTGCTACTGTCAGCCAATTCCATCATCTGTGTTGTTTTAAGTACAATACCTATATGCATATCCTATCCTACTGCCTGTAACATTACCGTCTCTCTCTGTTCGGTCTTGCCCCGGGGACACAGGCTCTTCTGGAGGGCCAGGTAATTGTGTTCTGGTGTACTCTGTCTTCCATATCTGTATGAGAGACACATAACGAGTAGCAAAATCAGACATAATTCAACGTAATAACAAACACACTCACATACGCACCAGCACACGCACATATCCCATAACTCAAGGTAATAATACCATTTGTGTGTGTGTGTTGTGCATTTGGCATGGGCACCCACTCCCCAAGTGAAGTCCAATTTGGAGTATGCAGCTTTGATTGCAGAGAGGCACCATAATGCTTATATGCGGTCACGCACTCACACGCGCACGCACACACACACACACGCGCTGTTATTAATACCTTGATGGACATCCAAGCTGCTACCTGTGAGGCTAATCCCAAAGTAATGACTGCTACATTTGAATACTGTGCAGTATACTGTATCACAACAAAGCAGAATCTCCTGCTGATCTATTAGATCTACAAAGAGCTGCCAGACAGTCACTTCAACGATTTGCTCTCATACCTACAGTAACATTAGTACATCACATTATTACACGCATGCCAAAATAAATAAAAAAATCACCCGTATGATGCCATCTGCACAGCCAGTGACAACGACGTTCTTGGCGTCCCACACTTGACGCTGTGTGAAGCTGACACACAGGATGTCTGCCCGAGGTCCGCAGGAAGTGTCAGTGCAGGTCAACAGCTGACCCTTCATGGTCCAAATGTAGAGCAGAGGCCCCGCACATGACGCAATCTCACCCTTGGACAGAGTAATATGGTGTAGACGCCCATGTCCGCAGAGATACACACAGAGATGCACAAAAAAGCAAAATACACACAAAGAGGATATTCATGTTGTCAACAATAAGAACCCTTCCTTCCTCATGCTGTGAGCTGAATGAAGAGGGAATGACATGATAACACTGAGCCAAAAATGACAAAGAACAGAATAAAGAGATATTTTAAGAGGAGAGTAGGGAGAGAAAGAGATCAAACAGGTGGACTTACGGTGAGTTCATTGATAGCCAGTGCAGAGATGCTGGTTGTGTGTCCTGCTAACTGGGTGACGTAGCTTAGCTCCTCCAAATCCCACAGTATACAGGTAAGGTCACGGGAGCCACTTACCAGTATGCTGTGAACCTCAGACACAGCCAGGCATGTCACTGAATCAGTGTGACCGTATAACGGCTGTGAGGAAAAATTGGGTTAGTATGTGTGTGCATATACGTTCTGGATGTTATGGTTAAATCTCTTTTGCAAACAGACATGCAGACAGACTGACCTGTCTGAGTTTCATGTTTGTGACTTTGTCTTTGCTGACTGCTACATCCCACACACACACCACAGTGCAGGTTCCTGCAGTGACAATGGTCGTCGGGTTGGGACAGGCGGCGCACAACGTCTCCCCCCAGTCACACAAACTCTCACATACAGCAAAGGTCTAGAGTTGGACATACATTAAGTAGACCATTATGCCACTAATTATGTATGCATGTATTAAGTATATACGATGGAGTGAGTTTATGGATATGTCCTAACACTAACAGCATATTTAACACTTTTATAAGATCAAGGAACTTTGACGGTAGTTAAAAAATATTATTTCTGAATGTGTTAAATTGTCCTTCTTGCAGTATTGTATAATATATGGAGAGTATTTTAAACCCTTCCAAACCCATACAAAACAGAAACCAAGATATTGCTGAGATTTCAGACACAGAGTGCATAAGGCAAGAAAAATTTAAATAGCTGTCAGGAAATCATTTGACACATCAGTGTGTAGGGCCAAGAAGTGAGTGAAAGCTTGGCAGATCATAGATCGCCCCACTGTTTTGATAGAGCTAGTGATTTTAAGAGTCGGCTGATACTGATTAGCTGTGTGTGTGGGCCAGTGAGATGCTTCATATGCATGTGATTAAACTGGGTAAAATTCTGTTTCTATAAATGTGAGTAAGGCTGATAAGTGAGCACTATCTTAAGTAAAAGTCACAGTCACATTTAAAAAATAATTTATACTTCATGGCCATGCATTGTGGGCCTGTATAGGGTTTGCAATTCCATCATTTCAATTTGATTCACACAGTTTGGTGGAGCTGGAAGGTTGTGAAGTAATACAAACAATTTAAGATGGATCTACTGTACAGCCGGACATACATACCTTTTCTGTGGCATTGTTTCTAAAGGCACAGCTGTTGTCGGGGAAGCCCCAGCTGAAGCAGCAGCCCAACAGAGGCGACAGGAGGAGACTGTTTCTCTCCAAGACCACAACCTCTTTTTCCAGACACACTATCTGACCTACCGGGCCCCTCGGCAGCTCTGCAGAAAGGGTTACAGTGTTACTGAGAGTGGGGCACAATCAGCAAGAAGTTGTAGAAGAAAGAAAGTAAGATGTTTTTTTTTTTTTTTTAACTGTCAGTTAAACCATATGCAGCCATAAAAAAGTTACAGTGTGAAAACCCCCCCAGAAAAACTGACCTCATTCTGCTTTTAAATAAAAGGTAATGGTTCTTCAAAAACATCACATTAAAGAGTTTGGTAGCTCTGTAAACTTGTAAAGAATTTCATTAAATTGACCATAGAAGACTGGGCAATTAAAACTGCTATTCTCAGGTTACAACAAGCTGAGGCTCTGTCCTAGGGGGACACCTGCATCCTGGACAGCACAAGTTGTATGTGTATGTATGTATGTATGTGTATGTGTATGTGTGTGTGTGTGTGTGTGTGTGTGTGTGTGTGAGTGTGAGAGAGAGAGTGTGAGAGAGAGAGAGAGGCAGTGATACAGAGGCTGTAATTGTGCCTATAATTGACTTATTCATGCAGGAATAGCCAGAAATCACTATATCCTATCGCCAATTCTGCTTCTAAAATCCATGGAAGGAAGTTGTGTCTGCATTAGTCTTAGCATTCCTGCTCCTATTCATCTCTATCTGCTTATTGATCAGATCAGACATTCTAAGATTTAATATGAAATGTAATTTGCAGAAATCTCTCCCTGAGCATTCGCAGATTCATCTCCTCTCCCTCAGTGGGCCTGTAGGGATATTCAGATTATTAAGTAGGGCTCAGCGGAAGAGTCATCTCCATTTTGTAGCTCTAACAGATAGCTTCTTCTAGCCTTCCATAGTGTAAATTAATCTATGGACATTCTCGCTCTGTTTCAATGTCTCCCTTGAGATCTGGATATATATGTAATAATTGACATCAAATGGTATGAAATAAAATAAAGGAGGAACAATAGATAGCGGCAAATGCAAATGACTAGAATTGATTAAATTTAGCTTACTCAGCAGAAAATAGTCATATTTGTTATACCTTAATTTAGAGGACTAGACATTTTAGCTGAGAGTAACGTTACGCTAAATTTGAAGCTACAGCCAGCAACTGATTAGCTTACCTTAGCATAAAGATTGGAAGCAGAGGGAATCAGCTAGTGTATCTATCACCACTGTAGGGTAGTATCCCCCTGCTTCCAGTCTTTGTACTAAGCTGTTTGAAACAAATTTCATATTTAGCCCACAGAGTGGTATAGATTTTTTCATCTAACTTTAGGCAAGAAAGCAAAAAAGCCTACTTCCCAAAATGTTGAATAATTCCTTTAAGACTGAGATTATCTGTCTGAGCTCCTATTTTATTGTAT
The DNA here is from genome assembly GCF_014851395.1 of Micropterus salmoides. Classification (NCBI taxonomy): domain Eukaryota; kingdom Metazoa; phylum Chordata; class Actinopteri; order Centrarchiformes; family Centrarchidae; genus Micropterus; species Micropterus salmoides. The sequence continues at coordinate 14,134,547 of NW_024041373.1, forward strand.
GTACCTCTAAATGGCTGCACAGTGGTCTTCAGTTTATCCAGTTTGCAGAAAAATGGAGTTGGATGGGGTGGCGAAGATCCCTCTTTCTTAGAGCCACTGCGAGGTGGATGTGGCTTGGTGAAGAGCTATGGGAAAGACACAGATGATTCAAAGAATTATTATAAAATTTAATATTTTTGAAAACAATATCATGCGCTTACAAGCAGGAAGTAATGTACTTCCTAATTTCCACACCTAGCTTATTCTGTTTACCTGTTTGGGAACCTGGCCAAAGTTGCTGACGTATCCCTGGATTGTGCTCTTGATCACGGGGTCCTTTGCATCCTGTCGGCCTCTCTGGGCATAGAAGTAAGGGTGGAACGAGTTCACACTTTCTACAGCAGCAGGGCCTCGTTGCCGGTACCCAAAAATCAGGTCGATCCACAAGTGGAGGTGGGAACTCACATATTCACTTTCCAAGGCCTAAGGGAAACAGTGCAGGAGATTGTTGTACAAACTAACACCACCTAGTAAAGTAATATTACAAAACTACTATTCGTGCACTGTGCAGTCTTAAAATACAGGGGTGTGTTGTGCATTGTTATTACAGTGGGACCAAAACCATCAGTCAAACTGTTAATAGTTTAGAAACACAAAAAACTGAGAAAACACAACCAAATTATTCAGGTACTGTATGATTTCTTCTAAAAGTCAATTTAGAAGTCTCGAACAGCAGAAAGCTGCACAGCTGAGTTATGAGCATATCTGCATGTTTGAATTAAAGAATGATTTGGGTAGAATATACCAGAGATTGGTTTTGAAGAGTTAATAAGGAAAAGAGGGCATTATGACCAGCATGTAATCCTTGCACCCAATCTTAATAAACCCATCCTGGAATATCAGAAAATTGAAAAAAAAAATACCCACAACAATAACAACAAAAAAAACAAACAACAACCCATCATAACAAGGATATATTGTCCTGAGTTAGTTTGTCTATGGAAGAAAAAAACAATTTTCTAAAGTGACTAATTTTATGAGAATGGTAGGCAATATGAGTAGTTCAGTAGATTACAGAGTGATAACCATCTTAGATGCCCCAGGAATGGCAAAAGGGAGGGTCACTCTGTAGAAATCAGACCAACAGAGAGAAAAAGAACAGATATACAATAGCCCCACACAGGGAAAGAACAGAGAGAGAATATTCAGCCCATATACAGTTGGCAGAAATAATTGCATTATGAAAAATAGAGTTTTGTGTCTGAATAGTGTTAAATAGACTTGTTGTCCTTCAATGTCATCTAAATCTCAGATACAGTCTTTTTCATGCATTTTCTTGATAAGAAAGACAACTGGTCATTATATTTGAAAAGAAGTCAGTACTAAAAGAATATAACTGACCTAATCAATGAGAATAGATGGCCTTTTGAGAATACAATAAGACAGTGGCTTTTACTAAGATCTGTCTCTTATACTGTGGTATCGACTGCAACCCAGCACTGTTACAGTGGATACTTGTTTTAGATAAAACAGTGCATCTTCTGTGTACATACACCAGCTAGTATTGACAAACATTATTAGGTCTTATGGGAAAAGACCCTCTATATAACAGGCCAGACTGGCCAATTGTAGCAGACGTGCCTGGTGAGGTCAGGGGTCACTAACCTCTCGATGGATTCTAATGAACTCCTGGGGATCACCTTTTGCCCATGGAGGCAGCTCGACATCTCCCAGAGTGGTACCATCCTCCATACAGCCTACAGAGATATGGATATACAGCACATACAGCACGTCACATCACCATGTGTAATCGTTTAAAGATAATCTGTGGAGTTCTTTGCCACTGGTGGCCCAATGGAGTAAATTTTGGATTAGTGGTTTCCTGCTAACAGCTTCATATTCCACTGACCAGCTGATGATATTGTACATTTTTCCACAGCCATCAAATTCCAAAGAAAGACCAAAAGCAGAATAAATTGTGCTAATAGGTATTGGCTGTGTAGCCAGAGACTAATACAGCTAATTCCTTTGTGCTACACACCTTCATGTTGTCCAGAAACTATTAGAAACACATCAGTGAGCCACACTATTGCACCGGGTACTATGTTCCCTCATTACGACTAACATGGGCACAGTAGTTTATTTTATTTTTGTTATTAATTTTATTATTATTTTCAATCCCAAATACACCATCCTGCCGCTGTAAATACTCAGTAGACCACCAAATGTGTCTCAATAAGCATGCTGAAAATAATCCAACAATTTCCCCAGTTACAATAATGTTTACTAAAAACTACAGTGCCCAGTTGTTTCAAGAAATAACTATTTAAAAAAAAAAACTAACATTATATCTGGTATACAGGTTTTAAAGATTTACATCTTTTTGAAACTAATGGGCTTGAGGTTGAGAGCCCTAGACAGGGTTTGGATATCGGGAATTTTTGTTGATTTGAGGAATTTCATGGGATTTGCTGACAATAAGAAACATAGAATAAATGAGTCTAATTGTTTGGACACATAACTTACAAAGTCGCTTCTCCACGGCAAATATCTTAACAGGAAATTCATACTTTCAGTCATTTATTTAGATACACAGAGGCGGATTTTTGTGCCTGACCCAGATGGATGCGGTTGGAGTTGAGCAGGAAGTCCGGCAGGTAGAAGAACTCTGGGATCAGTTCTCTGACGTCCCCCATGTTGTCTCTAGAGGCCGACTCCCACTCCTTCTTTACACTGTAAAACATACGCTCCGGGATGTCAAACCCTCCCTGTGGGAAGACGGAGCACACCAGTGTCAGACCCACAGCACACTGTTGAACCAAACTTTGCAACAGGCATATTAATAAAGTAGTCTGCCTGATTCACTGTAGCGAACCATATTTTATGTTCTTCATTGTATTATGTAAGCAGGAAATATTTGCTACTATTTGAAGGAAGCGTTTCATCTTTCTGTAAAATTCCATAATCTATGATGGAAATCTCATGAGAGAGAATGTAATTTAGAGGAAAACAATTATGTCAATGAATGAAAATAGCATATATACTGGTAAACTCAGTTAGAGATGTAAATCCAGTTATGGATATTACTACACACCCATTATGCGCTTCAGAAGACAAAAAGGCACTGTAATTCACCAGACTAACATCTTTATTACTTTATTCTGACTATCAAATATGCATGCCTTTTCATTATAATCAATTGGATGTTGTATTGTAAATCAGTAACATCTGTGGGTTTTTGCATTGGCTTCTTTTAGATGCTTTCTGTAATTATTTGCATATATATTGAAATCTCCCTATAATCTGCTTTTATACCAAAAACAGCATTGAAACAGTATCTGGACTGATGAAAATAGCTCATGTTAGAGTCATGTTATTAGCAAGATTATGTTAGAAAATAAAAAAAAAATCACAAAATGATAAATGTCAATTAGAATCTGAAGCACTGGGAAAGGTCTGTGGGTTAATGCAAACAGACTGATAATAAACGGAACTACTTCTTGAAAAATCAAGACCGTGATTACACTCCTTTGACCTGCATCATACTGCACCTTTATACATTACATACCATACATTTATCATCTACTCTATTGTGTGTTAGTATGCATGTATCTGTGTGTGAATCTAGAGCCCTACATTAAAGGAAAATAGATTTGGCAGCACTGAAAATCTTGTGCTGCAGCTGTCAGGTTTAGATTTTCTTTGATTCATTAACATTCATTAACCTTAAGGTTTGCTGCGATATAGCCAATTTAAAACGTATTATATAGCCTAATAGACAAAAATGTAGTGTCTCTGTAGTGTATGTATTTGTAATGTATTTAATGTTAGGGCACATTATACAAAATAAAAAGTCTTCCATTTTCTATTCTATGTTAGTGTGAACTAAAGAAGTAGATTTGGAAATGGGTCAGTAAGATAACAATTCAGGCTAAATTTTCTGAACCTACTCAATGTGGGCGCTGAAGCCACAGACTTATATCTAATAAAAGCGTATCCATATTAAGGACATGAAAATGACCAACCATGATTTGAGGGTTTAGATATATTGCAATGCACTTCCTGGTGTGTAAGGCCTCACCTGCAGTGTCTTGAAGGTGTGTGAAAATGGTTCCATCCTGACAAGGAAGGATGCTACAGTGATGGCTGAGGAGTAGTGGGTGCAGTAGTGGCATCGTGCCGACAAATCTCCTACAGAGAAAAGAAAGTTGAACAAAAAGTACAGTGAACAGGCAAAGAAAAAAATAAAATTAAAGAGCTAAACACATACCTTCACCCTCACTGTTCTCTACTTCTTCATATCTCTGGATGAACATCTGTCTCCGTTTCTCTGTCTGAGCTCCCATTGGCTTAGAAAGGTCACGGAAAGTAGCAGGATTTGACAGATCCAGCATCTATAAGACAAAGATAATTCAAACACTTCCATTAAGCTACAATGAAATATGAATGTTCAAGTCTAAGAGACATAAGATCCTACCTCTGACTCGTAGTCAGATAGGACCCAGGGAAAGACTGGGTACTGCATCAGGTCATTGTATGTCCTCCCAGCGATGGTGTTCAGATGCATCAAGTACTCAAAGTTACTTAGTTCTCCTCTCTGGAGGACATACAAGAGTAATATGAAGCAGATAACCACCCTCACAAAACACAAGAACATAGTTATAAACTGGAAGTGGGTTACTATTAGGGATGGGTATCGAGTAGTGACTGAAAAAGCACAGTATTGAGTAGTATCGAAACATCTCCAGTCAAACCAGTACTGATCCGTTTACTTTTTGTAAAAAAATTTATTTTTATGGTTTTGCTTGCAGCCAAACACGCAAGCAACACACCGAAAGAAAGAAAAGTGCACTGCTCTTTTTTCCCCTTATTGGCCTGCACCCGCTTGTAAGTCCATGTGTGATTTTAACAGCCCCTTCACCTTCGGCGGCGGGCTCAGACATGTTTGTCACTGTTGCAAGTTCATCACCACAAGCTTAGCTTTCTGTTGGTTTCATCTTCTGGTATCATTTAACACTACTCTGTACATTTTTATTTGCTATTTACACAACTCATGTGGTCACTAAACTGTTTCACTCCTCTCTTATTCAAATAGGCGACAAAAAAACTCCCAAGCTGTTGTGATTCCTCTAAGGATGACCTAATTAGGATGAAGAGCGATCTGTATTTATATTATGTTATATTTTTATATAACAGGTTTTTGTCGATAACAAAAATAGCAAGGTAATGAATGAAGTATTCTGTTGGTGTTGGTATCACTTTAAGGGTACTGGTTTTGGTACTGGTATTGTAAAATTTTAAACGATACCCAACCCTAGTTACTATTAATGTCACATCTATTAAACATTTTGGCATGTCTCTACTGATGATCTGTAAACACAAACAACTCTGAGATAACAAAATGGATGAATGGCTGTTTTTATTGCATTACCTGCCATTTAACAAGGGCTGTTTTTTCAACCACAGGAGTCTTCCTAAAGCGCAATAAAGAACAAATACCTTGAATTAGCATCAGAGGCTGATCACTGAGCAGCGCCTACCAACACAAAGTTTTATTTTGCTTGCTTTGTTGCCCAGCAACCAGTGTTGAAATGTAACACAGCAGAGTTCTGAAGCAGCAGAGCGGAGGTGAAAAGGTGAAACATAAATTGTGTGTACACAGCTGTAGGAGCAGTTATGAGACTGAGGTGAGCTACAGTGTGTAGCATAAATTGTACAAATGTGGAGGATGTAGCATGTGGTACCACCTGTAGGTTGTGAAGAAATGTACTTTAGATAACACTGTAACTTGTCAGACTAACAGCAAATTGAGCTAAGAGGAAGTAGTATGTTCCTTGTACAGTGAGTTTTTAAAATGACATGCAGACGTTAATGATTACTGGTCAAACAGGAACAACATCTTTCTTTCAAATGTCTGTCTCAGAGCAGTTCACTAATTTACAAGAAAAATGTGTAAGATTTCCTGATTCATAGGTAGTTGGTTCAAAGTGTGCTCAAAAAGAGGGACATACTTACTGCTGAGTACAAAAGCTGTCTACTCAAAATGTCTTGTTACCAGTTAAACTACCAGTACGTGTGTTTGGCTAAACAAAACATCTATACTATATGACAATGTTGCTGAACATTTCATTAGTATTTCACTCGTGGAGCACCTATCTAAACTTGTTTAATCTAAATTATGAAAGCATTAAACTGCTCCTGAAATGTCTTTTCCCTCTGTGGCCAGTAACATGGCAATAAAGTCCTGGCGCCAAGCACCCCTGTTGCTAAGAAACGCTATTAAACAAGAGGAACCTTGACTTTCCGTTTGGTGTAGCGAGGATAGGGAAATGCTGATATACACAAATGGTGCATTCTTGATCATCTACTTGACTTTACCGCCACATTTTGTGAGATTGGATTAGCAGGTATTATTAGTACAACTTCTAAATGCTGACCATTTAGTTTTATGGGTATGTAGTTTTAAAGTGTTTATGTTTTGTTGCTGTGCTCTAACATTACGACTACAGTAATGGAGGTTTTTTTTGTGGTACATAGGTGAGAAGCTTCAAGCTGAATGGCCGTTTCACAGGAGCTAAAGCTGTTGGTATTTTCTTCTAAAACTGAAAACAATCTCATCACTTGATTGATGTCAACTCAGAAAAAACAAAGATAAAATATGGTGAGTAAATATTTTCATTCATGTTGGAAATGTAAATAAAAGTTTTAAACAAGAATACAGTAGGATACCAACTAAAATGTAATCAGGATGCATACAGTAAATGGGTTCAGAGAGTGAGGAGCTACTTGGAGTGTATCCAATTTCTAACACCGGTAACTCCTCCCCTCATCCGGTAGCTCCTGACCAAATTATTTTGTAAAACTACAATAAATCAATCATTGCATTTGGCCCAGTATGTGTTATCTAATTGCTGGCAATAATTTCATGCAATAGTTTTCTATAGGAGGTTATAATGGGAACAAGCACCAGTGAATAACCTCTCTCATCTTGAGGATGATGAATGAGGCGAGAGAGGGCCTTGGGGTGTAACACAGACACAAACAGACACACACCTTGCTCTTTTAGACAGGGAGGGGAGAAGAGTGAAGCCCTCATCACACTCCCAACACTCCCCAACTATCATTTATCAAAGTCCTGATTTGACTCTTTGTGCATGTGCACTGTAGTATAGTACATCCATGTTTGTCCCCCCCCCCCACACACACAGAGTCCTTGCCTGAAAAGAGCCCAACAGCTCAATCAGTTGAATGGTGAGGGAGCATCAGCACTCATTTGTTTTTGCTGTATTACCCAGTGTCGCCTCTCTCCTATTGTTCCCCTGCATTAGCCTTAATTAGAGAGTCGTGCTCTTAAATACCCCCATGGGCAACACTGGGTGAGCACGCACTAGTGCAGACATAACACTACGACACATGTGCATATGCACTCACAGAGACACTCACACCGCTCAAGCTCTCATACCTCAGAGAGCATGCTTTCCCTGCTGCCCGAGGCCATACATAAGCCCTTGTATCTGAGTAAATCACATCAGCCTTACACACACACACACACACACACACACACACACACACACACACACACACACACACACACACACACACACACACACACACACACTCAAAACATTTATTTGTTATAGCACTGTTTGGTGGTATAGAGTAGATAGATTATTGTAAATCAGCATCTTGAGGGCAACTATCACTAAAGTGATGAAATTTTAAACTGAACTTTGATTCTCTGTGTTGCAGTACCATGCCCAAAGGGAAGGGAGCCAAAGGCACAAAGATAACGCTCAAGATTGCCAAAAAGGCAATACGGATGACCCCAGATGGACGGCGCAGACTCATCCTTAGCAACATGGGTATAACCATCTTCCCAAAGTGTCTCCTCAAACTGTCTAATGTGGACGAATTGGACCTCAGCCGCAACCTGATACAGAGACTCCCAGATAACATTGGGAACTTCTCATCACTCAGGTGGCTGGATCTCCACAGCAACAAGCTAGAGTCTGTGCCTGAGTCCATTGGCAACCTGGTGGGACTCACCCACCTCAACCTCTCAAACAACTGCCTAACCTCTTCAAGTTTACCCTCCACATTGGGTTTTCTCGCCAGCCTGAGGAGTCTCAATCTGGGGATGAACAGGCTGGACAGCCTGCCTCCCACTATGGTGGCTCTAGACAGCCTGGAAGAGTTAGGCCTGTTTGATAACCTCTTCATCCAGCTGCCAGAGTTTGTGAAAGCCCTACGCAACCTCACTAAGGTGAACATGAAACGAAATCCTCTATCGTATGCTCAGGGGGATGGTGAAAAATCAGAACCAGAGGAAGATGTGTACCTGGTCCATGAGAGCAGCCTGTGTAGGACATGCCTTAAGAGATGTAAAGAGCAGACAGAAAGGCTTACACGAGGAAGAATAGGAAGAGTTGGAGGAGGAGGAGACATGTTTGAGGACAAAAGGATAAGGACTTATCCAGGACTGATGGTGCCAAACTCCGTGGCAACAGCCAATCAAGATGTGTGGAGAGTAAGAAAGGTAGAACACAAGTCAATCAAATGACAAAACAGCTGCTGACGGCATCTTAAACTATGAAACAAATGGAATGAATGTCACTTTTAGGTAGCCATAAAATCTTTAATTATATTCATAATAATATTCATATGCATAATATCTAGCCATTTGTCACACTATCATTGATGTATTTTTTCATTTCAATTGATGAAATAAAGAGAGTGATTACATGTAACGGTCTTGAAATATTGCTGTTTGGATGACTGTGGACACTTACCTGGCATTAGCAATGACCTCAGCAACCCCTCTGCCTTTTAATGCTGGCACTACCGTGCACAACCTGCAGGTAGAAAGTGAGGGGAAACAATAAGGATCATTGTCAGAATTCTGAAGATAAAACATCCAGTCTATACAAATATGGTACCTTTTATATGCAGAGACATGGTCTCTATTCAGGAATACCAGGAAGGCTGAATGCCCATTTTTCATGAAGACCTCAATAGCATTGTCCTGAAAGTAACAGAAAGGCAGAGTGTTTGAGAAATTTGTTTCTAGTTGATATTTTTATCCATCAGATCCCTTTTAACTCTAGACTTAACATGCAAATGATTGATTCTCTAATTTACATGCAGAAACAACTAATGGGAAACAAGTGCAAGAGCAAGTAAAATGCACAACACCACAACCTGAGTATAAGATGAATGTTAATTCAAAGCATCTGTGGGAGCATTTGGACGTCAAACCTCTAAAAGGAAACGCATGAAGCGGGCTTCCTTGATATCCTCGTAGGGCCAGCGTCTGCAGCTGGCTAATGTCGGCTCTTGACTCAGCATATTGGAAATAAAGGAATCCCTCACACTGGCAGAGAAAGAAAAGGACACAGAGGACAAAATATGACTGGTTGAGAAGCTATAGTTTTGGTGTAACTGCACGCATCTGTACAGCACACATAGCCGTACCTGCTGGGGTGGTGTTTCCTGCAACAAACATCTCCAGCAGGACTAAGAGTGAATTCCTCACACAAGAGCAGGCTCTCTTTCCCAAACAGCAGCACCCCCTCTGTCACTCTGAGGCTGCTCACCATCACTACACACATCTTAGCCTTTACCTACAGTGAGGAGAGAATAGAGAAAAGAGATACATTGAGCACCATGTGAGAGGCACAATACACATCAGCACATTTCTCTCTCGGGACATGACATGGCAGCATCGCAGGCACTTCGGGCTTTACTTGATTGATCATTTTAATCACATATTTTAATCATTATTAAAAAGACACAGTTGAACACTTCATTATAAGAGCTGATTGATGGGGAAGAGAAGTCCCAGCCCCCTTTTCAGCCATGTGACTGTGTTTCATCCAGTGCCAAAGTTGACCCACATGCTGCTTTCAGCGCTGGTTGTAGCTAATGCTAACTGCATTGTGATAAAGTGTGGCTAATTCTATTGTCTCCCTTCATTTCACAGTGACTGTGTGCACCTGGCTGTCGCCCTGTGTTGGCCCCTCTGCAGGTCCTCTGGGACACCGGTACGTGTGTTTGGCTGGGCCCAAAAACCATATGGGGCACCGACATACCCGCAGGCCCCTTACAATTTATACTAATCAAATAAGACTCCCTACCCCCAGACACAGAGTCACACACTTGGCGGAGGAGGACACCCTGCCTGGCCATTATTAGGAGAATTAATCACTGCCACACACACAATAGGAAACCTGCTAAGTGATCAGAACCTCTTGTCTGAATGCACACACACTATGATGGATATGGATGTGAAAGCATTTAAGAAGAGTCAAGGTGAGTGAGTCTCAGCTACATGGCACAGAAATCTTACATTGAGCGATATCATGGTCAGATTTTATGGCAGTTTCCATCAGTGAACACAAAGTGGCATCAGGCCTTCTCTCCCTAACAATGACTAGATTTCAGAAAAAAACTAGTTAAATTTATTGTTATTAAAGATTAAATACATAACAATAAACTTGTTTCCTTATCTCCTTACTGTGCTCTGGACAGATATGCGTTATCATTCTGTGGATGATTTAGCTGATGATGGGAAGGAGAGAAAAGGAGGACTTTTATTGACTGAGAGCCTAATGTCAGACCATTGATTTCTCCCCACACACATTACTGTCATAATCACACTATTGGCGCTGGCAAGCTAATTATGAGTGGGTCTCCCTTTGTGTGTTACTGTGTGTGTTAGTCCGTGTGTGTGTGTGCGCATTTTTCAGAGCTAATGACTGTGTTCATTTGACAGGAAGCTCAGCAGGACTCACACACTGAACCACTGCAAGACAACAGGACACACTGCACACATCACACACTTACTAAGCGGATGTAAGACAGCTTGCATCACCTCCTACTGTTTTTATTAATACTTCTGTCAGAAACATTAAAAGCCGCGGCTGGTTGCCGGAGCGATGAGAGTCCCTGTCAACATGTGCCTTGGTTTCTAACTCGCTGGAAGAATGAGAAGAGCTGAGCTGGGCCTCGACATTAAAACATTACACTAATGAGGAAAGATGAAATTCTGATAGCAGCGCTGGGCTATTGGAATCCCTTAGTCTACATCAGATAATTATGATTGTGAATATTAGCAGGGTGAGAAGGAGTTGTGCTTGTGTTTAGGCATGTTGTTTTTAGCCAAGCATACCAGCACACCCTCCTGCACTACAGTACCTCTTCTGCAGGGTGCAACTTCTGCAGGATGATGCGTATGTTGGGGCAGTCCTGTGTGTGGGAGCAGGGTTCGGGGGTTAACGGATCAGGTGTCTCATTCAGAACAGGGAAGAAGGTCAGACGGTCACAATCCTGTGCTCCCTCCTCTTCATCTTCTTTAGCCTCTGCTCCAACTTCACACAGGATCTTGGGCTCTGTTACAAAGGAAACACATTTTCCCACTGAGCTTGCATCCCACACCAACATTCTGGTAAAAGTAAGGTTTTAAAAAAAATCAACAGGCAAAACTTTTCATTACCTGTATCACCTTCTGTTTTATTTTTGGTCTCCTCCGACATACCACTCCTTAAACCCAGACACAGGGTTCCTTGCACCTGTTATAACATATGTCACTGTTAAAAGCTTGGACTGCTTAGTAGTTGAACACTAAATAGGACCCTGCTCTACACTAAAAGGCTACCCGTTTGGATCGTCTCAGAGCCCTTCTCCGTATGCGTGATCTAGTCCGGTTGGGTCCTTCAGCGGCATCTTGCACCCAGTCTCGGTTCAGCAGCACCCCTGGGCCAGGGCCGAACACAGCTCTCTCCCTGAGCAGTTCGGCCTCCACGTGTAGCCACTTGGAGCTCACTTGCTCCCATTCAGTGGCTTGTAACTGGATGCAGAAGCGGGCCCGTGTTAGAGGGAATACATGAGACAGAGATGCACATTATTACAAATCCGATTTTGGCTTTTCAATAACATTTATTTCAGTATATTTATGGAAACATTTCTGTCAAACCTGCAAATGGTTTGTCCTCATATTCTCAAACATGATGTGGCCTCTCTGTCGATGTGACTCCATGCAGGACAGAAACTCCTACAAAGAAAAGAGAGTAACCTGATGGGTGCAAATGAAAAGAGCGGGTGGCACAATCGCTCTTCCCCTAGCTCATATTGTGCACACACAACACACACGCACACACATCATGTTCACAAAGATTGTATATTCATAATGGTATTGTTGTTTCCTCATGCAATTACAATGCATTCATACAATTACATCTGTTCTAAATTGCATTCACTGGGCAAAATAAGCTAGTGGCTACAGTGTTACAATAACCCTGTCTGGAAATGTAATCATTTGTTGGTGTGATCTAATTAACATAAACATTAATATCACTGAGCCATGCCAGAGTCAAGGGCAAGGTAAAAGTGTGTGGGCCTTTATTGTGTGTGAGTGAGTGTATATTTGTCTATTAAAAAAGAAAAAGAAAAGAAAAAATGGAAAAACCCAAAACAGAGCCGTGTTGACACTGCAGGATGCTCATGTTCAGCAGACACACTGGGATCATATACTGACTGTTAACAGCTTCATTAAGCCCATCATCACAGCAGTGCTCGCTGAGAGACTAGTGAAACAACATGTGTCCATCTTCACAGCTGACCCAGGAAAGCCATTTAATTGACTGAATGAACATGCAGTAACTCTTTATTTCGAGTCTTATTTACAGATGCTAATTTTGCGTTTTGTGGCATTACCCCATGAATGCAATAATTGATTTAAAGTTCAATAAAAAAGCAACTACTTCTGTAATACAAGAGATGAAAACATTCAACATGATTTCAGAATAAACCCATGCGTAAAAGTTGACGACAAACTTTGACAAGCCCTCTGGAGAATGAAAACTGTTTCTCTAAATGACTGACTGCCTATCCAAATGAGAAGTTGTGCAGAGAAAGAAATAAAGGAGTAATTTGAGGGGAGATTATAGAAATATTACAGACAAAAAAGAGAGTAATAATGAAGTTTGCGAACTAGAGCCGTGTTGTGACAGATAAACAGCAAGTCAGCGTCATCATCTCCTAATTTCATTCCTTCATTTGGACAAACATAAGTAATATATAGCATTAATTACCCTATTTAGCAGATAGGAACCTCATTGGCTTTTTAAATTCTGCATTAAATACATAACTCATCTCTCCCCTCTGCAATTAACATCAGAACATCACACTCATTTCCATTTTAATGACTTCCCAACAATACGCCACCTTTGATGATAAGGCAACATAATGTCAACTTCATTCTGGGCTGGCAGTGAATGTGTAATGAACTTAACGTGATCATTAGTGCTGTTAATTATCTTTCTAATATGAGGACACAGATATGATTATGGAAACTGCATTCGCTGATGAAATAAATCTCTAGAAGAATTGCACTGAAGCTTGACTGAGGACACAGTCTCAGTCTCTGCATTCTCATTCATTACCTACAGTAGGCTTTCAAACTCTGTTTTTTGTTCAGTAAAAGTAGATATCTGAGACTCGGAAACTATGCTCAGTGCTCTGTAGAAATACATTACTTTGGATCCAATGACTGAAAAGAGACCCACAAGCTCATGACTTGCCAACCAAAAGGTCATAAATTGATGATCCAGAAATTAATTAATGACTAACTTGTTTCTTCATGAGGATGAATGGAAAAATGAGCAACTTGCTGACCACTCCTGAATATCATTTTTTTAACACTCACTGCATGCTGCAATCTACGAGGAGCAAAGCGGGGAGAAGGCAAATGTCCCTCCCTCTTCGTCTCTGCATCTCAGATGGAAAAACAATTCATCACCCTCTCCGATAGTCTGTCAAAGACTGATATGATAAAGAATAACATCAAATGAATAATGTTTTCATCAGATTGGTACCACTATAATTGCCAACCCGGAATAAGATGTGCACAAACAAGAACACACACACACTTTGTGGGGGTGAGACAGACACACAGACGCGGTAATTTCATGCCTGTGTGCCTGAGTAATATGTCCCCGCTCCCTGCTCCAGATGGCTCAACGTCTTAAGCGTTGTGGGGGAACTAATGATGTGGGCCACGTGTTTTGGGGGGAAAAACAACAATAAACGTGTCTTTAACCTTCAGCAGCAAACAGTGTTTTGTAGTGAGTGTTCCCATGGATAGGCCTAACAGATATCAATTACTATGCCCACTCAGGGGCAATCAGCTGTGATAATCCAAATCCATTTAAAGAAATAATCAAACACCCCCACAGGGCTGGACAGCCCACGGCACAAACACAGCAGTGACTTTGGGATGAGTGTTTGGGCACAGCGCTGGGAAAAGGTAACGACCCCAAACTCCTGAAACAGGACAACAGTCAAAAGCATACACATCTCTCTGTCCTGTCCTGTGCAGAAGAACCAAATATTGAGGGAATGTGAGTGTGTATTTACCTCTAATGTTACAGACTCTTTGCCTAGTCTGGCCAAAGCTGAGCGAACAGCGCTGCTGATCATATCAAACTTTTTCAGAGAGCTGCTGGCCACCTTCTCCTTATGAGACTCTGAGAAGACATTTTAAAGACAAACCAATCTCAAGAAGATGAAGTTAAAATTCAGGCATCTTCTTAGGTATTAGTATAGTGAGAGCTAACCTGTGTGTAACAGCCAGGCTTTGTGGGCTGTTTCCTCCCACAGAGGGCTGATGTCAGTCATGCTGACAGGGCCTGTCTCTGCCGTGTGGCTCGCTGAGATCTCTATCTTATAGGTTTCTTCAAGCGTGTGTTGCCTCTCCGTCAGGACCTTTGACCAGCAGGCCTCCGCTAAGGACACTAGTTCACCTTCATCTGAAACACACACACACACACACACACACACACACACACACACGTTCTGAACTCTCTAGTGAGCCAGTAAACCTCCACAGATTTAGAAATTCTACAAAAATGTCAGGCTAAAGGGATGAAGGTAAAAAAATAACTGACATACTGGCCCTCATACCTGTGGTAACGTCTGCTCCACTGCTGAGGCATGCAGAGTGTCTGGTTTTGGTAGCAAACAGGTGGGATGAAGCTTTGCTGATGTGCAGTTTTTTTGCCACACATCCAAAGCCTTCAGGGTAGCTGCAAAAAAAAAAAAGAAAATAAAGTGTGATTGTGTGAATTACCAGTGAGTTCCAGAGGGCCTGCAGAGGGGCTAAACATTTGTGGATGTCTGCTTTTGAGTTTTGCTTTCATTATTACCTGCCAGATCTTATTAGTAACAGACAACGAAGAAGGCATGTAACGAAGTTCACATTTGCATTGTAAGTTGCCATGAGCACATCCCAGCGTTCCATGAAGGTCTGTAACGCCCTGATGACCTCTTCTTTTTCTTTTTGGGAACATCGTGGTTGAGACAAGAAATACAGCAGGACTTTATTGCTGCACGAGTAGAGGGCTGACAGCGTCTTCTCTTTCTGAGTTTGGCCTTTTTCCAGAGCCTAGAAGTATACAGCAGAGTGTCTGTTATCATTTAGTATAAAACTAAAATGAGATGTGTGTTACCTATGGGCAGATTTTTGATTTTCACAATCCAGAGCTCTCATTGGTTAATACGAACTGTCTCCACACACTGACAGTTGAAATTGAACAGATTAGCAGAAATTTGCAGCTTTATGGAACTTATATGTCAGTCAAATGTCAAAACTTTGTTTCCATATTAAACCTTACAATTAATTACACAATACTGTCAACACCTGCTTATGACATATAGGCTCTGCCCTCTGGCTCTGCCATCCTGAGTTGCAGCTGTTACTAAAGTTGCTCCCCCCTTCATCTCTGGCAAACAAATCATTGCTGGCTGGCATAAAACACATCACTTCTGGATAACCTGCATGAGAATATCATTTAAAAACTTTGATATACTGAGAATACTGAGATTTACCTGGTGTTGATAGGCTTAAATAGCACTGTGTGAACTCGTTTAGTGAGGGCATAAATATAACGGACTTTCATTCACATGTAAAAGTCCTGCACTGCACAGGTGCAAGTATACTACTGTGTGTAAGTGTCTCTCTGTGTTTGTCTCACCACCACAATCTGGTCTGCGAGGAAGTTGAGTAAATTCTCAGAGTCTACCAAAAATGTTCCACTGTAAAGTTTCTGCAGCAGAGTCTTACTGAAGAGCACAACATTCTCCATGAACGTGCCCATCTGTCCATCAGGACTCTCACACTTTGAGTCTAAGAGATAAAATAAAAGAAAGGACATTCAGATTAGTTTTTTTATTTTACATGGACATGGTTGGGCCGGTTTGAGCTAAGAGGAAAGCATGCATTGTAATTCTACCTTGTGAGTTGAGATGAGTGTTGTTTTCTTCCTCATTGCTGAGCATGTGGATGATGTCCATAATCAATTCCAGCAGCTCTGTCTGGAAACTCTGCCTCTGTCCCAGCGATGCACCATCAGGGCAAAACTGTGACATTTAAGCAGTTTATTAGTTAAAAAACATGATTGAAACTGATAAACAACAAATAGAAATAAGAGCCATCACATATCACAAAGTCCATCTATTTTGCTTGATAGAGATGGAAACACCTTGTCTAATGCTGTCACAAGTATAGGTTTGTGTGCATGCAGGTTTAGCTCATCCAGCTGAAAACACCTCTACATAAATCTGTAGTTTTTGGCCTATAAGTGTTCTCTTCCTCCTAGTGGCAAATGATTTTATCAACAGTACCTTGAGGCAGAGCTTATTTAGTAACTGAGCAAAGAGTGGCACCTTCTGGAGAAATTAGAGTTTTGCAGTATTTTAGTATACTGAAGAGCCTTTTTTCAGTGAGAATGCATTTTGACAATAATGTGTATCTGTGTGAGCTAAACAAAATACAGTAAATAATAAGTTGTATTAACGTGTGTTCACCTCCAGCAGCAGAACAAGAGGATGTGTGTTAGTGTTGGCAGACACATTAAGAAGACTGTCCATTAGCACAATTCGGATGAAGTCGCACACTTGCTTCCTGCTTGGATGACTCTTGAATGTGTAATCGCCTTCACTCATTACGCAAGGCTCAACCACACTCTGAAAGAAGTGAACAAACAAGTGAATAAGACGAGATGAGAACTGTTAAGGTTTCACAATCCCTGAGTAACACACAAACCTCCAGAGGGTACACAACTCCAGCGAGTGCATGAAGAAACTCTGGTAATGCCCACAGTGGGTCCCTGGGCCGGAAGTTATGGAGTAGACAAAGGAACTGCATTACACTTGCTGGGAGCTGCAACTCCCATGATGCATCAGTGCCTGACATGTGCTTTGTTGGAGGAACAGGCTGTTAAAAAAAAAAAAAATTATAGATAGATAGATAGAGATATGCATCATAACTTGTTAGTTTATGGTAAAAAAAAAAGTACTGAGAAGATATAAGATTACTATATTCTTACTTGAATGTTAACTTTGACCAATTCCAGCAGTATTGTCGCAGCTTCAACACAGAGCTGCTGATCAGGAGTGTCTGACAGGCTGTCAATGAATGACTGTAGGACATCATCCAAGTGCACCTGTAGATGACACATAATAAGAGCATTATGATAGAACTGATGAAGAAGATGATTTGCAATATGAACAATTACTCGCCTCTCCATCTGCAGTGTGACTGGCCTTCTTCCCCAGCAGCAGAGCAGCCAAGGCTTCATACACCTGAGGCAGGTGAGAGTGTCTGATCAGCAGCCCCTGTAGAACATCAAAGCCCGGACACGTGGCGCTTGAGCACTCATAAGACCAGGAATGGGCTCGAAGGTTGTCTGGTGGCAAAGCAAGCAATCAATAAAAGAAGTTGATTTTGGATGGAAGAAAGACTTCTAGCAGACTTAAATCTCAAATGGAGAGTGACTTTAAGATGTTAAATATGCCTAAAATACTTGTCACATTACTAACTTTAATTCCTGTATCTTTTTTTAAATATGTAAGTTATGAGGTTTATGTATGTAAAACTGTTATTCCTTACACTGAATTGAAATGTCGAGAAGTCACACAAAATCCCCAAATATTTGTAAAAATATCTTATTTTGTCAGTATTTAAATACAATGTAACGTCACTTTACACATCATTACAATTGTGTACCAAAATATCTAAATCTTCATATTGTCACAAGTGAAAGAGGTACCCATGACAGCAAATGGTTCCTCCATGCCCTCAATGAGTGTTGCTGGGAGTACCCCCTCTCTAAAGATGCTCTGCTGGCTGGGACTCGATAGAAAGTGTGTGAGCAGGACAAGACCCAGTTTCAAGGTGGAAGGATGAAGGTGGGGCTGAAGGAAGAGCAGGAACCAATCGCTACCCAGGGCATCAAATAAGGCCTTCTGCCAACTAGTGGGGAATAAGAACATGACAGAATAATTAGATCAATGTTTCAGCCATTAAGACATAAAGGCACATGAAATGCTGGGAAAATGTGTTTCCGTTCCAGTTTTGGTTAAGCTAAGTGGTAACAGATGCTACTCACTCTTTGATTAGAAGCCTGTCTGAGTTGAGGATCTCACAAAGAGAGAGTAACATCTGGTTGCAGATCCAGATGAGGCTGGCTGGTTCAGAACTCTGAGCTATGGCACAGATAAAAAAAACTCTGCATCAGCACCGGTAACAATTTGATCACTGAGACATGAAACCTTGTTTAAGATGTGGTTGTGTGTTGTATGGTATACCTGACGTATCCTGTGAAAAATCACTGTCAGATATTTTGTTGCCTTCATTCATGTTATTAAGAGGAGGGAGTGTGTAGACCAGGAAGAGCCCAAGTCTGACCAGATAAAAAGGACGTATTTTATATACAGAGCTATTCATAAAAACTTCATCTGACATCTTTATTTGAAAACTGTGCTGTCGCTAGTATATTCCCAAACTGTACCTGCGTATGTCCAGAGCAGTGAAGTGAGCTTGAAGGAGGGATGTGATGACACAAGAAATGAGCTTAACTTTCTGAAAGGTCACAGCAGGATCAGAAAGCTTAAATAGCAGCTTTGGTAGAAGGCCCATCTTGAGCATGGCCACTGCATTCCTGCTGTCACTGATGAGAATACAAAGAGAGCATTAATATCAATCACAATCTGTTCCCACAGACAGAAAATCTTAATTCAGCAATCCATGCACACATTCAGTCATGCTCTTCTCTTCAGCCTCTGTGACTGATTCGGTTGAACATTCCCTTGACTATTTCAGTTGTACATTTCCATGATATTGATGACAGGCTGCTGTAGATGATCGAGCCGATAAAGTGTTGTCAATCCTGAACAAGACCCTGTTTTTATTGTGTTATGTAATGAGCTGGCCATAAGAGTTAGTATTTAATTTGATTAAAGCTACAAGACATTCTGTGTGGTCTAGTCACACACCGATATCTGTGGAAGTTACCTTGAGGATTTCAGGATCTCTGCAAAGTGGTTCAGAACTGAAAGGTCCAAATTATCTGATGTATTCTGCCACACCTGAAAACATGGTATAATGAGAGAGCAACAACTTTCATTATTAGCTTCAAGATGCAATTTATGCTAAAATATGGATGCTTACCTCCAGGTCACACAGCAGGGCCTGAAAAGCAGGTGTGTTCTGTAGGTTACTGGACCAAGACCTCAGCTCCACTGAAGTTGAGAGATACAGAACCAGCTGAAAGGTTCTGTAGCTGACCAGACTGCTCTTCATCTTCAGCAGGAAAGCTAGCAGCTACAAGAAGAGCAAATTATATATAAAAACAGATCACAACAGCAAGGTAGCATATGTTGAAGTCTGTTTATAATTAATGTGTAGATGTTCTAATGATTTTGCAAGATCTGACAGACCTTGTATCCATTGATGCGGTTCATTTCCTGCTGCATGGCAGAGTTGGTCTCCAGCACAAAAAGAAGAACTTTAACAGCTGCGTACAGGGAGCTATCATCGGGTGCCATTGCAACTAGACTAAGAACAACTGCAGGCCCACCAATGTACAGGAAACCATTGGATGCACTGCTAGGGGTGAATGCACGCACTCCTAGAATGAAGAGGTCATGACTTAATGAAATGTGCCTGTAAAACCAGCTAAAGCACAAAACATTTCTGAAAATAACATTTATTTACCAAAATGTCCAACCAGGGCAGCTCCTATGGTACGAGCTGTACCACTAAGGTGCTGGCTGATGTTTCGAGCTAGGAGCACAGGGGTGGAGTGATCCCGAGATGTTATCCCCATCTGTAATTACACGCAATGATTGCGACTCTGTCTCAAAAGAACAAAGACATAATTTCAACCTAGACTCACCTTACCTCTTTAGCAATCAGTCTGCAGTCCACCTCATTGTAATCTTCTCTGATCTGCACAACAGTTGTTAATGTAGAAATTGCTGGGTTGATGCCAAATGAAATCCTATCCTCAGGAACCAGCCTGAGGGGGAGAGACTCAGCATCTGGCTCATGGCCTGGACATAGAGACGTGCAACACAGGTAGGTTAAGTAGAGCTGCCCTACAAAAGAATCAACTATCTATCTATAAACAAGCTGTGCATAATGCAATTACAAGTAATGTATTAAAAAAGGTATTAATTATAAAATATTTCTATGTAAACATATTTGTCCTCACATCACACATACGTTGTAAGAATATGAAGTATTCAGTAGTTGTAGAACATGCAGAGAAAATTACAAATGCATGCAAAGAGCACAGAGGCAACATAATTTACTGCATACCATGGCATGGTGGGAAGACAGAATGCAAAAAAGACAACAAAAGTACATTCCTAGATTTCAAATCTAGATCCAACCTTATCTTATTCTAGGATCATGTGTTATTGATAAACCATGCTATTATACAGGATGACTTACAGGAAGTAAACCAAACACATACTGAAAAGAATCTGAAAATTGTGAGTCACCTGTGTTGCACAGAGCCAGGAAGTTTCCCAAGTAGGCAGTGCCTTGTGTGTATAAAACAGCCACTGCCTCAGGGCTCAAAGCCTCTTCAAAAAGGTAAGAAGGACCCACTCGCCACACTAGGGCAGCATGCTCCTTCCAGAGAGCTGGTGTTCCAATCAGTCCGTACACATCAATCACAGCTGTGGGGTCCATGGAGACACACTGACCAGGGAATGGCTGAATGTACTTCATCTGTCAGAAAATGCAGAGGCTATGATACACAAATAGATAAATGCCACATTAGACCTAATATGAGTTCAATCATTTACCTTTCCTGTCCCCACTGCCTTTCCGTTGAAATAGGCTGAGGCCAGACAGCTCTTCTTCACGTCTTTGGCCATAACCACAGTCAGATGGTGCCACTGACCTGGGACCAGCATGCTGGAGCAGAGGAACCTCAGCGATGTAGGCAAAGAAGTGGGAGTGCATACTTCTGGCTCCATCATGTCTGTTAAAAGACAGAGAAATTTAAACGTACAATGTAACTATTGTGCAGTCCCACTTTAAACACAACTAAAAAGGAAAAGCTGACCGTTTTTAAAGCTAGAAAGCTGAAAAATTCTGTTAATTCCATGGCAAATCACTAAATGTTGTGTAAAAGTTCACCAAGGGCAAATATTGACCAAACTTTTATCACTCCTACCCAGGTATGTTAATGCTTCCTCCTCTGTTGAGACAACTAGACAGCCGTCATAGGCTGAGAAGGAGATAGACAGACAGATGTACTGCTGTTCAGTCCGGGACATGTGCCGAACCACTGACAGTAGACGGATTGGGTGGGAATCACAGGCTGAACTGAACCTGTTGATCTGGAACCAGCAGGTAAATGAGAGACCAGCTACAGGAGGGAAACCCCGGCAGTCTAAAACATGAGAGGAAGATGATCAGACATTTTCTTCAGATTGAATCCCAAACGTGCGAGTATTTAACATGTAGACTCGTCACTTACCGCCTCCAATTCCACCTGTTGGGATCGAATCAGCCGTCGCTCCTTTTACTGTGGCCAGTGAAGGCAGGAAAAGGCAACTGCAAAGCATACCGTCAAATGCGAAGAAATTGGAGAATGATTGATGTTTATTTAACATTACAAGGTGATTTCCTCACGAGCCAGACCTCAGAGAAGATATCTGCCACACATTCGTTATATGATTATTTTATATAAAGCAACTGCATTATCCTTTATCCAGGAGAGATACTAATGTATATGTTGTAATGCACATCTTATTTTAAATTCTGAGTTTTATTATACTTAATACTATAATAATTAAATATGGAATGCACACTACTTTTTTCTTTTCCCATCACTTGGTGTTACAAAAATAAATTCCATCTAGTCCTCTAGTGTAGTCTTTTTGATACTTCAAGACTACAAAAGGAAACCAGTAAAACAGGGACTCACCCATATCCACTCTCACTCATGTCAAATTCTACAAATGCAGGTGAGGCGGAGACTCGGTGTGGCCTGAAGGTGCGCGGTGATGTCATAGATACCAGACTAATGATCTGGTGGACAGGGATTGCAGAACCAGCAGAGGACTCACTGCGAGATGTAGACTGTAACAAGCTGAAGGTCCGCCTCAGTGTCTTTACTGAAGATCCAGATGAGCCATCTGCCTCTGAACTGTGACCTGGTTTAGACAACACAATCAAAATCCAATGCTTCATGTCTGTGTTTTTAAAAAACAAATTAAACCTCAAGAGGACTGAATCTAACATGCATCAGTAAAAAGCAGAAATATTAAGATATTATATCAAAACAATGTACCATTTGACACAGGAGCTTTGAGTAGTGGGTGACCTTCTTGTTGCAATTGCATGGCTGTTTTGTCTGCCAAGCACATGAGAGGGTCCCCTAAACACAGGAACTTTCTGAGGATGAGAAAGTTACAAACATATGTCAGACATAGAATACTGTACCACAAATACTGAAAATAAGTAAAGTAAAAAGCAAACAAAAAGCCTCTTCATCTTCAGTACAATAATTAAATGCATCTGTCTGAACAGTCGGATGTTTGACCTTAAGTCTGAATGTGTGATGGCCTGGGAGGAAAGCGTCTCCAAGATACGTGTAACAGGTAGATGTAACGGGTGGTTTGGAGCCATCAACATGCTCTGACAGTGGGTCAGGAGTGTCGAGACCAGCCCCCCCACACACATTATCTGGCGGTTTCGCTCTGATTTGACCATGGCCCGGATGTGGTGCGCCAGTGAGAACTGGACCTCCATAGAGATCTAGGGAAGAGGGAAAGAAATCTCTTTCATATTGGGGCCCTAAGATGTAATAAGTAGCATTCAACAATTAGGGACTGCAACATGTTCAGTCTAGAAAGGTACCTGTGGGTCCTCAGGAGTAAACAGTGAAGGAAGAAGAGTCACAATAACTCTGACTGCTCCTGGATGAAGAATAATATGATCGCAGGTGAACCTGCTGAAGGCCAAGCAAAAAACAAAAAAATATGAATTGATACTTCACATGTATAATGCATACACAGGCCCATATGAATGTAAAGGAATTCATCTCAATAGAAATACTGTATGCACCTGTACTGAGACTCTGTGCAGACTGTAGAAATACTGAGTGCTGTGTTTCTGGATCTTCCCTGTGTGTCCTCCACGGACTGCAGGTCTGATCCCAAGTGGACAGGAGGGGACGCTGAATACAGTCCTTCATGCCCTGCTGGTTCATTTAGTTTCTCTTTGTCCCTGTCACAGCCATCCTCAGGCTCTAATCCCAACTTAAACTCCAGAGGAGAGTAGGTCCCTGTGGCGAACTGGTCAAGATAGGAGAGCAGCCTTAAACTAGTCCGAAGACTGACAGGCAGATTGGGCTGCGGTGTTGTGGAGGGAGCGGGAGCTTCAGTGGCCCGTGCTAACTCAACAAACTGGTGGAACCTCTTAACAGGAGACTGGTTGTCTTCTGAAGTGGAACAGCAGCCCTCCTCTCCATCAAACTTCTCTTTGTCCTCAGGACCTTCAGTGTGGAAGCAGCCCAGCTGGAGTAGAGCCTCTGCCAGCCTTTCATAAAAGCCACTAGTCTCACAATGGTGCGCGTTTACTGGGTGAAGATGCACAGCCAAGGCCAGAATGTGGAGTGTGAGGAGGAGGAGGTCCAGCAGCGGTTGATGCCCAAGGGACTTCCACACATCTCCCTCGGGAGGGTCAGACAGAGCTCCTTCCATGTCGATCACCAGAGACAGCAGTCCGGTAAAGCCTCCTGCTCTCCTGAAGGCGTCCCAGCTGTTTGGGCTCTCCAGCACCTTCAGCACAGACTGAAAATACAGAAGAGAGGGTCAGACAGACCATATGGACCAGTGAGCATGTGGAATCACCGAGCTTAATCATACATGTGACCAAGCAGATTCTGTTTACTATAATTTTGATAGACACTAAGCTTTGCTCAGAGTCTCAGCTTTTAAAAGCATCTCCCTAGTCAATTAAAACAATGTCATGAAAAATAGATGAAAGATATAGATATACCATAAATCATTTCTGGTAACTAGTTTTTGGAGGTGAATAAAATCGCATTAA
Source organism: Micropterus salmoides (assembly GCF_014851395.1). Taxonomy (NCBI): domain Eukaryota; kingdom Metazoa; phylum Chordata; class Actinopteri; order Centrarchiformes; family Centrarchidae; genus Micropterus; species Micropterus salmoides. The sequence continues at coordinate 14,158,935 of NW_024041373.1, forward strand.
CTTTATTCAATTTAGAGACCTAATCCATCAGGTAGGTAATGTGTGAGGCAGAACGCAGAGGGAAATGTGATTAACTGAAACTGGAGTAATCACAATGGCTCTTAACACTTGCCAACCCAGGTCGTACCCAATCTGATTGCCACCTGCTTTAACCATGTTAGCACAAAGAACACACACACACACACACACACACACACACACACACACACACACACGCTCTGACATGCATGCACAAACAAGCATACACACTCACACACACTGAATACACACAATATCTGCAAATAAGTGCTCTTCTCGATGCCATCTATAAAAACGGACACATACAGTAGGTGTGTAACTTAGTTAGGCTTAATCAGATATCTGTCCCATTCACTGATCTGATAGAGGTAGTAATCTTCCGCGTGCCACAGCATAAGGCTGCTGGCCTAACCAAATCAGCCTAGAGTTAACACCTAAACCTGTTTTAGCAAATCAATCTGCATTTGTCTATAATGTCATTAAGGTCCCACATGCTAAGAAAATAAATTCACTAGTGAATTTACTTATAATCTTTTAAGTGCATTACAATTTATTATGCTTTGATGTAGAGTGGAGACTACATTTACAGTTCAGCTGAAGTCACGGCATATCTGCGTGTTTCTGAATTGTGCATGTAAAATGAAAGTACCTGCAAAAGGTCCCACTTCAATCCAAGTTCCTGTTGTGTAGAGGAACAGAGGGCTCCTATGGCTGTACTCATGAACTCCTCAGGGTTAATCTCAGCGAGCTGCTCTAAAATGCTCAGAGTGGGACCTCGATACTGATCGTCATCCAAGAAGATCTTTATGTAGGGGACCATACCAAGGTCTCGCACTGAAACTAGAATACACATGCACAATTCAAGTATGCAACAACAGTTTCTAGCCATAACATAAACAAACACACACACAATTATGGCAGATGATGAAAGAGAAAGGAATTTCATTAAAGAAGTGAATTTGCATACCTGTGTTTTTGATTGAACGCAAAGTAAGGCTTGACACAACTTGAAGCATACAGGTAGTGAGCAGTCTCTCACTGTCCTCCACACATGGCAGCTGCTGTGGATCTAAAGAGCACAAGATGCAAATTTCATAATAAATAATCAAGGTGAGAAGTTTCACATGTGAAAATTGGCTGCTGAGCCACACTTGTGGACCCAAGAACAAAAAGTAAATTTTATTTCAAAAGGACTCACTTTAAAAGTACAAGTACTGAATCATGACTGGGTGTGTTGCTCAATCCCAGGTTTAACACAATGACTGTGTGCTCTTAGTAGTTGTTCAATCATGATTAAAGAAAATTTTGAGGAAACAAATATGTTGGTTCTTACTTATTTGTGGGGAAGACACAACTCCTGCTTTCCTGAGGATCTTCGCTCTCCTACGTAATTCGCCAAGCAGCATCTCCAACAGACCCCAGTCAGTCAGCACCTCAGCTAGCATACCACTATGCACTGTCATCCTACAGAGCAGAGGAGATAGATTATTCAGACAACATCAAGCAAACAATGGGTTAAAACAAAACCCTTGTTTTCCAGAAGTTTTCTGTGGTGTTGGTCATTAATATAAAAAGAAATACACTGTATTTATATCTAAAATTGGAAACTTTATCGTGTCCTGCGTACATCTGTCTTAATGATCAGACTAACCAAGCTGTTGCACTACCATTTGGAGAAGGTTATGTTTTTGGCTATTTCTTATTTAAACCAGCTTCATCTGTGCGCTTGTCAACTGAGTGGAGAACAACAAATTCTGACTAGCATCAGAGGATAAATTTAGGCTAAAATATTTTAAGCTGCAGTATCCTGAACAATTCTGAGTAATATGTTACCAGCTAGCAGTGCTCACCTGTGAAAACACTTGAGAGCCACCACTCCAAACTCTATCCCCGCCACTCCTCCAGCCAGAGTCCCAGCCCAGCTCTGCTTCATTACACCCAGCAGTGCCCGCAATGTCTCATGGGGGATGTAGTTAAACTTAAATACCACCTGTAGAAAACCCAGAATTTAAATCATACCTCATATAGATATTGTATAAAATAAAAAATATACACAGGGACTTTGCTGACAACATGAGAGGCCATACCATCTCCAGTAGTGAAAAGAATAGTTTTTGGACAGGTGCTGGTTTACGCCACACACAGGCAGCCAGCTGAGCCATCGACTGGACAGTCCACTCCAAGAGGAAAAAATTGGCTTGGTCGCTCTCCCATATTGTCTGCAGAGTTCGAAGAAGCTGGCAGCATAGCAGAGAATCCTGAGAACGCAGCAAGGCGGCCTGCAGCAGATGGAAGGCGGGCAGGTTCTTTACTGCTGCACCTGGAGACAAAGGATCATTAGGAGCTGAATTGTTTAAAGTGTCGGTACACTTAACATGTCAATGGAGATATCAGTCATTTAAACCATACTTAATTGGGAGAGAATGTATTCTTGTACTAGTCTGACATACAGTGATGCAGGCAATATCTACCTGAGGTCAATTTAGCCAAAATGATGTTTTGAATTTAAAGCTCAATTTATCAGATTTTGTTCTGGCAAGGTCAGACAATTTCTTTGAAAAAGGAAAACCAATAAATTACAAACAACCTTTAACACAGAGCACATGCTGAATTCCATCAGACAATCAAATTAAACATACATAGATAGATTGAAAATAAACAACATAACATGCATGAGGGCAAGAGAATAGTAGCATAATTTGCCTTGATAGAGTTTGTTTGCTGCACTGTCAAAATATTTAGAGGAGGTCTTAGATTTGGGAGACAAAACACACTTGTGTTTGTTGTGAATGAACATATACCTGGTTAGTAATAGGATTCATTTTCACACTTAGTAAAAAATTGCAACAGGACCAAATATGATCAGCACAAAAAAGTCCCTGGTCCCACTGTTGGAAAGAGATCTACTCCTTGATGTGATGGATGGGTGCCGAGTGTGTGTGTCTGTGTGTATGTTCGGATGTTTATTATGGACACTATTTATGAGTGTTGGATGGAGGTGTATGATAGATGGCTGGTTGCTGTAGGCCAGTGGTGAATGGATGTGGGGCATCCTAACAGAGTTAGAGGGGAAGCCTCCACTTCATCATCCCAGACATAATCACCTCAGCTTCCTGTTAACCTGAGGGGTGTTGTGCACTGCTGCAGGTAGCAGTGGGGGAATGGGGAGTCAGGGTGTGTGGGAAATCAGGGAAAGGGAGTGGTGCAATTTGGTTGAGTTATATGAGGGCAAAAGTGCAAAGCAGGGATGAACTCTATGGTCGTTTGGGTGGGGGGGGCGCATTCCCCTCCCTAAGCCTAATTTTGCTCAGTCATGCATGTGAATATAATTAGATAGTTTACAGTGTGAATTTGAAAGGGATGGTTCACAGTTTATCCTCATGGTGCAATTAACTGTTATTAGGGAGGGGGGAGAGAATAACAATGCAGAACTTAAGGGGAAGACTTGAGCTACCTTTGGTGAGCGGTGGGTCAAACTTAAAGCCTTGAGGTTGGGGGTTGATGACACAAAGGGCCACCTTAAGCTCAGTTTTTCCAAGAAGGGTGAAAGACGCAATGAGAGCCAGCAACTCCTCCACAGGCTGGAACTGATCCACAGAGACACCTTCCTCACAGCTTATGATGATATAATGATAAGAGGGAAAAAAAGGTTAAGTGAAATGAAATGTAGAGAGAAATAAAGATTTCCCTGTACTGACTGAGAGCAGAAAAAATTACATTTATATGAACAACGGCACCCTTTGTTTGGTTGGCCCTGGATATTTTCACCATGAAATTCCACTTCATTTGTAAGAAAGCCTTCCATGGACAATTCTGCACCTTTAATGCGGATGTTCAATCAGTGTTGATGATAAATGCAGCCAATTGAAGCAATAAATTCCTCTGTGTGTGCTATATTGAAAGCTGAGTTCACCCAGTAATTCTTCCTGCAACCAGCACTGTCACTTGACTTGACAGTGACATTGTTGGTGGCATGGAGGAACTACAGGCGATGTCAGCTTTGATTTCTAGTCTCTGCCTCTGGGTAACCAGGGGGTGTGCTAGTTGCAGTTCAAAAACAAAATGTACTTGTTCTCTTCACATGTATTGTGACTAGTTACTTTTCCATCAGAACAGCCACCAAGAGAGGCAGAGGCTGTGGCTGCATTAGAAAACCCTGAGCTGCTGAGAGCAAAAAACAACTGGTGGCTGGAACTTTATTCTGGAGCGCTCGCTCAGCTAGTGTTAGCTTTGTTGTTATACAGAAGCCCGCTGGGTGGGCATGGGCATCATAAGCTCGTGCGCAATACATCCTGGTACATGTAGACACTGACGTTGCAGCTCTGTGAGCAGTCAATTCAGCATAGAGAGGAATTTCTTGCTTCAAATCGACTACATTTACATTATAACACCGACTGTACAGCCACATAAAATGGTACAGAACACTCTTTAAATGAGTCTCCTAATTCTGAATAATTACAGTCACTTCATTGTTTTTCTGTTTATCTCACCGTTTCAGTATGTTCTCAAGCGCCTTGTAGCCACTGTTGCTGTCAAACTCCATGAAGAGGGCTGGATTGAGGGCATAGGTGTCTCTAATAAAGCTGAACACAGCCACCGCCACCTCAGCTAGAAGCGGCCCTGAGACATCAGCATTGATATGCAACAGGTTCTGGATGCAGATACGCACACAGTTCTTGTCTAATCAGGAAAAGACAGTGTTATTGGTTAGTGAAGTTGTAAAAGATATGAAATACATCAGAACAATAGCATCTGCACACTCGACGTTTCAAACACACTTGACTGACTGCTCAGCGATACTGTATTATGGTAGAATATAATCATTCACTCTTAGTCTGTCTTTACCCAAGTTTAACAAACTGCTTAAGGATGATTATTATATAGCTATAAAGTCATGGGAACAAAATATCATGGTGGAAAATGGTGAAAACATCTTGATGTCCCAAACAAATCAAAGTTAACTTGTGTGTACCAGAACATTTAAGTGAATTATCTGTGTGACTGAGGCATCATGTGAAACATACTTGCTGTGAGTCTAACTGGTCATATGTCTCTGTATAATCAACTCATTATTGGAACAAAAATATCTGTCTACACAAATAATGTTCCCTGATAAAACCTAATTATTCACTTACTGTGCAGACTGTTTTCTGATTTATTTAATACTTTTCCTTACGTGTTCAGTGGAATTGATGGAGTCTATTATGACTAGGAAGCAGAACAATTAAATGACTTTAAAGATAAATAGAAATTATACTTATCCCAATAGTTTTGGGGTACCTCACCTAGCAAGCTTGGGACAGTGTTGCTTGTTGCTACAGCCGAGACTGCCTTGAGGACACAAGAGGCCTGATGCCTCCAGGTGGCGCTGGTCTGGTCCCAGAGTGATGTGAGGCCAATGATAAGACACTGCAGTTCCTGAGTTTCCACCAGTCTCTCCACATTGACTGGCTGCCTACAGAGCTGAATAATAACCTGGAAAAGAGCAGGGGAAGAAGTTAAGAGTGAAACCAAAATCCAATTAAAAGAATAGATGCAGCACAGAGGATAGGCAAGTAGAAGAAAAATGTAAGAGTAAACAAAACATAAAATTAGTCTATTGCCTCATTTGACCTGCGTTAGTGGCTCCTGAAAGGTCTCTTCTATGGCCATGTTCTCCTTTGTAGCTGGAAGGCAGACTAGCAGGTACAGACATTTCACCAAAGCAGCAGAGAGCCCTGGGTTTATACAGGACAATATATCCTACAAACAAACACACACACACACACACACACACACACACACACGCAGATTAAAAAAAACTTAAGTTTAATTCCTGGCCTTTATTTTCAAAACTAAAAATAACCCATGTTGTACTAGTTTGGGAAAGTTGCATTGTGAAGATATGTGTGGTAATTATCAAAATGATGAATATGGCGTAATGTTGTCCAGCGTCCAATGCCAGTCAAGGACTTTACATAAATAAGAGTAATTTTGAATGACTGATTCCCATCAAATGAAAAAAGGTTGTCAATTCTACAAGTTGTCAACATTTATCAACTGAAGGAACAAAAAAAATAATTTATCACTCACTGAGCTGTCAGCTGTCAGCAGCAGCAGAGACTTTAACAGCAGCCATCCCTGATTGTCTCTCGCCTCACAGTTTGTCTCCTTTGTATCCCGCCTCTGGAAGAACTGCACCACCGCAGCGCGAGCACCCTCTGAAAACAAGAAAAGTCTCAACATGTGCTGAACAACGACCCCAAAGACTAAGGCTCATGAACAAGCCAAATATAACAAGACAGCAGGACTGTCTACACACTGTAGCTGCCTCTCTTCACCATCTACTGTCACATAAATCAGTAAAATCTAAATACATTAGTGTACCAGTGTTCAAATAGAAAGTAACATGAGCATCTGAAAAGAGTTTGGGTGGATAATCATTCTCAGTTCTCAAATGTATCCTAATTTCTACTTCAAGAGAGACAATTTGCATTGTGTTTCTATTTCATGTAAGGTTTTGTGCTACACAAGAGTTCCTGCTAAACCATTTAATGTGACGTTGTTGTGCATCTGACAAGGCCAGCCTTGAATCGAGAAAGAAATGTCACACTTCTGTCGGGTTGAGAAAAAAGTTGAGAAGTACTAGATAGCTATCACATGCACCCTGTTAGCACCTTATTAAACTTTAACTGATACCAGAGCTGCATCCAAAAAAGTATGTATACTTCCCTAAAACCAAAAAAGCTCTCTCCATCCTACTACCAGAACTTTACAATTGTACACGTACAACAAGGATTAAGACATAGAAGGCACAGGGAGGAAAAACAGATCAGTAAATCCATGCAATACCAGAAAAGCATCCCAGCCTTGAGAAAGGAGCTAAGTCTTAGGTGTCTTCTCACAATTTTGTGAACACCTTTCAATAATATGAAACAAGTGACGTTTAAAATATGAAAAAAAAACCACTAAGAAAGAACCACAGCACACTGAAAAAGCAGAAGTAGACAGAGGAGACAGAAAGTCCCTCTTCTTGGGAAAACCTGCACAGTATTCGCTGAGCAGCAGTTAGTACCTGCATGTTTTTCTGCCAGTCTGTTGTGGATTATATGGATGACAGTGTCAGCAATGAGAGATGCAAGCCTCTTTATGTTCAAACCTTCAAGTCTGCCACCATCCTCAGAGACCTGAGAGGAGAGGAGAAAGTCCATCATGCAAAGAAACTGGATAATAAAAAAAAAGTTAAAGCCTGTAATCTACTGACAAAATGAAACATGAGATGATGTCTGTAGCGTCTACTGCAAATGGCATTTTTGAGTGAGAATGCTATCTAAACATGTCTCTAATATTAATTTTAAACTGCTTTAGCATGGAATTATTGGCATTAAATGACTGGGTTGTACTTTGTCATGGAGCATACATTTGGAGAATTATGAAATGCAGTGAAACTTTGTAGCCATGTTATTGTTTGATCTCAACTGCTTTGACTAATGCACTGCACTATAGAATAATAATAATAGAAGCCGGTGCGTCCCATGTGGTCTTTTCAGTTCCAAAAGAGGACTGCATCGCATTTCCTAGAGTTTGCCGTTCTCAAGTGAGGCCCTACATCCTGGTCATATCTCTGGTCATGAGGCTTACACACACACACACACACACACACACACACACACACACACACACACACACCAAAAAGTGATTATATCTGCAGCTGGAAGCCCGATCATTGGTGTTAAACACACACAAACACACATAGATTAGTGATGGAATTTACAAAGGGTGAGTACACGAGTAAAAGAAAAAAAGTGGTGAGGTTTCTTGAAAACCGTGCCACCATTCAGGCACAGAGAAAGAGAAATTCCTTTTTTCCGCCAAAGAATCAAAGCAAGGCCTGAAGCCGTGGACTTGAAGCACTTTTGTATTTCATGTGATAGTTCAGTAAACTGTGTAGATTTCCTGAGACCACATACACACTTGTTCAAAGGCAAATGATGGGATCAGCTTAGGGCCAAACATCTGACTGCCGCCTCATGTTGTTTTAATTGTTCATTCAACAGTTTTGGAAACCACAGAGTCCTGAGGCATCCATTTTACCTTTTCAAGGTTAGGTATTAATTACAACTGTGGCTCCACTTTAAACTCTCCTGCCATGGTAACTGCAAAATATAACTCTGAAAATGATAAATGGATGAACAATGAGAGATCACATTCTTGTCCCAGTGGTCCATACCTGTATGTAGAGAGGCAGGACTTTGACTAGATGCTCCGCTCTCTGCTCTAAAGGAACGTGGTCAGTTCTGCGGTCAGGGCTCGAGCATGTATGAATTCCAAGCTCTTGTAGCTCTTCTCTCAGTACTTGTGGAAATTGAGGGTTCCTACAAGAGCCCTCCACTTTGTCCACCTTCAAATCCACAGGGACGGATAACTCCCCTGAAGCACTCAGCTCTCCGGTTTCCTTATTGATCCTTTCTCCTTTAGCAGTCTGGTTCTGGGGGGGCAAAAGTGAGAAATCCTCAGACTGTTATTTCTTTATATATCCTGAGTTTAGTAAAATCCAAGTTATCTTTTAATCATACTTCCTTTGTCCATCCCACTTCCTCAAATAAATTTGTCCCAAGCCTTCAGCCCTCCTCCCCTACCCTCAGAGCACACTGTCTGCATTGAGAAATGACCAGACAGAAGAACAGAGCACTGGCAGGCATGTGCAATTTGCATTAACTGGTCATTAACCTCTGTGAGGTACCTACATGGTATCACCGATGCCTAATTTTAAGTAATTGGAAGCAAGCTTCAAATTCACCACTTGTGTTAACACTTAGTCACCAATAGTAACTGCAGAAGTTTGGGAATACCTAAACAGTCCTGTCCATTACAAGCAAAATACATTTGACAATTTAAGGTGAACATAAATAATGGCAAATCGGGACATTTTGATGCGATGGTGATGGTGATAAAATCCTAGGATGTTTTGTACCTGTAGGTGTTGTCCTTAATATTGCAAAAGTCACTGTACATGTGAAATAATTCCTGTACAGTTTCAAGTACACAGGAGGCGGCTAATATGGGTGTTCCGCTTCACTGTCACACCAGGTGTGAATGAGGAGTCCCACTCCCAAGAAGACATGTAAATGCAAGACTAATGCTTGACTAGAGCACCGTTTCCTCATTACAGTGATTTATTTTGGGCACTTTCTGTTTTGAGTCACACACTCACGATGAACAATGAAAGACATTGGTACAGAAAGACTGCTAAATTAAAGGGAAAAGCAGTTCACATTCCATAGAAATTCATGATAACTTTGATGTATCTCACGTGAGAATGTGTGCGAGAGACCAACAGCAAGAAAGCGTTGGTCTCTTTCTCTTCAATCAAGTACGTCAAAGTGAAAAATGCATATGATCACAGGTATAGTGACACTTCTGCCAACTTCAATATGCCTTTCAAAAAGAAAATTATTCATGCAGCACAAAGTTGTGTCCATATATTCTTACCTGTGCTTGTGTGAAAGCCATCTGGGAGTTTCTGTCATCTATGTTGGGTTATTCCAACTGAGTGAGTGGTCTGTCTGTCTCTGTTCCCATGACAGGCGGAAAGACAAGCAGAGACCTGCTAAAATATGAATTGTGCCTATACTGTGCAGACCCTTTCTGTAAAACTACCCGCCCCCTTACTAATCTGCACCAAGTAGACTGAACTTTGAACAAGCAGAGCGACTCACATCAGCTGGCCCAGGTCATGTGCCTTCTTACTTCCTTAGAGAAGCAGAAGTGAAAAAACTGTTGTTTAGCTGGTTAGATGGGGCCCTCCCACCATAGCTCAAAGAAGAGTCCCTTGTCTTTTTATAGACAAGTCATGTAAGACTGGCATGTTATTAATCACAATGACAGAATCTCATGATTCACCAAAGAAGCCAGCAAACACAGCTTGTAATTTCTGGTTCATGTGGCTAATTTGAAGCCTTTAAACACCACTAAACTGCATGTTGTGTGTTTAGAGATAATAACTGGAAAGACATGCCTATTTTATTGTGTTGAACAGTGTGTAAAAGGTTTAGTTAACAAACCTTTAACCGCATCAGAAAACATCCTAACAGATTGTGTTAGACTTTGTAACAGAAGACCAATCAATTTAGTCGTAATATATTGGAATTTGGGGGGGGGGGGGTTACTTTTTTTGGCTCACTTGTTGGCCCTTTGCTCATTATGAGTGGGTCGTGTGGTTTTTTAGTGTAACTGCATTGAGATTGGGGAAACTGCTGTGTTTTTATTGGACATAAAAGCAACACTAACAAAATGTAGCTAAACAGCGCCATCTTGTGGGTTTTAATGGTACAGACATATGCTGACAGCAGCCAGATATTTTTTTTAAAAATGTCCCAACAGAAGTCAATCATGTACCATGGACCTTTTGCTTATTTTAGCCAGATCAGCAGGAAAACCACATGCGTAACTAATGACATGAATGATGCATATATGGTGAATGGTGCATGTTAACTCAATGGCGTTGTTTATTTGGGAATTACAACTAAACGAACTGCCATTATGAATGTGAGAAATT